>NC_090446.1:387177187-387815456 GCF_031143425.1 Pleurodeles waltl | reverse complement strand
GTCTGAGTATGTAGAATTAAAATGTATATGTCTCTCTGGTGCTGGGCCTGGGGGGGATACAGTCCTCTCTGAGGTCTGATATGGTACAAGATGTGAGAGCAATGATACAGGCTCCCCACATTCACAATCCTTCATGCATCTCTGCAGTTCCTTGATCTTTGGTCCCAAAACTGTGCTTGTGATGATTTTGGTCAACTATGCTGCAGTGCCCTAGTAGGTTCTGGGTGACTCAAGTTATCAGGATTTCCTCACAGGGGAGTTCAGTCTGCTAGGTTCTACTGTTTGTGTTCATGTTCAGGGGCCTGCTCATCTTCTTAGAGTAAACAGCCCAGCATTCTCTTCCTGATGGGGTGCATGTAAAAGACCTTCTTTTTCCAGGGTCTAGGCTCATTCTGACCTGAAAGGACAACAACCCACCAACAGGGTCCTGCTCTGGCGAATAATAATTGTGTGGCAATTTGGATTATTGTGTCCAGCATACTGGTGCTCCTCAAAATGTTAGTTTGCGTCCTTAACGTTTTTTAATGAATAAATATTACATTAAAGACCCCCAATTTCAAATTTCAAAATGCAGTTTCTTAATTAATGACATCTTATATTGATTTCTCATGTAGTCATTATATCTTTCATATTTTTAAGCAGTTAATCATTCAAACTACTCCAATACTTCATAAACAGTTTGCCATATACAAATATACGCAAAAAGCAGTTATGATTATGACCAATTTAAAGAATACATCCAAAACATTTTTGTAGAGTGATCGAATTCCAAAACAGCCATAGGCAACAAGCGTTTCGCAACACTTGTTGCTTCTTAAGGCCAAGATTGCAATTTAAATTCTCCTTTAGTCATCAAACTGCTGGTGATTCAAAGAAACTCTGTTAAAATCAGAATGTTGCTTGGAAACTTCATTTAAGTTACATTTTCAACATCACACAGAAAATATTCATCTTCATTTATCCAAGTGATCCTCTTCCAATCAAATCATTAATATGAGTGACTTCTTGGGTGCTGCCACCGCAACAGTATGGTTTCCTTATTACTACTCCTGCTTCCATTTTAGAATATGAAATTGTCAGGAATCAAATCCGCTTCAGAACTTCGCACAAGTCACTCAATTCTTTATACCCATAATAATGTATTAGCAGCACGGTAGCAAACTGAACTCTGTGTCCCACAGTTCTCCAAGAAACTAAACTATACCACTGATATAATGACAATGTGATAAATAAATATGTTATCAACTATAAAACTGCGTTTTGAAGTTTGAAATTAAGATACCTCTTAAACCTCTAAAATAATACTGTTCTGACAGATGTCTTCACTCTCCCAGTGGACCGAGTATCCTCGAAGTACATGAGTTACAGGTTGCGTGCTGGCCGGTTACAAGCATATGTCCTGCTTTGGGGGCACTGAACTTGTTTGGCAAGAAGGAAAAAATATGTGCAGGTTGTCACTTTTGCAGAAGGACAAACACAACCTACAAATGAATCACAAATGTCTGAAAGATAAAAGTGTGTCTTACCTAGACATCTTGAAAGGAGCACTGAATAATAAATGAACGGCTGTAGCCCCTCATTCATTATTCATTTTTTGTCTCAAAAAGAAAATCTGGAAAACCCAGTCCCACAATGGTCAGCCACTGATATTTTTTTGAAAGGGGGTAGCAGGGAGGATCCCCGGGGCCCCGCTGGTTTCTTTCAAGTGACATTTCATGGGGCTGCAGGAGAGGCAGAATTCTTTTCCCAAATTAAGGAGTGCCCTGATGCACCTCACAATTTTTATTTTTATTTTTAGGCCTTGAGGGGACCCCCCCTGGGAGCTGCAGAGCCTTCTCCCCATCTACTGTTTTGCAGCCCCAAGGGGATGGGGTCCTCAGGGCCTCTCCTTACTCAGGGAGAGAGGCAATGTGGCCCCCTCTCGTTTATTTAAAACACGCCCGGTGATAGGGTCCTCAAGGCCTTTTTAGGCTTGGAGAGGGGGGGGGGGCAGGCAGCCCACTCCCCTTTATTTATGACTTGCGGTCCCATGGGATGGGACCCCGTAGCCATTGTATTGCACAGGGAGGGGGGACACAATGCCCTCTCCCCTTCTACTGTTTTGTGGCCCCAGGGGATGATGACCCTGAGAGCTCTCCTAGCTATTTAAAACACGGCCTAGGAGAATAGGGTCCCCTGGGCCTTTTTAGGCGTTGGGGGGCCACACACTCCCTCCCCTTTATTTATGACTTGTGGCTCCAGGGAACGGGGTCTCTGAGGCCTTTTTGTAGGCTCAGGAGGGGGCAGTGTGTCTGCTTCCTTTTAATAAGCTACTGGCCCTGAGGGATGGGGTCCTCAGCACCTCTTAGAGGCTTGGGGAATAAAGCCACTCATCTTCATCCCCCTAACATATGTGCCATACCCCCAGGACCAACCCAGGGGGGATTTTATGCAAACATGTGTGAGCCCATGCTTTTTTAAAAATTGTTCCACACATCCTTTGCGAAGCTGCGGCAACATATCTAAATAAATTGTGGCCCCAGATGGGACCCTAGCACTGGGCCTAGGATGTCCCCTCATGTCTTTATTTCTGTCAACTGAGTCCTGAGTCCTAATATGGCTGCTGTCACATTGGTGTTAACGTGGTGGCAGCCAGTCAGATCTCAGCATGAGATCTGTTGGTCATCCGGATTCTCTAAGTCCCTAGATGTACAAATGGTTTGGCAACTAATTCCTCAAAAACTACAGAACAGATTTACACCAAATCAAAACAATACTTTTTCTAGACCTAGAGCTAGATTCCTTCCAAATTTGATGTACTTCCATTCAGCAGTTTCGGCTGTAGGTGTGTCTAAAGTTTGTATGGAAAAATGAATGGGGAAAACATTTTTTGGGAGACATCCCTTCAACTTGTGCCGCTTGATGAATTCCCCTTTCTAGTTAGGAGCTGGGATGGAAGAACATGTTTGATGAATGTGGGTGAAAATTTGCAGACCTGCAGCCCTTGTTTCATTTTGAGAGGACTGTAAGTTCTGCAGGGTTTGGTCAAGGAGTGCACAGAAAAAGGGGGGTCCTAAAATGAGCTTCGAATCCTTTCATTCAATTTGGCCTTCATATGTAGCACAAACCTGCTAAAAGTAGCAAGGAAGCCCGAAGGATAAACTAGACTGCATATGTAAAGTTTCAGATTTACTATGTGAACACCTGAAAGACCCATTTATGGTCACATGCTAATGGAAATCTATAAACCAATACCTAACTAACACAATACATCTTAAACTGTTTTCTTTGCTTGCTCTCTGGCTGACAAAGTAAAACGCCAAGCAAAGAAAAAAACATATTCCTTATTTACTCCTGTGCAACAAAATGACAAAGTGACTTAGCAGTGAGCTAAACAGTATGGAGGACAAGATAATTGGCCATTAGGAAAAAAAGACAATAATCCTAATTTATATGACAACAATGATTAGCTTTCATTTTCTTTTGGCTTCATGTGTAGCAAAATCCTCCTAAAAGCAGCAAGGAAGCCCAAAAAGAAATTAGATTGCATATGTTAAGTTTCAGAAATACTACATGAACAACTAAAAGGCACATTTATTGTCACATGATTATGTAAACTAATAGACAAATACATAACAAAATATAACAGATAAAAAGAATGAAATCATAATAAATCTTGATTGACACTCCTTAGTTATAGTTAGTATTACCAAAGATAGAAATTCCTTGTATATTAGCTCCGTAGTAACTTCCCACCAGCTTGACAAATCACCACAAAAGTTTCCAGACTTATAACAATTTCTCCATTTTTAAATGATTTTTGTGGTGAGTCGTTAATGGGGTGAAAAGATAAAAAGGGGTCCTGAAAGACGTCTTTCCACCAATGTGTTTTCCATGGACTGGTGTTTTGAAAACAGCTGAATGTATTTGCATGATATGTGGCAGTACTATACATTATGATGCAAAGGTGATGCTTTTTGGGTACTGCAGTTAAGTAGGGTAAGTATTTTTAAGTTATAAGCATTTAAACTTAGTGACAACTGTCATCACAGTACTTTGGTGGAATTTCACAAACTTTTGTGCAGTGGCTGGCCGTAGAGTTATTTAAAAAACAATAAAAAAAATATATATATATATACATTTCCACCCTATTACCACTTCTACCCCTTCGCTGGCAGGCCTTTGCCCCCTCCTGTGCCAAGCCTTTTTTTGGCTATCTGGGGTAGTTCACGCTTAGGTCCTCATAATTTTTTGTCCACATAAATTATCCACGCCAAATTTGCGTCCTTTTTTTCCCAACATCATAGGGATTCTAATGGTACCCAGAGTTTGTGGGTTCGCCTGGAGGATTACCATCTTGCCAGCTTTCAGGAACAGGCAGACTTGAATCAGAAAACCACATTTTCCAACACAATTTTGACATTTTACCGGGACAAACCCCATTTTTACTATTTTTTGTTCTTTCAGCCTCCTTCCAGTTAGTGACAGAAATGGGTGTAAAACCAATGGTAGATCCTTGACAGCTAAACATTTCTGAAAGTATACACAATTCTGAATTCAGCAAGGGGTCATTTGTGGAGATTTTCCTACAGAAAGTAACAGATGAAATAAAAAAGAATATTGAAATTGAGTTGAAAAAACAGAAATTTCTGTCCACGTTTTCTTCTGTAACTTTTTTCAGCTATGGCAGATTTTTGAAAGCAATATACTTTTACATCTGCTGGACTCTTCTGGGTCCAGGGATATATAGGGATTGTAGGGTCATCAGGAACCCTAGGTACCCAAAGCCAATAAATGAGCTTCACCTTGCAATGGGTTTTCTTTGTATACCATGTTTACAGCAATTCATTTGGTGGAATTTAAAGAGTGAAAAATAGATATCAAGGAAACCTTTGTATTTCCAAAATGGCACAAGATAAGGTGTTGAGAAGCAGTGGTTATTTGCACATCTCTGAATTCTGTGTTCTCCTTACTAGCATGTTAATTACAGGGCATTTCTCAAATAGACTTCTTTTTTACACACTGTCTTACATTTGGAAGAAAGAAAATTAGAGAACGATAAGGGGCAATAACACTTGTTCTTCTATTCTGTGTCCCCCCAAGTCTCCCAATAAAAATGGTACTTCACTTGTGTGGGTGGGCCTAGTGCCCGCGACAGGAAACACAGCATGGACACATCACATTTTTGCATTGAAATCTGAAGTGTTTTTTAGAAAGTGACTAGCTGTGGCTTTTGGCCTCTAGCTCAGCCGGCACCTACGGAAACCCAACAAACCTGTACATTTTTTAAAACTAGACACCTAGCGGAATACAGGATGGGGTGACTTGTGAGGCTCTCACCAGGTTCTGTTACCCGGAATCCTTTGCAAACCCCAAAATTTGGCCAATTTTTTTTTTTTTCCTCACATTTCAATGATGGAAAGTCCTGAAATCTTAGGGGAGCCACAAACTTCCTTCCACCCAGCATTTTCCCAAGTCTTCTGATAAAAATGGATCCTCACTTGTGTGGGTAGGCCTAGTGCCCGCAACAAGAAATGCCCCAAAACGCAACGTGGACACATCACATTTTCCCAAAGAAAACTGACCTGTTTTTTTGCAAAGTGCCTAGCTGTGGATTTTGGGATCTAGCTAAGCTGGCACCTAGGGAAACCTAGCAAACCTATACATTTTTTTAAACTAGACTCCTAGGGGAATTCAGAATGGGGTGACTAGTGGGGCTCTCACCAGGTTTTGGTACCCAGAAACCTTTGTAAACCTCAAAACTTGTCTAAAAAAACACTTTTCCCTTACATTTGAGTTCTACAAAGTTCTGGAATCTGAAAGGAGCCACAAACTTCCTTCCAACTAGCATTCCCCCAAGTCTACCCATGAAAATGGTACCTCACTTGTGTTGGTAGGCTTAGTGCCTGCGACAGGAAATGCCCTAAAACGCAACAGGGACACATCACATTTTTACATTGAAAACTGATGTGTTTTTTGGAAAGTGTCTGTGGATTTTGGCCTCTAGCTCAGCTGGCACCTAGGAAAACCTGTGCATTTTTTAAAACTAGACTCCTAGGGAAACCCAGTATGGGGTAGCTTGTGGCCCTCTCACCAGGTTTTATTACCCAGAACCCTTTGCAAACCTTAAAGGTTGACAAAAAAACATTTTTTCCTCACATTTCGGTGATGGAAAGTTTTGGAATCTGAGAGGAGCAACAAATATACTCCCACCCAGCATTCCCCCAAGTCTCCCGATACAAATGGTACCTCACTTGTGTGGGTAGGCCTAGTGCCCGTGACAGGAAATGCCCCAAAATACAACGTGGGCACATCAAATTTTTCTAATGAAAACTGACGTGTTTTTAGGAAAGTGCCTAGCTTTGGATTTTAGCCGCTAGCTCATCCAGCACCTAGGGATACCTAGCAAACCTGTCCATTTTGAAAAAAATGTATTTATTTGTTTTTGAGTAGAAGAAAAACAAAAATTCCATCTCATGTAGAACATTTTAACATGAAAGCGGGGAGAGCATGAATGTAATTCCATGACCAACATTTCGGTGAGTGACATTGAGTTCATTCAAGTACCACCAAATAATGTACGTTTGCTTAACATTACAAACAGATAGGTAACATATAGATTACACATCGATCATCCTGCTGCAATCAAGATTCCGGTCTTGGTTCAAGCTTGTAATAATAGATCCATGCGCTCCATATTTTCTGGAATTTACGCAGACACCTCCGAATTCCATATACTACCCTTTCTGCTACCATATATAAGTCCATCCCTCACTTCCATTCCATCAGAGTTGGTACCTTAGGTACCCCCCAGTGTCTCGCCAAACCCCTTTTTGTTGTTACCAGTACATGTTTACATAATGGGAGTTTCATACGAGGCAAATCAATATCATTGGGAATGCTCAGCAGCACATACCTGGCGTCCTCTGGGATCACTGTTTCAAGTACCTTGCCCAGTTCAGCCAGCAGTGTTTGCCAATATGTACATATCAGCGGGCATCCCCAGAGGGTAAGGTAGAAACTTCGATCCCATGTGTTACAACGCAGACACTGGGAGGAGTGTGCTCGTCACATCCTATGTAAACACGCTCTATCAGAATAGATTCTATGGAGTATGTTGAATTGGATGAGTCAGTGTCTGGCCTTAATTGCCACTTTTCCAGGGAACATGAGTGCAGCCTCCCAGTCTACCTCCTCTAACTCACCCACATCCTCTTTCCATTGGCTTTTGAGTTTCCGTAGGTTGTCAGGCCTATTTTTAGTGAGGGTTTTATATATAGTAGAGACTGCTTTTTCTGGTATTTCCCCCATCGATAGCCTACCCTCGAGGGGGGAGTGTTCCGGCAGGTCATCTTAAAGTGTTTCCGCTCCCCATGCGTGTTGCAATTGTAGATACTTTAAGTATTGTGTGTCAAGGAGTAGAAATTCCTGTTGGAGTGATGGAGAGGTCCTAAGGTCTCCTCCCTCCAATAGGTCTCCTATCTTAGATACCTATGCTATCCCATTCATTGAAGCCACAAAGCTTTCCTATTTCCTTAAGTTTCTTGCCACCCATAACAGGGTCTCCCTTGTTATTTTATTTGCCCATCCTATACGCCCATTGGCTCCATGCCACACCTCTATAACCACCTGTGTGGCGGGCACTGGACGTCCCACTCCCGCCCCTTCATAGAGATAGTGTAAGTAAGAACGCTTCTCAAATTGCATCCTTTCCAATGCATAGGTAGGGTGAGTCTCTTCCACACATCCCCAGTCATTGATGACCAACAGATGACTAGCCCAGTAATATGCCCTAAGGCCCGGTAGCACAAGACCTCTGCTATAGCAATTCCATTATAAGTTCTGCAGACTTACTGTGGGATGCTTCCCATTCCACAGTAACAGACGGAGTTCTCTGTCAACCATGCTAAATAGGTCATCCGACAGTTTATAATATGTATTTTGCAGTATATATAGGAACATGGGGAGGCTAATCATCTTAAACAGGGCTGCTCTGCCCATAAGTGTAAGAGGCAGTATTTTTCCTTGTTTTGTATCTGCTTGAAAATCTGTAATAACCTTGCCTATATTTTCTGCTAGGCTGCGGCAGGATTGAGGTTTGCATAAACACCTAAATACTTAAAGCCCGCTCTTGTCACTTTAAGTTGCCCGGCCAGCTCACAGAGAGTGTTATTATCTGCTGCGGTCAAATGAGGTTTGTAGAGTATGGACTTTGCCCAGTTTATAGTGTACCCAGAATGTGTACTGTATGTCTCAAAGGTCTGAAACATGGCCGGAAGTGAGGTAGAGCGGTGGGTTAGGTACAGGAGTATGTCATCAGCATACAAAGAAATCTTTTCCTCTTCCAGGGGCGAGCCAAGAGATTCTGAAACCTTCTATACCAGGATTTTCACGGACCTTACAGGCTAGAGGTTCCAGTACAAGGGTGTATAAAAGGGGGGAAAGTGTTCAATCCTGTCTAGTGCCTCTACCAATGGAGAATTCCTCCGACAACTTGCCGTGAGTCCAGACTGTTGCGCAGGGTTCTGTATACAGTGAAGTTACCCATTCAATAAATCCAGGTCAAATTCCCAGGTTATGTAAGACACACATCATGTGGGGCCAGTGGACTGTGTCAAAAGCCTTTTCCGCATCAAATGAGACAAAGACGTGCAGTTCGGGGCGGGAGGCCACCATCTCCTTCCAATTATGAAGGCGATGTAGATTTCCTCTAGTTGAACGCCCTGGCATAAACACTGTTTGATCACTATGGACTAAGGGTGCAATAACCTTCGAAAGCCTAGTGATAAATACTGTGGCCAGAATTTTGGTCTCTACATTAAGAAGCAATGTTGGGCAATATGATCCACATCTCGTGGGGGATCTACCTGGTTTGGGTATGACCACTATCGTGGCCCGCCACCAGAGATTATTTTCTCCTCTCTTCCTGCAATATATAGGTTTAGTAGATGAAGGGCTACTAGGTCCATCCGTTTTTTTTCTTCATTCTGCCGGAAATCGTAGGTCTGGACGCTGCTATTCCAGGGTCTACTGATGTTCTATCTAATGCAGGTGTCAGTACATCGTTAAAATCTCCCCCTATTATATGTAGGGTAGACTCCCTTTCCAGTAAAATGCCCGCTATGGCAGTGTATGTGGATTGTTGCAGGTGGGGGGTGCATAAGCACTGATGACAGTGACCGCCTCTCTACCCCAGAGTCACTGCACCATAGCGTATGTTCTGTTGGGGTCCAGCCATTGCTTAGCGACCTGAAAGGGTAGACTTTTTCTAGCAAGAATAGCCACTCCTCTTGCGTCAGGGGTAAACCCAGCATGTGCTAACATGGTGTAGGCACCACGGACCAGAAAGTGACAATGGTTACCACAGAGGTGTGTCTCCTGTTGGAGAACTATGTCTGGCTTCTGTCACTTTATAGAGGTTGGTACCAATCCTCTTTTAACTTCATTCTCCAACCCAATAACATTCCAGGTAAGCACGGTCTATGCTTCTATCTCAGTGTTAGGTGCAGGCATAGCAGCAGATCTAACATGTTCTCAAGTGTACCCCCATGTCATAAAGCATCTTAAACATGACAAGTTGTCTCCCAGCTTCATACCAATCAAATATGAACAATTAATAAACAACCTTAACATCAGGCAACAGTGTCATAGTTTGAGTCTTGCTCTAGGCAAGAATGCTGGTTTAAGGATGACAGTACTTATGTTAGTAGGTGACTATGCCTGTCCCTTAATAAGTCGCAACTGTTGTCCCAACCCTCCCAGCTCACAAGCACCACCTCACCAAAAACCCAAACAGTAAAAGGTGATTTGTGGCAGGCTTTATGCATGGACTCAAGAGTGTGACATCTCAGGGAGTGTCATAGTTAAAGGGAGAGTACTCCTTTCTCACACGAACAACATGTCTCAATCAAACACAGGCAATGAAGGAGATGCAGTAAAGCTTTCAATAGGTTTTATTTAATAAAACTGCAATCTGCGATACGTTGCATGGGCTGCAATGATTAGGATAATGAATAATGCAAGAAACAGAATGGTAAAGACAAGAGTCATTAATACTAAGACCCCCACCATCTTGCAATGACATGAAATGACATGAGATATGAAATATGCCCTAATACCCTAATAATGTAAACCTAATCTCTAACCTAGAAGAGAGCTAGATGTGTTAAACCTAATCTGCCAATGCCGTGTCCATGAGAAGAGCCCCCCAACCCTCATTACCTTGGAATGAGGTCTCTAGCTCAGACTCCGTAGGGACACGAAGACTCAGTTAGCGTCAAGGCAACGTGTAGCATCGATAGCAACGTTGGCATCTGGTCGGAATCCCTCTGATTATCTGTCTAAGTGAGGTGCATTTATACAGAGCTGCTCGGACCCCTGATGTAGGTCTGTTCCCACACAATAGATAACAAGACATGGTTGGGATGGCAATTTATGTAAACAATTCCCTCGAAGGCATGAAGAGGGAAAGTACCAAATGTGAACACCTAAAATTTGTTTATCTTTGTCGCTAGTTATTGATGCCTTAGCGCGGTGGCTCTGATATTGTGTAACTAAACATTGGCCTAACTGGAAACAAGGCAGCCATTTTAAAAGATATAATTAAATAAATGCTCTAAAACAGAGCAAACTAAGTAGGTTACTAGGATTCACTACCGCAATCCCTTCCTGATCCCCCCTCCCCACCCCTCACACCACTCCTGCACGCATACTGCCATGTTTTTCTCATGTGGCGATCCCTTTACCGGGTCAGTTCAAGGGATCTGTAAACCACGCTATCCCAATTTTACCCTCTAAGTAAACAGGCTTATCCTCAATGGAATCAGTCACTACACTCATTCATCTCATCCAACAGAGCCCCTCAATATTATGTCTATAGCCAGTGATGGCTGTCCTGTGTCGCTTCACGTTGGAGAAGATGGGTGCTGTTTTCATTCATACGTACATACAGTGAAAAGAATGGGGGAACAGAGAGAATGGAGGGGGGAGAAAGGAGGGGGAAGAATCTAGGAGAAGGTTAGAGGGACAAGAAATAGAGATTAATGAGAGAGAGGAGGGGGGTTGAGCAAGTCAGAGTCCCCAGGTAGGCCTTTTGCATCTTAGAGCCCAAGAAGGGCCCCTTCAGTGATACAACTTGTTGCCCTCAGCACCATCGCTATTCAGTGTCTCTATCCATCTCTATGGTTGTCCTTGAAGCATATAGTTCGGCTTGGTTTAAGTGTGCCTCCTCTCTGGAGGGATTCCCTTTTACCTCTATGTCAGATCCACAGTTTCTCTCTTCCAGAAGATGGAGGGCTCTGCGGCCCTCCAGAGGCTGGGTGGGCAACTCCCCTCGGGCATCAGCGTCCATTTCTGAGGACAGATTGTCTGCTGTGTGTTTTCCAGGAGTGTTCCCATGGGGGTCACCTAGGGCCCTTTTGAGATAGGTTAGTCTTTTACGTTTGGTTGTTCACGTCTTGGGCCTGGTGCAAGGGTTGGCGGCCTCTCTTCCACCCATCTCCGTGCCTCCTCTGGAGTGTCAAAAAAATATGCTTTCTCTTGATGTATAACTTTCAGTTTGGCAGGGAATAATAGCATATATCTAAGTTGCATTGCTTGGAGTTTGATCTTAATGGCGTCAAAGGATCAACGTTTCTTTTGCACATCTCGGGAGTAATCTGCGAAGATCAGGAAGGCGGAGGATTCATAAGTGATTTTATCTAGCTTTTGCACCTCCCGGAGAATAACGTCTCTATCATGATAGTTAAAAAAATGCTCTATAAGAGCTCTTGGTGATGCACCGACTGGAGGCCTCGGAGCCAAGGCTCTATGTAGAGAAGTCCGATGATGGGATTTGTGTTTTAATCCAAGTCTCCAGGAACACAGAAATGTTGGTGCCCTCAGCTCCCTCGGAAAAGCTCACGAAGCCCAAGTTGTTTCAGCTTGTGTGATCTTCAGCATCATCCACTCTCCAGAGATCTTTCGTCATTGCTTGTATAGACTGCAGTTTATCACCATGAGCATTAGTCATGTCCTCCAATTCAGAGATCCGCTCCTCCGTTGCGGTAACACGTTCTGCAATCTTACGCAGGTCTTGTCTCAGCAGCAAGACCTCAATTGCCCCTCCATCGACTTTTGTTTCCAGGGCCGTTCTGGATTGTTGAAAGGCCAGTAATAAGTCTGCCATGTCCGGGAGCTGTACAGAGGGGTCGGTCCGAGCAGGTGAGCCCAACGCCTTGGTGTACTTGTCAATCTTACCCTGCTTGTGGGGCTTCGGCTCCCTGTCTTTGGCCATATTGTAGTGCGGCATATCAAGGAGAAGTATTGCCACCGCCTGGGGCCGATCTGATCAGGGCTCAGGACAGCTGCGGAATGGCCGGTGCCCCTCCCTGGCACTTACTCCTCTTTTGTCTCCAGTGTCTTAGGAAGACCACTGACAACGGTACTTCCATGCGCCAATGCAGACTCTTACCCCTGTGCCTCTTTAATCTTCCTCCGGGGAACTAGTTACATCTCTCAGGCTACCTCGAGGTAGGAAACAGCGATGCCGCTGGCATCCTCACCCAGTCTCTCCGCCCAAAGGGGCCGTCTCACACCCTTCCTGGCCACGAACCCGGGCTCAGTGTCTCCCTGCTGCACAGGTGGCTTCCGGTCACTTTCTCCCTGTAGCTGTCAGCAGCAACGGCCTCTGGATCACCGCCCCTGTGTGAGGCGGATAAAGAGCTTCACAGAATCGCTCCCTTCTCTCCTGACATGGAGGGAACACAGCCCCACTGTGTCTCCCAGCAGGAGCTCCCAGGAGTCCGTCCCCACTGATGACTCACCCATCAGCGGAGAAGCTCCATGCCTTCACCACAACCTCCACTGGCAACCCCTCTCGATGTTATCAGCTGGTCATGGGCATCCAATATGTCGTCTCAGTAGTGCGTCTTCCTGGTCTAAGGCTGGCCAGCAGTTCCCCTCTCCCGCAGCCAGTTGCCCCACTCTTGGACCACCAGGACTGCCCAAGGATCAGCCCCAGGCACACCGCTATGCTGTTTGTCTCTCGGGAGCCGGGCCCTCACGCGTCTTCTCATCTCTTCTCCACCTCACCGCCATTTTCTTCTGTGCACCGCGCCTCTGTGGGTGCCTCCTTCCATCTCTCCCATTTCTGCGCTGTCAGCCCTTTGTCTTCTCCCCTGCTATTTTCACCTCCAGATACGTCAGTTAGGGTCTTGAACGGTATCGAAGGGCAGGATTACTGCAGGATTTCAGTGGGCCTGTCCAGAGCTCATTCCGGACACGTCTAGCTCACCATGTTGTTGCCCCCAAAACCTGTCCATTTTTTAAAACTAGACACCTAGGGGAATCCAGGATGGGGTGACTTGTGCAAACCTCAAAAACACTTTTAGCTCACATTTCGGTGCTGCAAAGTTCTAGAATCTGAGGGGAGCCATAAACTTCCTTACACCAAGCATTCCCCCACACCTCCCGATAAAAATGGTACCTCACTTGTGTGGATAGGCCTAGTGCCTGCGACAGGTAAAGGTCCAAAACACAACATAGACACATCAAAATTATCTATTATAAAACTACCTGTTTTTGCAAGGGGGGCACCTGCGTTTTTGTTCCTGGGCTCAGCAATCATCTAGGGAAACCTACCAAACCCAGACATTTCTGAAAACCAGACACCCAAAGGAGCCCAGGGAGGTGTGACTTGAGTGGATCTCCCAGTGTTTTCTTTCACAGAATCCTCAGCACAACTCAAATGTGGCTAAAGAAAACACATTTTCCCCACATTTCTGTGTGGGATCACCACACAGGCACAAATTTCCTACCACCCAACGTTCCCCTCGGTCTCCCAATAAAAATGATACCTCACTTGTGTAGGTGGGCAAAGTGCCTGTGACAGGGAAGGGCCAAAAACATGTCGAAATTGGGAGGGAACCAAAGCAGGCCCAAAAGGGCAGTTTGAAAAAAAACATTTTTTAGGCTGACAAATGGGGCAGAATTTTTATCGTTATTGATGCAACCATGCAGGGTGGTAGGAATTTTGTGGATTCCTGCGGATTCCGGAAGGTTCCATCACAAAAATGTAGGGAAAATGCGTGATGTCAAGCAAAGTTGGAGGTTTGCAGGGCATTGTGGGTAAGACAATGGTGTGGGGTGCATGTGAAGCACACCACACTGAACTCACCCAGATGTTTAGTTTTCAGATGTGTCTACGCCTGATAGATTTTTCTAGGTGGCAGTGTCCCAAAGTCCAAAAAGTGCAGCTGCTCACCATTCGAAGTGGGATGATATTCAGAGTTAGCCAAGCTGTCTTGGCCCAAAAGTAAACTCAAAACCCAAAATAATCAAATGTCCTCTTTCTTGCTGTTGGGATAAGATCCTTTAGTTTGTGAGGGGCAGAAAGACTGTGACCCTCTCATTTGGAGTGAGGGGCATACCCATGTCCATACTGGTTGGAAACCCCCACCTCTCTACTTTATTTTAAATTCCCAAGCATCTAGTAGGCTTTCTGGACCTCCCACCCCCCAGGAGTCGATCGGGGGTAATTACCCCATCAGCCCACCTGTGGGCAGAACAACTTTGTCTTCATTTTTTTGGGGTGGGGGTATGGCCATACCCCCACCCTCTTTTTTAAAAACAATTCTTCCCTGATGTCTAGTGGGCTTTCTGCCCCCCTTGGCGGCAGACGGGCCTTACAAAAATAGGCCGTTCTGCCTCAGGGGGCAGAAATGGCCATCAGTAATATGCACCTATGGGGAGCGACCCTTGCCCAAGGGACCACCCCCCCCAAACAAAACATGGTGCCTAAGTGGTTTCTGCCTCCTTGCGGGCAGATGGGCCTAATAAAAATAGGCTGATCTCCCCTTGAGGGAGGCAGAAATGGTCAACAGTAATGTGCCCCCATGGGGAGCGACCCTTGCCCAAGAGGCCACCCCCCAAACAAAACACGCATACACAACAATCTCTGGTGCTGAAGTGAATTCTGCTCCCCTTAAGGGCAGATGGGCCTAATCAAAATAGGCCGTTCTGCCCCCAAGGGGGCAGATATGGCCTAAAAATAATATGCCCCCATGGTGAACAGCCCTTGCCCAAGGGACCGCTCCCCTTATGTAAAATATATATATATTTTTAAATCACTGTCGTCTAGTGGTTTCTGCCCCCCTTGGGGGCAGATTGGCCTAGTAAAAGTAGGCAGATCTGCCCCAAAGGGGGCAGAAATGGCCTAAAATAATATTAGACCCCAGAGTAGGGACCCTAGCGTAAAGGGCCACTCTCCCCTGTAAAAAAAAACAAAAAAAAACAATTATCCCTGGTATCTAGAGGTTTCTGGCCCCCTTGGGGTCAGATCGGCCTAATTAAAATAGGACGATCTGCCCCCAACGGGGGCAGAAATGCCCTAGAGAAAAATGCCCCCTTATTTGTTTATGTAAAGTAAACAAACTCCCCGGTGTCTAGTGGGCATTCCTGCAGCACAATCGCTATCATGTTGCAGGAATGCTTAGAGAGACATGAAAGGAAAGGAACAGCCTTTCCTTACCTCTCATGCCTCTGCGACCTGCCCCCTTCCCCATCCGAGGAGAAAACTAATCAGTTTCTCCTTGAGTAGCACTGGAAGCTATGCTTCCAGAGCAATAGAGGTGACCGCTGGCTGTTTTAGTGGATTCAGCACAGGAGTGTGTGGTGTAGCTGACCTATTGTCGAGGCCAGTCCGTATGCCTTGCCCACCCCTTGTGTTAATCCATTTACCCTTGCTCCTCCTCCCAGCTTCTTCATTTGGTGCCCTTGTGCAAAACCGCTGAGTAGGCTGTTGATTATGCTCTCATGCCCTGTCTGAGTGCGTACTACAGGAGCACCTCCCATCCAGGGCCCGTGGACCATGTGGACAATGAGAAACACCCCCCTTCACCCCAGGCTGAACCTCATTGGTATTTGTAGGTAAAGTGGAAGGAGATAAAACAAGGCTTTTTGTTTTAAAATCCTTTAAACGTTTGTCTATTAGCCCAAGCCTATACTGTAATGATGCAAACATAGTACAAATAACATCGCATACACAAAGAAAACTGATGATACACCATCAACACAATATAGACTAGAAATGCCCAATTCGTCAAGTCCACTTTTTATTGATACATCATCCTCACATGAAGGTCTTCAAGTGACAAAGAGTAGTTATTTTTAATTTCTTCCATGATTATAAGGTTAAAAACACAGCCAGCCAACGTATGTCGTTGACTACTGTAAACTTCTTCAGCGCACCAAAATGCAGGCCAGTAGCATTTCCTTTATCAATAATCTGTGGGCTAGTGATGTGATATTCACTACAATTGGAAATTCACCCAGTCCCTGCATTCCAAACTGGTGGTCCCCATAATTGGCTCCTCAATACATACCTGGCGGCAACGAACGTAGTCCTCACCACACCGCAGGAGACAGGTAAAAGAAAAGCCTACCCTTCTTTTCTAATCATGGCAGATTGGACATTTCTAGTCTATATTATGTTGATGGTGCATCACCATTTTTCTTTTTCATATCATATTATGACACTCTGGGGCAGTAGGTGTATGTTCTGAATGCACATCATAATTGGCTGAAATTACTGATTGGGACAAGGTGGTGGTGCAGGTTATAGGCACACTGCTCTTTTTCATACGTATTCACTAATATTGTGTACACTATCCAACAAAGATTTTTTAAGCAGGTAGAATGTATCAGCACAGGGTAAAGTGCAATCCTTATTGTGGGATGGTTGAGTACTAATAGTTGCAGTTGCCTTACGAACTGCCTGTCTCTTTTACTGCTTTGCCAGTGGCCCATTATGGCTAGGGGAAGGTATGTCCATTCCTACAGGTGGACCAGTCTCTCCAATTGTACTGTTATATAGCAGAAACTCGAATGATTGTGGTGTCAAGATCACAGGCCTGTACTGAGCTTGACGGTGCCTCACTCCATAATTCACTAGAGGACATGGAGCCAGACCCTTCGCCCGATGCCAAAGTACCCTGAAGGCATCTTTCCACATGCTCAATCTCCTTATTCAGCACCCCCATTGCATGAATAATGAAATCATCCAGAGATGAGGCTGGAGGGCTGGATTTATTTACGGGAGTTATTTTCCGTTTCCCCATATTGCTAAAAGCCAATTGCTCAAAAGGAGAGAAGGGAGCTCCAAGAATTCCAGACACTTTATTAATTAGACGGCACAGTTCGACAACAATGAAAGCAGACCCCCAATATATATTACAGATGAAAAGGAAATAGAAGCATGCAGTACCTGAAAGTGCCTTACTTGGAAGATTTCTTAACGTGGTGGCCAAACCAACCTAGGGCAAAGGGGAGTGGCCCTGCCCTGCCTCTTTCTTGCACTCACTCACGCATGCAGGGCAGGCCTACCTTGGACTTTGTCCAGGCAAGTCCCGAGGGACACAGAATACGCTTACCTAGCACTTTGAAGCCCAAGTGGTGCTCATTGCAGGGTTCCTCTTCTGCCCTGATGGTCTTTGAGACAGGTAGTCTCTCAAATCAGCACAGCAGCTTCTGTTTATTAATAAATCCAGAATCAGTTTTGAAAGATGATTCAATAGTGTTTTGGTAAGGCATGATTAAAGCATTTTTAAATAAAATCTGTCAAGGGCAATTAGGTTACTGTAGACCACAGATGAGCTGCACATTTCACCGTGAATAGACATTTCTTTATATTTAATTTCTTCAGTGCAAATGAAACTGACAACTCAAGTTCACTGCAGGCATATTACAAACCTGATAATGTATAAAAAGAAGCTGCTTCAATCAGTATGACTCGCTTAGCGAAGCAACCATTCACTAGCCATACCTATAACTAAAGTGAGCAGAACATTGAAGTAATAGAAATTCGAAAAGGGCAAATTAAATATTTAGTATACTTACAGTTAGTCTTGATCACTCCATTTCTCCCTTCTTCATCACAATACTTACATCTTCGAGATGTGCATTTTGACTCCCCAGAAAAGCATGTGGTACCAAGTCAGTAAAACATTGTTTTCTTCAGTGTGGTCTCTTTCTCTGAAAACGTCCACCCCCTACTACAACTGAGGCCATAAAGGAACATTTCCCCCACAAAACTACATTCATAACTAGTCAAGCACAAAATAGATGGTACATGAAGTTCCTTCAAGGGGGATTAGAGTCAGAAGTATTAAGACGAAGAAGAAAGAATCAGAGTAATGAAGATTAAATGTAAGTAATCCTACTCTATCTTCCCCTTTCTCTTCCTCTTTCTCTTTCTTGCCCTATTCCTTATTTTGGAGAATAGATATAACACAGTGGCATGCCTCTGCACCTATTACAAACTCGATAAAATCCAAAAAAACAAGCCAGGTGCATGTCAATATCTTATTTTAAATGCCCTAAAAACTGATAACATCAGAGAAGAAGCAGAGACAGACAAAATTCGAGATTCGAGATTGGAGTTCAAGTGCTAATCACATCTTTGACAGAAAAAATCTTTGTTCGCCATGACCCAGAAAGGTCTTTCTTAAAAAAAAACTACTTCTGGAAGGACCACAACTGCCGTACTCAAGCCAGAGAAACCTATATCAAAATCAACATCCCTCAGGTGGTAGAACGCACCTGTAGACTAATCGTGACTGCTGAAGTTCCAGACACTGGTGTCCTAATAATTAAACATGGGTGAATGATCTAAAAAGATCACTACTGCACAAGTAGCAAAGGAAACACGGTGTACCCTATGGATCCCAGACCTTGTAGGAAATTACGAACATGGTATGTGAAAGGAAAACCCCCAGAATTCAGAAATCTTATGGGTTCAGGTGAAGTCTCAAGTCTGCTGGGAAAAACCCACAACCAGAAATGCTTGCCAATCACTGTCAACGAATTCCTCAATCAACTTCTTATGTTATAGTATATATGCTTGTATAGTGCACATACACCGAAGCTTCTTTGCACTGAAGGACAGTAATACAAAGGTTTATGTTGACTGACAACCTAAACCCGCACATTTACAGATGACTCTCTTCGACATTGAGCTACATCAGCAAGGTATTTGTAACCTGGTAATATTGGCGTAGAAGATGATGATTTGAGGAAGCCACTTTGCCTCTTAACTCTCTCCTGGTTCCCCTGGTAAAATCACGGCAACTCCCTAGACAGGGATGGTTCAATAATGAATGCGCTTAGGTTTTAAAAAAGGACTGCCATGCATCAGGCTCCGACAAATTATATTCTTGTCAATCAGCTAAGTAAAAAGTATAATGATGCCTTCACTGCTCGGAAGGCAGAGTTGAGGGACAGGGCATGGTCGAACTTGGAACAGGCCACAAAAGCCAACAATACCTCATTGTTTTGGAGCACAGAAAGTGCTCCTTCTTTGAAGACCAGTCCTGGCTCTGACTTAACCTCTTTTGTCCCCCCCCCAGGCTTGGGTTGCTGACTCTGTGGTTTTTTTTGACCTAATACATATTAAGGAATCAATTTCTTCCTTACTGGTTTAACCTAAGTTTAATGAGAACACTTCTAATAATATGTTTCTGGTATTTACCCTGTGTGAAGTTCTGGATGAAGTAGTGAATGTGCGAAAGGGAAAGCATTCCTAAGTCTGGGCAAATTATGGTCGCCAATACTCACAGGCATTTTTAATGCAGTAGTTAGGGGTTATTTTCCTTCCTCTTGGGCTATGTTGGTAATAGTGCCTATATTTAAGAACAGTGGTAAAGCAGATCCAAAATGCTACAGCCCCATTTCCCTCCTGGATTCCTTGGCAAAACTCCTGGGGAGGGTTATTTTGAAGGAATTAGAGGACCAGGCCACTGCTAATTCTACCTTGCCTAAGGCTCAGTATGGATTCATGAAGGGACTTGGGATGGTGGAGCAATGCCTGAACCCTGAACTACTGATTGGGAAGGACACAAGAGCCAAGGCAGGATAGCGCCACTTGTACTTTGCAGATCTTATTTGGCCTAGTAGACCACTCACTTTTATGGCATATACTGCCCACCTGTGAGGCCCCTATGGAGAGCGTTAGCTCTCTTGTACACTTGAGAACCTTTCAGCAAAAGTGCGGTTTAGCTCTAATGAGTAGTTAACACGCTCTTTTAGAATTAGGGAAGTTGTCTATAAGGAATGTGTATTGACTCCTGTTTCATTTTCTTAATTTATAAATGGGATCAATGACACTTTATCGTCTTTGCAGGCCGATGCTCTGATGGATACAGGCCGCTGTACCTGTACTTCTCTATGCAGACGGCGCAGTACTTATCTCAAGGACCGTGGTTGGACTCCAGAGATTGATGGATTCCTTCACAGATTTTATTACCTCCAGGAAATTAATAATTAACACGCCCAAAACCTTTATAACGAGTCATGGGAAAACATCCAAGAAGGCAAGATCTTTCTAACTTGAGGGGGTGTAGCTAGCAAAGGTTATGTTTTTGTGCTATTTGAGTGTGTATTTTACTTCTAAGGCCTCCTGGACGGATCACAACTCAGTGCTAGTCTACAGATGAAAAGAGCCTCTGAAGGAGCTGGATCAATTTCAGATTTCAAAGTTTCTGCAGAAATCTCAAAACATTAAGGTTGGCTTGATTCTGGACCCCTGCAGGGCAGGTCTTCTTTGAATTCTAATGATTGTTCTACATTAGATGCTGTTGCTAAAAAGGTTGATGCTGGCCTAAAATGGTGTTTTGGGGTACTAAACTGGCTCTGTGTGCTGCTTCCTATGCTGCCTTTACGTCTAAGTCCTTGGTTAAGGATTTTGATTAATTGGCGGAATTGATGTAGGAGTGTGTGGATGTTTCGGGTCCCCTGGTCCCTATGGAACAACAATCCAAATTTCTGGCAGAGATCTCAGCCAGTATTTTCAAGGTGGTCTCTGTTGCTTCTAGCTCAGTGGTGATGGCCCACTGTCATGTTTGGCTTCGGGATTGGAAGGCTGATTTTGCTGAGTAGGCATCCTTGATAAAGCTTCCCTTTAAGAGCCAGAAGCTCTTCAGTGATCAGCTTAGTAATATATTGAGGAAGTCCTTCAAAGACAAGAAGCATTTCTGGTCTTATAAGTCCTCTTCCACTAGATCCTTTAATCCCTGGGTTAGGGATTCTAAGGATTTCCGTAAAGGGGGCTCTAAGTCTTACCCCTCTAGATGTCTTAAATTCCAGCCCCACAAGTTTGGGAAATCCCAGAATGGGACCAGCAAGGCGGGTCCTTCTCAGTGGTCCTGACTATCTTTCGGGCCGGGAGGCTAAGGGACTTTCTTCCTCGGTGGGAGCTTCTGTTTCAGATCAGTCGGTTCTGAACATTGTTCATAATGGTTACTTTGTCATGTTCAGCTCTCTGCCTCCAGTCTGGAGGGACATCTGTGCACTTGTCCCCAGGAGCCCTCTTCGAAGGCAGGACTTGTGCGACAGAATTTTGGCATTGTCATAAAGGAAGGCCATCATCCCAGTGCTAGAGGAGGAATTGGGATAAGGGGTGTACTCCATTCTGTTCTTGTTGCAGAAGGTGTCCGGAGGTTTTTGTCCTGTGCTTGACTTGAAAGGTCTCAAGCTGTGGATAAAGACGGTGCACTTTTGGATGGTAATGCCTCTGGTATCTGGGCACTACTTCTTGGCTACCATTGATTTGCAGGACGCTTACTTGCATGTTCCTATTAACCTTGCACATCAAAGGTTTTGTCAGTTTTAGGTGGAAGGAGCTTATTTTCAGTTTTATATCCTCCCATTCGGGTTGAAGTCTGCCACTCAGGTGTTTCACAAACGTTCTGGCTCCATTAATAGACCATCTTTATCAGTAAGGGATTTGTGTCCAACCCTATCTGGACGATTGATCATGGCTGATTCAGCCTGCCAGGCAGCAGATCACGTCACACATGTGATCAAGGTGTTGACGTCCTATGGGTCTCTGATCAACTCCCAGAAATCATAGCTGGTTTAGACACAGGATTGTGTCTTCATTGGAACCTGGTTTCTCTCAGTCTGGGATGTGGTAACTCTTCCAGACCACAGAGTTGAGAAGATTCAATTACACACCTTGGCCCTTTTGTGCACCCCTTCTCTAAGGGTGGCAGACTGGTTGATGGTTTAAAGGAATCTGTCAGCCACTCTGTTTTTGGTACCTTGAGTCCTCTTTCATTTAAGAATTTATGTGAGATTCCTGTTGAAAGCAGGGAATCCTGCTTCCCTGAATATGTCTTTATTCCTTCCTGTGGTGAGGAGTGTGAGATGAGAGCTGGCCTGGTGCCTGGATCCTTTGAATCTTTTGATGGGGGGCCCTTAGTCTCCTCCCCCTCTGGTGGCTGTGACCACAGATGCCAGCATGAAGGGGTGAGGGTCTTGGATGGCCACTCATCGCGTACAGGGTATGTGGACATATTCTCAGAGTGCCAGGTTGGTAAATTGGAGGGAACTCAGAGCAATTTGTTTGGCTTTCCTGGCCTTCTTTCCTTGGTTTCAGGGTACTGCTGTTCTGGTCAGGATGGACAATACGACCGTGAAGTCATACATCAACCGGCAGGGGGGACCAAGGTTCGATCCCTGACGCTCATATTAGACAACATTTTTTGTTGTTTGTCTCAGCTCCTGTCTTTGACTGAGATTCATATTCAGGGTCTTCTGAGTTCCAGGGCAGATGTGTTGAGCAGGGTAATTCCCTCCTCTCACTGTTTTGATTTCTGTTCAACCAGATTTGTCAGAGGTGGAGGCTCCCAGTTTTGGATCTGTTTGCGGATGCTCACAGTACTCTTCTTCCTCGCTTTTGTTCCTGGATGAGAGAGCAGTCTGCTTGGGATAGATACCCAGTCCTGTCCTTGGCATCAGGGTCTGCTGTTTGCTTTTCTTCTTTACCTTTTGATCCAGAGATTTCTGCTCTGAGTGAAGAGAGAGGGAGCCCAACTAGTTCTTGTTGCTCCAGCTTGGGGCCCCTCTTCTTGGTTTCCTTTTTTGATGACAATGAGGCGAGACAGGGACTGGTTCCTGCCAATGTTCCCTTCCCCTCTGAGTTTCCTGGTTCTTCAGAAAGGGTCCCTGGTTCATCTGCACTTGACAGTCTGGAGACTGAGCGGTTTGGTTTGATGGCTTTGGCGTGCTCTGTTTCTGTGTCCTCTTCTATTCAGGCCTCTAGGAGACGTTCCACTAGAGCTTCCTATGTTAGGTGCCTGGTTTCTTTTGGAAAATGGGGTGGAAAGCTGACGGTTAGTCCTCTGTCTGCTTCTCTTCCTCAGATTCTCCACTTTCTGCAAGATGGGTTTGCATTTGCTCTGTTTCCTTCTGCTCTGAAACTACAATGGTGACCAACCAGGGCCTTGTGGGCTCCCTGGGGTACTTTGATGATTCTCATGGTTTTGTTCAGAAGTTGTTTCAGGGGTTTTCCAGCATACAGCCTAATCCTTTTCCTGTTTGTCCCTTATGGGATTTACCCATGTTCACGTGGGCCCTTCCTTATCCTGCTTTTGAGCCTCTCTCTGCCATCGATCTCAGGTCCCTAACTCTGAAAGTATTTTTTCTGGTGGCCATTGTTTCTGAAAGACGGTTAGGTGAGCTTTGTTCCCTTTCCTGTAGAGCCCTTTTTTACATATCTTTGAGGATTGTTTGGTACTGAGAACTGGTCCTGGGTTTATTCCTCAGGTTAGTTCTAGTTTTCATACTCGGGAGGAGTTTATCTTGCCTGTGTTTTGTCTGGATCCTCAGTTTCCTGAGTACATTAGTCTTCACTCTCTTGATGTGCTGGGGGCTGACTTGGCTAATCTTGAACGAGTGGAAGGCTCAAGGCAGGGTTCTTTCTTATTTGTGAACTTTGGACCTGCCCAGAAAGCTTACAAACCTGCTACGCAGACTTTGAGCAGGTCTGAAATGCTGATGCTTTCCCTTTTAACTTCTCTTTAGTGCACTTTAAGTAGTGACCTGTTTCCCAAGATTTCCATTTTCCAAATTCTTCTTGCCCTTTTTGTCCTTTTTTGTTTTTTCCCCACACGTGTTACACCCAGCACATGTTACTCTCTGATTGGCTAATCTGTAGAGTTTTCCTTGCCCAAATTAGCTGAATTTAGATGATTTAAATTTCCTTAATGCTTATTAAGACTGATCAATGTTTAGTTTTCTGCATATCAGGTAATTCTGCTGTTCTGTATTGTATTTGTGGAGTGTCTAGTTTAATATTAGCTTTCCTGAACGTATTTTGTCACCATGGTCAACCCATGGTGATACTGTATCTTTTTAACTTTGCCTTGAGGATTGTCTTCAAGACATTGAGATTAAGCTTGTAATAAAACCCCTTAATTTAATTCCTGGCTGGAGTTTTCCTTGTGTTGCCACATTGGTCATACTATGTAATTGAATTTGTTTGTATTGGAATGTAATTATTTTTTCTCCACACCCTTGTGCTGGGTCCAAAGATTAATTGACCTTGTCAGGCATTGATTCCTGCAGAAGGAAGAAATGCATCAGCAATTCTGGTAGCAGAGGTCTGGTTTGCCCCACAAGGGGGAAGAACTATTTAGGAGTAGTATTAGGGAGATATTATGGAGATAGGATCGGTCCCATGTGATTGCCCAGTCCAAATTTTATACACCCCGAATTCTGTTCTATGGTATGCTCTGAAAACTGATAAAATTATTTTGTTGTTCCTGCGAGAGACAGATGTGTGAGTGTTATCAGGGTTTTGCACTTGAATTTCCTTTGGCCTGAAGGTTGCAGGAAAGTGTGATGTTGTGAAGTGTTTTGCCGAGTCGTCATACTCATGTCATTGTGGCGCTTGTTGCTGAAAATGTTTTGTTGACGGGTCCATTGTGGACTAAGATCCCAGGATAATGCAGAAGTGTAGAAGACACTTGGTTAATTTATTGTCTGAAGTGAGGTGCTTGTCATGAGACATTGCTGACAGTGCTAATAGTTTTCCTTGAATGAGATTGTTTGGTTGGTATTAAGTGAATTCTTAGTGCACATGGAGGATATGTATCAACCAGAATTAGGCTTGCTGGTCAAGTCTCATTCATTGTGTAATTGTGAAAAGATATAGTCGGAAAGTATATCTCCATACTGCTTTGAAGTATCTGGGTAACCTAATCCTGTAGTGTGCAGAGAGGTTGTTGGTTTTGTTCACAAAAAATTACACTGGGTGTGTGTAAGTGATTGCGTGTCAAACAAGTGCAAAACGAGGTGCTGCTGAAAGGAGTGAGTTCGATATCATTGTGTGTCATGCTGATATAGGTTGGCTGGTGTGGAGCAGCTCTGGTATTGGTGGACAGTGCTACCATGTTATTGGTTGGGAAAATCAAGAGTAAAGGATTGTGGGATTCAAGTTACTTCCTGATTCGAACAAAAATGTGTTGTAACTGTTAGACCTGACAGCCTTAGGGAAGTCACCCCTAACTTTTTGCCTTCCTCCCTCCACTTTTTGAACACTGTTTTTGCTGGGTTTTAGACTCTGCGCACTTTACCACTGCTAACCAGTGCTAAAGTGCATATGCTCTCTCCCTTTAAACATGGTCACATTGGATCATACCCAATTGTACTATTTAGTTTCCTTATAAATCCCTAGTAGTGTGCACTATATGTGCCCAGGGCCTGTAGATTAAATGCTACTAGTGGGCCTGCAGCACTGATTGTGCCACCCACTTAAGTAGCCCCTTAACCTTGTCTCAGGCCTGCCATTGCAAGCCCTGTGTGTGCAGTTTCACTGCCAATTCGACTTGGCACTTAAAAGTACTTGCCAATCCTAAAACTTCCCTTTTTCTATATACAAGACACCCCTAAGGTATGCCCTAGGTAACCCATAGAGCACGGTGCTGTGTAGGCAAAAGGCAGAACATGTACTTATGTAGTTTACATGCCCTGGTAGTGTAAAACTCCCAAATTCGTTTTTACACTGATGTGAGGCCTGCTCCCTTCATAGGCTAACATTGTGGCTGCCCTCATACATTGTTTGAGTGGTAGCCCTACCACCTCAGACACTTCCTGGAGAAGAAACTTGTAACCAGAACCTGCATCCTGCCAAGAAGAACTGCCTGGCTGCCCAAAGGACTCCACTGACTGCTTTCTGTGAAGGACTGCTGACTTGCTGTTGCCCTGCTGCCTTGCTGCTCCCTGGCTGTGGTGAAGATGTGCTCTCCAAGGGCTTGGATAGAGCTTGCCTCCTGTTCCCTGAAGTCTCAGGACCAAAAAGACTTCTCTCTTGCAACTGGACTCCTTGTGTGGCAAAAATTAGATGCACAGCTTGCTAAAAACGACGCACACCGAACCGGAACAACGCAACGCGACTTCGCAAGGAGAAGATCGATGCGGCACATGCGTTGCAACCAGAACTTCAACGCACAGCCCACCGGATCGATGCACAGATGACCTGGGACGACGCAGCCTGACTTCCAGAGCGGAAATCGACACAGCGCCTGCTGTGCGGAAGAAACTTCCACGCAATGCCCACTGGAATGATGCAGCGCTTGTGACTTTGCTCCACAAACCCAGGATTCCACGCACAGACCCCGGGGCGTCTGAAAACCGCGCAACCCGAAGAGGATCCACGAGCCAGTGCCGAAAATTGATGCACAGCCGTCCCTGCGTGGAAACAAAGCGACGCAACGCTGTGTGCGGCCAGAGAAATCGACGCACACCCCTTTGTTTCCACGCTTCTCCTCCTCTGTGGCCCTTTGTGGAGTTTTGTCATGCAAATATCCAGATAAATAATATATATTTTTCTAAACACTTTGTGGTGTATTTTTGTGGTGCTATATTGTGTTATTGTATGATTTATTGCACAAATACTTTACACACTGCCTTCTAAGTTAAGGCTGACTGCTCAGTGCCAAGCTACCAGAGGGTGGGCACAGGATAATTTGGATTGTGTGTGACTTACCCTGACTAGAGTGAGGGTCCTTGCTTGGACAGGGGGTAACCTGACTGTTAACCAAAGATCCCATTTCTCACAGTAACTTATTGAATTTGATCAAAAATAAAGTTCTTTAAAGCGCTAAAGAGCACATTTAGAGGAGATGTGCTTATTCCAGTTAAAAGGAGTATAGAAACACCACCTGAAGGTACTTCAGGTCATTATGTAGCATCTGAAAAAGGGTTTTGTGCATGTGTGTGGCTTGAACAATGGTGCAAAATTACTGAGAAAGAAGGTGCATTAGCATTTCCCCGTTATGGAACTTTGAACTAAGAATTATGGTTAATCTGAGGAGAGTGTTTAATGAGATGAAACCGCCTCTGAGACCCAATCAATTTGAAGTGCTTAATATTTAGGAACACATATTGAGACAGAAACTGAAAACCAATTGTGAGAATAGAGTACAGAAACCATTAAAGATAAGTGCCGGGCAAGGTGGGATGAAGAGCAGAAAGGTTGGAGAGGAGGCATAATTGAAGGAGCTAGATTGTATGCAGCTATTTCCAGTGAAGATGGAGAAAGTACTAAGCCCAAGACTAAGAAAAAGACAGAAAAGGCAAAACAGTCAACAGATACTGAAGATAAAAAGACAGTGACATACAAGAGTGATTCAGATGATGAGTTTATAAATCAAATTTTGTTAAATTGTCAGCCTCAGTACCATTCAGTTGAGATAGGAACCAAAAGTGAAGTTGCACAAGATGAAACCCTGCCTACTGCTCCATTTGCACAAACCCTGAGTCAGATACTACCAGGTATGTCTTCAAATCTAGTGACATAAGTTCCTGAAGTGAATTAACCAGTTCAGAGCTTAACACAGCTCAGCCTTTACCTAGGCCTAAGGTGAATCAGATTGTGCCAAATTCCTAATGTGAACCAGGTAGTGCAGACACCTTATGTGAATCTGCCTGTGCCAAATTGTACATCAAATCAACCGGTGCAAGTGTTTACTCAAGGTCAGGCAATACCATTTGTTTCACCGAGTCAAACAGGACACATTTTCAGTACTGTTTTGTCAGGACAGAGTGTGGGAATGACAATTCATCAGAATCAGACAAATCATATTGGTCCAGATGCATTAACAGTTTTGGTGAAGTATCGCAGAATATTCCGGTGAGTTTATGAGGTTTCACTGCACAGCTCGCGAATGACTGGCTAAACAATTTGAGTTTTGAAACTGCAACAGGTATAAGAATGGTAATGCGAGAACAGACAAGACCCCAGAGGGACATACATCATTGAATGTGTCAGGACTGAAATTAGAATTGAATGAAACAATATTAGAAACTTTATCCACAGCCCTATTGGAAACCTACACCGAAGACGAACTGCAGTTCATGTGCAAACATATTACCTAACGTGCAGAACAAGTTTATGAAAGATTAACCAAAGTAGCTCAGAAATATGACATGAATTCTGAGAAATCAAAGCTCTCAAAGCGAAGTTACAGGCTGGAGTTCAGCATAAAATACATAGCTAACATAAGATCTATTGGCATGAAAACGCATATTAAGGAATTAAACACATACATTCAGAATTGAGGAGCTATAGATAAATGGGAAGGTAGATAAACAAAGAAAAGAGATCAGAAGAAAGCGAAACCAGAT
The DNA here is from genome assembly GCF_031143425.1 of Pleurodeles waltl. Lineage (NCBI taxonomy): Eukaryota > Metazoa > Chordata > Amphibia > Caudata > Salamandridae > Pleurodeles > Pleurodeles waltl. The sequence continues at coordinate 387,787,034 of NC_090446.1, read as the reverse complement.
GTATCTCCAGCAGGAGTAAATTCAGCTGGCAATGAGAGAAATACCAGGTGGCAGTTATGTTTATGTACCTTGGCATAGGAGAGATATTTTGTTATTTACAAATGATTACCTGAGATTAAGAGATAAACCAGTGGACTGGTACAAGCAGATAGAAAGGTTTGTGAAACTTTCAAAATGTCTGTGGGAAGATTAAGAGTACATTGTTGTACATTGTGGTTCCGAGTGATCTGTGGACTAAATCTAAAGTTAATGTCAGTTGGCCAGACCATGCACCCCCAAGAGACCCAGTAATGGGTGCACCATCTGAAGATGTGATGAAAATGTATTACAAGTTAATTGAGTTCTTGAAAAACAAGGTGTCTCAGAAAGGCACTGATTTGCAGAAGATTGACAGGAGGACACAGGAATCAAGGAGCTGATTCATGCCTATTACGAGAGATTATAGCAGAATTTCAAACATTTCAGTGGTACAGAAACAATAGCAGCTAAAGATATGTGCCATTTTGTGTTCAGATTTGTGCAAGGCTTGAAACTAGATATACATGAGATGATTCAGCTGCATTTGAATTGTTGCTACACAAAAAAAGGGTCCAAATAGGAAACTTCCTGTTTAAAATGGCAGTTCACTCAGCCGGCAGTGCAGGACCACCATGGTCATAATGACCCCCACAGTGTCAGATGCAGTTTGGGAGTTTTCAGAAAAGGAGATAGGACTCATTAATGGAGTTAAGCCTTTAAAAATAACAGTGAAGCCAAATGCAGTTTATCAAAACATTCCTCCATATAACATGAAACCCAAAACAATGGCAGGAATTCTTCCCTTAATCAACTGTTTCATTGAGCAAGCTATCTTGAATGAAATAATGGGAAGTCCATGTCACTCTCCCATTCTAGGACTGCGGAAGCCCATTGGAAAGGAGGGAATTTAAGTTTTTAAACCTAGAGTTAGAAGATGAGGTGTTCAGGTAGATCGGAATGGTGTTTTGACGTCCTGGCTTTAAAGAGAACTAACCATTGTGATGTGAGTGGAAATTTGGACCATTGGCAAAGGGAGTGTCCCCTTAATAATGTGAATAACCAGCTACAGAATAATGGAGTTGCTGAAGTAATAAGCAATAATCGGGTTCAAATTCAGAGAGTTAAAAGCCCCCGAAAGCAGAGTTTAAATGTGCTGCAAAAACAGCAGAGGCAAACACTGTAAACCCTGATGACTCAACAACAAGTGGTTGTTCCCCAACAGAATCTAAATCAAATTGCATATGTAAATGTGAATCAGTTTGCATCACAGTTTCCCTTAATAGATCTGAGCATTGAGGAATTCTACAGGTAGACAGCTCCGATGATGAGGATTGCTGCTAGATTATGGAGTCTCTGGTTGGCAGTCAGTTTGCTCTCAGTCCAAGCAAGGATCCTCACTGTAGTCAGGTTAAGGGAGAAACACACCTCAGATAACCCTTGGCACAAGCAGCCAGGCTTATCTCGGAAATGTGTAAAGTATTTGTATTAATACACATGACAATACAGTGAAAATACCACAAACGTGACAAAATGCCAATATTTATCTAAATCAAACAAAACCAAAACAACAAAAATCCAACATACACAAGCAAAGTTATGAATTTTAAAATTAAAAAAAGTCTTAATCCATAGAACTCAAAGGATGCGTTGTTTTTACACAACATACCTGGTTTGCGTAAAAAATAAAGACGCCCGGGAGGACATGCAGCCGAAAAGTCAGTGATGTGTCGATTCCTTACTCGCAAATGAGGCCATGTGTCGTTTCTTCTCTGGTTGGGTAGGCAATGCATTGTTTTTGACTCCCACAGAAGAGCGTTGCAGAGATTTCCGGACGGGCAAATCCGCACAGGTTCACAATGATTTTGACGCACAGTGACGATGTGTGCGAAATTCTGGCACACAGTGGTGAAGAGCCACACTGCTTGGTTGATGCGTCCATTTTGTCAGCCCCACACAGGTGTTGCATCGATTTCCAATCCACAATGCAGGTGGTGACTCATTTTTCAGCTGCAAAGCAGGTACTGCATCAATTTTTCTCCTGCACAGCAGCTCCTGTGCGCGGCTTTCGGTCTTGGTTCTGCCAGCTTCTCCTTTCAAGGGCCCAGGGACTAGAGTGTGTGAACCACTGGGAAGGGTTGGAGTCTCAGAAAGAGAGTCCAGGTACTGGCAGAGGAAGTCTTTGATGGCACTAAGACTTCAGAACAGGGTGCAAGCTCAGTCAAAGCCCTTGGCATCTGCAGGCCAACCAAGCAACGCACACTCACAGGCAAAGGGACAGTACGCCTCCTCCAGCTCTTCAACTCTTCTCCTTGGCAGAGGTTCCTCTTGATCTAGAAGTAATCTAAAATTCTGGGGTTTTGGGTCCACTACTTATACTCATTTCTGGCTTTGAAGTTGGAAAACTTCAAAGGAAAGTCTCTTTTGTTCACAAGATCCTGCCTTATCCACGCCTGGCCCCAGACACACACCAGGGTGTTGGAGACTGCATTGTGTGAGGACAGGCACATCCCTTTCAGGTGTAAGTGTCAGCTCCTCCCTCCCACTCTAGCCCAGGTGACTCATCAGGATATGCAGGCTACACCCCGGCTCCCTTTGTGTCACTGTCTAGAGAAAATTCACAAACAGTCCAACTGTCAGCCTGACCCAGACGTGGATTCCCCAGGCAGGCAGAGGCACAGAATGGTGAGGCAAGAAAATGACAACTTTCTAAAAGTGGCATTTTCAAACTGACAATCTAAAAAACAACTTTACCAAAGGATGTATTTTTAAATTGTGAGTTCATAGACCCCAAACTCCACATCCCTATCTACTCCCAGTGGGAAACTGCACTTGAAAGATATTTAAAGGCAGTCCCCATGTTAACCTATGAGAGAGACAGACCTTGCAACAGTGAAAAACCAAATTTGGCAGTATTTCACTGTCAGGACATGTAAAACACATCAGTACATGTCCTACCTTTAACATATGCTGCACCCTGCCCATGGGGCTATCTAGGGCCTTCCTTAGGAGGCGCAGAATGGTTAAGCAAGAAAATGACAACTTTCTAAAAGGGGCATTTTCAAACTGAGAAGCTAAAAAACAACTTTACCAAAAGATGTATTTTTAAATTGTGGGTTCATAGACCCCAAACTCCAGATCCCTATCTGCTCCCAGTAGGAAACTGCACTTGAAAGATATTTAAAGGCAGTCCCCATGTTAACCTATGAGAGAGATAGACCTTGCAACAGTGAAAAACCAAATTTGGCAGTATTTCACTGTCAGGACATGTAAAACACATCAGTACATGTCCTACCTTTAACATATGCTGCACCCTGCCCATGGGGCTATCTAGGGCCTTCCTTAGGAGGCACAGAATGGTTAAGCAAGAAAATGACAACTTTCTAAAAGTGGCATTTTCAGACTGACAATCTAAAAAACTACTTTACCAAAAGATGTATTTTTAAATTGTGAGTTCATAGACCCCAAACTCCACATCCCTATCTGCTCCCAGTGGGAAACTGCACTTGAAAGATATTTAAAGGCAGTCCCCATGTTAACCTATGAGAGAGATAGACCTTGCAACAGTGAAAAACCAAAATTGGCAGTATTTCACTGTCAGGACATGTAAAACACATCAGTACATGTCCTACCTTTAACATATGCTGCACCCTGCCCATGGGGCTATCTAGGGCCTTCCTTAGGGGTGCCTTACATGTATAAAAAAGGAAGGTTTGGGCCTGTCAAGTAGGTATACTTGCAAGGTTGAATTGGCAGTTTAAAACTGCACACACAGACACTGCAGTGGCAGGTCTTAGGCATGTTTACAGGGCTAGTCATGTAGGTGTCATAATCAGTGCTACAGGCCCAGTAGTAGCATTTGATTTAGATGCCCTGGCCACCTCTAGTGCAATTTACTAGGGACCTAGTAGTAAATCAGATATCCCAATCAGGGAAAAGCCAATTACATATACACTTTACACAGAGAGCACTTGCACTTTAGCACTGGTCAGCAGTGGTAAAGTGCCTAGAGTATCAAAAACCAGCAAATACAAATTCCAGCACACAGTCACAACATAGGAAGAAGAGGCAAAAAGACAGGGGAGACTACTGCAAGGATGCCAAGTCTAACAATTGCATGCTAGGTAAATCCTTAGAAGAAGATCAATGTGGTCCCTATGCAAACGCTGATGTAATGGGTTACTGTGTGTCATTTCTAGTTGACACTGGGGCTCCACGCTCCACTATCAGAACATCAGAAGTACAGAATTTGTTCCTTTCAGGGGCAAGAATCTAAGTTGTAGGACTTGCAAATAAACAATTGATCAACATGTAACAGACTCCGTCAAAGGTAAAAATAGGTTCATTTAAAGATGAGCACCAATTTTGTGGTCTGCGATTTCCGTCATGTAAGCCTGCTTGGATGCGATCATTTGTGTAAGCTAAATTGTTACCTGTAAAATTGTGAAGCAGTATACAAGTGTCACATGGTACCGAATGTTTACATGTAATGATTTGCTCGAAGATTTAAGAGACACAGGCCCTCATTTTGACTTCGGCCGTCTACAGTAAACCACCGAAGTCCCGCCAGCCACAAGACTGCCAGTGATGGCGGTCATCCGACTGTCATATTATGACTGCTAGCAGCTCTCTGCCATAATGTGGGCGGAGAGCTGCCAGCAGCCATACTGGCTTTTGGCAGTGCAGTGGAGGTTGCTCCGCTGGCACTGCCACGTCAACACAACACCGCCACACCTATTACGACTTAGTAGTAGGCTTGGCGGTGTTGTGTTGGCGGGGCACTGGCGGCAGAGCAAGTGCCATGGACCCCGTTCCCTCCTGGATGACCACCAGGTAAGGTGATCGACCGACAGGGGAGAGGGGGTGTTGAGTGTTGTGTGCGACAATCGGGGGGAGGGTGTTTGTGTGAATGGAAGGGGTTGGGGATGTTGTGTGTGTATGCAAGTGTAGTTGTGCATGTGTGAATGTGTGTATGCAGGGGTGGGGGTGTTGGAATGGGGATTGGGGCCTGGGGTGACGTCACAGCTTGGGGGGTGGGAGGCCTAATAGGGGGTCAGGCGGTGGGGGGATGGTCCTACATGAGGTGGAGGTTGGGGAGTCCTGCATTTGCGACAGGATTGAGCATTCCTGTCACCAGCATCATTACCTCCAGGGATTCCGTGGCTGGGGTGCCGCCACAGAATCCCTGGCAGTAAGGATGCACATAATACCCTGTGCGGTGTTAGGTGAACCGCCGGGTCAAAGGTGGTCTACCTTTGGCCAGGCGGTCCTACCACCCTGGCGGTACAGGTGGTGAACTAGCTGCAATACAGCCAGTTCACTACCAATGTCACAATTTGGTGGCCCTGCACTGCCATGCTGTCGGCGGTCTGGCCGCCACCACTGGCGTGGCAGTGCAGGACCGCCAGGGTCATAATGACCCCCACAGTGTCAGATGAAGTTTGGGATTTTTCAGAAAAGGAGATAGGACTCATTAAAGGAGTTAAGCCTGTAAAAATAACAGTGAAGCCAAATGCAGTTTATCAAAAAATTCCTCCATATAACATGAAACCCAAAACAATGGCAGGAATTCTTCCCTTAGTCAACTGTTTCATTGAGCAAGCTATCTTGAATGAAATAATGGGAAGTCCATGTCACTCTCCCATTCTAGGACTGCGGAAGTCCAGTGGAAAGTATTGCATAGTCCAGGACCCTGGAAAGATTAATGAGATTATTGTCCCATGTTGTCCCATGGTATTGAATCCAACAGTGATTTCTTTCCAGAATCCATGCGAAGCAGGGTAGTTCACAATGACTGACCTTTGCCAAGCCTTTTTCTCCAAACCATTACATGAGGAGAGCTAGTTTATCTTTGATTACTAGTTTTGCAGTCGTGTTTTGGCATGGTGTCGAGCTCAACAAGGGTATACTGGGAGTCCTTAGATTTTTAATCAGATCTTGGAAAAGTATTTGGAGTCACTTAAAATGCCCTATCATTTGATCTTAGTGCATTATATAGATGACCTACATGTGGCACCAAACACTCAAGAAGCTTGTAGGTGAGACACAATTGCTCTCTTGAATCATTAGAAGAAAATGGACACAAAGTTTCCCCAGCAATGTCACAGTATTGTAAGAAAGAAGTCCTGTATTTATGTCACTACATTGAGAAAGGTGTGCGGAAAGTGTTGCACAAAAGAATCTCAGCGATTTTGAAAATGAATCCCCCTACCTCTCAGAAAGAAGTTCGAATGTCCCTGGGAATGGTTGGCTACTGTCGCCAATAGATTCCAAACTTTTCCCTTTTGGCCAAGCCTTTACAGAGGCTGACATACAAAGATGTGTCTGGTCCAGTAGCATTGGACGGCAACTGTAATCGGGCCTTTACAGAGCTAAGAGAAAACCTATGTCATGCCCCAGCTCTGGGAATACCTGACTATTACAAATGTTTTTCTTCACATTGTTGTGTGACGGGCGGATTTGCTTGTTCAGTTTTAACTCAGTTTCATGGAAATGGGAACAAGCCAGTTGCATATTTGTTTTCCACACTTGATTCTGTGGCCTCTGTGCTGGATGGTTGTCCGAAGGCAGTTGCAGCCCTGAGAGTCAGCTTTGAGAAGTGCAAAGGCATTGTTATGGGTCTCACTCTAAATGTTTTTGTTCCACACTTCGTGGAAATATTGTTAACCCGAACCAAGGCACAGTACCTCACCAGTGCGTGTGTGATCCCTTATCAACAGGTCATTCTTGCTGCGTCCTGCTATTCTGTTACCTGCCATTGTTGAAAATGCCAGCAAATGAGTGGATGAGGTTGAGCATGACTGTCTCGATGTTATTTCAACACATTCCCTTAACTGAAAATGACTATGTCATGTGAGTTGATGGCTCCTGTTTGAGATAAAGATGGTACCCTGAGAGCTGGTTATGCCATTTGTACACTCTCAGGTGTGATTGAAGCTTCCTAACTTCGAGGAATCTTTTCTGCATAAATAGCTGAATTGGCTGCTCTTACTGGAGCATGCTGTGTTTCGGAACAGCTGACGGTGACTATGTTCACTGCTAATTAATATGGTTTTGGTATAGTTCATGATTTCCCACAGTTTTGGTCCCAGAGAGGGTTCATGATCTCCTCTGGATACCCTGTCACAGTGATGACAACATTTATAATCTGTTGAATGCATTATAGCCGCCTGCAAAAATTGCTGTTGTCGTGTGCTGCTCATAAAAGATCTGCTGATTATGTAACTTTGGGAAATACATACACAGATTAAGTGGCAAGATATTGTGCCCTAAGCTGCTCTCTTTTAATGGAGAATGGAGAATTTTCTGTTAAGCTTTGGTAAGAAGGAAGAAGTGACAGAAGAGGAACAGCAAACTATGGTTAGAGCAGGATGTGTCAAGGGGAATTAGGATGATTTTTGGGTTTCAAGTGATGGAAGAGCTGAGTTGCCAAATAGTTTGTTGTCACCCAGGACTAGACACTATCATGAACAGGCACATGTAGGCCGAGGCACAATGATCAGAACCTTTAGACAGACATGGTTTTACCCCAGATTCAGGGTGATAGCAGAAGCTGTGTGCTACAGGTGTGTCGCATGCCAGCAGATGAAAATAGGAAAACACACATTAGTTTGACTATGTCACATAGGCAGATTAGAAGGACCGTTCAACAGGATTCAGTTGGATTTTACAGAGCTACCCGGGTGCAATGGACTGAGATATGTTTTAGTCATTGTACGCATTTTCTTTTGTTGGGTTGAATCTTATTCAACAAGGAGAAATGGCAGTCTCACAATAGCAAATTGATTCCTAGATTCGACTTCTAAACTTCTCTAGAGTCAGACTGAGTGACACACTTTAATAGTGAGGTCCTGAAACCAATATGTGCGGCATTGCAAGTTGAGCAAAGATGACATTGCATTTACAGTCCTGAGGCTTTTGGACTGTTGGAGCACATTAGTGGTACTCTGAAGATAAGATTGCGAAAAGTATGTGCATAGACCACTTTGAAATGGCCAGACGCATTGCTTCTTGTCTTGATGAGTATGCACAGTATGCCCGACAGAAAGACTGGTTTGTCCCAGCATGAAATCATCATGGGGAAGGCCATGTGATTGCCAGCCCTGCCTGCAAATGCTCTTGTGAGCATTGCAGATTACTTAGTGCTGGTTTACTGCAAAGGACTGGCTGATGTGGTTTGTTTTTTGTCTCATCAGTTTGCAGCTGTACTGTAGCAGGAACATTGCCATGACCTGTGTCCAAGCGTCTGGGTCATGGTGAAGAAATATGTAAAGAAACCCTGCTTGGAACTGCATTTAAAGGTCCCCATCAGGTAGTTTTGATCACTACCGCAGCTGTAAAGTGTGCTGGTCTCCCTAACTGGGCGCATTCTAGCCACACTTGCAAAGCTCCAGGACCCCTAGATGATACAGCACCTGTCCCAGAAGGGCTGGTTACAGTGAGCAAGATGGATCATGTTAGTCAAGCTGTTGGGGCTGGACAAGTGGCTGCTACAGCACAGGTGCGGACTGAGGGGGAGTCTGAGTGAGTCAACATCAGTGGCTGGTACAGAAGGGTTGAGACAGTCAGTTGACTCATGCGAGCTTGAATGCTGACGAAGGACCAGTTGCTGTAGATAAAAGAGCTGTACCAAGAGACAATTGCCCAAGTGAACAAACAGTACCAGCTGTACAAGTGCCTGCGACAATTGCTGAGGAGAGTGAAGATTCAAGTCAAAGTGACAGAGATGCAGAGGGTCGAGTAAATAGAAGATCAAAGAGAAAAAGATTACCAAGCTGAAAATAATCAGCACCTAAATGGACATATTTTGCTGCCAATGACTGGGAGAGGTAGTTTGCAACCTTTTGCTTTAACAATTCGAATCCAGTTCAATATTCTTGATTTTCAGATTGCAGTGGAACTGAACTTAGAAATCTCATTGCTTGATGAACATAGACATTATGGGCCAAATATAAGAAAAGTGGTGCTGCATTATATGCAGCGCCACGTTCCTTGCGCCCCTTAGCGCTCCCCTAACGCCACCATGTGTGTGCCGTATTGAACATACGGTGCACCTTGGCACAGGTTAGGGACAATAGCGTCAACATTTTTGATGCTATTGTTGTACTTCTCAGGATTAGCTTCAAAAATGTTGGCGCTAATCCTGCTAAGTACATGGAGGCCCATTATCAATAATGGTGTGCCTCCTTTTAATGTAAGATCTATACAGGCATTCAAAAATGCTACAAAAATAGTGCAGTTGAATCTATAAGATTCCACTGCACCATTTTTGCTGTACCCCTAACAGGAGAATGCCCCCTTACATACAGTATTCCTGATGCAGGCATAATGTGGCACAAGGGTTTACAAAGTAGCGCAATGCATGCATTGTGCCACTTTGTAAATATGGTGTGACAAATTTGGCCTCTTTGAGACAGAGTAGTGTCATAAAAAATTATACTAATGTGGCGCATGGAGGTGCTAGGCCCTCTTAAATTTGAGCCTAGGTTTTGGAAGTGATTATTAGTGATTACAACTATGGTTTTATTAGAGACATTTGAAGTTTTCTTAGAAACTTTTGAACATTTGCAAGTAGAGAAACACTTGAACTTTCTAGAAGACCAAGGAACTTTTTTTTAATTAATCTGAACTTTTTGAAAGGACTATTTTTGATTTGCTTTGTTCACAAAATAAAAGGACTGAAAAGAGACAGTGATATGTTGAAGCCGCTTTGCATTTTTTATTTTTTATTTTGAATTTTTGGTCTGAAGTTAGAGGACTCATAGAGTTGAATAGAAGTAGAGGTAGTAAGTTTAAATACATATGTGTATGTTTAGTGGTTTTGACAGTTATCCTGATCATATTATGGGTCATTGTACTGAGTATACCAACAACAAGTGATTCCAAGAAAGTTATATCTATAAGTGCCCTGAGTTTAACAAATCCCATAGCAGACCATAATCCCCTATACAATGATGAGAAATATCTGCACACTGATGGTTTAAGAGTTGATCTATCTGCAAATGTATAAGTTCTTATAGGAGTATGTAGATACCATGGAAGCTAGCGATTGTTACATGTGCACACACTTACCTTCATTGGTGAGTTAGGGAAACACTTATCATAGTCTTTCCTTAAGCTATTAAATATCCTGTAGCCAGTTGCTAACACTTTTGTATCAGCAGGAGTATTAACAATATTTTTACTCAAACTATGATCTTGTGTTTTCAATTGTACCAATCATGAAACATTTGAGGAACACTGCAAAAGCAAAAAACATTGACAGTGTGGGAGGTTTTTTGAGCCTACATTGACATTTGGTACAGTCTATCCCCACAAAAATAATCTGAACTGTATTCTTAACCCAGTAGAGAAGGAGTTCATTGGACAAGTCAAAGAAAGGAGAACAGCTGTGAAGGCTAAAGTAGAAAATGGAGTAGTTTTACAAAATTAGGGAAAAGATGAAACACATTCAGTAGCTGGAAATCAAGGATTCCTTGCTTTAGATTGGCAACATGTAGAGAAGTTATGTGTATATTGACAGAGATCAAAGACTGACACACATTTTGTAGGGACTAGTGAATGTAGACATGTGTTTTGTTTAAGTGTGTGTACTTCTATGATGAATGGACAGAACCCCACAATACGAGGTTTTTATTTGGTTTGTGGAAAGAATGCCTAAGCCTATTAGAAGCTGCAGAAAGGCTGGTTTGGTACACGTTACTTGAGAGTAGTTTTTTCAAAGATATATCATGTGGGTGATTTTAATTATCCAGTCTGGGATGAGAACTCAAACACCAGAGTTAAGAGAGGTGCTGGTGCTTCAGAGATTCTAGGAGATATTTTTGGTGCCATAACTTCAGTAGGTGTTTTATTGAATGATCTCAAGATAAGGACATTGTCAACAATAGCAGTTAAACTATCTAGAGACACTGCAGATGTCATTGTGTTAATGGACCCATAAATGGTTGCCATAAGATTAATGGCTTTACAAAATTGCCTTGCGTTAGATTTTTTTTTGCAAAAGAGGGTGGAGTTTGCACAATTGTGCAAGTCCTAGAGAGCTACACTTATATCCATGGCAATAGTAAGGAAATAAGGAAGTACATTGCAAATATGACAAACTTGAGACAGAGCTTGAAGGACTTAGAAGCAACACGTGTCTTGGAAGCAATAGGTAATTTTTTTTAAGCAAATCGGAAGGTGGTTTGGAGATCTAGTGAGAGGAACTGTTGGAACTATTTTGAGACCCCTATTGATAATTGCTTTGGGCACCCTAGTTGCAGTTGGTCTTTAAAGGTTGTTCCAAGAGCTGAAACAGAAAAGAGCAAAAAGTAGAAGGAGAGAGGAAGAGATTGGGAAGGAGACTAGGAGGAACATATACTATAGTAACATCAAGCAGTTAGAGGAGTCCAGAAGACCTTACCTGGAATGACCTCTGAAATTCTGAGCTGTCTCTTCGAAAATGAGAATTGTTTGTTTTGTGATGGCTTGACTCGCCATTAAAGGGGGACTGATGTATGAGACATTTTAGTACTGTCCCTCATGTCACAGGGATCATCTATGCATGATAATTTATTAAACTACTAATAGTCTGATTATAAAGTGAGGCACTGAGAAGCCATATTAGTGCGCATTCACTTTAGACTAGCTATCAAAACCCATGTGGTATAGAGATTAAAATGTATATTTGAAGAATGTACTCTCTATCATGCTATATTTTAGAATATAATTAATAGGCTGCACTAAAACAATATTAGATTTCTGATGAGACGTAGTTTTAATTTGTATGAAAAATAGAAAAATGTAGTTCTGTACCATGTTAATAGAAATGTTTTAATAGAGTTATTCCATTTAAAACTATAGTAACATGAACACTAATTAAAGTTTATTAATGTTGAATTTATAATTGCTTATTAAATGTGTTTTATTTGAACGATTTATGTGCTGTTCTAATTCACTTGCATTAGCCAAATGGAGGCCCTAAATTTGTGACTGTGCAGAAAATGTCTAGTCATGTTGCTAACATGAACCTTTCCTACAGATTTCGCTCTCATGAGAATGCTAGCGTGGTAATAGAAAAAATAGTTAGTCTGGGAAGTTGTCCTTGAGGGTGAAACATTTAGGACTGCGGGCTGACTACGTATACAAATCTCACAATCTAGCATGGAAGAGCATAGATGGAGACACTGTTCTCATGACAAACCTGAGAATCCTCATCAATGTTGCAGTTTGAGTCACATGGTCATTTTCTATTGGATGCAACATCTTCAATGTCATGTAGAACGGTGGACTGATGAATCATCTTGCCCTATGAACCCTAGTATACTGTTCCCCATTTGGATTGTCGTTCCGAACTCTTCGTGCCATTCCTTGCTGCTTGCTTGCTCTGAGGAGTTCTGGCCTTCTACTCTAGCCCCTTTGAAATGCTTTGCTGAGACTTAGATATTTTTTCCCTTGACCAAGAGAAGACTCCTGACTGAGCTTCATAAATGCTGATGCCTTCCCTTTTTACTTCTCTTTTGTCCACTTTAGTTAGAGATCTATTGCCCAAGATTTCCTTTTTTCCAATTTTTTTTCCCATTTTTTCTTCTTTGTCTTTCGCCCGCATGTGTTCCAACCCCGCACATGTTACTCCCTGATTGGCTTATCTGTAGGGTTTCCATTGCCCAAATTAGCTGAACCTAGATGATTTAAATTTCCTTAATGCTTATTAAAACTGAGCAGCGTTTGTTTTCTGCACATCAGATAATTCTGCTGTTCTGTATTGCATTTGTTGAGTGTCTAGTTTAATATTAGTTTGTCTCAACTTATTTTGTGGCCTTGATCAACCTTTGGTGAACATGCTATCTTTATCTTGATGATTGTCTACATGACCTTGAGTTGAAGCATGTAATGAAATCCCTTAATTTCATTCCTGACTGGAATTTCCCTTGTGTGCCCACATTGGTCATACTGTGTAAATTAACTAGTTTGTATTGAAATGTAATGATTTGTTCTCCTTAACCTTATGCTGGGTCCAGGCCTTTTCAGGCATTGATTCCTGGTAAGGAAGAAATGCGCCAGCAGGTTAACAGAGGTATTCTGAACTCTCATATTTAAAAGTACTTCCAGGCAGATTAATAAAGAAAATGAGTTTTGGTGAAATAAAATATGTGTCTAAGGACAGACGATTTAATCTTGGAAGTCAGAATTTATGCAGGTTCTCTGATTTCTTTTTGTAGAAATCAGCCGCTAATAGGGTACCTATTTGTCTTTCCTTTTTAACATTAACGCTTTGTTTTTAATTCTTTGTGAATCTTTGTGCAGCTTTTATACAGCTCGGAACCACACGAAGGTATTGGAGCGCTATATGTGAGCACCAGTCACATTACAGTAGGTCACATTCATTTTTATAAACTCTGGGAGATTAGTAACTTGTCCAGAATCACAGGATTTTTAGGCTATATGGAGACTCGAACCTGGTTCTCCAGTTACAATGTAGGGACCCGTGGAGAGCAGACGCAGTCTAGTCTCTCCACGGGGGCATTCGGGACAGAGGAAGTGACACACCAGGACAGGGATTGGCTGGGGCTAGGTGGGGGGAGGGTCTAAGGGTGGGAGTATATAGGAGGAATGGGATTAGGGGGACGGCCTCTTCCGCGACAGCCTGCCGCGCTGTCATGAAGTTGGCTGTGGGGGGCGGCTTTAATGTTGGAAGGTAGGGGGTGGGTTGCTGGGTTTGGGGAACTCGCGGGAGTGCGGGCCGTGCCTCGCGATGTCGGCGTGTTTTGGGCAGGCAGATTTGCCCAGGTCCGTTGCGCGAGCCTCGGGGGGCAGGGTGCGCCAGAGACATTTGTGCGGTGCAAGGCAAAGAGGCGGCTGCAGCCGCATGCAGGCTGCCGCGAATGCGCGGTGAACGGAGGATTTTTGGTGGGGGGTTTGCAATGTCCACCCCCCCACCTGGTTTTGCACAAATACGGCCCCTGCAGAGGGCGGCACGCTGCATGTTTGTTTTTCCTTTTTCCTGGCCAAGCATGCTGGCCTGGGCAGGGTTTTTTTCCACGGCTTGGATAGCACACACCAGCTGTGAGGGGCCCAGAGGGTGGGAGCAGAGGAGGGGAGGGGAGAATTTTTGCTGGTGGGGGGTGCGGAGGGGAGAGGTTACACGTTAGTATACAGGTTATAAAGGCATGGGGCAGGCAGGGAGGTGAGGCATGGTGGGGGTTGGGAGCCCCCAAAAGTGTAGCAAAACAATGGGGTTCAGGTGCGCATCTGTGCAGGGCTTCCCCGGGCTGAGCATGTCAACGGCTGGGGGGAGAACGCCGGTGGGGTGGACAGCAGCAACTGGGGTGCTTAGGCCCCATACGGTGGGGCAAAAGCAATGATTGGCGGAGCTGTTAGGGGACATTGGAGACTGTAGGGAGGTGGGCCCAGATAGACGGGGCAGCAGGAGGCAAGTGGTCAGGTCGGGAAACGGGGGCGAAACGGGGGCGAAGGTGCGTCCGGATCAAGAGGGCCTGAGTCTAGTCAGTAGTAGGTGGGGGTGCCGCAAGATTATCTCGGGAAGGGGCAGGAGGCTGGTGCGGCCTAGGGGGCAGTCAGAGCACGGGGAGTGCATGGCGCACACGGCCAAGCAAATCGTGGAGAGTCGAAGGCAGCAGTGGAGGCTGGCAGAAAAGGTAGTGAAACCAACGGGGCGCAATACGGCCCTTGGACGTTGGCCCGAAGCACTAGAGGGGTCTCCGGCGGCCTTCTCTACAATGTGGGAACGTGGTTACCACACAAATGACACACACCATGAGGGGTAAGGAGCTGAGAAGGGCGTGATGTGATGTTTTCTGAAGGTGCTAAGGACGCATGTGGGGGAAGATGAGGATGGGGGCAATTTCAATTAGGAGGTGGTTTTGGATGTTGTGAGGAAAGGGAGAGCCACGAGCACGTGGTGATTTGGAAGCGGGAAGGGGAAGGGGCGCAGGTGCGGCGTGCCCCCCCCCCTTTTTCAGTTAAGGTGTGGCAGAATTCCAAGATGGAAACAGGGAATTTTCACAAGAGACTCGCAGTCCAAAGTCCATGGTGGACGCAGGAACATGCACACAGTGGTGCCAGGTATTTGGTGATCTAGTGGTCCAGTGTGATATTTTACTGGGTGGCTACGGTGCCATGGCATATTCTTGGGTTGGGGGATTACTCCATACATGGAGTGCCTGGTACAGGTGCAACACAGGCAGAGCGCAAGGAGGTGGGTAGTGGATCAAGAGTCAAAAGGTCTGAGTGGGGAGAGACGATATAAATATGGGAGACCGAGGGTAAGGAGACAGAGGGGGTCACAGGTTTAAGCCGTGCGCATGGGTTGGACAAGGCTTTTGGTTTTTCATGTGCGGAGTAAACTAAAAAGGATGTGGGGAAGCAGGAAGGCGTCGACGTTCAGGCTGCTTCAAAAAAAAAAAAAAAATTACATTGAACAATTAAAATAACAATTATATATATAAAAATGGATGCATGGGTATGGTCCTGGCGCACTAGCTGAAGGGGGGTCATCAACATCATTTCAGTTTGGGTCACTGGGGCCCGAGTTTTTGACGCTGGGCTGACAATTTGCGGTCTGCACCAGAAGTGGCAGTTTCGGAAATGACGGAGAGTACAAAGAAAGGTCATATGGAAAACTTGGGAACATGCAAGTGTGGCAGTGGGTTGTGTGGTTTTCCTCACGAAAAGTGGTACTTCAGCTTTGTACGCACCCGTCATGGATGGGGAAGGCGTTGGTGAATGATTTCATCATGTGGGTGGAGACGCAGGTGGTATATGCGCTAGCGGATGAGGCTAATCGGCTCATTCTGGGGTGTGGCAGAGGTGCTGAATGGGCCGAAGGCGACAGTTGAAGCGACTGTCGATTTGAATACTTATGGGGAGATCTGTTACAGTGCTGAGAATTGCTATTGGGGGGGCAATATAGGGGGCAGGAGTGCTCATGGAAGGTGTAATCCACTGTGTTTTCTCAGCAGCCTTTGGTACATTTCTGATACGGTTTCCTTTCACAAAGGGAGTGGACACCGGTCAGGGCTGCACTGGTGAGATGATTTCTCTTTGAGGGATGGACATGGCTTCGGGGTTGTGGGCTTGAGATTTGCAGGTTTTCGAGCAGCTCGCAAAGGGGAGTGGTATTTCTGTGGTTCCATGGCAGACAAAGGGTACCGGGGGGGTACTGACAATGGAGAATCAAACTGGACACAGTGGCCTTCACGGCAAGACGCCACGAGGCATGGCAGGGATTTTTCTGGGCACTATGCGGTGGAAGGAATTACTGCGATCAAATTTATATGCACATGGGGGGGACAAGGAACGTGGCAGCTGGGTGGGATTTGTTGAGATGCCCGGTGCATACTTTTAATTTCCTGAGGGGCCGGAAGATGGGTATACGGGTGTGGAACACGTTTCTAGCATGGTTTTACAGAGGGTATACAGGGTTTTTGGCGAAAACAGGTACTGTATGGCAGGTACGGATATTGCCTGATGCAACAGGGGCTGCTGGGGTGTTGGCCAATTTTGGGGATGGACGGTACAGCACGGCAATACGGCTGGAACCAAATTTGTTAAGACGGGAGTATGGTGTACAAGAGGTTTTTCCACTGCTTGTGGTTTGGACAGAGTGGGGAGAGAGGTTGGCCACTCGAACCATCAGTTTTCACATGTGTGGAGTCTGAAGGTAGTGTTTTTGTTGAACTGACAGAGGGCAAGGGACTTTAGGGTGCTGCATCTGCAGAGGAATTTTCTGCATGCTTCAGGGCTTTGCTCCCCAAATTTTCAAGACAGCGCGCGTTTAGCTGCCGATGCCCTGGATCGTTGAAGGTGGTAATAATTTTGGAAGCCTGGCTCAAGCAAGAACGAAGGCAGGTCAAGGTTTCTGGAGGAATTTTTGGGAACAGGGGCGTGGATGGTCATTAAACGGGCCGAAGGGTCGTTAGCCCCACCCATGCAGAGAAGTTTCCCGCTTGACACGGTTGGTTTTTCAGATTTGGTAGGTTTGTGACGGGGCAATTTGGGGACTGCTGAGCCGTACTATGGAAAGGGAGGGTTTACGTGGTTTTGTTTTGGGGGTTGGAAAGGTTTCCCGCATGTCACAAGGGTGGACAAGTGGGCACGTGTTTTCTATGGGCATTTTGTTTACAATGCTATCCCGTTGAGAACGATATTGTGAAAAAGGTTGATGGGGGTTTAAAAAAAAAAAAAAAAAGGGACCTGGGGTAGGGAACAGCGGTGAACAAGGTTTAATGCGTTCATCCACCGGTTTGAAATTGAATGTATTGCCAATATGCTGGTTGGGTGCACTTGAAGTGGCACGGTCAGCTTCGGCAGGGTAGATAGGTTTGGGGCTCATCTGGGAGTTTAGGAGTTGGCTATTGGAGGGAAGTCAGTTAGCAGGTGTGGGGGGGTCAGTTGGGTGGCGGTTGGAGGGATAATTGGTATAATTGGTATTTTTGGTATGTATATGTGTGTGTATGTATGTGTATGTATATATATATATATATATATTTAAAAAAAAAAAAAAATGGGGGACCAGGGAAGCAGACATGGGGAGCACAGAGGGAGTTGCAGCAGCATGGCTGGTATGTGAATGGGGGACAGTTTCGGGACGCACAGGGTGACGTGAGGGAAGGAAGCTGTTTGTCGGGCAAAAGGGGAAATATCTTATGCATTTCCATTTGATGGCAGTTTTGAGGGTGGCATTGTCTGGGTTAGGCAGTAGGCCAATTGTCTGCGTGTTTTTCATTTATGTGGAGCAGCCACGGTGGCAGACAGTGTAGGTTGGAGCTGGTTTTCCTTCTGGTGTGTTGGGGGTGGTGGAAAAACGCAGTGTCCATCAGGTGGGGGCATGAGCAGTGAGAGTCAGGGCAAGAGGTATAAGGGCATGGTAGCGGAAGCAGAAGGGGGGGGTTGTGATAGTCTACCTTTAAACTATGGTGCTTCTTTGCAGATTAGTCCACCATTAAACTATGTTTTCTTTGCAGGATGCATAAGTGGCCCCGGGTAAGAGGACGTGGTTCCATTACGTTGAGCATCATCAGTCATGTGCGAGAGGGGATATATGCAGAGGGGCAACTTTACAGAGGTTTGCTGGACCTTTGGGGTGGCCATCACACCATTTTTGTGGGAGGAAAGAGCAACATGGAATGGGGAAGCTTGCATTTCTGTGATTCCTATTAGGCTAACATGGGGCTGTTTGGACAATTTGGTTACACCTGGGGAGAATGGCCTGGTACGGCTCCCTGGGGCTCACCCTACGGCAACACATGCAACAGGGCATGGCGTCTGTTGCCCAGAATGGGCATGGAATTTGTGTTGTCTGGACTAAGCGGTCCTCAAAAGAAGATGGTGAGGGCAATGAAACATACCCTTGAAAGGGGTTTGGAGGAAGATCAATCTGGCTATGAAGGTTTTTGGTTGGGATTCATTACATGAGTGATGGAATGCGAGGGCATTTATGGTGAAGGAAGCGGGCACTCCAGGGATGACGGGGTGCAATTTTTCTGAAGACGGGGGACGCATATTACATTATGGTACTGTGTCAAAAAAAAAAAAAAAAAAAAAAATGATGAGCTGAACGGCTTAAGGTTGCAGTGTTGCTGTGGGTTCGCTGGTGGGGCAGCAAAACTCCCAAGAGGGGTTTCTGCTGGGTGGCAGTAGATGGGGGAGGGTGGAGAGCCAGATGCGGGCCTGGCCACCCTTCCACGGGGAGAAGAAGAAACAGGTGAAGGATGACAGAGTGGGGGATGCCCGAGACAGGCAGGGGACGGAAGGAAAAGAGGGATTTGTGGGGGAATGCATGTGGATGCTGGAACGGAGGCAAGATTGGAGGAATGAAGTAAAAAGGAAGAATGGGGAGAGTTCAAAGGGGGAGGTTGAAAGGTCGATAAGTTAATGTTACAGTGTATATCAATGTTATGTTATGTTTGCAATCCTGTCCTAATAAATGGCCTTTTACACTAATAAGTGAGTGTCGACTATTATGTCCCGATGTAGGGACCCGTGGAGAGCAGACGCAGTCTAGTCTCTCCACGGGGGCATTCGGGACAGAGGAAGTGACATACCAGAACAGGGATTGGCTGGGGCTAGGTGGGGGGAGGGTCTAAGGGTGGGAGTATATAGGAGGAATGGGATTAGGGGGACGGCCTCTTCCGCGACAGCCTGCCGCGCTGTCATGAAGTTGGCCACCCACCCGCCCTACATAGGGAATAAGGTAAAGTGAATTGGGGCTAGGGTGATGGGGCAAGAGCAAAGGGGGGAGCATGCCAGAGTTGGGGCAGGTTTGCACAGTGGTAGCAGTAGATGGGGAGGGTGGAGAGCCAGATGCGGGCCTGGCCACCCTTCCACGGGGAGAAGAAGAAACAGGTGAAGGATGACAGAGTGGGGGATGCCCGAGACAGGCAGGGGACGGAAGGAAAAGAGGGATTTGTGGGGGAATGCATGTGGATGCTGGAACGGAGGCAAGATTGGAGGAATGAAGTAAAAAGGAAGAATGGGGAGAGTTCAAAGGGGGAGGTTGAAAGGTCGATAAGTTAATGTTACAGTGTATATCAATGTTATGTTATGTTTGCAATCCTGTCCTAATAAATGGCCTTTTACACTAATAAGTGAGTGTCGACTATTATGTCCCGAAGAGGCTTTTTGACAGTAAGGTCATATCATGTGTAGAGAGAGAACAGCAGGCAGAAGCCACTTGAAAGCCCATCTTATTATGGGTTCGAGGTTCCAACAGGACCTCGAAATGAGCCAGGCTTCAGGCTCGAGCTTTCAGTGGCTCGCCCACCTGAAGCGCTAAAGTGGGGAACATTTTTTTTTCTTACAGTCCCCTCTGCTGGCAAAACATTGAACAACAAGGAAGAGCAGTGACTTCCCTCTCTTAACTAATGAGAGTTTCAGAAGGCCACAGTCCGTAGGAAAAAAAGCTAACTCTCTGGAACATACAGTCGTACATAACACTCCCAGCCTTGCAGGCTGACGTTAATAAGTGCCCTACTGCAGCATGGTAGTGAATCAATACCGGTTTATGATGAGCCATGAAATATCCCCCTTGGCCGACATAAAAGATATTGCTTTATCGTATTATGGCGCATCTATGAATGACATCACCCTTCTGGTCTCGCAGCACAATAGATAAAGGGTAGGATTTTGATAATGTTGCTAAACCTGCCCAGTCTTTATATCGGGTTACGTGCCCAAAAGAGCTCAGGGCCTGACGCATTCTTCTTGCAGTCGGTGGAGCCTACACGGGCATTATTTTAAACCTTAAACACAGCCTTTAGTTAGGCTTTACTAGAAACCCGTCTTTGAGTTGTGCGAAGTTATGTGACTTTCTACAAGCCATATAATATAACTCCAAACAGTACAAAATCGGGTGTTGGAAAGAGCTTTGTAGTAAGAGGATATATGAGCCATTTTTATTTGCCAATGTGCTAGGCAGTGTAATATTCCGATGCCTTGGGTTGCAGCAGCCATAGTCGGTGGAATTTTAACTTGGCAGCGTTTCTTGGGCTATGGATGATGGCGTGATGTAGTGAAAGTCACCCATTTTTCGTTACAGAGCAATATTTATGTTAATCCTACACCACTGAACAAACATCAGAAGGATATTTTCACTTGCCTGAAGATATAGAACTCTCCCCTTGGGCAGATGGATGGAATCCTGCTGGAAGTTGTGTATATAACATATTAACATCGGGCATATGTTCAACCTTGAGGAGTCTGTTGCCACTTTTTTGCAGATATCGGAGAGTTTTTGCTACCCAACTCAATAGTACTCATTTTACCACACTCAGAAGGATGAAAGCTTAATGGACCTCTGAATTGTAAACCTGTGACCATGAGATCAAACATGGATCGCTTGAGTGGATGCATTAGTCCTTTAAGCAACCAGGCTTGCCCTGCAACTGTGAGGTCATGCCTTCAAACCCAGCTGGGCACAGTAGAAAGCAGTATGACTTGTAAAATTCTGCTCCCTTTGTCACTGTTTTATTATCTATCCCTTCCTACTTCCTCCTCTCTTTTCTTTCTTTCTTTCTCTCACTTGCTGTGGGTCAAATTCTGATGACGAACAATAAGTCTGGTCATCAAAATTCCCATCACCTGCAATCACAAGCACAGATTAAGAATTTCTGTCATCATCTAAATCTGCCAGTCCTGTGTGGTTGTGTTTTAATTCGACTGAGGGGTGGGCAGACACACTGTCCACAGAGTCACTGTCATGACTGGCACAATCTGGCACTTGTTATCAGCAGGGACGTAGCTTAGTCAGTGAGATTCAGGGTGGGTGAATCTTAAATTTCCCAACTAAAAGAGCAGTGGTTGTAGGGTGGAGGGGTGAGATGACAAGTTCAGGATAGACAGTTTCCATGAGAACCCAGGGTCAGTACTGATTTGCATTAGATGGGCCTCTGTCTGGGGTGGCTCATTGGGTGAAAAACCGTAGTTTGGCATACTACCTCCCTCAAGTGATTGCCACTGGTTAGATTGTTTGCAAACATTCATCCCATTATCTTTTGGTTGATTGCCAAGTAGTATGCCTGGAAACCTGAGACTGGTGCAGCTTTCCATGCCTCTATTGACAATTCTTGTGATTTCCATAGTCGTGGAGTAATTCTGTGATTGCAGATTTACTACTTTTTTAGGTAAACTAGTCACTATATATATATTTAAGTTTCTGTTTCAAATATTGAACAAGGTCTTAAAGAAATTTGGATGATGGAAAAAACTGACACAGAAATAGCAGACCTGACTCAGGGTCCAGAGACCCACATACCAATCAAAGAATGCATTAGGGGTGTGTCACACATCTAACACCCCCCTGTGGAGCTACGCTCATTCCTGTCTCAGCTCGGCCTGGTAGTTCTCCCTTGGAACTCATGACTATGGTCACATATAACACAAGGGCCGTGAGCCCCTGCCCCATGATCACTGATTTTAAATGTATTTTCACTGCAAGTACTCTTCTTCATTTATAGTACAAGAAACCTTGATGTTTGAAGTATCAAATTGGACCATATAGGCAGGGCTCCATGTTTCCAGTGTTCGCATTTTACAAATAATTTTTCAAGTGACTGACAACACCATGTAATAAAGCTGAGTCAAAAATAGAGGCAGGAGTACCAGCTAATTAATAGGGTGAGCCAGAGATGAGCCAAGCGTCTGGCTTGGCTCTAAGAGTCCGTGCACGAGCCAAACCATGAAAACCCTTCACTTGTATATTGTGCTATAAACATAATGTAAATACACGATACAGTCTTTTCAAAATTGAAAGAAATGTATTTTTTTAATATGCAGAAGCGTATCACCTTAGTACATCAGATGATATCACTGCATTGACAGATGTTTATTAAAAGTGATAGTTTTAAAACATAGAAATATTAATGGCTCACCCCCCAAACAGCAATGCATTGTTGAGCAAAGAAGCAAGTCATTAGTCATGTGAACCTTAAATGTAGCCTAGATTACATATGGAGTAACATTATAGTCTATTAATTCAAACATAAGAGGTGCTTGTACAGCACACTTCCTGAACTCAAGTATTTAAAAGTACTCTCATATGTTAAAAAATAAAGGAAAAGAAGGCTCTGTACAATAAAATGTTTGCCTAGGATAACACAATTTGGACAAGCAGGGACACCAGTATTCTTTGCAGGTTATTTGTGTTTTATTGTTGGTACACAATGAGAAAAACTGACACAGACATAGCAGGCCAGGCTCAGGGCCCCCAGACCCAACTACCAAATCATGAAAGCATTTATTCAAGGGGTTTCATGCCCCAAACCACCCCTCCCCCGCCCCAAAGCTACTCACCTGGTTTTCAGCTGACTAGAGAGATAAGACATTAAAAGAAGATGGGATTCTAAACTATGAACTCACACTTTTGGAGGTGTCACCCAAACTTGCATGAGGCAGTTGAGTGTGTAAATATGCCTTCTTTAGAAATCTGTGTTTAACATGTAGATCACAGTTCTTAATGTCAGATGTACAAAGCATTTTAACTGTCACATATACTCCAATTTGGAATTTGGAACTGTTAAACTATGTTTGCCAATGTACTACTCGCATTATAAAAGTCGGAATAGTTTTTTGCAATGGGAATAGAAATGGATACTGTTAGAAATTGGGGCCCATATTCATACTTTTTTTACACTGCATTTGCGTCACTTTCTGACGCAAAAGCAGCGCAAGCTTACAAAATACAATTACATTTTGTACGTTTGCAGTGCTTTTGCATCAAACAATGATGCAAATGCGGTGCAAAAAAAGTATAAATATGGGCCAGGGTCTCTAGTAGGTAGAGGAATGCGCCTTGTCTAAGTAGAGACCACAGTCCTAACCAGGGAAAGTAAGATACACACCCTAAATTAACCTGTGTTCGTCCTCTAGTATCCTAGTAAGATACACACCCTAAATTAACCTGTGTTCGTCCTCTAGTATCCTGCACAGAGCAGTCAGGCTTAACTTAAGAGGCAATGTGCACAGTGTTTGTGCAACATTGAATTACAATTACACAGTGAAAGACACCACAAAAGACAAATAAAGAATATTCATTTGAGTAAAACAAGACCAAAATGACAAAAATCCAATTAGTAGAAGTTGAGATAAGAATTTTTCAAGATTGTGGCCCTCATTATGACTTTGGCGGTCTATTCTAAAGACCGCCGTGGTGATGGCTGCCAAAAGAGCGCCGCAGAGGTGGTAATCCACCATATTATGAGTTACAAAAATAAAACTGCCAGAAAGCAGCCACAAAATCAACACCGCCAGATCTAACAACGGCGGAAGAGGGGTGGTCCCACCACCCTTACTGCCACGCCAGCAACTAACTTCCCTCCAAATTATGACCCACGAATCACCACAGCGGTCCATCAACAGCAGTAATCCATTGGCGGTGCGGACCGCTGTGGTCAATTTTACCAGTTCACAACAACAGAAGCCAACATTGGCCAAATTGAAAAACCCACACCTGATACACATACACACATCATACACGCCCACCAACAGCACTATAAAACACACACCCACACAACCCACAATTCCTTGCAAATTCACAAATTCTGCTACACGTTGCCAGCCCACATATCCCTAGAACTGCACACACAAACCACGGCCACCTATAAACTCTTCACACATCACACACAACACATCATACTTGTACTCTACACACACAGCACCACTGCACTCAATCACTACTTCACAGCATCCCACATATTCACACACCCTGCACCCTCACCAAACACCCCACCCTCTGCATAACACACACACTACACCCACCACACAATCAGTATGTCCAGACAAAAGCACCCCCGTTTCAGTGATGATGAGTTGCGGGTCATGGTAGACTAAATCGCCAGGGTAGAGCCCAGCTGTTCAGTGCACAGGTTCAGCAGATATCCATTGCCAGGAAGATGGAATCATGGTGGAGAATTGTAGACAAGGTGAACTCTGTGGGAACCTATCCACGCACAAGGGACGACATAAGGAAGAGGTGGAACGACCTACGGGGGAGGTGCGTGCAATGACATCCAGGCACCACATTGCCATCATGAAGACTGGCAGTGGACCCCCACCTCCTCCCCCACAGTTGACAACATGGGAGGAGAAGGTCTTGGCTATCCTGCATCCTGAAGGCCTCACTGGAATAACTGGAGGGCTGGACTCTGGTAAGTCACCAATACTTTTCTACCACCATGTACACCTGCATGGCATGTCTCCCCATCACCCTATCTCCCTTCAACCCACTCCATCCCAAACTCATACCCACCTCCTTAACCACCCTTATCAATTTCCCTTGCATGCCCACCCCACTAAATAAACACCTCTCCAACATCATCATTCACACACATAAGTAATGCATGGTTAGCATGAAGCACTACCAATCCCACAATGCATCACCATACACAAACCAAATGTTTAAATCATGACACCCATCCCATAGGGAAACCCATCAATGCTGAACATATATACACTTGGAACACCTGAGGTGGCAATAGCAAACCAGGATATGGCAATGACATTTACTGTTAAATACATATATACAACATGACTTTTTAAATAAAAATATTCATATGAAAATGCTTTAGGCAATACAGTCAAAAATCATCGTCAACTGCCAATGCCATACCTGGGGTGCAAGCACCCTGCTTTATCCATATTAATATCTGAGGATGATATGAACAACTAACATACATGTCTACAGGTACCCCAGCTAATGTCAGCTGGCAGAATGTGCCACGTCTACCCAATCCTCCACCAGAAGAAGGCCCCAATGATGGCAGCTACTCTGGATGTCTGGATCTGGAAGATCTCCCTGGCCCATCTGGCACCACTGGTCAGACACCACAAGCATCATCCAGCCCACCCCAGAGCACTCCACATCAGACTCCACTACAACAGCTGCCACCCAACGTCCCCAGATCTCTGTCCCCAGGACACGTCAATCTACAGTGTGACCGCCTTTACCGGGACCGGAGTCAGCACCTCCCAGGCAAGACGAAGAAGGTCTTGGTCTAAGTGGGAGTTGGCACACAGTTCAGGGGACACAGGCACAGGGGGCCAGGGTCAGTGGGAGAGCATCTGTGCGCCAAGGGATGGGCCAACCCAGGGAACCGATGGGCCAGGAGGCACTGTCACAAGCCCAGGGAGCATACCAGAAATCCCTGGACAGGATGGTCCAGGTACTCACTACCTTGCAGGAGAACCAGAGGCTGAAGAGGGAACACTACCATGAGGTCATGCAGCAGTTGCAGGCCCCAAATGCCAACATGGCCTCCATTGCAGGGGTGCTCAGCGAAATTGCCACTATCATGCATGAGTCCTCAACACACCAGAGGGCCCCTTCCACTATCCAGAGTAATGACCAGCCCTCTACATCTGCTGCAGCTAGTGGACTGGAGGCCCTGCCACAGGACTCACAGCCCACCAGCAGGCAGATGCAGGCGTGTAGCAGAGAAAGCAACCCGCAAATGTTACATGCGAACCAGACATCCTACTGAGAATGTAGCCAAGACCAAAACCACTGCCAGGAAATGAGCCTCTCCTACATGTCTGCTGTGTGTGCCACTGAGACACCTTGTTTACTTTGAACTGACATTGCTTCTTTTTCCTATGGCCCTATGGATTCTGGACCTGTGCTACAAACTAACTGGGCCACTACACTGACGATTTCGTCCACCATCACACTCTATTGCACTATCCCTTCCTTTTTGTAATTAAAATAAACACACTTAAACACAACTGAAGGATTTGTGCATTTATTTTTTTCAATATGCAATGTTTTGACCTTTATTTTCATGTGCAAATGTAAAGTGTGAATCCATCCAATGCACAGTCAGCCTGGGTAAACCTTACCAGTGTAAGTGCTTGCCACAAGTCACCTTCCACCAAACTGTGTTAAAGCAGTCTGTAGGTATTCAGTGAGTACACAGTAGTGACCACATCAACATCTAAAAAAAGGGAAACCTGTAGTGACATTCAAATTAGAAGTAAAGCGGAAGTAAAGCAACATGAGCCCCTGTAACATAACAGCCTATATTCATCTGGTCACATCAAGTAAATATTATGCACTGCAATTAACTCCAAACACCAGTAATCACAAGGCACAACTTTTGCAAGGGGCATTAGACAAGATAACATAGTTTTAGCTCTGCCATGTCATCAGTAAGCCAATCCCTCCTCTATAACACCTAGTGCAGGCCAAACTGTCAGGGACAATGAAATCACAGAGCAGTTGTGTAAGCATATTGAAACTCACATTACATTCCCAGCAACAAATAGTACGTACTGTATGAAATGAGGACACAGTTTGATGTGGGCATGTATTTAAAACAGCAAAACAGCTGATACATAGCATAGGCAGAATAAGCCTTTTCCATTAATCATACCACTGGCAACACTAACCACTGATGGAACAGTGTTAGGTTTCAATATACACACATTAGAGCTTGGTGCATAATAGCTGTCACACAGCTCTTCATTAAAATAATTGTATGAACGGAACTACAGACTCACCTGACTGTCATTGGAAGTACTGATACATTAGATTTGTCCTGTTGTCCACATCATCCCCCTCCCCATCTTGATCACTGTCCTCAGTTTTCTCTGTTGGCACAGGTGCATTGTCTCCTCCTTTCTCCTGCGGTAATGGCACATGCCTTCTGAGGGCCAAATTGTGAAGCATGCAGCAAGCCATGACTATCTGGCAGACCTTTACAGGGGAGTAGAGTAGGGATCCACCAGAAATATGTAGGCACCTGAACCTGGCTTTCAGTAGCCCAAACGTTCTTTCTATCACTCTTCTGGTCCGTCCATGTGCCTCATTGTAGCGATTCCCAGCCTCTGTCCTCAGATTCCTCACTGGTGTCAACAGCCAGGATAGGTTCGGGTAGCAGAAGTCACTTGGAAATAGTGAAAATCTCATATTACATGTGTACAATACTACAACTTAAAATTAATATACTGTGACATACATTGAATGAAAACATCATACTCAACTATGAGCCAGACTCTCTCTCTCTGTAGTTGTGCCATCATCTGTGGGACACTGTTGTTCCTCATTACGTAGGCATCATGCACAGATCCTGGAAACTTGACTGTAATGTGAGAAATATACTGATTAGCAAGGTACACCATCTGCACATTTATGGAATGGCAACTCTCACCTGAAATGATCCACTGGCCAAGAAGTGGAGCACTGACAGCACCTGTACTGTAGGAGGTATTGCAGTAGGACTACGAAGAGCAGGAATGAGATCTGGCCCCAATTGTGCACACAGTTCAATGACTGTCACCCTGTTCAGCTGACAGGTGAGAATTATATGGCGTTCCTCCATTGTCGCCAAGTCAGCTAGGGGTCTGTACCTGGTGCGTACCTCCTTCTCCACAGTGGTTGGTATCTAAACAGACCAAACATGACAAGTGTGAGAAAGCATGAAGGATTTGACCGTACAATCTTACAGTAAAAAGAGCTTTCCAATACATTTCAGACAACCAGTGTTTGAAATCTGCTCTGGTTGCCTCAAAATGCAAACGGACTTCTAATACTATCCAATATCATTATATAGTCATACTGCTTCACAGTTGTACTCTAAGTAGTAAGACGTTATTTGTATCAGTACATTTTCAATGTTCGGCAACTACTTTTATTCAAGCAGTGCACTGGTATGAGCTCTAATTTGTAAGGCAGATATCTGCCACCAAATGTACAATGTTAACATGTAGGAATTGCCTTGGTGTGTACTACAAGTACGTGTGATGCACATATCATTGACTACAATTATAACAATCTTCAGAAAATGGCATCTGCCTGTCCTACATGCAGAGGACAAGTGGAAGTGACCTCACTCCACCTGCATTAGTCGTCATGGCGGAGGGCAGTCAGAACCACAATGCAACTCCTCATTGGTTAACATTGATGTCTATGGAGAACAAGGGCCAATGATGATCACCGCTGGTGGTGACGGTGATTACCGGCGCAGACTTGACCACCATTTCCAAAAGCACATTTCACTTGACTCCTGACTCTCACCTAATCAAGACCGCCACTGCGTGAGCTGCTGTGTCCTGTGTCTGGAAGCCACAATGGCCAGTGCTACAGAGGATAGGGCCCCAGCCTTCACATTCAAAGAACTTGAGAAGCTTGTAGATGGGGTCCTACCCTTGTATGGACAGTTGTATGGGGCTCCAGATCAACAGGTGAGCATCATTTTGGTATTTTAGATGCAACATGGCTGTATGTTGATGAATGTGTGTGCATGCAGTGTGCCCTTTAGGGAGTATTGTCTGGTGCATGCAAAATGTACACAGAGGTACGAGTGATGTGTATGATGATTGTATGTAGTCCATTACTGTAACTGACTGAAGTGTGTAGTTAATGGTGTCCTTCTGTTTGTGTCTCCTATGCAGGTCAGTGTCCATCAGAATAAAAGGTTATGGCGTGCCATCACCAAGGATGTGCAGACCCTGGGGGTCCATAGCCGGCAGAGCACCCACTGCAGAAAGCGGTGGGAGGACCTGAGACCCTGGACCCAGAAGGCCACGGAGGCCCAGCTGGGGACATCCTTTCAACGAGGGAGGGGTGCCCGTCGGATCCTGACCCCCCTAATGGCCTGCATACTTGTTGTTCCCATGCAATGGTGCGGTATTGTGGTTGTCACTGCATAGTGTAAATTACCAGTGAGTCATTGTGATGTGTATACCATATGTGCTGTTATTGTTGTAATTTACCCTGTGCTCCCTTTCTTTCTCCCCCACCCTCCCTCCTTTTCTTCTTCTGTCTTTGTGTGCATTAGCATCATCTGGCGAAGGAGCAGGGGCACCGGCAAGTGGGGGAGCTGCTGCCCATGGGACCCAGGAGGCAGTGTCCACCCACGCCAAGGGGACCAGAGGGTTAAAGGCGAAGGGAGCACAATGGGGTAGACAGGAGCTGGTAAACTGACTCTGGTTCCTCCTCCGATGGGAGTGCCTTGGTGTTGGCAGACCCCTCTGGGAGCACCCCAGCAACATCATTCTCTGCCACCCCCGTTCCAGCATCGCCTTTCCAGTAGCCCCCCACCCAGTTGCCCATGCAGCGTCTCATTGACCGCAGGCAACTTAGTCTCTGCCAAGTCAGCCCTGCTGCCCTCACTGAGGAGGCTATTGACCTCCTGAGGTCCATTTCTGTAGGGTAGTCAACCATAGTGACTGCCATCCAGGGGCTGGCATTCCAGATGCAGCAATGCAATGCCTACCTGGAGGGCATTCAAGTTGGCTTAGCTGCCCTGCAAAGATCGTTTCAGGCTCTGGCCTCCTCTTTGATGGCAGCCAGTGTCCCTAGTTCATCCGTCCCACCTCCAACTACTTGTACCCAGTCCCAGACCCCTTGGCCCCCACCCATCCCAAGCACACATCAGACGACCGTGCAACCAAAACAACAGACAAGACTCGCAAAGACATGCACAAGCACCACAGATCACACCACAAGCATACACAGAGCCAACACACAGAAGCATACAAAACAACAGCCACTGCCTACACTGTCTCCCCCTCCACCTCCTCCCTCACAGCCATATCCACACTCACACCTGCAAGCACTGCATCCTCAGTCCATGATCCTGCCAACTGTTCAATGATGAGGCATTGAGTAGGGGCATCATCTGTGAACAAGAATATCAATATCTGAATCCTTGAACTACTAGGATCCCAGTTATGTATGGGATACCCAAGATGCATAAGAGTATAGAGGATCCTCCTCTTCGTCCAATTGTGTCTACTGTTGGTGCACTTACTGGACCATTATCAAAATATTTTGAAACAGAGAGTGACATGTTTACCTGCCTATATAAAAGCCACTGCACACATCATTTCTAAATTAGAAGGTATTTCTTACAATCCGATCTCTCAGATTTGGTAACCATGGACATTGAAGCCTTACATACTAACATCCCCCAGAGGGAAGCTTGGAAGGCTGTTGCCCTCTTGTTTGAGAGGGAAGGGTTGACTGATCAGCTTAAATTTGTCCTCCAATGTTTAGATATTGTCCTTCAAGAAAACTTTTTTGAGTTTGATGGAACGGTATACCAACAAAGAAAAGGAGTCAGCATGGGAGTGGCCTGTGCCCCGAGTGTAGCAAATATTTATGTGGGGAATTTTGAGGAGACCCACATATATAATGAGATAGCTCCCTTTAATGAAAATGTTCAATCTTGGTCTCGCTACATTGATGATATTTTTTCATTTGGACGGGAGAAGAATTACTTAATGAGTTTTGTGAATGGATCAATGTATGTGATCCTAGTCTGAGGTTCACCATCCATAAAAGTAGAGTTAAGGTTGAATTCTTAGATATTTGGATAGGACATAACAATCTTCAATTAGAGATTTCCCTATATACAAAACCCACTGCTAAAAATACCATACTACATTTTGGTCGTTTCCATCCTAGAAGTCAAAAGCAGGGAATACCGTTTAGGCAGTTTCTACGTATTCGCAGGAACTGTACAAATATGCAAGACTATGATCACCATGTGAATATTTTACAGCAAAAACTCCTATTACAGTGATATCCTAAAAGTGTAATCAGGGAGTCCTACAAGAGAGCCAAAAATTATAACAGGGACAGTATGTTTGAAAAACATGATAAAGACCCAAAATCTCAAATGGTGTGTGTCATACAACATTCCAACTTGAATGGTAAAATTAGAAAAATAATTTTGAATAATTGGCACATACTTAATAGTGATCAAGATGTACCGCCTCTAGAACGCCCGTTATTTGCCTTTAGAAAAAATCTAAACATCTGCAATAAATTGGTCAGATCTAGTATGCCAAGGGACCAAGACTTTTGCAAAAAATCAATAAGGGGCAACAGCCTGTTAAAGGCAACCATAAATGTGGAACATGTAAGGCGTGCCCAGGAGCCATTGTAAGCGATATACTGCAGTGGAATTGAAAAAAAATCAGATTAACTGATATGACACATTGTAGAACAGCTAATTGTATGTATTTGATTCGCTGTCCCCGTGCGTTGGGATATGTTGGCGAGACAGGACGAGAGATAAGAGTAAGAATTTTGGAACACATGTCCAATATACGTAACAATAGGGAGGGAGCTCCCATAGTACAGGACTGTAAAAATTTTGGACATAAAATAGAGGACCTAGCATGGACTATTCTTGAAAAAATAAGAAAACTGGGAGGAGTTGAAGAAAATAAAGTAAGGAAAAAGAGAGAAATATATTGGATTTTCACTCTGGATACTAGCAAAAATGGTCTTAATTAATATATTCCGTGGGAAAATATATTTGATTACATTCCCACGTGTTCCTATAGATATCTGTTTCCATTTTAGGTTCCTGACAGCTAATTTTCTTTCTCCATCGAATAATTAAACGTGACGAAATTTGAATTAGTTTTGTCTATGTTTATGTATTCTTTTTTCTTTTGTAGCATGTTTGATGTCAATTTGTAGTGTTGTTGTTTTAATTGTTTAATAATTGTGTTTTGTAGAGAGTAGGTTAAGAATTTTTGGGATCATTTAGGTAATATTTTGGATACTTCTATGATCTTGGCATGATCATCGACACTTCGAATGGTCAGAAATTTGTTATTTTGGTTTAGGTTTTATATTATATTCTTTTGTAAGTTTTGTGTATGATATAACTTCATGCTTGAAATAATCAGTTCCCCATTCCAATATGGCGCCTGTTTTAGCCAAAGGAGATTACCTACAGAGATTAGACCTAACACGTCCCGCGTCAGTCGGATAGCATGCGTAATCACGTGATTAGAAGTTAAAAGGAAGTCATTTTATCCGGCGCGTTAATGGTGGACGCGCCGATTAGAAAATACGAGCGGTCATGTAGCACCTATGGCTACGGTAAGCATTTGGCAGTGGGGCATATTGGTCAGCAATATATAATATTGAGTTTATAGCTGCAGTTAATTCATGTTGGCATAAAGATAGCTTTTTCTATATGGTAAATGCTCTGGTGAGAATATTTTATTTGTTAGCAGAATGTAACACTGAGCTAACAATTATAAGAAATCTATGTTCTCATAAAGCTAGCTGGAAAATGTTTTATTCATTTGTTTATTTTTAGACTTAAACAGCCATTACATATTCTCAAGTGACGGATCCAAATTAGAACAGCAGTGGGCTACAGAGGTTTCTGTGTATATGAGCCTTCTAATAAGAAAGGTAAATTGATTTAACGGGACCTTGGTCGCGTTAGGCATTGTAACAATCATTATTCATGTAACTATTGTTGAAGCCACTAATTGGTTGTATATTTTAGGTAAATTAATATATCTAACCCTAATTTGGCAAACTACAAGTGGTCCTTTGCTTCTGCATCTAAAAAGACCGTCCATCTCTTATTCCAACTTCTGTTTAGAGATTTCCACAGGTGAACATGTGACTATAATAAGAAAATGGGATTAGCTAAATACTTGTCTCGTAGTCACTTTAGTTGAAAGTAACATGTGGGGATAGATTACATTTATCTAATCCAAGGATATCATGGATACTTGTTCAGGCTTTGGAGTTAAGAGCATGAGGTGCACTATATGAATTTGGTGTGACACATGGTTATTAGGTGGCACATATTTCTGTTGTCTTGTTATGTGCACTATATTGATGGGCTTTTAATGGCTGTTAGTGCACTCTGTATTTTTCTTTCTTTTTCTTTTTCTTTTTTGGTAGCTGTAATTATCATATGTTTATGTTGGTTCGCTTGTGTATGGGTAGCATATATATTCTATATTTGTAACAGCTTGGATATTGGACTCCACGAATTCAAGGTTGTTTTCTTATGTGTTTTGTATATTAGATATCATCCTTTATGGTGGCTTATATAAAATAAAAAAATTCAGCATTTTGTTGAACCTAAATGTCCTTCCGTTGGCGGTTGTACCTATTTTGTGAATGCAAGTCTGGAAACGGCCCTGATGAAGGTGGCCTCCATTTGAGGGGATCTCTGAAACGCACGTAGGCCCTTGGTTCCTACTATGGTTATGAAGTACTGTATAGAAGTATTGTTATATTGGATTTTATAAAACATTTTCTGTATACATGTAGATACATTTATAATTTATGATATTATATGTATTTTGTCAAAAATACGTTTTTCTGTATATAATATTATTGTGTGCATGTGGTATGAGTGATGTTATATACTGTTTGTTTTACAATGCATTTGAGAAGATTTAATAAAATATGGATGAAGTTATTGTATCTTTTTATGTAATGAAATTTATTATTATAAAGGTTGTGGTATTATTATAGTTTTGGATTGGACATATAGCCATTAAATAATTGTTGACATAGATTATAAGGCAAATTTTGTCGATATGTGATTCTTCGTAGTGTAGTTATACACAAAGTGTAACTTTAGGGTAGCTCTCATTTCTATTTCAGCTGCAGCTTTCATTTCCCTGGGTGAGCTACCGTATTAGCTTCAGGGACCCTTTCCTTGCTTAGACAGTCCTGCCACCTGTTCAGCCTTGCCCAGAGTCACCACATCAGCAGAAACGCAGACTAGCACTCCATTCACTACATGGGCAGTCACCACCATCACAATCACATGCAGCACACCAACCTTACTTACATATACCACCCCAACATACATTCACATGACCTGTTTGTCCTTTCCCTCCTTCTCTTCCGCCCTCCTCCCAAAACACATAAACGCTCCCACTCAGACACTCAACAGTCATCCACCTCACACAAGCACACTTTGCCTGCACCTACAATGAAGCCCAGCACACCTACACATCCTACAACCACTCCCTCTACCTCCACTCCCAAACCTGCTCCCACAGTCTGCCCCACTGTACCTAAACAACTTTTCCTTGCCTGCCTTAACCTCTTCCCTCCCCTGACCCACCCTGTGTTGTCCCCAAACATCGGGGTTCCTCTCCCCCAGGCAGTCCCTTTAGCTCCCAGTCCTCCCATGGCCTCCCTAGTGTCTCCAATATCCCTCCCCTGCAAAAAAAACTCCCTCTATGGAGCACAAGGTAGCCACTCCCACCCCGGCTCCAGACCCACTCCCCCGCCCCCTAAACCAAAAACCAAAACCCCACTCCCTCCCAAACCAAAGTCCAAGGACCCACTTCCTAAAAGAACTAGTCTGCTAAGTTGTAATATGGTGGACGGTGAATAGGCCTCCGCCAGCCTGAAGATGGCAACCGCCGTAGTCGGAGGCCAGACTGCACTGGCGGTTCCAGCTGGGCATTGGCTATATGTTGGTGGGATCACTGCTGTGGTTATTATATGGCAATCTTCACCGCCAGCCTGTTGGCGGTACCACTGCCACCGTCTGTGTGGCAGTCAGCTGACCACCAAAGTCGTAAAGAGGGCCTAAATGTGAAAACAGTACTTAGAAGTCAATGCGGACACAAGATTACTTGAGGTCGTAAATGATGGTGCAGATCCAATTTACAGATGGCAGAGCCTAACAGCACCTGGAGCTTTGCAGGCAGTCATTTGTGTCCCCTAGACTGCAGAGAACAGGGGGCAAGCCAACAAGCCCTTGGAGAATCCTGGGTTTGGGGATTTAAGGAACAGGTATAGTCCTTCTGACTCCAGGCAAAAAAACAGCAGGCAGAAGGAAAACACAGCAAAGCAAGTAGCAAAGTGTCAGTCCCTCCTACAGCACAGCACATAGCAAGAAGTAGGCCAGCACAGCAATGCAGTTGCAGAGTTGACAGTCCCCCATGGCAGCATGGCAGTCCTTCTTTCTGGTAGAGTGTCCTTGGTTCCAGTAGAGTTCTGATTTGGTGGGGTTTGGGGTTCAGTACTTATAGTTAAATGTACCTTTGAAGTGGGGGAGACTTTACAGAGGCCTTTGAAGATCACAAGGTCCCTGGCTCTAGACACTCTACAGGGGGTTATGCATCCCTTTGTGTGGGGAGAGGCAGAACCATTTTCAGGTGTACGTGAGGCAGTGTTAAGCTCTGACTCCCCCATCAAGCCAGTTAATGGCACATTAAGGCCAATAGAGTCACACCTAAGCTCCCATTGTGTGTGCTGTCTAGAGGGAATGCACAACACCCAGTTTTCCCTAAACCCAGAATTGTATTGAGAGACAGGCAGAGACACAGAATGATTAAAGTAAGAAAATGCCAACTTTCTATTTAAAATCCGACTTCACCATAAGTTGTGATTTTAAATTGTGAATTCAGAGACACCAAACTCCAATTTTCTATTGTTTCCCAATTGGAAGTTACACTTAAAGTGTGCTTCAAGGTAACACCAATGTTAACCTATGCGAGAGAATGTCCTTGCAGAACTGAAAAACAAATGTAGCAGTTTTTCACTACCTGGTTTTGTTAAACTTAAAAGTATATGCCCAACGTTTTAAATGCACTGCCCCCTGCCCTCGGGGCTAACCAAGTTCTATCTTAGGGGTGACATATAATATAAAAAGGAAGCTTTAGACCTGGCAAGTGGGTGCATTTGCCCAGTCGAAATGGCAGTTTAAAATTACACACATAGGCTGTGCAGTGGAAGGCCTGAGATATATTTGAAAGGCTACTGTAGTGGGTGGCTACAATGAGTGTTGCAGGCACACTAGTAGCATTTAATTTACAGGTCCTGGGCACATATAATGCACTTTACTAGGGATTTACAAGTAAATTGAATATATCAATTGTGGAAAAGCCATTGTTACCATGTTTTAGAGTAGATAACACCTGCACTTGGCATTGAGCAAGCAGGCCTAACTTAGGAGGCAACGGTAAAGTATTTGTGCAGCACTTGAAACAGTGACACAATGAAAATACCACAAAAAGACTGTACACCAAGTTAGATAAACAGATTATGTTTTTATGAGTAAAACAAGACTGAAACAACAAAAATCCAATGAGTAAAAGTCGAGATATTAATTTTTAAAGGATATCTGGAAATATAGTGCTTAGAAGCTTAAACCGCCAACCAGGGATATCTGGTCACGCTAGACAAGGCCAAATCTGAAAAGTCAACTACAATGGAACGCAGGTCAGATATAGGGATCAACCTTGACCCGCTGAAAAAGTACTTTGTGAATTGAGGATATGTCAATGTTGAAGACCTAGTGTGAGGAGCAGAGAAGGTGATGTGCAGACGATGTGTTGGTTCCGACCTGCGGAGTTGAGGAGGCATCATTAGCGAACCTTCGGCAATGAAAATTATGTCTCATCCTTGAGCTGCGCAGCTGGCAATGTGAAGGCGATGCATTGGACCAAGACCGGTGCGTCGATCCTAAGCCACGTAGTTGGTGTTTCAATGTCCTCTTCCTCAGCTGCAATACATCAGTGTCGGGGAGAGCCGCAGCGTTTTCAATCAGCGCAGTAACAATGATGCATGGGTTTTTGTAGAAAGAGCTGCAGAACCCACTTCCAAAGGACCAGGATTGGATTGGCACCACTTGGCAGGGCAGGACTTACAGTTGGTGGAGTCCAGAAGCTGTAGCAGGGGGTGGATGAAGTATTTGATGTCTCTGAGACCTCAGAGCAGGAGGCAAGCCAGCAAGTCCTATGAGTCACTCTGAGTTCAAGTGATGTAGGCCCAGTCCTTCTCACCCAGCCAGGGAGGGCAGCAGGCTGGTCAGCACAGCAGAAAAACAGTTCTTCCAGAGCAGCAGTCTAGCAGCATAGCAGTCTTTCAACAGCACAGCAGTTCTGCTTCCTGGCATAGTACCCACAGGTCCTGAAGTGTACTGATTTGGTAGGGTCAGAGGTCCAGTACTTATACCCAGTTTTGCTTTTGAGGTTGGGGTGACTTCACAGAAGGGTCTTTGTATGGCACAGAGGTCTCTTCTTCATGCCCTAGCTCCAGACCCACTACAGGAGGTTATGCAGCCCTTTGTGCTGAAGCAGGACACTGCCTATTTAGGTTTAAATGTCAGCTCCTCCCACCCATCCTGCCCAGGATGGGAAATCAGGCTGTTGATGGCCCATTGTCATACCTAAGCTCCCTTTGTATGTTGCTGTCTGGAGGGAATGCACAAGGTAAGCTGTCACCCAGCCCACACATGCATTGGAGACAGGCTGCAGGCACACAGGACTAAAAGCAGGAAAATGCCAACTTTCTAAAACTGTTATTTTCAAAATTGCAGTGGTAAATCTGACTTTACCATTAAAGAGAATTTACTATTACAATTCCATAGGTATGAAACTAGACAGATCTACTCCTTCTCAATCAGGAATGACACTTTATTAAATGTAATAAGGAATCCCCAGTGTTAACCTATGAGAGAGGTAGGCCTCACAGTAGTAAAAAAAGACTTTGAGAGTTTTTCAGTACCAGGTCATATACAATTAAGAGTGTAGGGCCAGCTGTTTAATTACATAGCACCCTGCCCTATGGGCAACCTATGACCTACCTTAGAGACAACGTATATGTAACAAAAGGGGAGTTCAAGGGTTGGCAAGTGGATTTAAATGTCAAGGCAACATTACAAACTCACACACAGGCTGTGCAGTGGCAGGCCTGAGACATGTTTGGAAGGCTATGTAAGTGAGTGGCACAGTCAGTGCTGCAGGCCCACTAATAGCATTATATTTACAGGCCCTGGGCATATATAGTGCACTCTACTAGGGACATATAAGTACATTAAAAATGGCAGTTGTGGATACACTGATGCTACTGTGTTTTAGGGAGAGAGCACCAGCACTTTAACACTGGTCAGCGGTGGTAAAGTGCTCAGAGTCTTAAGTACAAGAAAACCAAAATCAGCTAAAAGTGGAGGGAAAAGGCAAAACGCTTGGGTGGTGACCCTGTTGAGAGGCCATTTCCAACACCTTCCAAGTACTGAATTGGTATCTTATGTATCAATATTTTACAACCAAAATCCAGTAGCAAAACATTGAAATTCTACCAACACCTCGAAAGGAGGTGGTAATGCATTCATAAAAGTGATACAATTCACTGAGAATGCCCTCCCCTATGTGAATGTAAAAAAATGTTTGCTGAAGTGTAGGCAGTGGTCCTGGGGACCACAGAAACTTTCAAAAAGCACTTTTTTATGCAGCCCCATTTCCTTTAAGGAAAAGTGCTGCATTAAAATAAACACAACTGGCCCTTAATCCATGTAAGTGCACTCAGGCTTTACTCCTTCATAGGTTGATAAAAATGAGTATTAGTGACTCCAGGTCATGGAAACACCGGTTTAACAGATCTCAAATGCTCTGTATGAGTTTACACAATAACAGCTTTATCAGTTGATTACGAAGTTTAAATGATCTGCAAACACATTCAGAATAAATGTAATTACTCCATTGACGATAGCCTGAAATTAGAGCTCTTGTAGTCATCAACTTCAGAAAGTCTTTAGGGTTTTTCTGTTCCTTCTTCAATCCCTGCTTAGATGGGAGCTTCAATTTCTATG
Source organism: Pleurodeles waltl (assembly GCF_031143425.1). Taxonomy (NCBI): domain Eukaryota; kingdom Metazoa; phylum Chordata; class Amphibia; order Caudata; family Salamandridae; genus Pleurodeles; species Pleurodeles waltl. The sequence continues at coordinate 387,748,194 of NC_090446.1, read as the reverse complement.
AGCAAAAACGTTGTTTCTTGTAACCAATACTTCAACTAGAAAGGAGACTCTGGGAATTCGGTCTGCTTCGGTTTGGGCCACTATCTCATACTTCTCCAAAATAAATTAATTTTCTACCACGGTCATTCTGCTAAAGCCATACCAGATCTACAGGTTGTCCGCTGTGTAAACTAGTCCCCTTTACTTTATGCGTGTGTACATTTCTCTCTTGTAGTTATTGTGGAAACCTGACATGAATACTGCTCTCCTAGACACACACTAGACACCCCAGTGGTACAGCATTTTGGCACTGGCGTGTGCCTAACATTAACGAATTTGTTTCAAAAGAGTATCTCAAAATGCTTTAGAAATATGGCATATTTGTTCCCTACTCTAGTTCATGAGCCAAATGTGTACTGGAAAACTTATCAAATTCCACAAACTTCTAATTTAGGTGAACCTTTCCTCCATCACCTTCGCCTGTAAACATACAGAGCTGTATTTGCTGCTGTGCTGTCTGCTAATCTGACTGTCCCAAACATCCTCCCATTCAGTTTCTACAGTCATACTGTAGGAAAGTGCTTCTTTTTCCTTGGTCATCCCCATTTTTTGTGGACCAGTGCTGCTGTTGTTTTTGTTCTGTGCACTGTGACTAACTAGGCTCCAGTGCATGTGCTCTGACACCTAAAGCATGCTGAAGTTGTTTTTTTCTTCTAATTGGCATATTTAACATACCTATAAGTTAATAGTATATGGTTCAAAGTGTACCCATGACCTGCAAGGTAAGTGTTACTACTGGACATCTATTGTGCCATCCACTATGTTTACAGTGTAAACATGGCTAATGGCTTACCAGCATTCCTGTGGCAGTTTAAAACCTACAATTTGACCTGTCAAAATAAACTCTTTTGACAGATCTACGGACTTTGACATCAACGGGAGGACTCCACTGGGTGTGAATTTTGATTTTTCACGTTCTTAGCTTTTTCTGCTTAAACCAGTGGCTTCACCGAGACCTCATCCAACCCCTGGCCAATGACGCACGCAGTACCCTCCTCTGATACAGTCTGCTGCATAGCCCCAGTGAATGACTTTGACTTCTAATTTTTAAGACTAAGCCCAAAGGTAAAAACCCCAACTGGGTCGAATCTGGTTAGTGTGTTTGACCTTCACTCCATCAGTCAGCCTCAAATCACACCTACTTCCCAGTCTACCTACTTGGCACTTAACAATTTTTGGGGCTATTTTTTCCAAAAATATTAGAATATCCATAGTTACTATTTTGGATTTTTGTCTTTTTGAGGTATTTTATTATTTAGCAAGTTATTCTCTATTTTATTAGTTGGAGTGAAATTGTTATTGTGTTGTGTTTTTGGCTTTTTAACTGTATTGCCACTTCTAAATGCTTTACACATTTTCTTTAAGCCTGTATGACTTTGTGCCATAGCTCCCTGGAGTTCAACTCAGGTTTTAATTAGTGAAACCTTTACTGAACCTAACAAGATAGTGACAATATTGCTTGTGGTGGACTCACATCCACTCTAACTAACTATTCACTTTTTCACACCTATCATCATAATTGTCACAATCACAAAATGAGAACCACTTTGGACATTCGCAAGAAAGAGGTCAAAGACTAAGAGTGTACTCCTCAGACCTTCAGGAGCATGTGGAGATTGCTTCTGACCAGTTTAAAGGAATCAAAATGTGGGCTAAGGCCTGGACCTCTCACCTTTAGAACTGAGGAACCAGGTTTTGATCATAGGATCAGGTCACCTTCTCGTGATTCTCTGCAAATCACTTCATCTTCCAGTGCCTAAATAAGGTAAGGTCATATGACTCTCTTGTAACATGCTCCAATGCCCTGGTTCTCCATTTGCCTTACATAAAACTGCTATAATAAAATACTACAAAGGTGTCCTACCGTACCCTAGTAGATAGATAGATAGATAGATAGATAGATAGATAGATAGATAGATAGATAGATAGATAGATAGATAGATAGATAGATAGATAGATAGACAGATAAGTTTATTCTGCAAATTAATACCATAAAAGCACATAAATATACAATATGCATCATACTAAAACATAATACTAAAAAGAGTAAAAAGAGAGCAGCTTCAAATAAAACAGATCAACCCAGCGTAGCCCACGTTTAGAATACATAAATAATCAAATACATAACAATATAAAAAAGTAGATGCAGACCACAAAACACATTAGTCTCTACACCAAAAATTGACAGTCAGCTGTTACTTGCTATCTCATGGAAGAATGGTGTTAAGTTGAATGATAAGCTCCTAACTTTAATAATTTTTGTCTAATTGGCCAAATAGCCTTCAGGAAATTCGCCAATGGACATGCCTCTTTACCATGAGCACTTGACTTCAAATTCCTAAAGGCAACTGACCCACACACAAGGCCCATGGATCTACAAGGCGGAATAAGCCAGCGTGCTCTTTGCTTACGATACGCAGGGCAACAAAATAAAACATGGACTAAATGCTCGATAACTCCACAACCCATTGGACATAAGTCACTATTGTCTCCAGGATTTGTCCATTTGCTAGTAAATGAGCAAAGTGGTAATGTCCCTAACCTAAACCTAATAAAAAGTGCTCGTGCAAAAGGAGAAACAATCAAATCCATAAAATTCTCAAATTCATAACATCATTTCAGGGATACAAAGGTATTAGTAAGACTTGTCGAAGGAACCTCTGCTAATTTATCCGCTTAGACTCTCAGCCAGTATGCATCTTTCACAAGTTGAGCAGCATTTTTTGGAATATTGTCAGGGTCCAACCAAAGGTTATCCAGGCCAAGGTCAAATAGGAATTCCTTCACATATTTACACCACCTGACCTTTTTTTGGGCTTGTGCACTCATTAGAACACTAAGCCCAGCTCTGTATGGGCCAAGGATGTCTGAGGACCATAACCTGATCCAGTAAATCAGACGCCGTAGGGCAGCGATATGAGAAATAGGGTAAAGGTTTAGATCCAACCGAACAGGCAAGGTTGGAGAGCTTGCCGGGATTTTTAATAACCTTTTCAAAAATAAATTTTCAGTTTTCTCCAAATCCTTTAAGTTGCAGTGGCCCCATATCTCTGCACCATATAATATTCCTCCCCTAACTTGAGCTTTATATTTTCAATTGGCGGGGTAATTGCGAAACTAGATGACTTAGCTACATATCTCAAGATACTACCGGATTTCTGTTTTAAGCTCATATCCAACTTGGATAAAGGGGCTTTCCATTTCTGAGAGTCTTGCAGCCTTATACCTATGTGATCAAAATCAAGAACTCTTTCTAAAACCGCCCCTTCCAGATATATCTTTTTCCTAACTTTTTGTTTATGGTCACCAAACACCATGTACTTAGTTTTAGAAAAATATATTTCCAGACCATGGGCTTCACTAAAACATGTAAACTTATCTAACAGTTTAGTTAGGCTTAGAGCGGTTTGTGATATTAACAGAATATCGTCTGCAAAAAGCAGACACAGTACCCTTTCTCCTGCAACGTTAGGAGCATCACTATCACAGTCCATTAGGTAGGGGATACAGGCATTGATAAACAGTAGGAATAAAGTTGGGGCCAACACACACCCCTGTCTAACTCCTCTGCATACTGCAATCTCGTCTGTTAATTCTCCTTGTGGCCCCCATCTAATTCTTGGGAAGCTCCCTGAATGCAACTCCTTTATCAAATTTGACAGGGGGCCCGGCACTCCAGATTGATTCAAAATTCCCTACAATTTAGTGTGCGGGACCAGGTTGAAGACAGACTTAAGATCAACAAAGGCTACAAACAATTTCCTAGCCTCAATATCCTCTATCTTCCACTTAAGCGTGAGGAAGTGGAAAACCTGGTCGACTGTACTAATCTTCTGCCGAAAACCGGCCTGAAGATGGCTCAAGACATGGTTATCATCCATCCAATCTTTAAGTCTACCCAATACCTGATGACAAAATATTTTTTGTAAGTTGTCTAGGAGAGTAATGGGTCTATAATTCCCCAGTAATCCCCTTTTGCCTTTTTTATAAATAGGGACAATAATCGCTCCCTTCCAGGTTTTTGGATATTTGCCATTTGCCATTTGCTAAAATGGCATTGGACACCCTGTTTATATAGGGGCCCCAGAAGGCTGGATCGGATTTAAACAAATCGGCCGGTATACCATCCAATCCGGTGGCTTTACCTGATTTTTGTGCCCTCAGGCCATCTCTGTTTCCTTAAGGGAGAAAGGAGTGAGGCTAGACATAGTAGACCATTCCTCGATGGAATCATTTTCAAGATCACAAGCAATGGTTGGCCTATAACTATATAATTCAATGAACTGAGCATACCAAGCCTCTGGAGAGATATGACAATCAGGGCTTAGGTTATTGCCATGTGTTTTTCTAGCTACCAAGGTCCAGAAATGAGAGGAATCTTTAGCTCTAGCTGCCATCAATAAATCCTGCCACGAAGCTATCTCCCATGAGTTTTTGCTGGACTTAATAGCAGAAGCATATCCGTACCCTAGAGCAACATATAGATATTTGGACATTTACCTCAATGGAGAAAATTCCAGTTGCATTTTCACATTTGTTATATATGCCCTTTGGTGCCAGTTGTTTTTCGTTGTGTGTGTTTACTTTACCACGTTAATTCCCCCATTGGTTTTACTGCTGCACACATGATGTGTAACACTCGTCACGCTGGTTCGAGTAGGAGCCACATGTAAAAACTCAATTGGACATTCCTCCTGAGTGACGAGTGGGAAATGCTCACACTGCTGCGGAGGGCTACAGACCTTTTCACAAGCACCAAGATTTACTATCCAAATTCACATAACTACTTCACTGCAGTGCTCCCTACACAAAGAAGCGTGCTTGCTCATTCGTAAGAAAGACGTCGTATTCAAAACTCACCAAGGAGAATAACGATACCTCCAATATATTTTCTCTATATTATGGTGAAGGGTGATTTTGAGTGACTTAAATGCATACATAAGTCAAAAATAATTTCACCCATTTTTTATATATCATTTGTGGCTGTTACCCTCACTCAAAATATAAAAAAATGATTTTATCCTCCAACCTGTCAGAAAAAGTCAGCGTTTGAGGTCTGGTGTACCATATTTCTACAAGCAGTTTTGAGCTAAATAATTTTGCGGTCTACAGTCCAAGCCGTTGAAGAGCGCTAGCAGCTGTCTGGGGGCATCACTTCTGCTAAGGAGACCGAGAGCCTCTCTCTGAAGGGCAGCTCCTCTGGGAGCTACAGTGACTGCTTCCGAAGTTTTTACACGTAGTACCACTGTACTCTACGTTGTGTTTATCATTTAGTTTAAAACACCTGAGGGGATTACCAAATGCATATGAAGGTGTTGAGCTGTTTACACGTTCACTAAATTGTTTCATGATTACAACAAACGGGCAACTCAACGCTGTTTTAAGTGTGGCGATAACCAAAACCTTTTTTTGTTTTTAAAAAAAAAAGTAAAAATACCTATATATGCATACGAGTGGGTCTTTGCATGAAGCAAACTGATATTTTAAACTACATTTTAGGATAAGAATATATTATGAAAATGCCCTCAGTATACTCTGGGGTGCTGTGTCTACGGTGAAGGTGGTTTCGAGTTCTACCTTCTGATGCTAAATGTTTGAAAGGTGTATGATAAGCAGTTATTGCTGCAAAAGCCTAGTGGTTAGATTTGACTTTTTAATTTTCTCCTCCCAGTTCTGTTTTTTTGTTATCAAATTGCCACATTGGAGGCTTTAGTGGTTAAAACTCAAAAGGATTACATGTCGTTGGGTTTATCAGTGTATGAAAAAAGTATGTTATCTGCACAACCTTAACTAAGAAGCAATATTGAGTGACCAGTTTAAAGTTGGTTACGTTAATTGGTGGCCTTCCTGTTGACAGACCAGGCTATGGTGTAGATGGGTGGATCCTTGTCAATGGCTAATAAACTATGATCATAACTGTGTGTTAGAAGAACAATAAAGTTTTTGCTGAAGTATAACAATGAATGTTTATTTTCTATAGCTAGAGCTCTGAAGTAACTGTGGCAGACACATAACGTTCCACAACAGCTCTAAATAAAGGGCTCATATTGAGCTTAAGAGAACAGTGAACAATAAAGGATTCTTAAATGTGATGCCAACTATTAGCCAGAGGCTAAAATGTGTAGGTGTGCTAAGGACAAACCAAAGTAGCCAATATGTTACGTAATCAAATCAAATCCAAATCAACTTTATTCGGCATAACAGTGCCATAAAAGTACATTATTTAGACTTTTCCAGACGATTCTAATAACAATTTAATCACATCTTAAAAACATAAATACTTAAAATCTCTGAAAACATGACAAATGCATTAGAAATGTTCACAAATGCCAGTGATTACAAAATGTAAAAAAAAAACATTTAGGGCCATATGTACGAACACTTTTTCCCATAGACACAGAATCGGTAAAAACCTTTGCTACATCTGGCCCTTAAAGCCTACGAAATATTTAATAGCATTTATGAGGAATATTTCTTCCTAATACTGAGTGCACCTCTATTAAAGTTTATGACCGCGCAGCATATTTCAGTTGAGTCCAACTGCAGGAGGTATTAGAAACCCGACTTATATGACATAAATTTCATAGGACATAAAATTGGACCAGAAAATGAGTGTGAACTGACTTATACAACGAATAAAAAAGTATAAGGTGAACTGTGGATTTAGCTAAGCAGTTATCACAGGGGCAGAGGGGAAAACTATCAAACCATTAACCTTGGTGTGGAAGCGCAAAGTAAAACATTTGATAAATTCAGGCGTAACCTGGTAAGAAGAATCTGAAATGAGAATTCTCTACAAACCTTAAGTTAAACTCCAGCTTGTAACCAGGATCTGGGGCAAAATACCTGTCCGTAGAGACCATCCTAAGAGTGTTAGCTCGACAAGAACTCTGATGATGGTCATAAAAAAGGGAATATACCAGAGTTTTCTTCAATGGGACTATCAGCTTACGATTTTTATATAACTCAGGTAGCACGTGGCTCATAAGAGTGTTCCTGATATAAGATCTAGGGAATCCCAGGGAATGTCAGTCACTTTATCAAGGGCCATGCAGTCAATGAAGATACTTTTCATGAGGCCAAGCTCACTCAAGTACCATATTGTTACCCAAAGAAAATGGGGGTCAAGTCCTAATTGATTTTCAAGATAGGGCAAACCAACCTCAGAAAGACATAAAAAAATTCCTATTCCTTCGGGGACTGATCGTTTCAGAATGCTATTTTCTAATTTCTGGAGTATGTTCCTGTTATAATACCCCCACACGCCTGCACCATAGGAGGCCACTGAAATACATTTGGATTGTAACAAAGTTTTACAGGCCTGTGCCTCAAATGTACCATCAAAATGGAAAATCCCTTCATTAGGTTTTGAAAATTGAAGAGCTCTAAGCGTCAACAGTGGTGCCCATTTGAGTTCAGGGCTGAAGTAATTAAAACTAACAACCTTTAAAAGTGGGGATCCCTCTACATAATAGTTTTTTGATTCTTTACTTTTGGGCCCACAAATTAACATGTCAGACTTAGATTTGTTGACCTTCAGGTCCAAAGCACTCATAAATTCTAAGAAGCCATCCTACAACTGGTAAAGACCCTTTGCTGTCCTGGATGTAAGGTCTGCGTCGTCACCATAAAGGAGCATGGGGATATGGCGATTCCTCGTCCTTCTAGTGTCTAACTTCTTCTAAAGAAGATGCCCCTCAAGACCCTTTATATAGATGGAAAATGAAAACGGGGCTAAAATACAGTCATGATTGACTCCCTGTTGACAGTTTATAGGAGATGTAAGGTCCCTAGTGGGCGAATAATGGATCTTTACCGAGGTATCCTGGTTCAATCTGCATAAAAGTGTGACCAGCATTCTTTCCACCCCTATGTCTTCTAAAATATCCATAATTTGGATTGATTTACAGGGTCAAAAGCACTTGACCAACCCATGGAGGCCAGGTACAAAGCAGTATTTTTAAGGTAAACATATTTACCTATAAATTTTTCTGTGGTCCCAGTGCCCTGTCTAAACCCATACTCAAGATCCGATTTTTTTTTATTTGACTCTGCCCAGGCCTCTAGTCTCACCAAAAGTATCCAGCCTAAAGTCTTCATAGTTGACTCCAACAGAGATATTGGGCGATAGCAAGGCCAAGCTCATTCAACCCTTCTTCTAAAAAATGCGCACAATAACTGTTTCCTTCCAAGTAGGTAAAAGGGGACCAGTTATTGCAGCATGAAAAGCATTCATGAGGAGCAGGCTCCATAGCTCCACATTTTCTTTAAAAAAGTCCACTGGAACACCATCTAAGCCAGGGCTTTACTGATTTTACTCTTTCTAATAGATGAGACTATATGGGTCATTATGATATTCTGGACAGAATAGCCTGTCCACCGAAGTCCTAATGAGTAGGTTGCCGCCAGTGCAGCCGCCTCCCCCCCAGCCCCATTACGAGATTCCCACTGGGTCAGCAAGTGGAAACAGAGTTTTCGCCCTCTGGCCCAGCGGGAAACAACCTACAGCATTGAAGCCAGCTCGTAATAGAGCCAGCGGCAATGATGTAGTGCATAGGGTGCACCAGCACCCGTCGCAAAGTTCACTGTCTGCAAAGCAGACATTGAACTTTGTGACGACGCTGGCCAGGGGAGGCCCTGTATCGCCCATGGCAAGTGCATGGGCAGGGGCCCCTCCCTGGGGGCACCCTGCACCCCATCTCTGCCAGCCTTTTCATGGCAGGGTTACCGCCATGAAACCACTGATGGAGAGGGGGATCGAAATCCTCAGGGCAGCGCTGCCCTGGTGGATTAGGACCACCAGCACCGCCAGTCTGTCCTGTGGAGGAAAACTGGCAGTGCTGGTAGTCCGACTGCCACGCAACCCTGGCAGTCAGTAGACCGCCAGGGTCATAATAATGTCCCATGTCATCTATCCCAGTAGCCAGCCTAAATTCTATGGTTCTTTCCTTATCAACTGCAGTCATAACGTCAAGACTACCTTCTAAACAGCCGTTACTCTTGGAAATAAAAACTGTGGAAAAATGAGAAACCCATGTTTCTGACAATTAAACAATCAATATTTGTCAGAGACTCCAAAGAAACAAAGGCCAATTAACCACCTCCCAAAATCATTTAGAATTCTTTAATTCCCCAGCCGTAAGAAGGTCAGCCCATGCTAACTCTCTAAGTTCAGTGTTCCTGTCCTTGAGTGTGGCTTTATGAAAAGGTCTTGCTGTTTTGATAGTCTCTTGATTCCTCAGGTAAAATCTTAAAGCCAACTTCAGGGCCCGGTGGGCTTTGGAGCAGGCAGAACTAAACCAATGATAGGGGGAGTGGAGCGACACTTGCTTTTCGAGGTTCGAGCTGCTGACACTGTATGGTGTAGCCTAGCAAATTTCTCTATTATAAAACTGGCGGGTGCCTTGTTGTCTAAATAATTATTCATTTGGGCAAGATTTGGGGACACTATGGAACGGTGGCCCACTTAATACGGAGTCCACCATTGGCAGAAAAAGTAATAGAAGGAAGCTCCTTGAAACCTCCCACTCTCTGGTGATAACAATTACATTTAAAACCAAGGGGATTATGACCACTCTTGCAGTTTGGTGACATTTTAAATTCTGATATCAGAAAACTATATACTTTTGAAATTAACATGAAATCGATAGTACTATGAGTGCCTTTCCCTTTGAAGGTTGTATAAAAATTAAGGCACTCTGGGCTATATTCACCTGCAAAAAAGGAGATCATAATTCAGTACCATATTATTAATCGCTTCCTCATACATTATGTGCTCAAAATAGGACACCTCCTGGTTCATATGGTTCTTTCAGGCCACAACCCTGTGACCGCTAAAAGGGCATAAGGTACATATAAAATTTCCACCATTAACATACGACATGAAGCTATATTACAATTCAGATTTACCATACAGTCAGCTAGCAAGTCTGTGACTTCAGAAGAATAGTGGTCAAATATATTGTTATAAAAGTTAATAATCAACAGATATACGGGGTCCAGCTCAGACAAAAACAATATTTGGAACCAAGAGGACGATCACAAAAATTTTACTGTTATGTGTGAAAGGTAAACCAAAATCAAAAGAGCCAAGCCACCGTTCTCCCTCCCAGGTGGGGATGGAATTGCTGTAGTACAAAAAGAGCGAAAGCTATCTACGTGAAAGCCCTTCGTTGCCCAAGTCTCTTGCAAACAAATTATTTCAAAGCCCTTTATAAAGGAGACACAATCTCCATTTGACAATTCCAACTGGATACCAGCCACATTCCAATATAACAAATTACAAGGCATGGAAAAAGGGAGGGCACATTTTTTAGATGACTCATTTTGAGAAACTCCCCCCGTATCATAATCAAATCCTCTAGATATGTCTTGACATATCCAGGTGCCTCAATTTTTTAGTTTACTGCCAGGATATGTTGGCACATTATTTGGATGGCAAAGACAGCTTGGAAATCTTTCTTTTAAATAGGATGGTTGCGGAATCAACAATAAATCTCCCAGCATTCACTAAAACCACCAAACTCCTAAAAAAACTCGCTATAAGTACATGTGTGAGCTCAGTAAGAGGACAGAACTCATTTGTAAAATGTATCAAATACCACCAGGTTATACCTTTCTTAAATTACAGGAGTGTAATTATTTTGGTCTCAACCTCTCAGGTTCTGTGATAGGGCAGTGGAATAGTAAAGGCTTCAGAGAGCTGAGTGATTTCCTAGAAAGAGACAGATACATGACATGGGAAGAGTTCGCAATACATTTGGAGGATCTGGGACCTAGACTTTTTTTATTTTTTTCCAGGCCATCCATTTGCTAAGTACTAATATACCTATGCCTAGTATACAAGAACACCCAACATGGAGGGTGCTAATTAGGAGTAAATTAGTTGGTGCAGGCAACTGGTATAGATTACTAGGAGATCACTCAACTTGTGAATTTATCACAGAGTTTAGGGAAAAATTTGCACACCAACACAATGTACGATCTCAAAAGAGGATTGGAGGATAATCTCTCATCTAGGATATAAATCTTTAAGGGCAGCTATTTATAAAAGAATGCCTTTCCTCTCCCGATGGATGGCATACTTTAGTCCTGAGGCTTTACATAAAATGTTCCCATCAGTTGCGGATCAATGTTTTTGTTGCCATCAGGAGGGAGAGGGGAATTGGTTCCATATTTTTTCAGAGTGCCCCAAATTGACATCATTCTGGTTGGAGTTAAATAAGGCAATAAGCTGTAGCTTAAATTTTCAGATTGAGGTTGAGACAAGTTTTATCTTGTTTGGAGTGTCTAAAAAAATCAATGAAACTAAGTAAATATGAGCAATATTTTAGTGATATTGCTTTCACGATAGCTTGATCTTTAATATTGCAAAATTGGCAGACTCAAATAGTTCCTACATTTCAAAACTGGTGGAATAAGATGTTAAGACCTAAGAAATACGAGCAAGCATACACAAAAAGATTTGGGAGTGTAAAAATGTTTTTAGCCATATGGCTGCATTTGGTAGTGTCCTAAACATTGCAAAGGTAGACAACTAAAGAGTAGCTGCAGTTGAAGCATTTGAACCTGTGGTCAAGACATGTGCAATATGCTATGATATTATATAATATGATTAAGTAAACTTTGTGACTCTTCTGGACTGATTTAAGTGAGGAGGCCAAGCATAACGATATGATTAGCCCAAGTAAAGGATGAACGATTTTGAATCATGCTGCACTATTAAATGTTATCTTTTCATATCTCTTGATTGTAATGTTTATACCTGAAATTAAAAGAAAAACATATCCAGGTTCCTCTTTGACAGACACAGCACCCCAGTGCAAAATGTAGGGATAACAGAGAGATACTTGGGCAAATGTTAAATCCAAATTTTCTTTAAGTGTTCAGCTGACTACCTTCGCACGGTGTGCATGCCGCCACAGTTCGCATATTTCTTTCATTCTTTCAGACACAGTATGTTTTCTGGTGAAGAGGAACCATGTCATGAGTCTTTTGTCTAGTGTTCTACATGATTAATGATTAGTGTTCATTAACAGAGTGCTAGACTGTGCTGGGTGTTTTTTAGGGTACACCCAAAGTGGTGTTCCTTTCAGGGTGGGTAAGCATTGTCAACATGACCAGGAAGTGACACTACTAATGGTTGTGGAAACTCATTCCAGTAGTTGGGAAAAGGGCTTTTTCTCCCTGGTAAATCAGTGTAGTATGTCATGATTGGGTCTCCTCACACATACTTCCCTTGATTACAAAGTATATGTGAGCTTGCTTAATTACACATAAGATGAGCAGAAATATTGTTTTCTCCTCTTATGTGTATTTAACTCCAAAAGTTGTAGGGAACTCCATTGGGTCAGAGGTAGCTGTATCCTATTGCCCCTGCATGTTACCCTGCTCCCTTCTTTAATTGTGCACCTCCCTTTGGGAGTCTTTGTGAAGACATATGGACTGCCTGATTCAAATCAGCAACCAGTGGAAGGATCTTTTGTTGCAGTGTGCTGAAACTGAAACAGTTCCATCAGATCAAGGTATGACCTGGTGAGAGACCAACAGGTGAGCAATGCTTGAGGCTGTAAAACATGTCGAAGGACACACCCCTTCTGTGCTGAGAGCTGAAACTGCCTACCTGCAATCTACAAAAGGAAAATATACTCCACTGCCATTTCTTCCCCTAAATATTTGGAAAACTTTGAAGTTTGTCCAACATTGAGATGGGGCCACTTTTTTTCTGGAGCTTGGGCAAATTACACAGTCACCTTTATACTTGAAGAAGCTATGTACATTGGTGTAGAGGAAAGAGATCAATTGAATTCCAAATCTTGGATGTTTTCATCTAAGGGATGGAGTGTATCACTTGGATAGGATGAACTATCCAGCAACTGAGCCCAGATGAGAAGGAGGGAGATTACCTTGCATACTTAAAACCTGCCATGCACCACCTGAGCTTGAAATCCAGTGTGCCTGTACTGCCATGATGTAAATAGTAAAGCTAAGTGAGACTGAGATTGAGGGTGATGCTCCACTGTCAAGCTGAGCACTGAGATCTAAGCAGCCACTTCACAGAAGCAACACTGCACATTTGAGACCAATAGGTCACATTGTGAGTGGCATCCCATGTCAGAACCCCAAATGCATCCCTTTCTGGCACCAGATCCTGCAAATAGCAAACCATAGGAAATTGGGTCACTGGTTGAGTGGTTAAGCACTACTCAAGTAGCAGGGCAGCAATTCCTGTCAGGATGAAGTCACAAGTAACCGCAAAATAACTTGTGCTTAACCCTCTGGTAGCTTGGTGCAAAAGCAGCCAGTCTTAACTTTGAAGCAACACGTAAAGTATTTCTGCAGCACTTCAAATAGTAAGTGAAAACACCACATCAGAAAAATCCTACAACAATTTAGAAAAATACAGTAAAATTTAATAAAATATTTGAGCCCAAATAGACAAAAATCCAACTAAAAGAATCGTAGAAATGCAATTTTGAACATGTTGTAAAAATCAAAAGATGAGAAGCAAAAAGCACCAACTGTGGTCATATGGTCATGGTAGACCGGTTCTAACACACAAGTTCAGGCTGACTGCGATGGAATACAGGCCAGATAAAGGACCTAGTTCAGTCAATTGAGAAAGTACCTTGAAGGCCTGGATGTCAAGATGCAAAGTCCTTGCTCCAAAATGTGTGGGAAGATGCTGAGGAGTCGTGGACAAGGAGCTATGATTCCTGTAAACCAGGAGCTGCGATGCGAGTCCTGCATCGTCATCAAAGAAGCCAGCTTGTGAGGTGATGCGTTGCGCAGGGGATGAGATGAGTCATGCTGGGCTGGTGTCTGCGTTGGCCTGCGTCGTCATCGAAGAAGCTGCCATGATTGCAGTGACTTGAGATGTGTTGGCATAGAGGACAAGCTGTGTCATGCTGGGCTGTAGCCAATGGAAGGCTGCATTGAGATGCGTTGAGATGCATCATTGTTGAAGAAGCCTGTTATGTCCCTGTGGCTTCGAACAGGGGATCAGCTAACTGACCCTTGGAGATTAACTTGAGTTCTGGGTCCAAACAGGCAGGCTAATATAATTAGGCCGATCTGCCCCCAGGGGGGCAGAAACCACTAGACACCAGGGAATTTTTTTATTTATTATTCTTATGCATAAGGGGAGTGCCCCTTTGGGCAAGGGCCACTCCCAGAGGGTGAATTATTTTTAGGCCATTTCTGCCCCCCCCCAGGGGCAGATCGGCCTAATATAATTAGGCCGATCTGCCCCCGGGGGGGCAGAAAACCCCTAGACACCAGGGATAAAAAAAAATCTGTATATTTCTTTTTTTTAGATGTGGGGAGCGACCCCTTAGGCAAGGGTCGCTCCCTGGGGGGGCCAAATTATTTTTAGGCAATTTCTGCCTCCCCTGGGGGCAGAAACAACTAGACACCAGGGATTTTTTTTTATTTTATACTTAGGCATAAGGGGAGCGGCCCCTTGGGCAAGGGCCGCTCCCCGGGGGGGGGGGGGAGGGCTCAAAATATTTTTAGGCTAAACCCCTGGACACCAGGGAATTTTTTTTTTTTTTTTTTTTTTTTTTCTATGTGGGGAGCGACCCCTTTGGCAGGGGTTGCTCCCTGGGGTGCCAAATTATTTTTAGGCCATTTCTACCACCTCTGGGGACAGATTGGCAGAGGCCACTAGACACCAGGGATTTTTTTTTTTTTAATACTAATGCATAAGGGATGCGGCCCCTTGGGCAAGAGCGGCCTCCCGGGGGGGGGGGATATTTTTAGGCCTTTTCTGCCCCCCCGGAGGCAGATCGGCATATTATAATTAGGCCAAATCTGCCCCCGGGAGGGGGGCAGAAACCTCTAGACACCAGGGATATATATATATTTTTATTTACTTAATTTTTTTATGTATGGGGAGCGACCCCTTAGGCAAGGGTCGCTCTCCTGGGGGGGCAAATTATATTTAGGCCGTTTCTGCCCCGGCCTATTTTTGTTATGCCAATCTGACCCCAAGGGGGGCAGAAACCGCTAGACACCAGGGAATGGTGTGTGTGTGTATGTTTGTGTTTTGTTTGGGGGCAGTACCTTTAACAAGGTTGCTCCCCATGGGGGCACATTACTGTTGGCCTTATCTGCCCCCCTCGGCCTATTTTTGAAAGGCCCAACTGCCCACCAGGAACCAGGGAAGATATGTTTTTCAAAATACGAGGGTGGGGGTATGGCTATACCCCCACCCCAAATAAATGGGGCCCACGTTGTTCTGCCTGCCCCTGATCCACACCCCTGGGTGCAGAAAGTCTACTAGATGCCATGGAATTAAGAAAAAAAAATGTGGGGTGGTGGCTACCAACCAGTATTGGCCTGGTTATGCCCCCACCCCAACTGAAGGGGGTAACAGTCTTCCAGCTCTCCCCCTCACACTAAAACATCTTATCCCATGACAAGCAAGAGGACATTTGATTATTTTGGGTTTTGGTTTTACATTTGGGCCATGAGAGCTTGGTAACTCTCAAAATCGTTCCACTTGGAATGGTGAGGGCTGCACTTTTTTGACTTTGGGACGCTGCCTTGTAGAAAAATCCACAAGACCTAGACACATCTGAAAACTAAACATCTGGTTGATGCCAGGGTGGTGTGCTTAACAAGCACCCCACACCATTTTCTTACCCACAGTGCCTTGCAAACCTCTAACTTAGCTGGAAATCACACATTTTTCACACATTTTTGTGATGGAACCTTCTGGAATCTGCAGGAATTCACAAAATTACTAGCACCCAACATTGTCTCATCTATACTGATAAAAATTCTGCTGCACTTGTTAGCCTAAAAATGTTTTTTTTCAAACTGCCCTTTTGGACCCGCTTTGGTTCCCCTTCAATTTCAACATGTTTTTGGCTCTTCCCTGTCACAGGCACTTGGCCCACCTAGACAAATGAAGTATAATTTTTTCAGGGAGACTGAGGGGAACGTTGGGTGGTAGGAAATTTGTCCCGGTGCGGTGATCCCACACAGATATGTGGGAAAATTAGTTTTTTTTAGCTAAGTTTGAGGTTTGCTGAGGATTCTGGGTAAGAAAACATTGCCCTCTGGTGTCTAGTTTTCAGAAATGTCTGGGTTTGGTAGGTTTCCCTAGATGGCTGCTGAGCCCAGGATCAAAACGCAGGTGTCCCCCACCCTCAAATACAAGTAGTTTTGTATTTGATAATTTTGATGTGTCCAGATAGTGTTTTGGGACATTTCCTTTCACGAGCACTAGGCCTACCCAGACAAATGAGGTACCATTTTATTGGGAGACTTGGGGGAATACTGGGGGAAAGGAAATTTGTGGCTTCTCTCAGATTCCAGAACTTTCTTTCACCGAAATGAGAGGAAAAAGTGTTTTTTTGCCATATTTTGAGGTTTGCAAAGGATTCTGGGTAACATAACCTGGTGAGA
Organism: Pleurodeles waltl; assembly: GCF_031143425.1. Classification (NCBI taxonomy): domain Eukaryota; kingdom Metazoa; phylum Chordata; class Amphibia; order Caudata; family Salamandridae; genus Pleurodeles; species Pleurodeles waltl. The sequence goes on along the minus strand of NC_090446.1, from coordinate 387,731,742 downwards.
GCCCCACAAGTCACCCCATCCTGGATTCCCCTAGGTCTCTAGTTTTCAGAAATGTGCAGGTTTGGTAGGTTTCCCTAGGTGCAGGCTGAGCTAGAGGCCAAAATCCACAGCTAGGCACTTTGCAAAAAACATCTCCGTTTTCTTTGGGAAAATGTGATGTGTCCACGTTGTGTTTTGGGGCATTTCCTGTTGCGGGCGTAGGCCTACCCACACAAGTGAGGTACCATTTTTATCGGGAGACTTGGGGGAAGGCTGGGTGGAAGGAAATTTGTGGCTATACTCAGATTCGAGAACTTTCTGCCTCTGAAATGAGAGGAAAAAGTGTTTTTTTGGCCAAATTTTGAGGTTTGCAAAAGATTCTGAGTAACAGAACCTGGTGAGAGCCCCACAAGTCACCCCATCTTGGATTCCCCTATGTGTCTAGTTTTTAAAAATGCACCGGTTTGCTAGGTTTCCCTAGGTGCCGGCTGAGCTAGAGGCCAAAATCTACAGCTAGGCACTTTGCAAAAACAGCTCTGTTTTCTTTGGGAAAATGTGATGTGTCCACGTTGTGTTTTGGGGCATTTCCTGTCGCGGGCGCTAGGCCTACCCACACAAGTGAGGTACCATTTTTATCGGGAGACTTGGGGGAACGCTGGGTGGAAGGAAACTTGTGGCTCCTCTCAGATTCCAGAACTTTCTGTCACCGAAATGAGAGGAAAAAGTGTTTTTTTGGCCAAATTATGAGGCTTGCAAAGGATTCTGGGTAATAGAACCCGGTGAGAGCCCCACAAATCACCCCATCTTGGATTCCCCTAGGTATCTAGTTTTCAAAAATGTGCAGGTTTGATAGGTTTCCCTAGGGGCCGACTGAGCCAGAGGCATAAATCTACAGCTAGGCACTTTGCAAAAAAACATGTCAGATTTTAATGTAAAAATGTGATGTGTCCATGTTGTGTTTCCTGTCACTAGCATTAGGCCTACCCATGCAAGTGAGGTACCATTTTTATCTGGAGACTTGGGGGAACACAGAATAGCAAAACAAGAGTTATTGCCCTTTGTCTTTCTCTACATTTTTTCATTCCAAATGTAAGAGAGTGTGTAAAAAAGACGTGCATTTGAGAAATGCCCTGTACTTCCCATGCTAGTATGGGCACCCTAGAATTCAGAGATGTGCAAATAACCACTGCTTCTCATCACCTTATCTTGCGCCTATTTTGGAAATACAAAGGTTTTCTTGATACCTATGTTTCACTTTTTATATTTCTGCAAATTAATTGCTTTATACCCAGTATAGAATGAAATCCTATTGCAAGGTGCAGCTCATTTATTGGCTCTGTGTACCTAGGATTCTTGATGAACCTACAAGCCCTATATACCCCCGTAACCAGAAGAGTACAGCAGACGTAACGGTATATTGCTTTTAAAAATTTCACATCGCAGGAAAAAGTTACAGAGTAAAACGTGGAGAAAAAAGGCTGTTTTTTTTCACCTCAATTTCAATATTTTTTTATTTCAGCTGTTATTTTCTGTAGGAAACACTTGTAGGATCTACACAAATTACCCTTTGCTGAATTCAGAATTTTTTTTACTTTTCAGAAATGTTTGGCTTTCTGGGATCCAGCATTGGTTTCCACCTATTTCTGTCACTAACTGGAAGGAGGCTAAAAACAAAAAAATAGTAAAAATAGGGTATGTCCCAGTAAAATGGTGAAATTGGGTTGAAAAATTGGGTTTTATGATACAAGTCTGCCTGTTCCTGAACGCTGGGAAGATGGTGATTGTAGCACCACCAACCCTTTGTTGATGCCATTTACAGGGAAAAAAAACACAAGCCTTCTTCTGCAGCCCTTTATCCCATTTTTTAAATCAAAAACAAAAGTTCCGCTCTATTTTGGCTAATTTCTTGGTCTCCTTCAGGGGAACCCACAAAGTCTGGGTACCTCTAAAATCCCTAGAATGTTGGAAAAAAGGATGCAAATTTGGCGTTGGTAGCTTATGTGGACAGAAAGTTATGAGGGCCTAAGAGCGAAGTGCCCCAAATAACCAAAAAAAGGCTTTCCACCTGAGGGGTAAAAGGCCTGGCAGCGAAGGGGTTAAACTCAGAGATGGCCCATCCAGCCACACCTATTCCCCCTTGGTCTCTGTGTATTGTTCCCAGGCACTGAGACAAACTTCCAGCTACACCTGTTCATTTGACCAAGGTTACAGGCTGCAAGCACCAAATTGTTGGGACAAGAAAATGTAAACTTTCTAAAAGTGGCACTTTCAGACTTGTGATTTAAAATCTGACTACCATTAAAGATTTTTTTAAATTACAATTCTGTATACATTAAACTTGCCATTCTTACGTGCACCCAATTAAAAGGTATCACTTATTGAGTGTAATAAGGTAACACATTGTTATCCTGTGGGAGTGGTAGGCCTTGCAATAATAAAAAAGGCATTTAAGAGTTTTTCACCATCAGGAAATGTGGAACTTAAAAGTACATGTCTGTCTTTTTAAATACACTGTGGGCTGCTCAGGGCCTACCCCATTTGTCCTCATATGTATTAAAAAAAGAAGGGTTAGGCCTGGAAAAAGTGTATTTTGCCAGGTCTAAATGGCCATTCAAACTGCACTCACAGGTTGCAGTGGCAGGCCTGAGACATGTTTAAAAGTCTTCTTAAATGGGTGGCACAATAAGTACTGCAGACACACTAATAGCATTCACTTTATAGCCCATAGGTACATGTACTACCACTTTACTAGGGTCTTACAAGTAGGTTAGATGTGCCAATGGGGTGTGAGCCAGTTTCACTATGTTTAAAGGAGGGAGCACAAGCACTTTAGCACTGGTTAGCAGTCGTAAATTGCACAGAGTCCTTAGACCAACAACAAACGAGATCAGCAAAACATGGAGAAGTAAGGAAAATGTTTTGGGGAAGAGCACCCTAAGCCTGATTGGTCCAACTCAAATCATGCCTTGGACCATCACTGCTGTGAGCTCCTACAAAATGTAGCCTGAACTGACACCCCGACAAGATTACTGTAAGTTATAAAGAAGATGTGGCATTGCCCGGGCATGCCAGTGATCTCCAAAAAGGTCAGCAAAGCTCCAGAGACGTTACATAGTGTCACCTCAACAACTCGAAAGCAACTTTAATATCAGCAGATCCTTTAGTGAATTGCTGGTTTGTAGATTGCAGCTGGCTGCAGTCTACCCACCTCATACCAGTGGTACTTATTGCAGAAACCCAGAACTGTCACCGAGAGACCATGTAGGAGACTACCAAACTGTCCTCTGCTCCCAAAGAAACTGTGATTATAGCCAAATTCCTGTGTGCATTTCCTCCCTCCAGCTGGGGAAAGAATGGTTGTAGCATATTTGCCAAAGTAATACGAAGCATACATGTTCCATAAGACAACTTAAAGATACTAAGAATATTTAATTATTTGTAATAATTTTTAAGTCACAAATATATATTATTCTTTTAAGGACTTTTTATGGTAGTTGTGCCTCAGGGGTAGGGTCTCAGCTTGAACCTTACCTGAGGACTACTTCTCTATAGCTCAGAGATAAGGTACATAATCTCCCAACCTAGCACTTGGGCCAATGCTAAGCTGAAATAGAGGCACATTTTTGTATTAAAATAATTAAGAGACTTCAGGAACTGGCAACACAATTTTAGCATTTATTGGTTTGTAGTGAGTGCTGTCTTTGGTCACACAACAGAGTCAGGCATATATAATGACTAGTTTATATGAATGAAAGAGTGGTTTTAAGAAATCAAGTAAAAATATTTCAGAGGATGTTCTTAGAAACATCAGTAATTTCTACATTATTCTGCTGTTACAGGAGTGAACAATTCTGAATATAAGGAATTCAGAAAGTATTCAATGTGAAACTAACGTTTAGTTCACGTTTCCTTCACATTATGGCAAGATCTCATAATTCCATATCAGGAGATTTAGGGACTGATTTAGAGTTTGACAGAAGGTACTCTTCACACATGTGGCAGATATCTCTTTGGCCTTATTATAGTTGCATTAGCCAAACTCTAAATCAGGCTTTTAGTCCTAACTCAGGATAATGACTAATAGTTGATTTAATAGGTTATTGCTGAATTGTAAGCCAAAAAGGCCCACGGCCCATGTAATTTAATAGAGAAAAGTTTGTCAAGTGATGGTTTGCTATATTATTTCAAGTTGTGCACCTGATTTCAATTCAAGTCAAGGTGAGATATGAATTGTGGCGAGAGATATACTATTTAAACAAGTGCTTATGACAGGGGCTAACTCTTTTTTGGGTAAGATCTCCTGTTTACACCGGAGACTGGATTCCAGGTTAGGTGGTATTTGTGAATGCACATGTGCCTTTACTTATATTGCATGCTCTGAGCAGCCGTTAAAAATTATGGAACAAACAGCACAGTGAAATATTGTAAATTTCACTGCACCATTATTTGGGCCAACCTGCGTCGGAACACCCCCCCTTGCATACATTATGCCTGGCGCAGGCATAATCTGGTGCAAGGGTTTACAGAGTGGGAAAATGCAAGCATTGCACCACTTTGTAAATACGGATTGGGACAAAGGCCTCCTTAAGGCTGCATTAGCGTAAAAAAAAAAATGACTCTAAGGCAGCGCAAGGTGGCACTAGGGGCTTGTAAATATACCCCTTTGTTCTAAAACCAAACATGGAATCAGGTTGGCCCCCTTTTTGTTCATCTTGTATATCAATAAACTTGAACAGGTCTTGGTGGATACGGGGGTAGACTGCCCACCAAGAGGTGCTCATATTCTGTTAGTTCTGCTTCACGTGGACGATGCAGTGCTTATGGCAAAGACTGCCAGGCATTTGTAAGTCCTTATAAACGCCTTTGCGGAGTTCATGAAGGATTTGGACCTGTGCATCAACACTGGTAAAATCCCATGTGATGGTAGTCCAAACCAAGGACCTCTAAGACACAAACCTCTAAGGTAGGCACTTTAGACCCCATTGAGGGTTAAAGTCTTACCATACCTGGGTGTCATGTTTGACGCCAAGTTGCATTGGAGTTCGCAAAAAAAATCTGACCTCACCAGTACTAATGCTGCAGTCTGTAGGTTTGCCTCCAGGCTGGTCAGGAAGCCGATAAGCTACTGAGCAAAATGTATCTCGAAAGCCTCCTACGGGAGCGATATCTGGGACTGATTAAAGCACGACTTCCTTCAGGTGGTCAAAAACAAATTCATAAAGCGTCTTCTCTGTGCCTCTCAGAGCACCCACTCTTAAATCATTCACAAAGAACTAGGGATGAATTACCTTACAGACACAATAGCCCTCCGCCCTTTTAATGCTGGGTTGATATTTGGACCAAAGGTGCCCAATTAAATAAAGCAGTCCTGTGCGACTGCTTTTCCTTTGATCACATACAATATATCCCCTGGCTCAAATATTTCAAGGTAACCCTACAAAGCCTTGGGCACGATCACCAATCCAGGGGAAATTGTTAAGGCAGACCATGATTGGGTCAAGAAAAACTTTCTAAAACCGAGATCAGTAGATAAAGAGAATATGGCTCTTCACAAAGTGTCGGAACAGGGATATGTGTTGTTGAAAACCACCCATTTCACAGGGCCTTACCTTACCGCTGTAATCTATAACTATGATCAGTATCTGCTGACCAGGTTAGGCTAAATTTGTTGCCTCAGCTGCTAGCATCCCCTCAGGGCTGGCAGGATTGGCAATATTAGCAGCCCGTGACTGCGATCAGGTGTCATGGCAGGCCATCATGCATTTTGTTTTGTTCTGCAGACACTTTGATACCCCTACGAAGGCCTATATAGTTCCCATTTTAAAGGCTTGTCAATTTAAACAAGCTCGAACTGCACTTCTGTTTTTGCATTGGCTTTCTGATGGAATTATTTTTGATGTTGCCAGTTTATTAAAAGCTATTCTGCGATCAAGGAACTCTATGGGGGATTGATACCAGGTTTGCACATCTGACTAGATCAGCAGTCATATTTTTAGGGTTGAGCGCAAAGCGCTCTGTCCCTGGTGCAATCTCTCTATGGGCTTTTAACCACGCCCATGTCAAGACCATCAGTTTGGTTGGTGTTTGGGCTTGCCTTTTAAAATTCACTTGATTTCATTAGTGAAAGGCATGCATTAGTCATGCCTTTTCTGGTGTTTAGCCCGCCTCGAGCGCACCGGCCAGCTACTGAAAACAGGCTCCATGTTTTCCGTATGGTTTCTGAACTATTTTTTCTCTTTCTTTTGTAGGCAGCATGATCTCGCTGGGCAGTAGTAGAGCGCTTTGCATGACATCGACCCTGTTACATGAATATTTGCAGTTTTGCCGGTTACATGGATAATTGCACTTTTGCTGATACGGTTCACTGCGAGCGAACTTCTGTTTCCTTTTGTGTGTTTCCTTTGCGCTCATGACGGCCGTTGGCTCGCTTAGGTGAAACTGTTTTACTTTTCAGTTTATATGGCAAGAAAAGTCCAGTTAGGAATTTACTACACTAATAGCTTTAACTCGAGTAAATGCGAGCCCCATTGCATTGCAAATGTTTGTTTACATTTGCAGTTTTTAGCTATTGTATTTTTTTATGTCTGTATGATATCTCTGTATATTATGATATGATTTTATGGTTTTAGAGGTAACTAAATAAAGCTGCTGTTGAATTTAATTGAATTGACTGCACATGTGCTAATTAAGTACCTCATGCTACATAAAACAGTAAGTAAAACGTTGCAATGAGCTTCCTTCTGTGCGCGTACTGCAATGCATTCCAGGTTGTGCAAATGGCGTATGAATGTAGGCTTGTTTTCTGCCCACAAAAATGCACATTGTTTACACAATGTATGTTACCCTGGGAGAAGAAAGGACAATATTAACATGATGGCATTCTCGTGGTATCTCGCTACACAAATTCATTCATTGTTGGTGAATATTATTTTCAATAGACTCTGCTGAATAAATGGTATTGTCATCATTATGAAACCAATGTACAATAAAAATATTAAAACAGGATAATGCTAATGTCACAGAACATGCCATATAATTTCCTTTATTTACATAATACGGTGCATATTTGCCTTTCCCTGATGCATTTCCTTTCCTTGGATGTAAAAAATAGTCAAATACGCCATATATTTTGGTCCTCCATTGTCCCATAAATCATGTGGCCCTGACTACTTGTGAAAAAATGCTTCTGGTACGTGTTGGTAATATGTCCTTTTCACTTGGGGCCAGATGTATCAAGGTTTTTTGCACTCGCAAACGGTGCGAATGCCCGTTTGCGAATGCAAAAAGCCAGTTCAGAATGTATGAAAGACATTCTGAACGCAATTTGAAGTAATCGCCAAAATAGCGATTCCTTAAAATTGCGACCCTGTTTAGAGAGTCGCAAATTGCGACTCTCTAAATAAGAAATCGCAAATAAGGATCCCTTATTTGCGATTCTTAGCACAAGCCATTCCTAAATGCGAGTTGAACCTGGTGGTAACCATGTGCAAAATTTAAAAATGCATTTAAAATGCATTTTTAAAATGTACATGTAAAGCACACATGCCCTTTTGGCATGTGTGCACCTTACATGTCCCAGAAAAAGAATTTGGGGTGCAGCAGAGGGGGCCTTAGGCCCCCAGCACCCTGGGGTTTTCCATTTCCAAAATTGCGATTTCTGGTTAAGAAATCGCAATTTTGGAAATGCAAAAAATTCGCAGATATGGGCCAACAGGCCCACAGGTGCGAATGGGGACAGATTCTCTATTTGCGATTCGGTAATAGCATTTGCGATTTTTAAGAAATCGCTATTACCGAATCACAAAAATCATACATACCTTTTTGCATTTCTGAAATAGCGATTTCTTAAAAATCGCTATTTGAGAATCGCAAATCGGTTGTATGATACATCTGGCCCTTAGTGAGCACCAACTACTGGAATTTATTTTCTGTCCTTTTATAATTTGTGTTATGGAGTTTTAGGACAATTTGAATATTTATCCATGGACACCTAATGTCACATGTTTTTGGTTTTTGGTATACATACTATTGTGTACTTCATGAATATGGTCACCGTGCATCACCATGCAGTAACAATGTACTTCTGCTCTCATAACCCACCTACCTTTCTAATCATTTGCTGACTGGATGCCTTAGATCTGCGCTATAGAAATACCACATACATGCTAAAAATCATCACGTCTTTGCTGCTTAAAAAAAGTGAAGAAACAAATATGGTTCTTTGAGCACAGTCCAAAAAAAAATACAGTCTGTAGAATCCACAGCATAGTGAGGCATTTGCACTTACTTAGAGGATTAAGAGGAATTCTTATTAGATCTCAGGCAAGATCCCATTTACAGCTACTGTTCTTCCAGGTAGTTTGATTTTCTCTCTCAGGGAAATGGATTGCGCCTGCTAGGAACAATTTTTCCTCAGCTGAGAGGCACTATGGGGCATCCTTACAAGCCCCTCTGTGCAGCCTGGACAATCACTATCAGTCACAGTTCGGCGGCGCTCATTGCAGGGCCATAGTTGCAAGGCCACGTAAAACCACCCTGCGTGGCTTTTCATGGTCTTGTAGATATGGACTGAGGCAACGCAGCAACTTGCGCTGCATTTCCTTACCCTGCAACGGGGAGGCCTACCATGGGCATTACAGTAGGTGTTCCCACGTAACCCCCATAGCATTTGACACATTTCCATATCTACGAGATTTCGTAAAGCTGGGAATGCGTCAAAATCCTATGCCTCCCCAGGGGAAGCGTAAGGGAGGCGTAAAGAGGAGAAATACCTTCATTTCTCCTCGTGTTTCCTTTTTCTGTGTGCTGCATTCTGCAGTACATGTAGAAATTGGAAATGCAGACATGCTTGCACCATGGTGCAAGGGTGCCTGCGATGGTGCATTGCAGCCCATTGTGCGCCACCACAGGGGAAAATGACAGGAATGCACCCCATCTCATAGACACTGCATATTCCTCCACTTTACTTTTGACACAGGGCAGTGCAGTAAGAAGGCTTGTGGCTCTGCCTTGTGCCAAAATCTTGTAAATATGCCCCTTAGTTTTTAGTTTTTCAATCAAAGATCTCCAGAATGAGGCTTGATTTATTTTAAAGACCATATCAATGCATTGTGGCAACAATCTACTTGCTCTGCATGTGTGACTCGAGACACATCAACTGGACCAGACTGTAGGGTCCTTATTGAAGTGTATGACCACCGCATTGAGTGGCAGTGCTACAAAGGTGTTTTTTAAGTTGGATTTTCTTTAGCTTTGCTAATGGAACTTGATGCATTTTGTCTTCATCTGCAGTAAACTGGTGAAAATGTTGTTATTAAATATAGATTTTGGCCTCTCTTTAAAAATATTGTACATGAAAACTTCATAAGGCAGGGCTGAATGGCAAAAAGAAGTGTACAGTAGTATAAAGAGTACTTCTATGCAAAATCCAATGTTTCCCATGCACTGTGTTGTGGTGTGCATTTTATGAATTTCCCCTACATTTACCTCCTCCCTCCAGATTATAATTGTGTAGTTTGAGGTGGACCTGGTAGTGCATCCAACAAATTAATATCTCGCACCATTGTTCCCTCACAGAGAGTTTGTGCTTAACACAATTTCCATCATTCCCCTATTAGAGACCTCTCTTGGTGCAGAGCTGCCAATGGAGAATGTGCAATGCTGGTAGGAAACAGAAATGTCCCCGGCTGACATTACAGGTCAATAGTACAGTGCTCACTGAACGCACGGTCAGTACGATACTTAGTTCATTTACTAACTCTAGATTAGGACTTAGAGTTACATAAACAAAACTGACATTGATGAAGCAGAAAATGAAGGTTTTACATTTATTAACACGTAAACGTAGTGTGAAATAATCATGTGTGACTTTAACCGAACTAATAAAGATTGTACGGGGACAAAATGTGCCCTTAGAGTAGTTTGCCAACATTTATAAGCGTGCTTTATATAACGTGGTGTATTAGAATTGCACTAATCCGACATAATCGTAAACGTGTGCTATGATTTGCTCATTTGAAATGTTTTAGCTTAGCATTACTTTAGTGCAGGCTTCGGCCTAGTGGCCTGGTCTCACGGTTTAGATGCTCGTATTTTTCCACTGTGCTAATAAACGTGTATTTTTGCTTGAAGCTGTACTTTTCCACTGAGACCGTTCACATGCTTATCTTAAGGTTTCGTGCCAGCCTGGCATATTTTCTCTTTACTCCAAGGTCGATCTGCTGGTGCGGACAATGGAAGCTCTGAAAGTGAGTTAATTGGCATAAAATGTTGCAACTTGCGTACCCATCTCGAAGGATAATGTATGCTTAAGTAAAAGCTTGAGAACTGTTGTTTTTGATTGGACAATTTGAAGCTAACCTATGAACCCTCCAATGGAAGACCCTACTGGATTTGAACTGTTGTCTATAAAACCCAGGTGCACGAGAAGAAGGTAGCCATTACCAGCTCGATACCCGCCATTTTGCAGACTTCGTAGCTATTATGGCCCACTTTGCTGCGACGCCATTTTGAGAGACTCTGATGCTTTCTCTAATCGAGAGAAAGAGACTTTAAATGATTCTGGCCCTAGAGACTTTAACTTTGATTTGATCCCTTGCATGAAGTAGTAGTTTTACCTTGCCGCCGTGAGGCAATTGCCCCGTCCACCCCTGCCCCTTTGCCCCGTCCTATGCTGATCGAAACGGTACCCATGCTGATCGAAAAACGGTACCTGTGAGACGAAGACTTCCTTGAATGCTGATCGTAATTGGTAAATATGAAAGGAAATTGTAAAATTGCATTGTGTTTCTTTTAGGTAACCAACTGCTGATTTTGATAAGAGCCCTAGTTAGGAGTTTTTCTAAATTTATGTTGCTAAATTGTTTTTGCATGAAGTCCCACATGCCGATGCTAATTTGAGGTTAGACGAGGTTTCCTTATGTCGCACGATGCAATTGGAGATCTTGTTATGCTGACTAAATGTATGCAATTAGTTCGTTACAGATTATCGTATTAGTGATTTGCATTGCTATTATCGAATGCCTTGTGATTCAAATGCTACATAGACTGCACTTGTTTCGCCGTTATGGACAGCTATTAATGTTCATATATGTTTATCATTTAGTGTTGAGACACATCTACATTGTGCTAGCTTTGTTAATATAGGGAAATAAATTCACTAACTTTGAATAAACTGGTGTGGTTATTCCTGACTGAAAGGTCAGGGTTCGCCGAAATGTATTCTGGGTTGATTGTTAAGTGTTATGTTGATCAAGGTATTGCTTATGTTCGTTATTGATTATTGATTTTAATGAAATCGATTGATTAAGAGTACGGAGAGTCCCACTTAGTCAAAAGATTCATCGGCCTAAAGAGCGTCCGAATACAGGTAAATTATTAGTACGGACCGCTCTATCAGTAGATGGTAGCAGAGGACGGTTTCGTCTTTTGGGACCCTGTACTCTTAAAGTACATGGTGTTGAATTAACGAGCACGCATTTTGAGACCCCACTCGAGAAGTTGAATTAGATTTTTCTTGGGTAAAACAGATTGACAGGATGATGATGGGCTAGGTCCACCGCGACTTTCCCGGGATCTCTGAGCTTGCGAATGGAGAGAATGGAGGTGTGGATTCGGCGTTGGCGGTACTAGTGATGGTATGAGTGAAGTTAGGGTTTTGCGCTTGCACAGCTTATTGCCGCAGGGTGTGTGAAAAGGTTGCGAGGATTTTTTTTTTTTTAGAGGATAGCGGAGGTGCGACTCCCAGTGTAGAGGTAGAGAAGTCGTCGAACTTCATAGAAATAGCGGAGGTGCGACTCCGAGTGTGAGAGTAGGGAAGTCGTCGAACTTCATGTGCATGTGGCGCTTTGTGCATAAAAAGGTCCACGTGGTTGTTGTTGTTGAGACGGGCCCTGCGAGGTCAAGAGACTCTGGAGTATGTTGATCCATGTTGTGGTCTGGGCGGTTTAGTAGGTTGATCGGGCGTGGTCAACGAGTCGGTACGTGTGTTAGGGAGTGAAAGAAACTTCGACTTCGGGCTTTGACAAGATTCTAAGTGCACTAGAATAGATCATTGACAAGTTGAGAGTAGGTCTGCGGGTCAGATTTGCTTGCGAACGTGGGGACCGAGAAAGACGGAATAGCGGCCGAGGCTAGTGAAAAGTCCCTAAGGTCCTGAAGCGATTGTGTTACCCTTCCTGTAGTAAACCGACAGATCTGTTTTATTTTTGGTAGCTCGCGATACATGCAAGAAGTTGTTACGAGAAGAGCTGAGTGAAGGAAGACTAGCCGTGAGGCTTTGTCAGCCGCAGTGTGTGTGAGTGTGACGTCACTAGGAGCCGCGCTGGGATAGGTTAGTTGCAGGCAAGGGTCGCGCACGGATTGGACGCAGTCCGTGGGACTCGATTGGAAGGGGAAAGGCAAGCGAAGAGTATTCCAGGAATTAAAGTCACCTATTGATTACAAACTTTGTGAAATAAAAGACGAGAAAATGAAATTCTTTAAAGCATTCAGGAGCGCGATGAAGGGGGAGTCTTACATTAAAGCGAGCGTAGGAGAGGAGACGCCACCCGAGGGTACACCAGCTTACATTGTAATGGAAGAGAAGGGGGTAGCTCTGTGTCTTTGGCTAAAGCAATGGCACAAACTGACAGAGAAACATGGGAGTGTAGCGTTCCCGATACATGGGACATTCAATATAAGGATCCTAGAGAATTTGAGATTCACGATGTACGACATGAAGGTACCTCCAAGGCCAGCCCAGTTTGAGGCTCCAGCGATTTGGGAACTAATGGCCAGACAGCAACAGCAGAAGAAGTTTGAGACCAGGATGAGAAAGGTAGAAAAGACACTAGCGGATGCTAGGTGGGATAATGCACAAAAGGTGTGGAGGTCAGATGTATTGCAGGGGATAAAATTGTTTCCCGCAATTACTAAGGAAGAAGAGGAGACAGGTAAGAAAGCTACCTGTAAGACGGACAGGAAGTGTTCCAAGGATAGAGAGGACGAGGAAAAGTTGAGAAGAGAAGAGGAGTTAGAGGATGAGGAGTTAATAATGCAATTGCTGAACGACCGTCCACCACCTTATGCGGAGAATGGACAAGGTCCAAGTACCAGTTCTGCCCCTCCGGCACCGGTACAGAACAGTGAAACTGAGAGTTCAAGAGCATCATCGGGATCTAAGGACCCGAGTTTATTGTTCACCCCGCAGATACCGCAGGTTAGGAGAATATATCCAGATGTGCCCATGCTGAAACCAGCAGAAAATTATCAGCCGCAGATGCCAGGGTACTACAGCAGTGACAACAGTGCAGGAATGATTATAGATCCAACCGTAAGGGGAGGACAGAATGGTCACAACCAGACATTGACACAAGCTGAATCAACTCAGTTTTTGATGCCCCAAAAGCAGATGCAGGGGGGAAACGCACATGCTCAGATGACGGGGAGTCAGATGGGCATGCCGACAATGATGACCCATAGTGCGGGAATGAACGTGCCTCAGAACATGGGAAACGGACAAAACCCAGATGCGATATCACTACCCATTACTGTAGGTCCACCGGTACCTCTGTACAGTCAGCCTAACTTAGGTATGAGCGGTCAGGGATCAATGCTGCAGAACGGGACAGAAAGGAGGTGCATAGAAAACACTCCAGGGATAACTCCGATAGCGGCTCAGCCAAATGGATCTGGGTCCTTGATGGAGTTTAGTCCCATATGTGCTCAGTCAACACTGGTGAGGTCGAGCCCCCCACTGATAATACCTCTAACATCGAACACTGAAAAGTTGCCGCAACCATCAATGGCAGTCGACGTGAATGCTACACTTATGGGGTTGAATGCGCAACAGCTGACGCAGTGGTTCAACAGTCTGAATTCCACACAAAGCTCAGCCAGTGGGAAGGGAGAAGATTATATGAATAGGATGAGGTTGAACATGGAAGCACAAGAATTGGTGGAAGGGACTATGGGTGTGAATAGATTAGAGTCCTACTCGGAAGAGGAGCTGAGGTATCTATGTCCAAAGATTACGAAGGAAGTGAACAAGGTACATAAAAGCTTGCAGGAAATAGCTGACAAAAACGGGGTTGACATAGACAAGACAAAACACTTGAGCAGAAGCTACAGGTTGGATTTTGGGGCCACAGATTTTGAACACATGAGGTCAGCAGGCATGAAGGCGCACCTTAGAGAATTGCTACAGAGTGCACAAGTGTGGAGGTGTTTAGACAAGTGGGAAAGCAGGTGGGTAAAAAGAAAGGAAAAGAGGAGGGACAGCGCTACAGAGCGCAATGAGAAAAGACCACCAAGCAGCGAGACAGTAACCATGTTACCAATGAGGGAGACAGCAGGGGGAAAATTAATACATGTACCATGGCACAGAAGCGATATTCAGTCTTTTACGGACGATTTTCCCAAACTGAGGGAGAAGCCGATTGAATGGTATCAGCAGACTGACAGGTTTGTGAAGCTTGCAAAATGTCTCTGGGAAGACCTGAATACTCTCTTTGAGATTGTGGTTCCGGCAGATTTGTGGGAGGATTGCAAAAGAGCTGTAGGTTGGCCGACAAGTGAACCAGAGAGAGACAGGGAGACGGGTGCACCATCACCCATGGTGATGAGCTTGTACTATAAGGTGATTGAGCATTTGAAGACGAAGGTACCCGCGAAAAATGTGGATTGGCAGAAGATTGATCGAACTGCCCAAGAGGCTAAGGAATCGATTCACAGTTACTATGAGAGGTTGTTGAAGGCGTTTAAGAACTACAGTGGCACGGAAACAATAGAGGCGAAGGACATGCTTCATTTTGTGTTTAGATTTGTGGAAGGGCTGAGGCCAGAGATAAGTCAGATGATAAAGTCACATTTGATTTGCTGGCAGTCTAAACCGATTGACGAAGTGTTGAATTATGCGAAATACTGTAGCGACGAAATTGAAGTGAAACAGAAGAAGCTGAAAGAGAAGGTGATGATGATGCAGCTTAAGGCAGCTCAGACAGGTTTGCAAGGTTTGCAAGGGATGCAAGGGTTCCAACAGCAGGTACCGCAACCGCAGCCGCAGTTACAGGGAAACATGGCGTTTCAGCCACAGGCAAAAGGCAGAGGCAGAGGAGGTTTTGTGAATAATGGTCCGGATTTGAACACTGTTGTGACGGGTGTGCAGGCAATGAAGAAGGTGATGCCGTGTCACGTGTGCGGAATCGTAGGTCATTGGAAACGCGAATGCCCGATGGTGGTGCAGGAAGGTGCAGGTGCAGGTGTAGGTGTTGGTCAGCAAAACAATGATGTCAATGCATTTCAGACAATGAAGGGACCGAAAATAAGAGGTCCAAATCCAAATTTTCAGACCATAAATCAGTTGCAGGGATTGCAACCTATGCAGCCGCAGCAGATGCAGATGCCCCGTATGCAGATGACGCAAATGCAGCCAATGCAACAGCAGTTACCCATGGTACCTAATGAGCAAATGCAAATACCCTTGGCACCAATGAGTCAGCAGCAAGTGATGGTTCCTCCACAGGTCTCGGGTCAGGTAATGAGTACAAATGGCACCGTACAACAGTTCCCATTACACAGTGAGAGTGGAATAAACAATGTATGGGAGAGTGAAAGTTCAGAAGAAGAAGGAGATTGTGTGCTTGCAGCATCCTTGGAAGTTGATCAAAAGGGTCCGTACGTGGAGGGAAGAGTAATGGGTCATCGTGTCTCGTTCTTGGTGGACACGGGAGCCACACGTTCAACTGTTAAGAGTAGTGAAGTACCAAATTTGCCACTCTCAGGGAGGACAGTTCAAGTGGTGGGAGTAGCAAACAGACATCTGACGAACCCAATTACAGATCCGGTACCAGTCAGCATCGGTAACTATCAAGGGGTACATCAGTTTGTGGTATGTGACTCAAGCCCGATAGCACTATTAGGGAGAGACCTATTGTGCAAATTGGGTTGTTCGATCATGTGTTCGAATGAAGGAATAACAATACAGACGAGCAGTGATGGGGAAGAAGAGGACAGTGTAGAGGGAGACGAGATGGAAACTGTGGATGAAGAGTATCCTCTGATTTGTCTTTTCCCGATGATGACTGAAGAGGATATTCCAGTCGAGTTACGGGAAACAGTCGGAAAGGAAGTGTGGGACATGACAGGGAAAGAGGTGGGATTGATGAAAGGAGTGGAACCAGTGAAAGTGACTGTAAAGTCCAATGCAATCTTTCCCCAGACCCCACAATACCACATGGCACAAGACACCCTCATGAAAGTTGCTCAACTTATTGACGAATTTGTAAAACAGGGGGTACTGAAAGAAGTGTTAAGCAGTCCATGTAATTCACCAATAATGGGACTAATAAAGCCGAGTGGAAAGGTCCGACTTGTGCAGGACTTGAGGAAAATAAATGACATCATAGTCAAGTGTTGCCCAGTAGTACCGAATCCAGCTGTGATAATGTTCCAGGTCCCTTGCGATGCCGAATGGTTCTCAGTCATCGATTTGTCGCAAGCGTTCTTCTCGGTGCCTCTTCATGAGGACAGCCAATTCCTCTTTTGTTTCAAATTCTTAGACAGAGTGTACAGTTGGTGTCGAATTCCTCAAGGGTTTTCTGAGTCACCGTCAATCTTCAATCAGATCCTAAAGAAAGACCTGGAAGCATTAGAATTGCCATTCGAGTCAACCCTAGTACAGTACATTGATGACTTACTGGTTGCATCAAAGACAGAAAGTGGCTGCACAGCCGATACCATTGCTCTGTTGAACCATTTGGGAAGGAATGGACATAAAGTGTCTCCTTCCAAATTACAGTTCTGTCAGAAGAAAGTGAAATACTTGGGTCACCAGATAGAGAAAGGGTCACGGAGAATAATGAAGGAAATAATAACGAGTATACTTCAAATGAGTCCACCAAAGACAAGGAGGGAGGTGAGGAAGTTTTTGGGAATGGTGGGCTACTGTCGCCAGTGGATTCCCAACTTCTCGACTCTAGCAAAGCCTCTACTGAAACTGACCCAGAAGGATGCTTTGGATCAAATTGAGTTGAAAGGAGATGAGATGGATGCTTTTGTTGAACTGAAAGAATGCATGTGCAGGGCTCCAGCTTTAGGTATGCCTGATTACACAAAGCCTTTCACATTGTTTTGCCACGAACGTGATGCATGTTCTTTGTCTGTCTTGACTCAAGCCCATGGTGGCGTAAACAGACCAGTAGCGTATTTTTCAGCTACTTTGGATCTGGTCGCAGCAGCACTCCCAGGGTGTTTGCGCGCCGTAGCAGCAGTTGGTATCAGCCTCACTCAGAGTGAAGGAATAGTGATGGGACACCCAGTAACAGTCATGGTCCCTCACTCAGTTGAGATACTTTTGACCCGCTCCTGAACGCAGCACATGACTGGAGCAAGACTCACAAGGTATGAAACGATAATTCTGGGCTCACCGAATGTGCAGCTGAAAAGGTGCACTACGTTGAATCCAGCAACCTTGCTTCCTGGAGAAAATGCTGAAATTGAGAACGCGGAAGACGTCGAGCACGACTGTCTTCAGGTGACTGAATTTTGCACAAAACCCCGACCGGACATTAAGGGCCGTATTTATACTCTGGTTGCGCCGAATTTGCGTCGTTTTTTTCGACGCAAATTCGACGCTAAACTAACGCCAACTAACGCCATATTTATACTATGGCGCTAGACGCGTCTAGCGCCAAAGTTCCCGGAATGTGCGTCATTTTTTAGCGTGAACCCCTTCCTTGCGTTAATGATATGCAAGGGAGGCGTTCCCGTCTTAAAAAATGACTCCCAGGCCTTTACGTGGTATTTATACTCCCGGGCAAAAATGACGCCCGGGAGTGGGCGTGGCCAAAAACGGCGCATTTGCGCCGCTTTTTAACGCCTGGGTCAGGGATGGCGTTAAGGGACAAGTGGGCTCAAAATGAGCCCAGAGTGCCCTCCCCTGCCCCCAGGGACCCCCCCTGCCACCCTTGCCCACCCCAGGAGGACACCCAAGGACGGAGGGACCCATCCCATGGACATTAAGGTAAGTTTAGGTAAGTATTTTTTTATTTATTTTTTGTGGCATAGGGGGGCCTGATTTGTGCCCCCCTACATGCCACTATGCCCAATGACCATGCCCAGGGGACAGAAGTCCCCTGGGCATGGCCATTGGGCAAGGGGGCATGACTCCTATCTTTACAATGATAGGAGTCATGTTGATGGGGGATGGGCGTCGAAAAAAAATGGCGCAAGTCGGGTTACGACGATTTTTTAGCGTCAACCGGACTTGCGCCATTTTAAGACGCCCTAACGTCATTTTTTCCCAACGCCGGAGCTGCCTGGTCTACGTGTTTTTTTTCCACGCACACCAGGCAGCGCCGGTCTGATTGCGCCGTCTAACGCCATTCCATAAATACGGCGCCCGCATGGCGCTTCAGAATGGCGTTAGACGGCGCAAAATATTTTGACGCTAAACTGCGTTAGCGCAGTTTAGCGTCAAAAAGTATAAATATGGGCCTAAGGATACTAAGCTTGATGAAAATGACCAAATTCTTTTTGTTGATGGTTCATGTCTAAGAGACGGGATGGGGATTTTGAAAGCAGGATACGCTGTATGTACTGTAACAGGGGTCTTGGAAGCGGGATGGCTGCAAGGAGTCTATTCTGCACAAGTAGCAGAACTTGTAGCCCTTACCAGAGCATGTCAACTGTCTGCATTGATGAAAGTCACCATTTACACTGATAGTCAATACGGGTTTGGGATTGTGCATGACTTTGGACAACTATGGTCACAGAGAGGTTTCCTGACTTCTTCAGGATCCCCAGTGAAGAACGGGGAGAGGATAAGGGAATTGTTACACGCCATTCAAGTGCCAGCCGAAGTTGCAGTGGTAAAGTGCAGTGCTCATACAAAAGGACAGGACTATGTTTCTCTGGGAAATGCATATGCGGATCAAGTCGCAAGATTTTGTGCCTTGAACTGTATATTACTCAGGGACGAATGGAATTCAATAAGTGAGCCAGAACTCGAACCAGCTGAAGCATTTGCCTTGAAGGTCGTAGATACAATAGATGAATTAAAAGCATTACAGAATAACGTCAGGGAGGACGAAAGAGATTCCTGGATTAAATCACAATGTATAAAGAGACCAGACGAGTTATGGGTTTCAAATGAGGGAAAATTTGTTTTGCCAAACAGTCTCTTATCATAGCTTGCGCGGTTCTATCATGGACAAGCTCACCTAGGGAGAGATGCCATGATAAGATTGTTCAAAACTGATTGGTTTAACCCCAGATTTCGTCAAGCTGCAGAAGCAGTTTGCCATCGATGTGTCACTTGCCAGCAGATGAACCCAGGAAAGGGAACAGTTGTGAACGCGAGCCACATTGGTAGGGCAAGCGGGCCTTTTAGTCGTATGCAGATGGACTTCATTGAGATGCCCGTGCATGGAGGTCTAAAGTATGTGTTGGTGATTGTGTGCATTTTTAGTCACTGGATTGAGGCATACCCCACACGTAGAAATGACAGCCTTACAGTTGCAAAGCTATTGTTGAGAGAGTTAATACCACGTTTCGGATTCCCGATCTCTTTGGAATCAGATAGGGGAAGTCACTTCAATAACGAGGTGATAAAGTTACTTTGCGAAGCGCTGAACATTGAGCAAAAGCTGCACTGTAGCTATCGCCCTGAAGCCTCAGGACTGGTGGAGCAGATGAATGGTACACTGAAATCAAGAATGGCGAAAATATGTGCATCGACAAATTTGAAATGGCCTGACGCATTGCCCTTAGTGCTAATGTCAATGAGAAACACCCCTGATAGAAAGACTGGATTGTCTCCGCACGAAATTCTCATGGGCAGGGCTATGAGACTTCCTGCAGTTCCCGCAAACGCGCTTTTGAATATTACAGATGATATGGTGTTAGACTACTGCAAGGGTCTGGCTGACGTGGTTCGCTCTTTCTCTCACCAGGTGGAAGCGACCACCTTGCCACCGATCCAAGGTCCAGGACACGCACTGAAAGCAGGTGACTGGGTCGTGGTAAAGAAGCACGTGAGAAAGTCGTGTCTGGAACCCCGTTGGAAAGGCCCTTTCCAGGTGATCCTGACGACAACTACCGCTGTGAAGTGTGCGGGGGTTCCCAACTGGATTCACGCCAGTCACACAAAGAAGGTGTTGTGTCCCACAGATGAGGAAGTTGAAGCGCTAAAACTGCCAGTGCCTGACAAAACAGTGCTGAGTGCTGAGACAGAGCAAAACCGAACTGAAAGCGAACAGGCAGAAACGGGAGAGAAAGAGATATTCTCTGAGGACGAAGAGACCAACTCGCTTGGGGGAGACCAAGGAGAAAGTTCAGACAGCGACGAAGCAGCTGAAGGTGACAAAGAACCTGAAGCAGCTGAGGGTAGCAAAGAGCCTGAAGCAGCTGAAGGTGACAAGGAACCTGAAGCAGCTGAAAGTGATAAAGAGCCTGACGAAAGTAACGGTGACGAAGGGCTCGAAAAAGGTGAAAAAGCAGGAGAGCCTGATCAGAGGAGGGCTTTCCCAGAAGCAGACGATAGAGAAAAAGAAAAAGAGAACGTGATTGATTCCCCGGAAGGAGGGGACAAGGCAGAACAGAACGAAAAAGTTCAAGCTTCCACAGAAAAGATAGCAGGTCCATCAAATGGACACGGTGCAAAGAGGAGACTAAGCATATCACCAATAAAAGAAAGGACTAAAGAAAGTTTGAACGACGGAGAAAGGCCAAAAGTGAAAGAGAAAAGAAAGGAAGTGACTGTTGTGGAACAATCCTCAAGTGAAGAAAAAGACTTGACAAAAGAGGAAAGTACCAGCGAGGCAGAATCGAAAAGAGAAGCAAAATTGAAAAGGAAAAGGATACCAAACAGGAGATATTCCGGTCCTGAATGGGCATATGCAGTCAATGACGATTGGACTGACGAGTTTGTATCTCTAAGCATCGAGAACGAAGAAGAAGAAGAGATACCAATAGAAAAGAAACGTTTTATGGACTCTGTCGATTGAAAGAGTAATAAATGATATTGCTTGCTACAATCTAACGTGAAACAAACAACCAGCTGAGACATTGCTAAACCGGATGAGACTTGCTGTACTGATAAAGACTGAGTTATTGCCGAATTGAGAGAAATGCTGCTAACCGATAAGTGACTGGCCTCTTGAAGAAGACTGTGTGAACATTGCGCTCGTTCAGCTTTGTAACTGAATTGCTAAATAGTTTCATTTATAGGTGCTTCTAGCTCTCTGATTCTATACAGATCATGACGCAAAACAATAGAAAGAAATATTGTAAACATGTGTGTATAGGCTTGATAATTGCATGGGTACTAATAATAATGGCAATTATACTTGGAATACATGGTAAGACTGAGAATGAGAGAATTGATGCTTCTACTCTTGCTCCTGTTACTGTCACCGAACTAACCGCATTGAAAAGACTAGCATTGGATGAGAGACTCTTGCACGATAAGAAAGAGCTTTCGTATAACGTTTTCTATCGCTTGCTAACAGAATATGTTGAGACTATGGATGCGAAGGATTGTTACGTATGTACACAGATACCGACATCAGTAAAGGAAGGGGTGACATATCACCACATGCCTCTTACATACGGGATTACATGTAGTATAGTAATGTCTAGGTTTTATGGTCAAACTAACCTACAGTATTTTTACTCGAATTATGATGTTACTTTTGCATATGTTCCTATAATAGCGCAGCTAAGCCAGATTGCTAAAGATTGGGATGCTAAAATAATGAGGGAATTTTTCGAGCCAATGCAACCTTTTGAAACGGCTCATGCTCATAGGGAAAACCTTACCTGCTCGCTCTCTGCAATAGAAATAAGCTTTTTAGATCGCACAGATGATAGAAGGGCAGAAATGAAGGCGAAATTAGAAAAGGAGCTACATAAGAGGACTTCAGTAGATAATTATGATTTTGCTGCAATAAAGACACAAGGGAAAATAGCTTTAGATGCTTGGCATGTAGGGAAATTTTGTATATATCGAGGAGAATCTTATTATGACAACATTTTTGTAGGAGCGAGTGAGTGTAAACATACGTTTATCTTTAAGGCCAAATGGACATTCATGATGGACGGACTTGACCCTGTCATTCCAGGTGTATATTACATTTGTGGGTATAATGCCTATTATCGTCTTCCAAAGGGATGGTGGGGGAGATGTTATTTGGGTATAGTGTTCCCAAAGGTTTATCAACTGGATGACCTATCGATGATTCAAAAGACATCTGGATCCCATCGTATCCAGAAAAGAGAGACCGCAGCTGCTGTGGTAGGAGATATATTTGGAGCAATGATTCCTTCATTGGGAGTTGTGCTGAATTCCATCAAAATAAGAAAGTTGTCTACTATAGTGGATAACATGTTGACAAAGTTTTCAGGTGCTATAATCCTGATAGATGCTGAACTTGCAGCGGAAAGAGCTATGACTCTTCAAAATAGGCTTGCTTTGGACATTCTTTTAGCAAAGGATGGTGGCGTTTGCAAAATGCTTGGTGCACGACACTGTTGTACTTATATTCCAGACAATAGTGTGAAAATTAAAACTATGCTTGCTAATCTAACAAAAGAGAGTGCAGATTTGAAGGAATTGAAAGAACCAGGAGTGTGGGAGAAGGTTGGAAAAGGACTTGCTTCAGTGGGACATTGGATTGGAGGAATTTGGAATGGAATACTGCTAAAAATAATAAAGGGAATTTTGATAGTTATAATTTGCATATTTGGAATTTGGGGAATAAAAAGGGGAATAATAATGATTATGGAAAGAATTAGGGGCCAGATGTAGCAAAACGCCAATTTGCGACTTGCAAATTGCGAGTCCCTGCGACTCGTAATTTGCAACTCGCAAATTGGTATGCAGAACGGTGTCTCAGACACCGTCTGCGAGTCGCTATGGGGTCGCAATGACCCACCTCATTAATATTAATGAGGTGGGTCGCAAATTGCGGCCCCATAGCGACTATAGGCACTCGCAAACATGGAGGCCTGCTGTAGTCAGCAGACCTCCATGTTCGTGACTGCTTTTAAATAAAGCAGTTTTTTTTTTTAAGTGTAGCCCGTTTTCCTTAAAGGAAAACGAGCTGCACTTAAAAAAAAAAACGAAACCTTTAGTTTCGGTATTTTTTCAGGGCAGGGAGTGGTCCCTTGGACCACTCCCTGCCCTGAAAAAATATTTGTGGGTCCATTCACAAAATGGAAGGGGTCCCATGGGGACCCTTTCCAATTTGCGAGTGGGTTACCATCCACTTCAAGTGGATGGTAACTGCGACTCCATTTGCGACCGCATATGCGGTCGCAAATGGAATTGCATTCCACTCCGAATCGCAAATAGGAAGGGAACACCCCTTCCTATTTGCGATTCTGAAATGCATATTGCGAGTCGTTCCCGACTCGCAATATGCATTGCTGAATAGCAAAGAGGCTTTTGCGCCTCGCAAACGGCGATTTTCGCAGTTTGCGAGGCGCAAACCCTTTGCTACATCTGGCCCTAAGAGAAGAAAAGAAGAGAAAATTATGAAAAGAATGGCAGAAGAATACAAAGCGCAAACTAGGGGAATTAAGAGGAAAAGAGAACTGACAGAATTTTAATGGAATAAAATTTGTGGGCATGGTTTGGTGTGATGACAAGTAGTCATCAGAGGAGGGATTGATGAAGCAGAAAATGAAGGTTTTACATTTATTAACACGTAAACGTAGTGTGAAATAATCATGTGTGACTTTAACCGAACTAATAAAGATTGTACGGGGACAAAATGTGCCCTCAGAGTAGTTTGCCAACATTTATAAGCGTGCTTTATATAACGTGGTGTATTAGAATTGCACTAATCCGACATAATCGTAAACGTGTGCTATGATTTGCTCATTTGAAATGTTTTAGCTTAGCATTACTTTAGTGCAGGCTTCGGCCTAGTGGCCTGGTCTCACGGTTTAGATGCTCGTATTTTTCCACTGTGCTAATAAACGTGTATTTTTGCTTGAAGCTGTACTTTTCCACTGAGACCGTTCACATGCTTATCTTAAGGTTTCGTGCCAGCCTGGCATATTTTCTCTTTACTCCAAGGTCGATCTGCTGGTGCGGACAATGGAAGCTCTGAAAGTGAGTTAATTGGCATAAAATGTTGCAACTTGCGTACCCATCTCCAAGGATAATGTATGCTTAAGTAAAAGCTTGAGAACTGTTGTTTTTGATTGGACAATTTGAAGCTAACCTATGAACCCTCCAATGGAAGACCCTACTGGATTTGAACTGTTGTCTATAAAACCCAGGTGCACGAGAAGAAGGTAGCCATTACCAGCTCGATACCCGCCATTTTGCAGACTTCGTAGCTATTATGGCCCACTTTGCTGCGACGCCATTTTGAGAGACTCTGATGCTTTCTCTAATCGAGAGAAAGAGACTTTAAATGATTCTGGCCCTAGAGACTTTAACTTTGATTTGATCCCTTGCATGAAGTAGTAGTTTTACCTTGCCGCCGTGAGGCAATTGCCCCGTCCACCCCTGCCCCTTTGCCCCGTCCTATGCTGATCGAAACGGTACCCATGCTGATCGAGAAACGGTACCTGTGAGACAAAGACTTCCTTGAATGCTGATCGTAATTGGTAAATATGAAAGGAAATTGTAAAATTGCATTGTGTTTCTTTTAGGTAACCAACTGCTGATTTTGATAAGAGCCCTAGTTAGGAGTTTTTCTAAATTTATGTTGCTAAATTGTTTTTGCATGAAGTCCCACATGCCGATGCTAATTTGAGGTTAGACGAGGTTTCCTTATGTCGCACGATGCAATTGGAGATCTTGTTATGCTGACTAAATGTATGCAATTAGTTCGTTACAGATTATCGTATTAGTGATTTGCATTGCTATTATCGGATGCCTTGTGATTCAAATGCTACATAGACTGCACTTGTTTCACCGTTATGGACAGCTATTAATGTTCATATATGTTTATCATTTAGTGTTGAGACACATCTACATTGTGCTAGCTTTGTTAATATAGGGAAATAAATTCACTAACTTTGAATAAACTGGTGTGGTTATTCCTGACTGAAAGGTCAGGGTTCGCCGAAATGTATTCTGGGTTGATTGTTAAGTGTTATGTTGATCAAGGTATTGCTTATGTTCGTTATTGATTATTGATTTTAATGAAATCGATTGATTAAGAGTACGGAGAGTCCCACTTAGTCAAAAGATTCATCGGCCTAAAGAGCGTCCGAATACAGGTAAATTATTAGTACGGACCGCTCTATCACATGCCCAGGCCATTTAAACCCTGTATCTATTCATACACTTCTGTACGGAGATACGATGAAGTGACGGGATGTCTTCTGACATCAGCAGTGCCCGCTTCTTCATCCCTGTTCCTCACAGAAGTCAGGGCTGGCGATTTCATGCGGGCTGGCAAGGCAGAAGCTACTAGGTCTCACCTCTAGGAGACATCTTAGTCACTAAATAGTAGCGGGACTAAATTACTGCAAAAGGCATGACAAATTGCCTTTTTAAGTTTGTGGCCAGTCTGGAACGCTCATATTTCTTGAATGGTTCCTTAAAGGGGAGAATGCATACTGCAGAAATGAGCGTGCACTGATATGAAGGCATGAAGGCGAGGTCAGTAAATGGCAGCACAGGCGCTCGCTAGAAGCCCGTTCCTCCCTTCTCACGCACATGTTAATTGGGATCCGGAAACTGCAAGTTTTTCAAACGCCACAGCATGGGGTACGTTTCCTCTCTCAAGCGTGCAGCCAAATGTTCATTAACCTGATCCTAGATCATTAAATGACTTATTCATATCTGTGTTTGGTTTTTGTGCATTTCTTCGCATTATATTTTCAATTTTTCCACTGATTTGATGCTTGTGAAGCACGAATGACGGCAGAGCACACGGCAGAGCACATGGGATAAGGGGACGTGCTCTGATATGCTCACTCCCTGCGCCTGAAGTATTTTAAATAATTTCCGAATGTATTAGGAAGGGCTTAAGCTAGTGGTGGTCGAGCTAACAAATTAACAGGGCCGAGCCAAGGATCTGGCTTGACTCTCAGAACCTGTACATAAGACAAGACCTAAAAATGTTTGCAATGCAAATCGTACAACAAACATCACTTAAAATATGCTAAAGTTTCTTCAAAATTAAAAAGTGTTTTTTTCTAGCACTTCACTAAGACTTATTTATTGAAAGTGATAGTTTTAAAACCTGACCCAAGTACCAGTTCTACTTGCACCCCCACTCTGGCAAAGGTGTCATCAGTGAACTAAAAGGCAAGGCAGTTGTAATGTGAACCCTGTACCTGGCCCAGATTGTTATAGAGAAAGAAACATTATAGTCTATTAAATCAAACATAGTAGGTTTTTCTGTAAAGCTGATATGATGAAATCAAGTATTTGAAGGTGCTTTCATAAGCGACAGTGAAGTGAAACGGAGGATCGGTCAAAAGAAAATTGTCTAAGATCACACAGTTTAGTTAAGTGGAAAGCTGCAATTACTCCAGGGTTTCGTGGTTGCACTTCGTAAAAATCAGCAACTAAATGGATATCTATTAGTCTCTCCTTTTTACCAGAGAAGTTAATGCCTTGTTTATACCTTTTGGTGCGTGATGGTAGGGCGAGGTTGGCAGGCAAAAGCCATAGGAAGGCTCACCTTGTTGCAGGCTTGAAGTTGCCATGGAGTCTCAATCAATCAATCAATCAAGGGATTTATAAAGCGCACTACTCAACCGTTAGGGTCTCAAGGCGCTGGGGGGGGGGGAGCTACTGGTTGTAAAGCCATGTCTTGAGGCGTTTCCTGAACCTCAAGAGGTCTTCTGTCTGGCAAAGGTGGAGTGATAGGGAGTTCCAGGTCTTGGCGGCTAGGTGAGAGAAGGATCTTCCTCCGGCGGTGGTGCGGCGGATGCGGGGGACGGAGGCAAGGGCGAGGCTGGTGGAGCGAAGATTGCGAGTGGGGGTGTGGAAGGTGAGTCTGTCGTTGAGGTAGGCTGGACCTGTGTCGTGGAGGGCTTTGTGTGCATGGATGAGGAGTTTAAAGGTGATCCTCTTTGATACTGGTAGCCAGTGTAGGTCTCTGAGGTGGGGGGAGATGTGGTTGCGGCGTGGGACGTCAAGAATGAGATAGGCAGATGTGTTCTGGATTCTTTGCAGCTTTGTTTGGAGTTTGGTTGTTGTTTCTGCATACAGGGCATTTCCGTAGTCAAACCGGCTGCTCACCAGGGCGTGGGTGATGGTTTTCCTGGTTTCGACGGGGATCCACTTGAAGATCTTGCAGAGCATGCAGAGAGTGTTGTAGCAGGAAGAGGAGATGGCGTTGACCTGCTGAGTCATGCTGAGTGTGGAGTCAAAGATGATTCCCAGGTTGCCTGCGTGGGTGAGGGTACGGATCCTAGGGAGGTGGGCCACCAGGAGTCGTTCCATGCTGAGGGGTTGGTGCCAAATATGAGGATTTCTGTCTTGTCTGTGTTTAACTTGAGGTGGCTTGATTCCATCCAGCTGGCGATGGCGTGAAGTCCGTTGGGGAGGTTGTTCTTTGCAGTTGTAGGGTCTTTCGTGAGGGAGAGGATGAGCTGAGTGTCGTCTGCGTAGGAAACTATGTTGATGTGGTGTGTTCGTGCGATGTTGGCGAGTGGGGCCATGTAAACGTTGAAGAGCGTGGGGCTGACTGATGATCCTTGGGGGATGCCACAGATGAATCTGGAGGCTTCTGACAGGAACGGTGGGAGGCGGACTCTCTGGGTTCTGCCTGCGAGAAATGACGAGATCCAGTCGAGTGCCTTGTCGCGGATTCCAGCGTTGTGGAGGCATGTGCGGAGAGTGTGATGGCATACCGTGTGGAAGTCTGCGGAGAGGTCCAGGAGGATGAGTGCTGCTGTTTCTCCTTCATCAAGCATGGTCCTGATGTCGTCTGTGGCAGCAATGAGTGTGGTCTCGGTTCTGTGGTTTTTGTGGAATCCGGATTGGGAGGTGTCGAGCGCCTTGCTGTCTTCCAGGAACCGGGATAATTGGCTGTTCACAATTTTTTCGATTACCTTGGCTGGGAAGGGGAGGAGGGAGATCGGCTGGTAGTTCTTGGGGTCGTCTGGGTCTGCCTTTGGCTTCTTCAGCAGGGCGTTGAGCTCTGCATGCTTCCATCTTTCTGGGAAGGTGGCTGACTCAAAGGAGCTGTTGATAATGTTGCAGAGGTGGGGAGCGATGATGATGTTTGCTTTATTGAAGATATTGTGTGGGCAGGGGTCCGATGGTGATCCGAAGTGGATGAAGGCCATGGTGTTGGCAGTGTCTTCTATGTTTATGGGGGTCCAGGTGTGGAGGAGGTGTGTGTTGCTTTGGGCGTTGGGTTCGTGGGTGTTTGTAGTCAGCTGGGGGTTGAAGCTGTTGTGGATTTCTTCTATCTTTCGATGGAAGTGGGTTGCGAATGAGATACAGAACTCCTGTGATGGCAGGCGTTCGTTGGAGCAGGTCCTGGGAGTGGAGAGCTCTTTGATGATGCCGAAGAGTTCTTTACTGTTGTGAGCGTTGGTGTCAATGCGTTTTTGAAGTGGGTCCTTTTGCTGGTGCGGATCAGTTGGTGATGTTTGCATATGGCATCCTTGAAAGCAATGTGGTTGGAGTTGGTAGGTTCAAGGTGCCAGGTTTTTTCCATTCTGCGACATAGCCGTTTGGATTCCTGTAGGTCTGGGGTGAACCAGCTGGCCTTGATTTTGTGGAGGGTGTTTTTTTTTTTTTTGAGTGGTGCGAGGGTGTTGGCGCAGTCTTCTATCCAGCGATGCAGGTTGGTGGCGGCTGTGTTGGGGTCCGGGGTCCCAGGCGGTGGGACCCGGGCGAGGGTGATCTGTTGATATTTTGCTCCAGTTGCTTCGGGGGGTTGTGTGCGGTGGTGGTGAGTGACTGGTTTCTGGTAGGAGAAGTGGATGCAGCGGTGGTCTGTCTAGCTGAGTTCGGTGGTGTGGCTGAAGGAGATGTGGTTGCTGGCTGAAAAGACGGGATCGAGTGTGTGGCCTGCGGAGTGGGTGGGTGAGGTGACGAGTTGTTTGAGGCCGAGGTTGTCCAGCAGGTTGGTGGTGTTGGTGTCATTGTTGTTTTCTAGGTGGAAGTTCAGGTCGCCGAGGAGGATGTATTCTGTGGAGTCGAGGGCGTTGGCACTTACGATGTCGGCGATGGCGTCGCAGAATTGAGAACGGGGGCCTGGGGGTCTGTAGATCAGAGTTCCTTTGAGGGTGGTGTTGGCGTTGATGTGGATTTTGAAGTGGAGGTTCTCGGCGAGGTTGAGGGTGTCATGGGTGCTGCTCGAGACTCTGAGGGTGCTTTTGTGGACTATGGCGATTCCTCCTCCTGGTTTTGTTGGTGTGGTCTCTTCTGGTGATTTTGTAGCCTTCAGGGATGGCTATGGCTATGTTGGGTTCTGAGGCTGAGTTTGTCCAGGTTTCGGTGAGGAAGGCGATGTCCGGTGAGGTTTAGGTTAGTACGTCCCATAGTTTAATTGCGTGTTTGTGGATGGAGCGGGTGTTGAGTAGGATGCAGCTGAGGTGGTTTTTGGCAGGTCTGTCACAGTGCTTTAGGGTGAAGGTGAAGCGGCAGGCTTGGCAGGAGATAGGTCCCTTGGTGTTCTTTGGGGAGGACTGAAAGCAGGTGGGGGGGCGTCCTGGTTTGAGGGTGTGGAGGTCACTGGCAGTATAGCAGCGTGGGGAGGTGTGGGAGCATTGCGGGTCAGGGAGAATGGCGCTGGGTGCGGTCCGGGCACGGACGCGCGCAGACAGGCTTGCCTCTGGTGTGCCTTCAGTGCGCCAGAAGCGCGCATCTACGCCGCAGCTGCCATAAGAGGGGAGGTGGGTGGGAGTGGCAGCTGGGAGGAGGGAGAGATCGGCGAATGGGGAAGCGGGGGGGACGGGGCCGCGGGGCTCAGCGGCGGGAATGGGCAAAATGGACAGAGATTCGAGGAGGAGGGAGGGGGCGGGGCCGCGGGGCTCGGCGGCGGGAATGGGCAAAATGGACAGAGATTGGAGGAGGAGGGAGGGGTGCGGGGCTGCGGGGCTCAGCGGTGGGAATGGGCAAAATGGACAGAGATTCGAGGAGGAGGGAGGGGGGCGGGCCGCGGGGCTCGGCGGCAGGAATGGGCAAAATGGACAGAGATTCGAGGAGGAGGGAGGGGGCGGGGCCGCGGGGCTCGGCAGCGGGAATGGGAAAAATGAACAGAGATTCGAGGAGGAGGTAGTGGGGCGGGGCCGCGGGGCTCAGCGGGTGGAATGGGCAAAATGGATAGAGATTCGAGGAGGAGGGAGGGGGCAGGCTGTGGGGCTCAGCGGCAGGTTGCTCAGAAGCACTCAGGAAGCACTCTGGAGAAAATGGCAAGAACAGTGACAGCTGAGTGGAGGCGGCACGGGGCAGCGGTGTATGGAACGACCTGCCTGCCAGAAGCAGGGTCAAGTCTCGAGATGATCCAAAGGCAGGCTTTAGGCTCGATCGTGGCTCGAGCTTTGAGAGGCTCGCCAACCTCTAGATTTAATAATATCGCAATCACTTATTTCAACAAACCTAGATTCTTAGGCCCATATTTATACTTTTTTAGTGCCGCAATTGTGCCGCTTTTGCGTCAAA
Source organism: Pleurodeles waltl (assembly GCF_031143425.1). NCBI lineage: Eukaryota > Metazoa > Chordata > Amphibia > Caudata > Salamandridae > Pleurodeles > Pleurodeles waltl. Next base: position 387,701,186 of record NC_090446.1, on the reverse strand, counting down.
AAATGACGCAAATGCGGCTCTAAAAAGTATAAATATGGGCCTTAATTTACAAGTCTGTTACTATAAGGGAATAGTTTGATGACTTTTGTATGTACCGTTGCTGATAATGCACTGATGATCCTTTGCAGGTGGATGAAAAAACCTCGATGTGGAGTTCCAGATCACCCCAATTTGAGTCATAGACGAAGAAATAAACGCTATGCACTAACTGGACAGAAGTGGCGGCAGAGGCACATCACATACAGGTACTGTAACTATATAGACATATATCAAACATGGAAGCCTGGTATTCTTGTATAAAATCCTTTAACTAATTTCCTCACTACAGTCAAGCTGTGATGTCTCTAGTCACCTGCAACAACTAAATGACATAGCTGCTCAACTGTAATAACTCATTTTCGACATGATAAAGGTACCTACATAAACATTAGATTCCCTACATATTTATACACATTCCGGGCTACTGAATTCTTTTAATGTGACTTACTTTTAATTGATTCGAATTTATTTTTGCAATAAATTACTAACTGCTCTTCTTGTGTTTACTTTCACACTACTGCTTCCGCTATCCATGTCTACAATCATACTACCTTTTTCATTTGAAAGGACAAGGCACCAAGACTTCACGGGCATATTTATAAGCCCGTTGCCCCACTTTAGCATCGCCAGAGTGTCACTTTTTTTATGCTAAGGTGGCGCTAAGGTGGCTTTTCTGCCGCACCATAATTGCAAGGTGGCACAATGCTTGCATCTTGCATTGCTCCACTTTGTGACCCCTTGCACCACATTATGCATGTGTCAGGCAAAATGAATGCAAGTATTTCACTCCACCATTTTTTCCGTCATTTGTAACACATGTGCAGAGCAGGCGTTAAAATGACTCACCCATTATATTCAGTGTGCCTCCCTGTGCTTTGCTGCACTAGCATCAACATTTTTGATGCTAGTGAAGCAAAGAGCCACAATAGCATAAAAACAATTTTGTGGCTATTATGCCAATGACTGCCATGGTGTTGATTGGTGCCGGTGGGAGGGGGTACAAGAAAAGTGGTGCGTCGTCTATGATGAACCACTTTCTTGTAAATATGCCTCCAACTGTTTTGAGGGAAGGATGATGCAGTGACAATGCATTACAAGAAATAAAATATCCCCTGGCATACTTTACAAGGATATTGAAAGTCACCTTGAAATTCCATGAACGTATAAAGGAACTTGGCATTTAGTCTTGTTCCTCTATATAGTCATAGAACTCCTCGCTGACTTGCAATATCCTTTTAATGTGCGGCATGGGGTTCTCTATCTCATATATAAAAGTAGACCCCAGTGATGGGCTCTTTTTGTACAGGACTGCATTTAATCTCTTGTGTTGGAGTCCATCATGGTCCTAAACTAATCATTACAATGAAAAGAATAGTGGCAATGGGGAGCCTGCAGTTAAACTCAAACCACCGATTGAAAAGTTTAGATGACAAACTAACAAATTGTTGAGCTTTAACTCCACACATACCATGACGATATAGATTTTGAAGATAGATTTGGAGCTAAGAAAAATACATTTACACCGATCTTTATAGTATACTGTTACTATATTATAGTAGTTTATATGTTGGTCAATATTCTGACATAGAGCCATGTAGATGTATTTTTTATGTAGTTTTCTAATGCATGAGGTAGGCCACGGAGGGTGTCAAAGTGCCATATAAATGCATATACACGCACATTTCAGTACAATACCCACAATCAGTACAATCAATTACTGACAAGGGCCATTATTATGAATTGTAAGCAGGATCAATGTAACCTTAAGTATTGACACAAGGGGGAGTCAATGTGAGATATATCACTGGGCAGTGGACTGAGTTGCCGAGAGCATTGTCTTTCCATGCTTTGTACACAGCAGTGTACATATTTCTAATCATGTAATAAGATTGATAACCGAGGGTGTCCGGGAGCTTTTTTAGCGCCAGGACACCCTCGGGTATTTGCTCACTCTATAAATCTCAATATCTGTCTCAAACTCAAATGACTGTAAAGTCTTCCCAGGAGGATAGGAGAAAGAATCTGTGATGCTAATATGATGAGCGTGGTTCATTTGCAGTAGAATAACCCGAAAAGCAATTTTAGTGTATATCTGTTTATACCATGTTAATCCAACATAAATATGAATTGTGTCTGTGGTCAAATGGAATTTATAAGTCATATGGATGGCCCTGACGGTCCTTAAGTCCTAATAACGCCTGCTTAACTGTTCGTATATTTAACAATTAAGTATGTAAGAACAACAGACATTATTCAAGAAAAGGTAAAACTTTGCACCCTCGACCTAATGCTCTACTTTTTAATATGGTGGAGCCACTTGCTGCTTCATCAGACTTTGATCTGTGCATGTTGCTTTTGACTGAGGCGAAGAGTATAGCTTTACAATAGACTGAGTAGATCAGTTCAGGTGCCGTGGACAAGGCTAGAGTCACACATGTACATCTGAATGACAGAGGCACATCCTGAACCATTTCTGAAATAGTATTCTATCCAGATTCAGACATAGTTCAACAGTATGCAAGTTCAGGATGTGCCTCTGTCATTCAATTTCAGAAATGCATCCTCTTCTGTAGTACGAAGTGTGGCTGCAGAAGGTATTCCCATCAAACAGCCCATACACAATGTTTCTGTGACATGTGTTCTGCTAGGTGTGGCTTGCCTCGGTTGGGTTAGACAAACTCGAAATGAAAAGCAAAATACGTGAAATCTGTAAAATTAAAATGAACAAAGGAGTTAAACAAATGATAATGATTCTCGTGTTCTAAGCGAAATGACAGACGCGCCTCCTAAGTGGGAATTGTGAGCAGCACAGGTGCTTTTATGAGGTAAGGAAGTATCCTCAGGGCATCACCTATAGGTGGAGTCGAGAGGTCTGTAAAGCAGCCTTTTTCATTGAGGACACGGAGAATTCAGGGGCAAAATGCTATATGGCCTGAAGCGTTTAAACTCGTGGCACTATTCCTAATGGGGAACGTTAAGCATGCGTTAGGATGAGAAGGAATACTAGCCAGGGGCCGGGTAATACTTTCACGCTCACGTCCAAGGGGAATGTTGTTTCAGAGGCAGGCTGTGTTCAATTGTAGGCCACTTTAAGAGTCAGGGATTCTAAACTGTGATGATACAGCAAGAAACGAAGATCCCACGACTGAAAAAATGTGAATTATGTGAAATAATAATCAATGGAAAAATACCAATAAAAATCCTAAAGGAGAAATGTAAGGGCAGACTGAGAAGGGGAGACCTAACTAAATTATACAATGAACTGCAAGGGCCACAGGGAGTACAGATGTATGTTAAAAGCTTGTAAAATAAAAGTCTCAATAGGTAATGTTTACACACAAATATACCCGACATAAAAATCTGATTTTTACTATTATCGGCGTAGCTTTCATGTTTTACTGCAGTACATTTCTCCCATATAGCTGTTGGTCATGAAAAATGTAACACTTGGTTAAGATGGACTGCCTAGAGACCAAACCAAGGTACTGCAAGGTGTAGACCCCATGGTCCCCTTCCCCTTTTACCTGGCTGAGAAACACAAAATATGTTCTAGAAGACTTATCAGTAAATTCCCTGATTTGATGAGAGCACTCTGAGTTCAGCTAGAGTCATATACGATATCCTATTCATCACTCACGAGTTACGCCGGACAATTTAAAAGGCAAATTATTCTCTGCAAGCCACAGAAAACAGTAGTGGAGTCCCAATCTATCTTTATTTTAAATACGATTCTAAATCAATATCTTTGTTTTATCATATGTTGATTGTTGTTGGGCTCATTTGAAACGTCCAACAAGGTGAATACCTCCTTAAGTCAAATTAGCTAGAGTTCCACAACAAAATAAAACTTCCTACTTTCCTTACATACATATATTGCATTACAATATAAACTGACACATTTTCAAAACACTTTCAGTAAAACGCAACACACATAGCACAATACTTTAATAAAGTTTGAATCAATAAATTCAAACGATTGAAAAAACTTCAAGCAATTTGAGGGCAAACGCAAAAATATTTTTTTCTAGATCTGAATGGAGTGAAAATTACATTTTTCGGCAAGGCACAGGGTGCTTACATAAATTAAAATGATCCATTTTTGTTCACATTCATATGTGATTAGTATGTGCACTTTCCTAATATTTGTTGGACTGTACCTTGAGTGTACAGATCCCACTGGGCATGTTTCACACAACATGACAAGAGGGTGTACGTTGAAGACGAGGAGGCGTGTCATAAGTTTTTGTGTGGCCTTTGTCAAAAATTTCATATGGGCTCCACACATCATTAAGGATTTGATTCTAAATATAAAAAGATATATCCTCCAAGGAAAGACAAACATTGCAACTCCAGAATTAGGTACCATCTAGTGATGTACCATGCTATAATTCCTATAATTAATGTACAGTACAGGCCAATTTTGCAACTCAAGGTTGGGCCCTGAAAAAGTGTAGGCCTGGCGAATATTGCCCTCTCCCACTTACTTCTGTTGTCTGTGAGTAGGAGACTAATTTCAGAACACCTAGCGCTTAGTTGATAAAATATCACAGGACTTCAGTTTGAGCTACAATAGTTCTGTAAATCTACTTCTGTTTGATTACTGCAGTTTCTGAGCAATGGGATATCTCGTTGAAGTCGCCTCTAGAAATTCTCCTGTTCTTTGACACCACATGACTGAGCGCACCCAGAGCTCCACAGGCTGTTACAAAGGCGATGGAAGGTTTCAGGCGTGGATACCTTCCCTCTCACTGTTCTTTTACTTATGGTTAGATGCCTCTAATCTTGGTCAGTGGACCAGTTTGAAGGTCACCGTCTCTCATGAAAGTAGGCTCCAATTTCTGTCAACCTCTCAGTAAGGACTTTCTACAAATGTGCAAGCATGATCTGTGATATCCCCTTTAGAAATGATGTCCATATGGAATGAGGTGTGAGGTGGCGCCCAGCCTATAAAAACATTTCCATTACTACTGAAATGCTGACTGACAGTTTGTGACTCTGACCATGATATCCAATTTGAACTTGATTCTACTTGTTTTTTCTAGGAGTCCAATACCTGCTTATGAGTCCACTGCTCACCCAATCCACATCTCTTTGAGAGAGGTCTTGCATGTTTTCATCAGAACTCTATTGCTTAGATAATATATTAATAAATCTCCATAAATTGTAATAGAACATTGTTCATTGGCACTGTAGTTATGTGTCTTTATGTCCTAAAATTTGTTTTATTTAGACCATGCTGTTGAGCCACAGAGAGATGAACACGCAGCTTATACCTAAAGTACAAATCTTGATCTACAGTGAAGCAGAATGTCTAGTAGGTGGTAGAATGCTGTGATGTCAGTGGGTAAAGTTGTCTGAAGAAAATTGTCTTTAGGTCCTTTCTAAATTGTTGGAGAATTGGAGCAGTTGTGATGTTCACTGGGATACTGATTTTGTTTAAGACCCCTGATGCAAACATCTTTGTTTTGTGTTATATTGAATTATATTGATGTATGTAAATAAATAGCACTTTTCAGCCCATTACAGGCCCAAAGCTCTTTACATTTCGTAGTTTCCTGGCTCCTATTGTGGTGCAATTTTGGACACTTTATACCTCTTTTCCACCCGAGACTCAGTGACTGTGTTGACCATAAAAGTTTTTTCTTAAGTTTCCATACATCCCTATAATTCAGAATTTATGGAGAGCAAGCAACTCCAGGTTTGATAACGCAATGCCAAATGTAGTTCTTGCATTCGCTCAGCGAATGTAGAGTTTTACAGCCAGTAGGCCAAATGATATTTTTTCTTCTCACAAGAGGGTCTCAGGAACACAAACGTATATGTCTAATCACCTAATTTCACAACCACCAACTAATGATGTTAGTGTCACTTTATTTGTTGCTAAAATCCCAAATTACTGCTTTTCTTCACAGAATCCTGCAAGGTTTTAGTGCCTCAGATTTAAAAGTCACTCACAGTAACTGAGACACTACAGATCAGTAGGATACCATACTTGTTAACTGGATCAGCTATTTTCGCTCAAGATCATGTAATGTAACTTAGGTGCAATTTCCATTAAAAACAAACAGAAAAGGCAATTCAGTAGGCTACATTTGAATTATATATCCTCTTTGGACAGGCACAAAGTTAGCTTCAAAATTACGTATAAATCATTTCAGGGCAAATTATTTTTATAGAAACTCAAACCTTCACATCATTGTTGTCTCTGTTATACATCCATTCACGGGGAAGCTTCATCTCAGAAGAAAAATACTGCAGTGAAAGTTAAAGAAGTACCATCCCAACACAGAAGGCTCCGTTATTGAGACAGCCCCCAACAGACAATGTGCTAATGCTAATGTCTCAGTTCCTTATACGTCACCCCATACAGTATTTTAAATGCAATGCAACACTTTGGGAGAACAAATATTTTTAGCTGTACTGGGGATACTATGGACACATTGATGTCTTTTGTCAGAAGTCCCCCACGGACGTCTGTAAGCGCCCGTTTTCTGAACAGGGTAATGGGCACATATTGGGAAAAAGGAGTAAATTATGGTGTTCAAACTTCAGAATTCGCCCTCAATGTGCTCTCAGGACAGACTCTCAAATCTTGGTAAATTTAAGACAGCCAACATTGCGCTGTCTTAGATTTCTGCCTTGTGCCCGTTTGCAAACGGGCTTGGCGTATTTTCCACATCAGTTCATCTTCAAAATGCTTCATCTCAGAATATTTTCCAACACTGAATTCAAAGAGCACTCCTCCACTGTTGTTAGAAGCCCCAAAATCTTAAGGTGCAAGCCCAGTTATGTGTTGTCTAATACTTTGCAGTTTTATATGCAGATGTCCGAGTCCAGGATTAGTACACTGTTCAAACTCAACCATTTCTGCAGGGGCATAAGCTTATTTGCCTCTGGTCTTCTAAATTCTCGACTGCAGCTGATGACAATGCACCCTATTCATTTGAACCACTCGACCAGCTATGTCCTCGGGCTTTCCCTCTACCATTTGAATGGTAGCTTCTGTTTGATAAGATTTTCATTCAGTCTTTTCCTGAAGGCCATTGACTGATCTCAACAGGGTTTTCTCTGCTTTAATGAGGCCACCATCCTGTTGCGATGACGCAGAGTTACTTGAGCTGCCTTCAGTTTTTGCCGTAGACTAGGAAGCGAAAGAAAACCCTCTTTTCTCCTCTTGTCAGCCATTTCTATTCCATGTTCAGAGAGATGTTTTTAGGCATTGGAAAAGTGTGCTATGGCCCAGGACCCCCAACCTTTCAAGCCCCCCCCATGAACGTCAATTCACCAACATGCCAGGGGTAGCGGAAGTGACATCACATGTTCTTTGACCTCCAGTTCCACTCACACATACACATACTTACACATACACACAGATTCACTCTTACATACACTCTCTCTCACATAAATACACTTACCCGGCAAGCATGCACATAGCATACATTTAAAAGCATTTTTTAATTAGCTCTGATGCCATGGAAGGGTAAATTGGATTCCATTTTTATGACACTCGTCGTGAATAATTTATTGTTATTCACTCTAAGTGTATTAAAAAAAATTGACAGAAGAAGGGTGTTGGGCTCCAACTAACGTTCAAATGGGCGAGCTCCCATTGCGTTCCTGGCACTGAATTTGTGACCTCTGACGCAGAAATGAAGGTTTTACATTTAATAGCGCATAAACGTAGTGCTGCAATAATCAAGTGTGACTTTAACCGAACTAATAAAGATTGTACAGGGACAAATGTGCCCTCAGAGTAGTTCGCCAACATTTATAAGCGTGCTTTATATAACGTGATGTATTAGAATTGTACTAATCTGACATAACCGTAAACGTGTGCCATGATTTGCTTGTTTGAAATGTTTTAACTTAGCATAACTTTAGTGGAGGCTTCGGCCTAGTTGCCTTGTCTCACGGTTTAGATGCTCGTGTTTTTCTAATGTGCTAATAAAACGTGTATTCTTGCTTGAAGCTGTACTTTTCCAGTGAGATCGGTTCACATGCTTATCTTTAAGGTTTCGTGCCAGCCTGGCATCTTCTTCTTTGCTCCAAGGTCAATCTGCAGGTGCAGACAATGGAAGCTCTGAAAGTGAGTTAATTGGTAAAATATGTTGCAACTTACGTTCCCGACTCCAAGGATAATGTATGCCTAGGTAGAAGCTTGTAAATTGTTGTTTTTGATTGGACAATTTGAAGCCAACCTATGAACCCTCCAATGGAAGACCCTACTGGATTTGAACTGTTGTTTATAAAAAACCTGGTGCACAAGAAGAAAGCGGCCATTACCCACTGCACCCATTGAGGACATTATTGCCCATTGCAGCCATTATGGCCCATCTTGCCGACCTCGTCATTTTGCCATCTTCTACGATGCCAATTGATGTTCGACGCCATTTTGAATGAGACTTTGATGCTTTCTCTAATCGAGAGAAAGAGACTTTAAGTAATTCTCACCCTAGAGACTTTAACTTTGATTTGCCCCTTTGCATAAAGTAGTAGTTTTGTCCTTTTATCTTGCCGCTGTGAGGCAATTGCCCCGTCCACCCTGCCCCCTTTGGCCCCGACCCATGCTGATCGAAACCGGTACCTGTGAGACGAAGACTTCCTTGAATGCTGATTGAATTTGGTAAATATGAAAGGAAAATGTACAATTGCATTGTGTTTCTTTTAGGTAACCAACTGCTGATTTTTTATATGAGCCCTAGTTAGGAGTTTTTCCAAATTAATGTTGCTAAATTGTTTTTTTGCATGAAATCCCACATGCAGATGCTAATTTGATGTTAGATGAGGATTCATTTGTTGCACGATGCAATTTGAGACCTTGTTATGCTGACTAATGTATGCAATTAGCCCATTACAGATTATAGTTTTAGTGGTTTGCGTTGCTATTATCGAATGCATCGTTATTCAAATGCTGCATAGATTGCATCTTTTTCGCCGTTATGGACAGCTATTAATGTTCATTTACATATATCATTTGGTGTTGAGACACATTTATATCGTGCTAGCTTTGTTAATATAGGGAAATAAATTCATTAACTTTGAATGAACTGGTGTGGTTATTCATGGCCGGAAGGTCATGGTTCGCTGAAATGTTTTCTGGATTAATTGTGAAGTGTTATGTTGATCAGGGCATTGCTTATGTTCGTTATTGATTATTGATTTGATTAAATTGACTAATCTCGGGTGAAGAGAGCCCCAGTTGGTCAAAAGATTCATCGACCCAAGAGCGTCCAAATATAGGTAATTTATTAGGACGGAACGCTCTATCAGTAGATGGTAGCAGAGGACGGTTTCGCCCTTTGGGACCCCACTCGAGAGGTAATGGTTTCGCCCTTTGGGACCCCACTCGAGAGGTATATGGTGTTGAATTGAAGGTTTCGCCCTTTGGGACCCCACTCGAGAGGTATATGGTGTTGAATTGAAGGTTACGCTCTTTGAGACCCCACTCGAGAAGTATATGGTGTTGAATTAGATTTTTCTTGGGTAAAACAGATTGAGAGAATGATGATGCCCTAAGTCCCCCGCGACTTTCCCGGGATCTCGGAGCTTGCGAATGGAGAGAATGGAGGTGTGAAATCGGCGTTGGCGGTACTAGTGACGGTATGAGTGAAGTCAGGATTTTGCGCTTGCACAGCTTATTGCCGCAGATTGTTTGAAAAGGTTGTGAGGATTTTAGAGAATAGCGGAGGTGCGACTCCGAGTGTGAGAGTAGGGAAGTCGTCGAACTTCATGTGCATGTGGCGCTTTGTGCAGAAAAAGGTCCACGTGGTTGTTGTTGTTGAGACGGGCCCTGCGAGGTCAAGAGACTCCGGAGTATGTTGAAAAGTGTATGAGACACTTGTTTTATGTTGTGGTCTGGTCGGTTTAATAGGTTGACCGGGCGTGGTCAACGAGTCGGTACGTGTGTTAAGGGAGTGGAAGAAAACTTCGACTTCGGGCTTTGACAAATTCTAAGTGCACTAGAATAGATCACTGACAAGTTGAGAGCAGAGTCTGCGGGTCAGAATTTGCTTGCGAAAGTGGGGACCGAGAAAGATGGAATAACTGCCGAGGCTAGTGAAAAATCCCTAAGGTCTTGAAGCGATTGTGTTACCCTTCCTGTAGTAAACCGACAGATCTGTTTTATTATTATTTGGTTGCTCGCGATACATGCCAGAAGTTGTTACGAGAGGAGCGGAGTGAAGGAGGACAAGCCGCAAGGCTTTGTCAGCCGCAGTGTGTGTGAGTGTGACGTCACTAGGAGCCGCGCTGGGATAGGTTGGTTGCAGAGAAGGGCCGTGCATGGATTGGACGCAGTCCGTGGGGCTCGATTGGAAGGGGAAAGGCAAGCGAAGAGTATTCCGGGAATTAAAGTCACTTATTGATTACAAACTTTGAGAAATAAAAGACGAGAAAATGAAATTTTTTAAAGCATTAAAGAGTGCGATGAAGGGGGAGTCTTACATTAAAGCGAGCGTAGGAGAGGAGACGCCACCCGAAGGTACACCAGCTTACATTGTAATGGAGGAAAGGGGGGTAGCTCCGTGCCTTTGGCTAAAGCAATGGCACAAGCTGACAGAGACATGGGAGCGTAGCGTTCCCGATCCATGGGACATTCAATATAAGGATCCTAGAGAATTTGAGATTCGCGATGTACGACATGAAGGTACCTCCAAGGCCAGCACAGTTTGAGGCTCTAGCGATTTGGGAACTAATGGCTAGACAGCAACAGCAAAAGAAGTTCGAGACCAGGATAAGAAAGGTAGAAAAGACACTAGCGGACGCTAGGTGGGATAATGCACAGAAGGTGTGGAGGTCAGATATATTGCAGGGGATAAAATTGTTTCCCGCAATTGCTAAGGAAGAAGAGGCGACAGGCAAGAAAGCTACCTGTAAGACAAACAGGAGGTGTTCCAAAGATAGAGAGGACGAGGAAAAGTTAAGGAGAGAAGACGAGTCAGAGGATGAGGAGTTCATCATGCAATTGCTGAACGACCGTCCACCACCTTATGCAGAGAGTGAACAAGGTCCAAGTACCAGTTCTGCCCCTCCGGCACCGGTACAGAATAATGAAACTCCGAGTTCAGAAACGCCATCGGGATCTAAGGACCCGAGTTTACTGTTCACCCCGCAGATACCGCAGGTTAGGAGAATATATCCAGATGTGCCTATGTTGAAAACAGCAGAAAATTATCAGCCGCAGGTCCCAAGGTACTACAGCAGTGACAACAGTACGGGAATGATTCTAGATCCAACCGTAATGGGAGTACAGAATGGTCGCAACCCAACATTGGCACAAGCTGAGTCAACCCAGCCTTTGATGTCTCAAAAGCAGATGCAGGGGGGAACCGCACATGCTCAGATGACGGGGAGTCAGACGGGCATGCCGGCAATGATGACCCATAGTGTGGGAATGAACATGCCTCAGAACCTGGGGAATGGACAGAACCCAGATGCGATATCCCTACCCATTACTGTAGGTCCACCGGTACCTTTGTACATTCAGCCTAACTCAGGTATGAGCGGTCAAGGATCAGTGGTGCAGAATGGGACGGAAAGGAGGTGCATAGAAAACACTCCAGAGACAACTCCGATAGCGGCTCTGCCAACTGGATCTGGGTCCTTGATGGAGTTTAGTCCCATATGTGCTCAGTCAACAGTGGTGAGGTCGAGTCCCCCACTGATGATACCGCTATCATCGAACACTGAAAAGTTGCCGCAACCATCAATGGCAGTCGATGTGAATGCTACACTGATGGGGTTGAATGCGCAACAGCTGACACAGTGGTTCAACAGTCTGAATTCCACACAAAGCTCAGCCAGTGGGAAGGGGGAAGACTGTCTGAATAAGGTCAGGTTGAACATGGAAGCAGAAGAATTGGTGGAAGGGACTATGGGTTTGAATAGGTTAGAATCCTACTCGGAAGAAGAGCTGAGGTATCTATGTCCTAGGATTACGAGAGAAGTGAACAAGGTACATAGAAGGTTGCAAGAAATAGCTGACAAAAACGGGGTTGAGATAGACAAGACAAAACACTTGAGCAGGAGCTATAGATTGGATTTCGGGACCACAGACTTTGAACACATGAGGTCAGCAGGCATGAAAACGCACCTTAGAGAATTGCTGCAGAGTGCACAAGTGTGGAGGTGCTTAGACAATTGGGAAAGCAGATGGGCAAAGAAAAAGGAAAAGAGGAAAGACAGTGTCCCAGAGCACAACGAGAAAAGATCACAGAGTAGTGATGCAATAACCATGTTACCAAAGAGGGAGACAGCAGGGGGAAAATTAATACATGTACCGTGGCACAGAAGTGACATTCAGTCTTTTACGGATGATTTACCCAAACTGAGAGAGAAACCGATTGAATGGTATCAACAGACTGATAGGTTTGTGAAGCTTGCAAAATGTCTTTGGGAAGACCTGAACACCCTCTTTGAGATTGTGGTTCCGGCAGATTTGTGGGAAGACTGCAAAAGGGCCGTAGGTTGGCCGACAAGTGAACCAGAGAGGGACAGGGATACGAGTGCACCATCACCTATGGTAATGAGCTTGTACTATAAGGTGATTGAGCATTTGAAGACGAAGGTTGCCGCGAAAAATGTGGATTGGCAGAAGATTGATCGAACTGCCCAAGAGGCTAAAGAGTCGATTCATGGTTACTATGAGAGGTTGTTGAAGGCGTTCAAGAACTACAGTGGCACGGAAACAATAGAGGCGAAGGACATGCTTCATTTTGTGTTTAGATTTGTGGAAGGGCTGAGACCAGAGATAAGTCAGATGATAAAGACGCATTTGATTTGTTGGCAGTCGAAACCTATTGATGAGGTGTTGAATTATGCGAAATACTGTAGCGACGAAATTGAAGTGAAACAGAAAAGGTTGAAGGAGAAAGTGATGGTGATGCAACTTAAAGCAGCTCAGACAGGTTTGCAAGGGTTCCAACAGCAGATGCCGCAGCCGCAGCCGCAGGGAAATATGGTGTTTCAGCCACAGGCGAGAGGCAGAGGCAGAGGAGGCTTTGGGAGTAATGGTCCGGATTTGAACACTGTTGCAATTCCGAATGGTGTGCAGGCAATGAAAAGGGTGATGCCGTGTCACGTGTGCGGAATCGTCGGGCATTGGAAACGCGAGTGCCCGATGGTGATACAGGAAGGTGCAGGTGTTGGTCAGCAAAACAATGATGTCAATGCATTCCAGACAATGAGGGGACCGAAAATGAGAGGTCCAAACCCAAATTTTCAGACCATAAATCAGCTGCAGGGATTACAGCCCATGCAGCCGCAGCAGATGCAGATGCCCCGTATGCAGATGACGCAAATGCGGCCAATGCAACAGCAGTTTCCCATGGTACCTAATCAGCAAATGCAAATACCTTTGGCACCAGTGAGTCAGCAGCAAGTGATGGTTCCTCCACAGGTCTCGGGTCAGGTGATGAATACAAATGGCACAGTACAACAGTTCCCATTACACAGTGAGAATGGAATAAACAATGTATGGGAGAGTGAAAGTTCAGATGAGGAGGGAAATTGTGTGCTTGCAGCATCCTTGGAAGTTGATCAAAAGGGTCCATATGTGGAGGGAAGAGTTATGGGTCATCGTGTTTCATTCTTGGTTGACACAGGAGCCACACGTTCAACTGTTAGGAGCATTGAAGTACCAAATTTGCCACTCTCAGGGAGAACAGTTCAAGTAGTGGGAGTAGCAAACAGGCACCTGACGAACCCAATCACAGATCCAGTACAAGTCAGAATTGGTAACTATCAAGGGTCACATAATTTTGTGGTATGTGACTCAAGCCCGATAGCACTGTTAGGGAGAGACCTATTGTGCAAATTGGGATGTTCGATTATGTGTTCGAACGATGGAATTAGAATTCAGACGAGCAGTGATGGGGAAGAAGAGGACAGTGTAGAAGGGGATGAGATGGAAACTGTCGATGAAGAATATCCTCTGATTAACCTTTTTCCGATGATAACTGAAGAAGATATTCCAGCTGAATTACGGGAAACAGTCGGAAAGGAAGTGTGGGATATGACAGGAAAAGAGGTGGGATTGGTGAAAGGAGTGGAACCAGTGAAAGTGACCGTAAAACCCAATGTAACCTTTCCCCAGACCCCACAATACCACATGGCACAAGACACCCTCATGAAAGTCGCCCAACTCATTGACGAGTTTGTAAAACAGGGAGTACTGAAAGAAGTGTTAAGCAGTCCATGTAATTCACCAATCATGGGACTAATAAAGCCGAGTGGAAAGGTCCGAATCGTGCAGGACTTGAGGAAAATAAATGACATCATAATTAAATGCTGCCCTGTAGTACCGAATCCAGCTGTGATAATGTTTCAAGTCACTTGCGATGCCGAGTGGTTCTCAGTCATCGACATGTCACAAGCATTCTTTTCGGTGCCTCTTCATGAGGACAGCCAATTTCTCTTTTGTTTCAAATTCTTGGACAGAGTTTACAGTTGGTGTCGAATTCCTCAAGGGTTTTCTGAGTCACCGTCAATTTTCAATCATATTCTAAAGAAAGACTTGGAAGCGTTAGAATTGCCATTCGAGTCAACCGTAGTACAGTACATTGATGACTTACTGATTGCATCTAAGACAGAAAGTGGCTGCACAGCCGACACCATTGCTCTACTGAACCATTTGGGAAGGAATGGACACAAGGTGTCTCCTTCAAAGTTGCAGTTCTGTCAGAAGAAAGTAAAATACTTGGGTCATCAAATAGAGAAAGGGTCACGGAGAATAATGAAGGAAAGAATAACAAGTGTACTTCAAATGAGTCCACCAAAGACGAGGAGGGAGGTGAGGAAGTTTTTGGGGATGGTGAGCTACTGTCGCCAGTGGATTTCCAACTTCTCAACTCTAGCAAAGCCTTTACTGAAACTGACCCAGAAGGATGCCTTGGATGAAATTGAGCTGAAAGGAGATGAGATGGATGCTTTTATTGAATTGAAAGAATGCATGTGCAGGGCTCCAGCTTTAGGTATGCCTGATTACACAAAGCCTTTCACATTGTTTTGTCATGAACGTGATGCATGTTCTTTGTCTGTCTTGACCCAAGCCCATGGTGGCATAAACAGACCAGTAGCGTATTTTTCAGCTACTTTGGATCCGGTCGCAGCAGCACTGCCAGGGTGTTTGCGCGCCGTAGCAGCAGTTGGTATCAGCCTCACTCAGAGTGAAAGAATAGTGATGGGACACCCATTAACAGTCATGGTCCCTCACTCAGTTGAGATACTTTTGACCCGCTCCCGAACGCAACACATGACTGGAGCAAGACTCACAAGGTATGAAACAATAATTCTGGGCTCACCGAATGTGCAGCTAAAAAGGTGCACTACGTTGAATCCAGCAACCTTGCTTCCCAGTGAAAATGCTGAAATTGAGAACGCTGAAGACGTCGAGCACGACTGCCTTCAGGTGACTGAATTTTGCACAAAACCCGACCTGATATTAGGGATACTAAGCTTGATGAAAATGACCATATTATTTTTGTTGATGGTTCATGTCTAAGAGATGGGTTGGGAATTTTGAAAGCAGGATATGCTGTATGTACTGTAACAGGTGTCTTGGAAGCATCCTGGCTTCAAGGAGTCTATTCCGCACAAGTAGCAGAGCTTGTAGCCCTTACAAGAGCATGCCAACTGTCTACATTGATGAAGGTTACCATTTACACTGACAGTCAGTACGGGTTTGGAATTGTGCACGACTTTGGGCAACTATGGTCACAGAGAGGTTTCCTGACCTCTTCAGGGTCCCCAGTGAAAAACGGGGAGAGAATAAGGGAATTGTTACACGCCATTCAGATGCCAGCCGAAATTGCAGTGGTAAAGTGTAGTGCTCATACAAAAGGACAGGACTATGTTTCCCTGGGAAATGCATATGCGGATCAAGTCGCAAGATTTTGTGCCTTGAACTGTATATTGCTCAGGGATGAATGGAATTTGATAAGTGAACCAGAACTCGAACCAGCTGAAGCATTTGCCTTGAAGGTCGTGGATACAATGGATGAACTAAAAGCATTACAGAATAGCGTCAGGGAGGATGAAAGAGCTTCCTGGATGAAGTCACAATGTACAAGGAGACCAGATGAGTTATGGGTTTCAAATGAAGGAAAATTTGTTTTACCAAATAGTCTCTTATCGCAGCTAGCGCGGTTCTATCATGGGCAGGCTCACCTAGGGAGAGATGCCATGATAAGATTGTTCAAAACTGATTGGTTTAACCCCAGATTCCGTCAAGTTGCAGAAGCAGTTTGCCATTGTTGTGTCATTTGTCAGCAGATGAACCCAGGAAAGGGAACGGTTGTGAACGTGAGCCACATTGGCAGGGCGGGTGGCCCGTTCAGCAGAATGCAGATGGACTTTATTGAGATGCCTGTGCATGGAGGTCTGAAGTATGTGTTGGTGATTGTGTGCATTTTTAGTCACTGGATTGAAGCATACCCCACACGTAGAAATGACAGCCTTACAGTTGCAAAACTATTGTTGAGGGAGTTGATACCACGTTTCGGATTCCCGATCTCTTTAGAATCAGATAGAGGAAGTCACTTCAATAACGAGGTGATAGTTACTTTGCGCAGCGCTGAACATTGAGCAAAAACTGCATTGTAGCTATCGCCCTGAAGCCTCAGGACTGGTGGAACAGATGAATGGTACACTGAAATCAAGAATGGCGAAAATATGTGCATCGACAAATTTGAAATGGCCTGACGCATTGCCTTTGGTGTTAATGTCAATGAGAAACACCCCTGACAGAAAGACTGGATTGTCCCCGCACAAAATTCTCATGGACAGGGCCATGAGACTTCCTGCAGTTCCCGCAAACGCGCTTTTGAATATTACAGATGATATGGTGTTAGACTACTGCAAAGGTCTGGCTGACGTGGTTCGCTCTTTCTCTCACCAGGTGGAAGCAACCACCTTGCCACCGATCCAAGGTCCAGGACAAACACTGAAAGCAGGTGACTGGGTCGTGATAAAGAAGCACGTGAGGAAGTCGTGTCTGGAACCCCGTTGGAAAGGCCCTTTCCAAGTGATCCTGACAACCACTACCGCTGTGAAGTGTGCGGGAGTTCCCAACTGGATTCACGCCAGTCATACAAAGAAAGTGTTGTGTCCCACAGATGAGGAAGTTGAAGCGCTGAAACTGCCAGTACCTGATAACAAAGTGCTGAGCGCTGAGACAGAGCAAAACAGAACTAGAAGCGAACAGGCAGAAATAGAGGAGAGAGAAATATTCTCTGAGGACGAAACAACCGATTCACTTGGGGAAGACCAAGGAGAAACCTCAGACAGCGACGAAGCAGCTGAAGGTAACAAAGAGCCTGAAGCAGCTGAAAGTGACAAAGAGCCTGAAGCAGCTGAAAGTGACAAAGAGCCTGAAGAAAGTAACGGTGACAAAGGGCTCGAAAAAGGTGAAGAAGCAGGAGAGCCTGATCAGAGGAGGGCTTTCCCAGAAGCAGACGGTACAGAAAAAGAAAAGGAAAACCTGATTGACTCCCCAGAAGGAGGGGACAAGGCAGAACAGAACGAAACTGTTCAAACTTCCTCAGAAGAGATCGCAGGTCCATCAAGTGGACACAGTGCAAAGAGAAGACCAAGTATATCACCAGTAAAACTAAGAACTAGAGAAACGTTGAACGACAGTGAAGGGCCAAGAGTGAAAGAGAAAAGAAAGGAAGTGTCTGTCGTGGTACCAACATCAAGTGAAGAAAAAGACTTGGCCAAAGAGGAAAGTACCAGTGAGGCAGAATCAAAGAGAGATGCAAAATTGAAAAGGAAAAGGATACCAAACAGGAGATATTCCGGTCCAGAATGGGCATATGTAGTCAATGACGATTGGACCGACGAATTTGTATCTCTTAGCCTTGAGAACGAAGAAGAAGAGATACCAATAGAAAAGAAAAGTTTTATGGACACTATTGACTGAAAAACTGATAAATGACATTGCTTGCTATAATCTAACGTGATACAACCAGCTGAGACATTGCTAAACCGGATGAGACATTTGCTAACTTGATAAGACTTTGATATCCTGATTGACTCTTAAACCCGATTTGAGACAACGTTGCTAACTGATAAAAGACTGAGTTATTGCCGAATTGAGACAAATGCTGCTAACCGATAAGTGACTGGGCTCCTGAAGAAAACTGTGTGAACATTGCGCTCGTTCAGCTTTGTAACTGCTAAATCGTTTCTTTATAAGTGCTTCTAGCTCTCTGATTCTATACAGATCATGACTAAGTACGCTACACAAAACAGTAGAGTGAAATATTGTAAATATGCGTGTATAGGCTTGATAACTGCATGTGTACTAATAATAATGGCAATAGTGCTTGCAACGCGTGGTAAGGGTGAGAATGAGAAAATTGATGCTTCTACTTCTGCTCCTGTTACTGTCACTGAACTAACCGCATTGAAAAGACTAGAATTAGATGAGAGACACTTGCATGATAAGAAGGAACTTTCGTATAATGTTTTCTATCGCCTACTAACAGAATATGTTGAGACTATGGATGCGAAAGATTGTTATGTGTGTACACAGATACCGACATCGGTAACGGAAGGGGTGACTTATCACCACATGCCTCTTACATATGGGATTACATGTAGTTTAGTAACTTCTAGATTTTATGGTCAAACTAACATACAGTATTTTTATTCAAATTATGATGTTACCTTTGCATACGTTCCTATAATAACGCAACTAAGCCAGATTGCTAAAGATTGGGATGCTAAAATAATGAGGGAATTTTTCGAGCCAATGCAACCTTTTGAAACAGCTCACGCTCATAGGGAAAACCTTACCTGCTCGCTCTCTGCAGTAGAAATAAGCTTTTTAGATCGCACAGATGATAGAAGGGCACAAATGAATGCGAAATTAGAAAAAGAGCTAAGTAAGAGGACTTCAGTAGATAATTATGCTTTTGCCGCAATAAAAACACAAGGAAAAATAGCTTTAGACGCTTGGCATGTAGGGAAATTTTGTATATATCGTGGTGAATCTTATTATGATAACATTTTCGTGGGAGCGAGTGAATGTAAACATACGTTTATCTTTAAGGCCAAATGGACATTCATGCTGAACGGACTTGACCCTGTCATACCTGGTGTATATTACATTTGTGGGCATAATGCCTATTATCGTCTTCCAAAGGGATGGTGGGGGAGATGTTATTTGGGTATAGTGTTCCCAAAGGTTTATCAACTGGATGACCTATCAGTGATTCCAAAGACGCCTGGATCTCATCGTATCCAGAAAAGAGAGACCGCAGCTGCTGTGGTAGGAGATATATTTGGAGCCATGATTCCTTCATTGGGAGTTGTGTTGAATTCCATCAAAATAAGAAAGTTGTCTACTATAGTGGATAACATGTTGACAAAGTTTTCAGGTGCTATAATCCTGATGGATGCTGAACTTGCAGCAGAAAGAGCTATGACTCTTCAAAACAGGCTTGCCCTAGACATTCTTTTAGCAAAGGATGGCGGCGTTTGCAAAATGCTTGGTGCGCGTCACTGTTGCACGTATATACCAGACAACAGTGTGAAGATTAAAACAATGCTTGCAAATCTAACAAAAGAGAGTGCAGACTTGAAGGAATTGAAAGAACCAGGAGTTTGGGAGAAGGTTGGAAAGGGAGTTGCTTCAGTGGGAAATTGGCTTGGTGGCATTTGGAATGGAATATTACTAAAAATAATACAGGGAATACTAATAGTACTAATTTGCATCTTTGGGATTTGGGGAATAAAGAGGGGAATACTAATGATCATGGCAAGAATTAAGAGAAGGAAGGAAGAGAAATTGATGAAAAGAATGGCAGAAGAATACAAGGCAAGAACAAGCGGAACTAAAAGGCAAAGAGAACTGACAGAATTTTAATGGAATAAAAATTTGTGGGAATAGTTTTGTGTGATGACAAATAGTCATCAGAGGAGGGATTGATGACGCAGAAATGAAGGTTTTACATTTATTAGCGCATAAACGTAGTGCTGCAATAATCAAGTGTAACTTTAACCGAACTAATAAAGATTGTACGGGGACAAATGTGCCCTCAGAGTAGTTCGCCAACATTTATAAGCGTGCTTTATATAACGTGATCTATTAGAATTGTACTAATCTGACATAACCGTAAACGTGTGCCATGATTTGCTTGTTTGAAATGTTTTAACTTAGCATAACTTTAGTGGAGGCTTCGGCCTAGTTGCCTTGTCTCACGGTTTAGATGCTCGTGTTTTTCTAATGTGCTAATAAAACGTGTATTCTTGCTTGAAGCTGTACTTTTCCAGTGAGATCGGTTCACATGCTTATCTTTAAGGTTTCGTGCCAGCCTGGCATCTTCTTCTTTGCTCCAAGGTCAATCTGCAGGTGCAGACAATGGAAGCTCTGAAAGTGAGTTAATTGGTAAAATATGTTGCAACTTACGTTCCCGACTCCAAGGATAATGTATGCCTAGGTAGAAGCTTGTAAATTGTTGTTTTTGATTGGACAATTTGAAGCCAACCTATGAACCCTCCAATGGAAGACCCTACTGGATTTGAACTGTTGTTTATAAAAAACCTGGTGCACAAGAAGAAAGCGGCCATTACCCACTGCACCCATTGAGGACATTATTGCCCATTGCAGCCATTATGGCCCATCTTGCCGACCTCGTCATTTTGCCATCTTCTACGATGCCAATTGATGTTCGACGCCATTTTGAATGAGACTTTGATGCTTTCTCTAATCGAGTGAAAGAGACTTTAAGTAATTCTCACCCTAGAGACTTTAACTTTGATTTGCCCCTTTGCATAAAGTAGTAGTTTTGTCCTTTTATCTTGCCGCTGTGAGGCAATTGCCCCGTCCACCCTGCCCCCTTTGGCCCCGTCCCATGCTGATCGAAACCGGTACCTGTGAGACGAAGACTTCCTTGAATGCTGATTGAATTTGGTAAATATGAAAGGAAAATGTACAATTGCATTGTGTTTCTTTTAGGTAACCAACTGCTGAATTTTGATATGAGCCCTAGTTAGGAGTTTTTCCAAATTAATGTTGCTAAATTGTTTTTTTGCATGAAATCCCACATGCAGATGCTAATTTGATGTTAGATGAGGATTCATTTGTTGCACGATGCAATTTGAGACCTTGTTATGCTGACTAATGTATGCAATTAGCCCATTACAGATTATAGTTTTAGTGGTTTGCGTTGCTATTATCGAATGCATCGTTATTCAAATGCTGCATAGATTGCATCTTTTTCGCCGTTATGGACAGCTATTAATGTTCATTTACATATATCATTTGGTGTTGAGACACATTTATATCGTGCTAGCTTTGTTAATATAGGGAAATAAATTCATTAACTTTGAATGAACTGGTGTGGTTATTCATGGCCGGAAGGTCATGGTTCGCCGAAATGTTTTCTGGATTAATTGTGAAGTGTTATGTTGATCAGGGCATTGCTTATGTTCGTTATTGATTATTGATTTGATTAAATTGACTAATCTCGGGTGAAGAGAGCCCCAGTTGGTCAAAAGATTCATCGACCCAAGAGCGTCCAAATATAGGTAATTTATTAGGACGGAACGCTCTATCACCTCTGAGTCCAGGGGTCGCAAAGGCAGTGCCAGGGGTAGCAAAGGGCAAGCAAGGGTTCGTAGCTGCAAACCCTGGCGACTCCTAAATGACGTACATGGCGTCCCCTGATAGATCCAGCTCTGTTCGGCAGACTGTTGCCCTGATGAATTTGAATAATATTTAAACAGCACTGTTAAAATACCGTTTTCCCTGAATTTATTTTTGGTGTGGGTGATGTGTGAGAGTCTGCTATAGACATTTTGCAGAGAAAAGTGATTCTGTTTCATGCAACATCCATAAAACTATTTTTTAGTTCAAAACAGTGGACCTCTCATATAAGAAAGAAATGTGATGGCGTCACAGAGATTATTTCCAGTAATATTAGTGAGCTGCTGCTGTGTTACAATATTAAAAGAACATGTCCCTATCCCTGAATGTTAGCTGTAAACACATTTAGAATGTGGTGGTGCCTGTGCGCTGTCAGTGACCTGGCCAAAGAGGGCATGAAAGAGCTGAATTTGGATCATAAATTCAAAGCTGTTCTGAACAGGAGCCCCCAAAATACATTTGGCCCAGGCCACAAAAGCCTTAAGATGTCCTGGACTATTCCTCTGTAGTTACAGACACTCTCTAATATTACTGCCTGCTTAGTCCTCCCTGGGGCGGCTCCAGAAGGTGGCAGTGTAGCCATTTTGTCTTAAAAAAAACACATACAGGTAATGTCTGCTGCGCAGAGCCACAAGCAGAACGGGCCACTTAA
Organism: Pleurodeles waltl; assembly: GCF_031143425.1. Classification (NCBI taxonomy): domain Eukaryota; kingdom Metazoa; phylum Chordata; class Amphibia; order Caudata; family Salamandridae; genus Pleurodeles; species Pleurodeles waltl. Next base: position 387,678,846 of record NC_090446.1, on the reverse strand, counting down.
TAGTTGGTGGCACATATGGGTCATGATGTTCCAGTGGAGTCTGTTGACTGTCCTGTGACTGCGGCTCCCCATTGTTCTCCTCTGCATTTCTGCAGGCCTTCCAAGGCCTGTGTGTTTGGACACACTCTTGGCTCAGCTCACTGCAAGTCTAACGCTCCCCCTCCAGTCCTTGTTCACTTACTTTATTATGCAGTCCTACTTCATACACCTCCCTATATTTAGAGCAGAAGCACCGCTGGGCAGAGCATTATTAGGAGCTAACCCCTATCCTCACCCCCCCCCCCCCCACACTCCCTCCACTCCCCAAAAGGTAAATGAGTAGAGTCCTAGCTGGAGCACTGAGGAGACGTGGCCTTCTTGAACCAGGCCATCCCTGCCCCTTATTGATCTTTTCATCACCCCAAGACAGCTCGAGGTCAGTGCAAGGCTATCAATGACACCAATTTAGCATATTATTACACCAATTTAATTTCCCAAAAATTCCATGCGCATTCTTAAACAATGCGTGATGAGCTCAGAATTATTCACATTTCTAGAATGACTCCAATAAGGAACACATGAACTCAACTGCAGTGCTCAAAATCCACTCTCTCGCAGGCACTGTTATAGTTGGGGCTTTGATCAGACACTATGTTGCACTATGCCATTTTCTAGTGAGGATCTGGTTAGTTCTGCAGCTGCAGGCAAAACGAGCAGGCAGCACAGCACAGAAGGATAAGACAAATACAAGGACGAAGGGTAAGCCTCAGCTAAAAAGGACCAAGATAAATCCATTAAATATGTCGCTGTCTCAGGAGCCTGAAAGCATATCATCTGGACATGGACAGGATATGCCACATCTTTTCCATCGTTTCTCTGTTACATGAAATTACTTGGAGCAAAACCATGCCATGTAGACTGTCATCTTCCCCCTTGTAATGTTGCTATCTGTGCTACATTTCATGAATGGCAAAGGCAATGTTTGACAACATTGCAGGATTATCTAATACACGTGTGTCTGATGATTGCATATATCACTGGTTGTTACAAGAACCACAGAGCGTATTTTCCAGAATGCGAAGATACAGTACTCCATGAATGTACATGTTATTTGATGCAGAGCTGTGCTTCATTCTTTGCTGTGCAGAAATTCTGAGTTCCATTTCGTACTACATGGTTCTGAGGAACAGCTTTATGCTTTGCACAAGGAGACGCAGCCCACCCCAGTACATGCCTACAATTTTAGTGTATGAGTTTTAAGATAGCTCTACTGGTGCTCAGGAATTTATATTTGAGCCCTGATGAAGCAATTATTCGTGAAACACGTGTTGGCTGTTATCGATTACTCTGAAGAATAATGGTTGTCATGTATTAATATGTATGAAGAAACATGTCAAAATGGACAATCATCATTCATTTCTCAAATTGAACATTCATCTGTGACAAGAAAAACAGCTTTATATGAAATATTCACAGATCAATGACTTTATATTGTCTCTAAGATGATCAGTTATGTCTTGATGTTGATAACATTAAATAGCACTTGAAAAAGAAATGTACAGTAGCATGTTGATTTCAGTAGACAGCACCATGATGCGCCACAATTCTCTGAGAATCATTGACAGGCGCAGGAAACAACTGGGGCCAAATCAGTCCAAAAACACTATTCAGTGGGCTTCCAGACTTTTAAAGGAGGTACTTCATGTTCCTTCATCTCACCAATGGGGCTGCAACAACATAGCAGCTACGGTTTGCTGCATAGTGATTGTTGTACCATGAACAATATTGAGAACTGGCAATGTGTCCCAAAGAAGGTGCATAATACCAGTGAGTGAGAAGAGGCAGAAGTGGGACATACTCACATAACCAGGATGCTGATGTAAATCATCTATAACACCATCATATTAAAGTTCAGCCTAACCATCTACATGACAGGAAAGGTATGCATGTGTCATCCTTTATGCTAATGCACACCCATTATTTGACACATGTTTGATTACAGTCACGTACTGGCCATTCACTATAACTTCACAACCATTTCAGGGTGAACTTACTGTCTCACAGTTGGTCATGCAATGTCATTTACTGACAAAATACCCCATAGAATTAATAGACTATGGCCCATATTTATACTTTTTTAGCGCCGCAATTGCGTTATTTTTTTACGCAAAAGCAGCGCAAACTTACAAAATACAATTGTATTTTGTACGTTTGCGCAGATTTTGCGTCAAAAAATGACACATGCGGCGCTAAAAAAGTATAAATATGGGCCTATGAGTATATGGCAGTGCCCTCTGCAATGCCCAAATACTGACTGACATCCTCCCCCTTTTTAACTACATTTCTTCGGTGCAGTAACAAGTTTGAACGTACAACATGTGTTGGCATCCTGGCTCCTTAGAAATATTTTTTCTTCATTTTATTATTGTGTTCATATGCATTTCACTTATCTGGTTTTCAGGTGCATCCATCATCGAGACCTCCTGCTATGTTTTCAAGGGCCATCTTGTCATTCAGTTCCAGGACGTTTTTCACCCAGGTCTTGTGGTGTCATTGGCATGCAACTGTCTCTTTTATCCTTTGTTTTAAGTCATTAATTTGCTTCTTAATATCTTCCACAACCTGTGAATAGATGGATACAGGGCTCCCTTGGTCTGCAACTGCATACCACAGATACATGTACAACGTCAGGGTGGGGGGTCTTTGACATGAGATTCCGAAGTTGGGTGGGGGGCTCCTAGATGGTAGTGGCTTGCATATGCTAACTGTGTGCCACTTGAATGTACAGCCTGATAATGTGGGTGTACCTTGGGCTTAGGTAGGCACTGCACCAAAGCAACATGATCAGATCATACAATGATACACTGTTCAATAAGATCAGTGACACAGAGTAACCCTTCGACATACCACAAAAGTCAGCTTTCTTAGCTGCTTTAAAAAGGGCATGGTGACAGCGTCTAGAAGTGTTGTATTAAAAAACACTTAAACCATTTCTGGACAATGCCCCTAATGCCAGCCAAACTGAGCCACTGGATCATCACCTCATGGCACTGTATGAAAAGCAGCAGACATATCCAAAAAGATCATTCGAGCTGCGTCACCCCCTTCCACAACAGACCTAGAACCTGATTTTGTTTTTGGTGGATGGGTTATTCCGTCACAATAGTGAGCGATATTCATTCAACGAAATATAAATCCCGTCATATCCTATGGTTCTATATTTTAGCAGAAAGGATAGCCATCACCATTGTAACAGAGTAACCCATCTGTCAGAATCTAAGTCAGGCCTCTAATCTCGTACAGGGCAGTAACTAATGTAGGTCCTGTCCTATGGTCTGGAGGAAAGCCTGTTTGTCCAGTTTCAAGTAACTCAAGAGCTGCCAAGCAATTCACTTCTCCAGCAGCTAGGCCAGAGCAGGCAGTAAAGGGACAAGACATCTATATTAATGTTGCTATATGAGCCTAATATTGGTTTGTCCACTTTGCCTAATCGAACAGTTCATTTGCCACACACATTTGAAAATGTATGTATGTTCCAAAGATCACAGGTTTTAGCTTGGCTTGTCCTTTCTGTCATTCCAAATCAGCCTTTTCTTCTCTGTACATTTCTGAAAGAAATTAGGTTACTGATTGAAGGTGGGGGTGAAACCGTACTTAAGCAGAAACCACAATCCTTTTCAGGGTGAGGCACAAACAAACCCCAAATTAACCTGTGCTTAACCATCTGGTAGCTTGGCACAGAGAAGCCAGGCTTAACTTAGAGGCAATATGTACAGCATGTATACAGTACTTCAAACAGTAATAAAGTGAATACACAACAGAAGAAAAATCCCACACCAATGTAGAAAAATAGAGTCAATTAAAACAAATATATGAAGACCAAAATGAGAAAATCCAATCAATAGAACCAGAGATATTCAAGTTTAAAGATTTAAGTGAATAAAGCACCAAAAAGCACAAAGCACCAACTGTAGACATCCAATAGTGCTAGACAGGGACAAGTTCAGGCCAACCGTAATGGAGCATGGCCAGCTACAGGGGTTCAGTTAGGCCCGCTGAACAAGAGTACCTTAAATCCTAGTTGTGAAATGTTGCGGGGTCCTGTTTCGAGGATGCTTTGCGCAGCCGAGGCGATGCAAGGTCTGAGCCAGAGATGCATTGCATAGTGTCAATTCAGGGGAGCGGAGAGGCTGTGATGTGAGGTCCCATCATCATTGAAGATGCAGTTGACGAGTACATGTGATGCAAAGTCCTGCTTTGAGGCTGTATCAGCCACCAGTTGGTTCTGAAGAAGCTGCAGGACTTGCGAGGTGAAGTCCTATATCGTAGTTGAGGCTGCCATCAACAGGAGGCTTGCAATGCGAGGGCATGCATCGAGGATGCATTGCTTAGTGGTCATTCTGATGAGGATGCGATGCAAAGTCCTTGTGCCAGGAAAATCCACGCAGAAAAGACGAAGCGTTGCTTCTACTTGGGGTTGCATTGTGCAACAGAGGAGATGCTTTGGTTCCGCTAGGTCTACAGATGGGCTGGCAGAGCACCTTCAGACCCACTTGTAAGGGTCCAGCACAGGGGTGGCACCACTTGGCAGGGTATGACTCGCAGATGGCAGAGTTCAGGTGCTGCAGTCAAGGTTGTTGGAGCCTTCTATTCCTGAGGCTGTAGTCAGGAGGCCTGTCAACTAGCCCTTGGGGTCACTCTGGGGTCCTAGGTTAAAGAAATACAGGCCCAGTCCTTCTTACCCAGGCAAGAGTTTTGCAAGCAGCAGGGCAGCACATCAGGGCAGCAGTCCTTCAAGGCAGCAGTCCAGCAGAGTGGCAGTTCTTTCATCAGCACAACAGTTGTTCTTCCTGGCAGAGTACACAGGTCCAGAAGTGTACTGAAGAGTTGGGGTCTGGGGTCCAACATTTATACCTGGTATGCACTTTGAAGCAGAGGAAGCTTCTAAAGGTTTTATCCCTCTGAGGTGTAAGACATCCCTTTAGTCCCTGTCCTGGCCTCAGCTTGTATGGAGTAATGTAGACCAGTGTCAAGCCCTTTGGGAGAGTGCTTAAGCAGACCCTTTGTTATCTGCATGTGTGGTAAATGATAAAGCCTCCACCTTGTTAACTCAGAGTGGCCCGCCCTGCCAACGCCTGTCTTTACTTTGTCTCAGTGTATGGGAGCAATACACAAAGTCAAAGTACTAGCTCACCTAGCATGTGACCCAGGATCCGGCTGTAGGCCCCAAATGGTTAGCATAAGAAAATGTCAACTTTCTAAAAGTGTCATTTTCAGAACTGTGGTTAAAAATCTGACTTTACCATTAAAGAGAGCTTTTATTACAATTCTTTAGACACCAAAGTCGACCTATCAACCTGCTTCCAAGTGGAAGTTACAGCTTATTAAATGTAATAAGGTAACACCAATGTTATCCTATTGGAAAGGTAGACCTTGGAGTTGTGAAAAACATATTCAAGAGTTTTTCACTAACAGGGCATGTAAGACTTGAAAGTACATGCCCTACCTTTTAAATACACTGCATCCTACCCTCTGGGATGTTAAGGGCCTACAATAGGGGTGGCTTGTATGTATTGAAAGGTATGTTTAGGTCTAGCAATAGGTTTATTTTGCCAGGACAAAATGGCAGTTTAAACTGCGCTCTCAGGTTGCAGTGGCAGGTTCAAAAGGCTATTTAGATGGGTGCACAATAAGTGCTGCAGACCCACTAATAGCATTTAATAATTTACAGGCCCTGGGTAAATATAATCTACTTTATTAGGGTTGGTCTTACAAGTAAAGTAAATGTGCCAGTTGGGTGTAAGCCAATTTCACTATGATTAAAGGAGAGAAAGCAAAACGCCTTAGCACAGCTTAGCAGTGGTAAAATGCACAGAGTCCTATGGCTAATAAAAAAGAGATCAGCAAAAAATAGAGAAGTATGCCAAAAAGTTTGGGATAAGACCACCCTAAGGCTGACCGATCCAACATAAACTGTGCCTTGGCCCCTCACTGCTGTGATCTCATGCAAACCCAACTTGAACTGGCACCTCCACAAGATGATTGGGTTTTATTAAATGCAATAAGACAACCCAATGTTATCCTATGGGAGAGGTAGGCCTTGCAGTAGTGAAAAACTGATTTAGGACTTTTCCACTACCAGGATATGTAAAACTTAAAAATACATGTCCAACTTTTTAAATACACTGCACCCTGCCATCTAGGCGTTGTAGGGCCTACCCTAGGGGCGACATATGTATTAAAAAAGGAAGGTTTAGTCCGAACAAAAGGCTTATTTTGCCGGGTCGAAATGGCAGTGTGAAGCTTCACCCAATGGCACACCCTACTTTGGTGGGTGGCACAATCAGTACTGCAGGTCCACTAGTAGAGTTTAATTTACAGGCTCTGGGTACAGTCAGTACAACTTTACTAAGGACTTACAGGCAAATTAAATGAGCCAATTGGATATAAGGCAATTCTACCATATTTTGAGGAGCAAGCACAAGCACTTTGCACATTTTGCCACTGCTAATCAGTGCTAGAGTCCTAAAGCCACCAACAATAAAGTCCGCAAAACAAGAGGGTTGAAGGCAAAACATTCATGGAGAACCACACCAGGGATGCCAGGTCTAAAAATTTCCCCATGTGACTATGGCCCTCATTCTGACCTTGGCGGTCGGCGGAGAGGCGGCGGTCGGACCGCGAACAGACCGGCGGTATTAAAAATGGCATTCTGACCGCGGCGGTCACCGCCGCGACCGACCGCCACTTCCCCACTCCGACAGCCACGGCGGTCATGACCGACGGGCTGGAGTCTGCGCACTCCGGTCCGGCGGTCGACCCAAGACCGCCAACGGTATCATGACCCTGCTTACCACCGCGGTTTCTGGCGTTCGGGAACCGCCATGCGAACCATGGCGGTAGGCACTATCGGGGCCAGGGAATTCCTTCCCTGGCACTGATAGGGGTCTCCCCCACCCCCCACTGCCCCCCCGAGTCCTCCCCCCACACCCTCCACCCCCCTGCCACCCCCCAGAGGTGGTACGAACCCCCTCCCCACCCCCACCCCGACATGCACATACACGCACCCCGACATGCACACACCCCCAACATGCACATATACACAACGGGGACACATACCCGCACACATACATGCCGACATGCGCACCCGCCGAACTACACACATTGCCCATAGGCACAGCAGCACTCCCCGCCCGCATGCACGCACTCACACACCCCCTCTACACACTCACACGCACACCCCCATGCACGCACACATCACACAACACCCCCCCACCCCCTCCCCTCACGGACGATCAACTTACCTTGTGCGTTGGTCCTCCGGGAGGTGACAGGAGCCATGGGGAGGTGACCGCCAACAGAAGACCGCCAACAGAAGACCGCCACACAGAAATGTGGGTCGTAATTCTGTGGGCGGTGTTCTGCTGGCGTGGCGGTGGAGGTTGACCAGTCTCCACTTTCCCGCCGACCGCCAGTGTGGCTGCTGGCGGTTTTCCGGCGGAACGCTCCCAGCAGTCAGAATGCGCACAGCGGCATACCGCCGCGGTCGGCGGTCTTCACCGCGGCGGTAACTCGGCGGTCTTGCGAAAAGACCGCCAAGGTCAGAATGACCCCCTATGTGTTGCAAGCAATGGTTGATTCTGCCAACTGAAAATGTGACTCCACCAGCCCCACTGTTTTGTTGCCATCCTGATCTTTCATTACACCATCTAGCAATCACTTGCCTCCATCCTCTGTCTTGCTCCCTGCAGTTGCTTATCACCCTGCTTACATGATTTATATTCCTTGTTCCCCTACATTAACAAATCACCCTTAAAAAATGTGTTAATCATCTAAAATTACCTTTCAGACACATTATTACACAGATATAATAGATTTCAGAACCATTTTTATTTCAGAGTCCTCCTTTGCAAAATATTTAAAATTTTATCTTTTATCGTTAAGCCCATGCCTGCAATTCAAGTGTGATGAGGCCTAACAACTTCTCATGCTGCAAGAATACCTGAGTCATTTCTGGAAGTCACCCTTAGTGTGAGATTTTGCATTTAGCAGCTTTTTTGTGTGCCATGGATACTTAGGGGCAGATTTAAGAGTCTCTTGCGCCACAATATCGCCACATTAGCGTCAGTTTTTTTACACAAATGTGGCAATATTATGGCAAAAATGCGGCACCAGATTTACAAAGTGGCAATGCATGCATTGCACCACTTTGTAACCCGTTGAGCCACATTATGCCTGCACCAGGCATAATGTATGCAAGGGGGCGATCCCCTATTAGGGGGGCCAAAAAAATGGTGTAAAGAAATCTAAAAGATGTCTTTGCGTAATTGGTTTCAGCATTTTTAGAGCCTGCTCAGAGCTGGGGTTAAAAGGGGCACATGATTATTTATAATGAGCCCCTATGTACTGGTCAGGGTTAGCGCCAACATTTTGGAGCTAACCCTGAACAGTACATCAATAATGTCAAACATTCTGATGCTATTGCACCCAACCCTGCACCATGGTGCACCGTCCTTTAAATATGGTGCACACATGGTGGCGGTAGGGGGGCTCTAAGGGGCACAAGGATAGTGGCGCTGCACTTTTCTTAACTCTGCCCCAAAGTTTCTCATTAGTCCATTGCGCTGTGACTTTCTGCCTGATGAGATTGGATGGTGCACATTATGTTTAGCACACAAAGGGGCTGATTTAAGAGCCCCTTCTGCCATATATTGCCACATTACTGTCATTTTTTTTTGTACAGAAATGTGGCAATACTATGCCAAAAACACAGTGCCATATTTACAAAGAATGGCAATGCATGCATTGTGCCAATTTGTAACTCCTTGAGCCACAATATGCCTGCGCCAGGCATAATGTTTGCAAGGGGCGTTGCCATGTTAGGGGGGCTGAAATATGGCGTAAAGTGTGTCCGCAAGTGTGTCATGGGCCCTATGGCAATGAAGGAAATGGGCCCCTATCTGTTGTCTGAATTTTAAAAGACAGCAATAATAAGGTTTGAATAGGCCTCTGGGCTTCTGGGCCCTAGTGCCATTACACCTGCTGCAGTAATGGATGTTATGGTCCTGTTTGTTTATCCACCTCACAGAAGTAGTCCAGGTCACCCGATCGATCCACAATGATGAATTGTGCATTACAATATTGCACTTGATGCCTCAGGACACTGCCAATTAGAATGAGAGATGTTGAATATTGCCACTGTATAAAATGGCACGGCAGAACTCAAGATGCCACTTTGAGATTACTTAGCTTAACAGTACACACTGTGAAACTGACATAATACAGAACCTTAGCCAGTGCACTGACATTGCAGGCCCTGACACTGGTCATTGACAATGTAGATCCCGCCAATGGACTCTGAAACTGCATGGTGAAGTTGCGTATGGTAATACAACATGCATGACAATACACAAATTATGCTGCCAACAGACAGTTAATTCCTCGGCACTGTCACGATAACCTAGCATTCTGATACAGCCCACTATGTAACTGCTCAGGAGAACACTGCCCAGTACTGTTAAGATCATAGAAAGAGGGGTGGTTTTTAATTGTCTTGCTATGGCCCAAGAAAATAACATTCTGGGGTCAAATTGAATTAGACATAAATACCGATAATTGGTTCAAAGAACCAGTCATCAATTGCTCTCTTCAACTGACCTCTCTGGAATCCTCGTAGATCTCTCATTCCACATTTCGTGTAACACATGGAATGTAGAATGAATGAGATCACCACAACATCTTACTTCTCTAAATGATACATAGGTTTAGAAAAAACATTTAACATATATATTTTTTTAAAGAAAAGGAAAATAGCAACTAAATGTAAATGCATTTCAAAATATAAGTGAAAGCTAAACATCACAATATCTAGCAGGTTTTTTGACAATCCTCCAATAGTTATTCATTGTTTACTTTCAAACCAGATTTGTTTTTGATACTTGCTCACAGTGATTTTTCGTCCCACTTGGCTCTTCAAATAACATTGCGAGTTTTCCCTAGTGTCACTATTGCAATCTCCCTCAATTTTCAATATTCTGCTTTTATTCCACCATTTCTGACCTTTGAGGCGTACCACATTTGTGGAAACTGCGTGTACTCTCTATGGACTTCTGAATTTGGACAACCTCTTAGCCACATGAGTGGGATTTTTTACTCATACCCAATCACCTATATTAATTTCACTTCTTTCTACCAGTACATTATGTTTTGCATCATATTTATTTTTCATTCTATTCTGAAACTCCTGGATGCGAAGTCTTATGATCTCATCTAAAGACTCGACTTTATCGGTATTGGTCTTAACTTCTCTCAAGCAAGCAGGAAACAGCTTAGAGGCCAAAACACAACCTCTCATCACTTCAAATGGACTCATACCAGTAACCGCATTTGGAGAAGAGCGATGTGACCACAACATGTCCTCCACTGCTTCATTCACTTCTATTTTATTTTGAATTGCCCATTGTATGCATTCAACTAGCGTACGATTCATTTTTTCAATTAGACCATTTCCTTGTGAATTGATAAAGAGCTACCGCTTCTGTTGAATGGCATACTTTCCAAAAAATTCTTTCATTTATCTAGAGATAAATTGTTCCACATTGTCTGATACTATTCCTTAAGAACTCCTTCCCTGGCAAACAATTTCTTCAAACTTTTAATAACTGCATTTGTATTACGTTCCTCCATAAACACTACTTAAACCATTTGCTACAGTACTCCACCACCACAAATGCAATTCTAGATCTTCTTGCTCGGCCAGTTTAATCTAGGGTCCCACAGGCAAAATACTTGAAGATAAAGGTGTTAGATGAGTTTTCAACACTTTGTCACTATTTGCAAGATCACGCAATTTCTCACACACGTAACTATTTCAAGATCCATACCTGGTCACCAATAAAAAGCACTTATCTTTCTCTTAGTAATGGCATGTCCTAGATCTCCTTAATGACCAATCGTAATGATTTTGTCTCTAAAGCCTCTAGGTGGAATGAATTTATGTTTCCTCATCAAATACCATGTTCTCTATCATTAGTTCATCTGCAACTTTAGTGTAGGTTTGTAAATTTGTTGGCAGAGAACTTTCCTTGGGCCAGCCATGGGTCAGATTGTTCCTTATACATATCACAGCTTCATCTTTTAACATTTCTTTGTTCTACTCAGTCTCCATAAAAGTGTTGCCATCACACACATCCACAAATGCAATCAAACACTCTTCATTTTCTTCATCCACAAACTCTATTTTGTCGTCCGATCTGACTGGTGAACGAGGCAAATAGTCAGCTCTGATATTTTTCCCACCAGGAATATACTCTACTTTGAAATGATACTCTAGTAGTTTTGAACTCAGTCTAGCGATTCTCAGAGTGTGTTCTTTGATTGCTTCTCCACTAAGGATGTTCACTAACGGTCTTAAGTGTAAACCTTCTCCCCCAAACATAGTTCTTAAATTGCTCAACAGCATGCCAGCAATTCATTTTCTAACGGAGAAAACCTTTTCATTGACTCTCAAAGAACATGACGCAAACCCTACAGTTTTTTCATAATTATTTTCATCTTCTTGGGATAACATTGCCTCCAAACCATCATTGCTAAGGTCTACTGTAGTAGTGCAATGTTCAACAGCTAAAATTCCTGCCTCAATTATATCATTTTTAAGTGTTCTAAATTCTTTCTGTAAGTTTTGTGTCCCACACAAATTTTTTCTTTTGCTTGAGGAGTTCCCGCAAGTTTGCTGTTTTAGTGGAAAGATTATTAATACTTTTTGAATAAAACTCACATAAACCCAGAAAACATGCCACATGATCCTTTGTTTTTGGTTCTGGTGCATTAACAATCGCCTCTACCAAACCTGGTCTCCCCCATCTTTTGAGATAACATGACCTAAATTTTCTATGCTGCGTTTAGCAAACACACATTTTTTTTACATGTGCTACCACACCATATTTTTGTAATCTTTGTAACACTTTATTCATTGCTTCATCATGGGTTTGCTCATCCTCATCTGTGACAAGTAAATCATCTTGAAAAGTTCAGACACCTTTAATATCCTGAAGCAAGTTTTTTAAAACCCTCTGAAACACAGAAGCAGCGGACGCCAAAACAAAAGGCATCCACCAAAGGGTGACACAAAAGCTATGTAATGCCTTTAAGTTTCTCCTAACTCAACCTGATTATTTGCCGAGGATAAGTCTATTTTGCTGAAGATTTCTTTTCCAGCAAAAGTAAATGTGATGTCATCAATACGTGGTAAAGGATGTGAGTCAACTCAGATTAAGCAAATCAATATAAACTCTTAACTGTCCATTTTTTTCAGTTTGATAACCAAGGGTGATAACCAAAGTGATGACTCTATTGGTTCTATGACTCCATCAACAACCATTTGTTTGGCAATACTCTCTAACTCCTCACATACACTGAAGGGTACATTTCTCAACTTATGCTTTACAGGTGTGGCACTATTTTGTGCATTGATTTTATGTCTGAAACCTGTGATCCTGCCCAAATTGTTTTTGAACACCTTTTCTAACCAGATATTCTTGGGTTGTTTGTCCTGAATTACTAGTGCTTCATCAATGATCTCATCAGTAACAAACAAGACTTGAACTTTCCTCCCTGGTCTTAATGTCATACCGAATAGCCTCTAGTGATACCACCCAAGCATATGCAAACCTTTTTTTGCTACATAAACTTTCCCAAGAATAACTTTGTTTTTATATTTCATATGTCCCTCAAAATAACCAATGAGGTCTATTTTTTCTATCATGTGACACATGGTTTCTGTCAGAAGGTAACAAATACTTTCCCCTGTATGTTTGTAACAGCAATTCTTCTGTAATTATAGTCATCCTCACCCCAGAATCTATTAACAAGCGTAGTTCTTTTCCCATCAACCTCAATGTTCTGTTAAGGGTCAATGCAATTAGGTTCACCACACTGAACCACTAGTATTACATCTTTCTTGGAGTTCACCTCATCGCTAGAACTTTCATTTGCATCAAGTTCTTCAATCACATTCACTTTATCAGATGTTTTTCCACTTTGAAAAACTTTGGCAAAACGCCCTATTTTTCCACATACTCTACAATTCACATATTTGGCTGATCATGGGCGAGCGTTGTTACCATGTCTAGGATTACCACATCTAAAGCACATGCTCCTTCTGTTGAAGAATTCATCTTTAGTTTTATTCTGTGTTAATCTCCTAGTTTGTTCTTTAGTGAAGTCACTGGAGTTCCCTTTAATTTTTACTGCGCTTACTCCAATGTGTTCTTTTTGTGAGAATTCCTTGCATGCTTTCTGGGAAAGTCCATACTTTTTACAATTTCTATTGTTTCTGTCATAGAAGGATTTATTAATGTTAACAGTTTTTCTTGATCTTTCTTATCCCAGCAGTGTACTAGTATTTGATCGTGAATGAGTTGGGCCGTAAAGTTTTCCAATTCGCATTCGAAAGCTAATGTGCGTAAAATCTTCATCTTGACATTGGGCTCACATGAAGAATTTATGTCTATTTACTATCAAGCTTGGTTGAACATCAAACTGCTTTTTGAGTTTTCTTACTGCAAGTTGATACTCATCAATATCATCTTCTTCATTGTCCGGTAATTTGTAAGTTGGTAAATGCTCATAGACAAATTAACCTTCAATCCCCAAATTGTGTTCTGATAAAAATCTTTTCCTTTCTGGGCAATATCTGTTATCAACTATAGGTCCTAAATATTTCGTGAAGACCCTATACCAGCTTTCCCAAGCTATTGGTGGATCTCCAGGAGTTTGTAAAAATGGTGATGGAGCGCTGGCGCTCTGCATTATGACAAGAAATATACATGAAACTAGTAGCAGTTGGACAGTAAGCTTTGATAATATTTGTAGTTGTGTATAAAAAGTACATTTGTTTAACACTTATGTCAGCATAACAATTGTAAAACTGACAAAAATGAAAGGTAAATAGTAGCGTGTATATTGGTGAAAAACTGTGTACAGTAGATGTTAGATAGTAGCGTGCAAATCACTGTTTGGTTGAGGAGTTTGAGGCCTGCAATTTGGATATGGAAGATCCACATGCGGATCGCTGTGAACTCCACACACTTAAAATCTGTAAGCAGTTTTCCCAAAATATGGCTACGGTATGTGTTTGTGCTTAATATGCATGCTTGAACATAGAGCAGTTGTAACATTTTTCCCAAAATACGGCCCTCGTACGTAGATGTCTCAATGCGCGTGAGGCTGAGCATGCGTGAAGGTGTGCATTTGTAGGAGCAGCGTGAGGAAGAGACCATTGGAGAGTGGAACGAAAGGTAACGACTAAATGTCGTAACAAATTAAAGACAAATTAAACGTATGTGACTGGTGGAGAGCTTAGGGATGGTGTTAACTTTAGTTAACTTTTTGCAATCAGTGCACATCAACCTTGCAGCAAGTGTGTGATTGGGCATCAACAGGGAAAGGCCCCAGAATTCTCCCTTAAGCAAGGAGTGCATCAATGTTGTATCTTGGCTCCGTTACTTTTTATTATCTACATTAACAGCCTGTGCTCCCACCTGACCTTGACTCCTGTAGACACTCCTAGGATCGCCAACACCCAGAAGCTCGCACTGCTATATGCTGACAATGCAGTCTTACTAGTGCATACTCCTACCACACCTAATGCTTTATAAGCATTCTTGACCTGGTCACAAATTTTGGAAAGTTTCACACTATGGCATGTGTGCCTTTTAAAATTAAACATCTCTAGGTTTTCAATTAAGAGTCAGTAACTCAGTAGTGTAAATGTCTTCAGCTACCTAGGAGTAATTTTTTATTCTGCGGGTTCTTATCAGTCACAGTTAAACAGCTCATGGCTCAAGCTCAGTAAATTGGCCAATTCAGTTTTTAATTTACCAAGAGTGACGGGGAAAGGGACCATCTCCCCTCTTTTACACGTTTACACTGCCAGGAAAACCTAATTTGTTGGAGCCTTCTGTATCTACCCCCATCTGGCTCCAGTTTTAATATGCACTCTGAGCTGCACTTGCAATATATAATGGGTAAAGTAATTTTGGCCTCGTTGTTGTGTGTTATTGAGTGGACCCAGAGGCATCTCTATGTAGAGATATTATTTTGGATTGCCTCAGTTTGGACACAGGCTATGCAATCCCATGGATAGATTATATCTCAAGCAGTTTTAGCACAGTGGGACTGCCCACCCTGTTCACAACACCAATGAATATCAGAAAATATACCCCTTTCGCTGCCAGGCCTTTCCCCCCCTCCTGTGCCAAGCCTTTTTTTGGCTATTTGGGGCAGTTAGCGCTTAGGCCCTCATAACGTTTTGTTCACTTAAGCTACCCACGCCAAATTTGCATCCTTTTTTTCCAACATCCTAGGGATTCTAGAGGTACCCAGACTTTGTGGGTTCCCCTGAAGGAGACCAAGAAATTAGCCAAAATACAGTGAAAATTGTGTTTTGTTTTAAAAAAAGGGAAAAAAGGGCTGCAGAAGGCAGCTCGTGGTTTTTCCCCTGAATATGGCATTAACAAAGGGTTTGCTGTGGCAAGATCACCATCTTCCCAGCTTTCAGGAACAGGCAGACTTGAATTGGGAAACCCAATTTTTCAATACAATTTTGACATGTTACTGGGACATACCCCATTTTTACTATTTTTTTGTGCTTTCAGCCTTCTTCCAGTTAGTGACCAAAATGGGTGAGAAACCAATGCTGGATCCCAGAAAGCTAAACATTTCTGAAAAGTAGACACAATTCTGAATTCAGCAAGGGGTAATTTGTGTACATCCTATAAGTGTTTCCTACAGAAAATAACAGCAAAAATAAAATATTGAAATTTAGGTTAAAAAAACAGCAATTATTCTCCACGTTTTACTCTGTAACTTTTTCCTGCGATGTCAGATTTTTGAAAGCAATATACCATTACGTCAGCTGGACTCTTCTGGTTGCGGGGATATATAGGGCTTGTAGGTTCATCAAGAACTCTAGGCACCCAGAGCCAATAAACAAGCTGCACCTTGCAATGGGTTTTTATTCTATACCGGGTATACAGCAATTCATTTGCTGAAATATAAAAAGTGAAAAATAGGTATCAAGAAAACCTTTGTATTTCCAAAATGGCCACAAGATAATGTGTTGAGAAGCAGTGGTTATTTGCACATCTCTGAATTCCGGGGTGCCCATACTAGCATGTGAATTACAGGGCATTTCTCAAATAGACGTCTTTTTTACACACTGCCTTACATTTGGAAGGAAAAAATGTAGAGAAAGACAAGGGGCAATAACACTTGTTTTGCTATTCTGTGTTCCCCCAAGTCTCCCGATAAAAATGGTACCTCACTTGTGTGGGTAGGCCTAGCGCCCACAAAAGGAAATGGCTCAAAACACAACGTAGACACATCACATTTTTTCACAGAAAACAGAGGTGTTTTTTGCAAAGTGCCTACCTGTGGATTTTGGCCTCTAGCTGAGCCGGGACCTGGGGAAACCTAACAAACCAGCACATTTTTTAAAACAAGACACCTAGGGGAATCCAAGATGGGATGACTTGTGGGGCTCTGACCAGGTTCTGTTACCCAGAATCCTTTGCAAACCTCAAAATTTGACCACAAAAACACTTTTTCCTCTCATTTCGGTGACAGAAAGTTCTGGAATCTGAGAGGAGCCACAAAGTTCCTTCCACCCAGCCTTCCCCCACATCTCCCGATAAAAATGGTACCTCACTGGTGTGGGTAGGCCTAGCGCCCACGAAAGGAAATGGCCCAAAACACAATGTGGACACATCACATTTTTTCACAGAAAACAGGTGTTTTTTGCAAAGTGCCTACCTGTGGATTTTGGCCTGTAGCTCAGCCGGCCCCAAGGGGGGGGGAAATGGCCTAAAATAAATGTGCCCCCCCCCAACCCCACCCAGGAGCAACCCTTGGCTACGGGGTCGTTCCCCCTGCGTGACATTGGCGCAAAAAAAAAGATCCCCGGTGCCTAGTTGTTTCTGCCCCCATTGGGGGCAGATTGACCTAAAATCGGCCGATTTGCCCTCAAGGGGGGCAGAAATGGTCTAAATACAATTTGCCCCCCAGGGGAGCGACCCTTGCCTAATGGGTCCCTCCCCATCTCTAAAAAAACAAACAACCCAAAAAAAAAACTCAACTTTTTTTTGCCCTGGCGCCTAGAGGTTTCTGCCCCCCCTGCGGGCAGATCGGCCTAATAACAATAGGCCGATCTAATGGCCTAAAATAAATTTCCCCCCCCACCCCCTGGGGAGCGACCCTAGCCTAAATACAATTTGCCCCTCCAGGGGAGCGACCCTTGCCTAAGGGGTCACTCCCCATCTGTAAAACAACAACAACAACAAAAATCCCTGGTGCTTAGTGGTTTCTGCACCCCTTGGGGGCAGATCGGCCTAATTAAAATAGGCTGATCTGCCCCCCAGGGGGGCAAAAATGGCCTAAAATAAATTTTCCCCCAGGGGAACGACCCTTGCCTAAGGGGTCGCTCCCCTTGCGTGAAATTCGCAAAAAAAAAAAAACTCCCTGGTGTCTAGTGGTTTCTTGTCCCCTTGGGGGCAGATTGGCCTCATATAAATAGGCAGAAATGGCCTAAATATAATTTGCCCACTAGGGGAGCGACCCTTGCCAAAGGGGTCACTCCCCACCTCAAAAATACAAAACAAAACAAAAACAAAACAAAAGAAAATGATCCCTGGTGCCTAGAGGTTTCTGCCCCCCCCCCGGGGGCAGATCGGCCTAATTATAGGCCCATCTGCCCAGAGGAGGGTCAGAAAAGGCCTTAAAAAAAATGCCCCCCCTGGGAGCGGCCCTTGCCCAAGGGGTCGCTCCCTCATGCCAATTTCATTAAAAAAAACACAAAAAAAACTGGTGTCTAGTGGGCGTTTTAGCAGCCGGAATGCTTGCAATCTGGCTGCTAAAACGCTGAGAGAGACTTCAAAGGGAAGGAAATAACTTTCCTTCCCTTTGAATTCTCTCGGCCTCCTCCACGTGATCGGAAGAGAAATGCTTTTGCATTTCTCTTCCGATCGCGGTGGAAGCTGAGCTTCCAGCACGATGGGAGAAGGCCTTGTGACAATCAGCGCGTGATCGCGCGCTGACGTCACAGGGGGTGAGGGTGGTCGGTGGTGGAAGGGGAAGGGCTTCCCCTTCCATCCCTGCCTTGGGGGGGTGGGGGGGAACCCCACAGAGGGAGCGCTAGCGCTCCCTCTAGGCTGTGTGCCCAGGATGCAATGGTTACGTCCTGGGCACACGAGCACTGTGCCTCAGGACGTAACCATTACGTCCTGGGCACAGAAGGGGATAATAACATAAGGGTCAAGCTTTTCTTTTTAGAACTGAACTGTCTAAATGTTCTGTACAGACTTTGGGCCTCATTTCAACCTCAGCGGTCTTTTTCCAAGACCGCCGAGGTACCGCTGTGCTGAAGACCGCCAGTGCAGGCGGTGTTCCGCGCAACGAATCATGACTGCTGGCAGCCCTCTGTCCTTTTTCAGATGGAGAGCCGCCAGCAGCCACACTGGTGGTCGGCGGGGAAGTGGAGGCTGCTCCACCTCCACCGCCCAATCATCAGAACACCGCCCACCGAATCCCAACCCAGGATGATCACTGGACAAGGTAAGGTGATCCTCCGTTATGGGAGGGGGGTGGGAGGGTGTTGTATGCATGAATGGGGGTGTGCGTGTGAGTATGTAAAGGGTGTGTGTGAGTGCGTGTATGCATGCAGGGGGGTGTTGTGTGTATTGAAAATGTGTGCGGGTCGGTCTGTTTGCATGTCTGTTTGATTGTGTGCGGGTATAAGTTGTTTTAGTGTATGTGTGCGTGTAGGGGTGTGTGTATGTTCATGTTGGGGGTGGGGGTGGGGAGGGGTGTGTGTAAGTTAATGTTGGGGGTGGAGGTGGAGAGGGGGTCCTGCCACCTTTGGGGGGTGGAGGGTGTGGGGGAAGGACTCGGGTGGGGGAGGGGGATGGGGGAGACCCCTATCAGTGCCAGGGAAGGAATTACTACCGCAATGGATTTCGTGGAGGTTCCAAACCACCCGAAATCCATGGCAGTATGCAGGGTCCTGATACCGCGGTCTGGTGACGGGCGCCGGGCTGGAGACCGAAGTCTCCAGCCCAGCGGTTGTTACTGCCCTGGCGGTGCGAGTTGAGAAGTGGCGGATGACCATGTCGGTAACCGCCATGGTCATAATTCCATTTTTTTTCCACCGGCCTGTTGGCGGTATTACCGCCACTTCTCAACTGCCCGCCAGGGTCGTAATGAGGGATTTTATGTCTTTTGCATCTGTTGAACCTACCCAGTATCTGTCTTTGCATTTTGCTCATTGGGAGAGATCTCACCTCTTCCGCTTCAGAGCAGGTATGGTCTGGTGACTCCTGTGCTTTTGGGGAAACATTAGCCCCTTGGGGGGAACAGCTCCACCCTGTCTTTGCGATGGCTCAGCAGAAAAACATTGTTGCATTTTAGTTTTGTAAATTTTTACACTTTTTGTTTAAACATTATCTTAAACTGTTATCAAACAATCTGGGCCACCACAAATGCAGAGAAGTGTTATTCCATTTGCACCTGCTGAATAGTCACAACATATGTTTCGGGGTCCACTCCTTCTTGAAAGTCTCAGTAAGGTGTAGAAATTCAAGGGAAGTTTAGCCTTTTGGTGCAGCTTACACTAATCTGTTGTCTAACTTAAGGAACTTACTATTATTGGCAGTATTCATTAGTGGTCTTTTACATGTAAACTATCTCACAGTTTAACTGTTTTATTAACCAAACTGCCACAAATGAATTCTAAATTGACCTAGTATTTGCTTATTTCTAGTGTATGCCTTTTATAATTGTTTGTAATTTTTTTAAGTCACTGCTTTTGAACAGCTCGAGGAATAACCAGTTAGCGGTCTGTCACTTCACACTCTTTCCTGATCCACAATACTAGTATAATAATTGACTGTGCCTTTCAGTTTTTACACATCTTCTACCTATTTATTTGATTTTCTTGTTTGTTTCATATATGTTGTGTACTCTACTTCATGTACATATTTGGAAGAGTAATGTTCTGTGAGTCTGATTTATACTCAGTATTATACTTTATGCACTGCCACTGTACACCTTGACACTGTCAACTGACACAACCGACCTGAAATCCACAACCTGAAACTCCCCACTGTAGGAGGCTGGCCTGGCTTGTACTGGGTACCAGAGGTACTTACACCGTGTGCCAGGTCCAGTTATCCCTTATTAGTATAGAAGAGGTATTTCTAGCAGCTTAGGCTGATAGAAGGTAGCTATGGCAAAGCAGCTTAGGCTGAACTAGGAGACATGTAAAGCTCCTACTATACCACTGGTGTGAAATGCACAATATCATAAGAAAACACAATACACAGAATTACTAAAAATATAGGTACTTTATTTTTATGACAATATGCCAAATGTATATCAGTGAGTACCCTCAGTATGAGGATAAGTTATATACACAAAATATATGTACACAAACCAAAATTAGGTAAGTAATAGCAAGAAAAGTAATGCAAACCGTGTAGAATCACAATAGGTTGTAATAGGAGCACATAGGTATAGGGACAACACAAACCATATACTCCAAAAGTGGAATGCGAACCACGAATGGACCCCAAACCTATGTGAGCTTGTAGAGGGTTGCTGGGACTGTAAGAAAACAGTGAGGGTTAGAAAAATAGCCCACCCGAAGACCCTGAAAGGTAGGTGTAAAGTGCACCTACTACCCCCAGAAAGCACAGAAGTCGTGATAGGGGGATTCTGCAGGAAGAACAAACACCAGCAATGCAACAACAGTGGATTTCTGGACCTCAGTACCTGTAAGACAAGGGGACCAAGTCCAATAGTCGCAACAGTGTCAAGAGTGGGCAAGAGCCCAGGAAAAGCCAGCTGAGGGTGCAAGGAAGCTGCCACCGGATGGAAGAAGCATGGAGTTCTGCAAGAAGGAAGAGAGCTAGGGACTTCTCCTTTGGATGATGGATGTCCCACGTCGCGATGAAGCTTGCAGAGGTGTTTCCATGCAGAAAGACCGCAAACAAGCCTTGCTAGCTGCAAGGGTCATGGTAGAGGTTTTTGGGTGCTGCTGTGGCCCAGGAGGGACCAGGATGTCGCCACTTGGAAGAGGAGACAGAGGGGGTGCCCAGCAACTCAGGGAGCCCTCACAGAAGCAGGCAGCACACACAAAAGTACCTGAACAGGCACTTGGAAGGAAAGTGAACTGGAGTCCATGCGAAGTCACAAAAGCTAGTTCCACAATGCCGGAGGACAACTCAGAAGGTTGTGCACTGCAGGAAGGAGTGTCGGGGACCCAGGCTTGGCTGTGCATGAAGGAAATCCTGGAAGAGTGCACAGGAGCCGGAGCAGCTGCAAATCACGCGGTACCCAGCAATGCAGTCTAGCGTGGGGAGGCAAGGACTTACCTCCACCAAACTTGGACTGAAGAGTCACTGGACTGTGGGAGTCACTTGGACAGAGTTGCTGAGTTCCAGGGACCACGCTTGTCAGGATGAGAGGGGACCCAGAGGACCAGTGTTGCAGTCTTTTGGTGCCTGCGTTAGCAGGGGGAAGATTCCGTCGACCCAAGGGAGATTTCTGCGGAACTTCTGGTGCAGGGTGAAGGCAGGCTACCCCCAGAGCATGCACCAACTGGAAAAAGTCGAAAAAAACAGCAGGATGAGGTGCTACAATGTTGCTGGTAGTTGTCTTGCTACTTTGTTGCGGTTTTGCAGGCGTCCTGAGCAGTCAGCTGTATTGCTGTGTTTCCTGGCTGATTGTAGACTCCTGTCCTTCCATTTTGCTCATCCCATCTCTTAGTTCTGCAGTCTCTAATAAAATGTCAATATCTCTGATAATAATGACATCCTTGATCCCTCCTTTGAGGACCTATCCCACCTCCTCCTATTTTTTCTTGTCCTCTACTACGTCCCTGTGCACTTACATTATCCTGTTGCTGTGGGTACTGTTTTTATGTGTTTCCTGGGACTGATTCCATGAACATTGAAGTCATCTGAGTGGTAGCTGCTACTGCAGATCCTTCCACTGACCCTTTCTTTCCAACTCTTGCTGCACTAACTTGGTTGCTGCTTTCTCTGTCACTTTCTGTTTATTTATTTCTTTCTCCTGCTTTTCCATACAAAAATGGATTTTGTGTGCCTGTATCTCTGTCCAGGGCTTGGCTTCCAATGCCACTATGTTATCAAGTTTATCCTGCACATCAGAAGGTAACCCTTTCTTTGCTATGTTGTAAAATAAAACACAGCACAGCATTTTCTCCTGTTACTTCCCAACCCTGACCTACTTCCTTCGTCCATTTTTCCTTCATTCTACTAAGAAAGTAAGCAGGGTCCTCATTTGGCTGCATTGATTAAGGCACGAGGGATCCAACTTCTGACCTGTCAGGATATATTTTTCTCAGAGGATCCCAAACTACTGTCCTAACCAAGTTAAAGGGGGGGCCATCATATCTATTGTCAGTGAGAGTAACATTTGCACTCCGGCTTTTAGAAATAAAGTGTTGGTTTCATCTCCTATGAGAGAACTAAGCAGACTTTTTATATCTCCTACAGATTGCTTTTCAAAAACTCTAATCTATTTCCCTACTCCCACTGTAAGCAGCAGTAACAATTTCCTGAGGTTCTCCTGGCCCATTTGTGGCCAAGTAACATAATGGGTGCCCCAGGAACCTTGAATACCAGGGCATCTGATATGTGGGAATGTCGGGATGTTGGGGATTGTGCTGTCTGGCATATTTTTTGCCACACATGCAAACATTTCCACATATAGGGATGATCCCAGCCAGGATCTCCCTCACCATAAAGAATGTAATCCTCAACACTCGCTATGCCAAGTGGATCAAAGGACCCTTCTCGAGACCATGGACTCATTTGTGGAGCTAACCTTCATTCCATTCTACCAAATTATCCATGTAAGGTACAACACTGTACCAACTATTTTCTCCCTCAGGGTCTATCTCACTAGAGGTGGAATCTGTGCTGTGCACAACTAATTGCACACTTATTTGTGGTGCTGGTCTATCATGTAGTATAAATCCTCCCATAGCCTCAGAAGATCGTATCATGGGGTCGGCTGGCCATGTGTTCCCAGAACCTACAACCGCTCATGCTTTGTCGCTCAAGGTTTGCTAACTCTAGAGAACATACCCTGCTCTCTTTCTCCTGTGTTAGTACAATTAAGCAATCCCTTTACATCCTTTGTATGATCAATATTGATAAGGTGTCTTTATTGAGTACTAATATGAGTGGAGTGCTCTGCCTTTGGACTTTAAAGTATTTCACCCATGTTATCTACATGTCTATATATGTACCCTATTCTATTTGCCATCCTCCCAAAACGTCCCTGAATCTGTCCTGAAAGATGGTCACAATATCCTTCTCTCCTTCCTTCTCTTGCATTTCTCCTACCCTCGCATTGTGATAGGCATTATTGAACCCTTTCTAGTGAAACTAATATGTTCCCCTTCTGCCAAGATGGTAGTTTATCTGCAGTCTTACCTCTTTCTTGGGAAGCTGGCCATCCCATCATACTATCAGCCCTGACCACATAGTCACCCTATCTAACATAATTTGCATCTTTTCACTGTGGGGTAGACAGTTGCTCCCTAACTACCTTTCCTTTTGTGTCTCTTCTCTGCAACAAATGCGATGTTGCTGTTGAAACATGGGACTGGTCATCACTATCTCCTGGACCTTGCTCCTCATTGATAACCTCCTGAGAGGCTGAATCTAAATGCAGTTTAAACTACGCTTCTAGTTGTTCTGAAAACTGGGAGTCACTCACTCTGACTTGCTGTCTGGGAGTGCTTGTGCGCTTTGGTTTTGACATCTGTGGGACAACATTAGGAATTACTTTTGAAGATTGTGAGGAGGTCTGAACTTCAGGGTTTGCATGGCTTCCTGTATCTGTGTCAGTGGATAAATGCCAGGTATCTTGGGAGAAGTACTCATGGGATCATGTGGGGGTGGGGGAGCATATGGGGTTATAGAGGTATCACCTTTTGAGGAATTCTTGGACTTCTTACAAAAGACTCACCATAAGTCTAAGGTGGCTTCTTGCTTCTGCACTTTTGGCATCCTGTATATTTACTTCTAAGATGTGTAACAATATGCTATAATTTTTATTGTCTAAAATCCCTTTTTTTAGCCAGGGCACACATATTTCTGAGTGGCCTTGAACCACTCTTGACAATATTTTTGTAATCTTATCTGATCATTTGGAAAGATTTTTTGCATGTGCTCTAAGGGAGTCTCCATAATTTTTCATATTTCAAACACTTCTACAATTTGACTTTTATCAGCCTAGTCAACCACTACTCCTTCTTTAAAACTTTATACTAGTCCTCATAAACAAGATAATTCAACAATTGTATCTTGTCAATCATATATTGAACTTTATACATTACAATAATGTTACAATGTAACAACATTACACATCAACATCAATATGTGGCCACATTTCCACTTACACACACACATTCACCTTCAACTGCTTCTACATATGAATCACCATTTTTATAACTATAAACGGTAAATAGAAGCATCAACCCCTAGTCTCTTCCCTCCACACTTAGAGAGGATAACCTTTTCAAACCATGCGTCTCCCAGACCAGGAAATTACTTCTGGACATTAGGTTCAGAATACAATTTGAATGATTGGAGGTAATGTTTAACTACATTAGCCTTTCAGCTGTCCCTCTATGTCAAATATTGGAACACATATTGCCACTCCCCAATATTGAATTACCTACATTGACCATATCCAAACTTATATTGGGAACAACAAGTTAATGAGTTGTGCAGCACCTTTCCTGATATTGTGCAACACAGGTACACACTGTCTTGCATGCAATACCTTTATGTCTCTTATATTTTAATACTTCTTAGATCCTTATATTTACATCTGTATTTACTATTGCCAAAAGAGATAAGTCATACAATATATACAAAAACATGGAACGCAGTCCGTATTGACCTCACCTTTAAAAGATGGCAATCCCTGGATCCTGCTGTGTCTCCTGAGTAGCCAGAAATGTAGACAACACAGTATCTGCTCACCTCATCAAGGATGTGCAATATTCTATGCAGCAGGGATAGGCAGTATTTCGGTGTAAGCAGCCAGATTCCCCCTGCTGACTCCAAGGCTGGCTCCCCAATTGTTGCAGGGTAATGTAAAAATAAAGAAAAAGACAGAATTCTCTCGGCAATATAAAAACAGCTCTTTACTGTCGCAACAGGGAGAGATGCAAGTCCACACAAATAAACAGCTGGTCTCAAGTTGCTGCTTCACAGATAGTTTGTCTTATACAGAGTCAGACAATAGTTTGTTACAAAACTTCAAACAATGAATCACTACATAGTTATATGTTAGTTATGGAAAAACATCATGCCACCTGTGACCCTATGATCCTAAACATTAACCTAATTCACTACACATCCTTTATTGCACACCTAACCATGCTTAACAAACTAACCATTCTTGATGTCTAAATATATGTCTATTTGTATATGTGCTTTATCATTATTCTCCCAAGATCTTTTATCAGATGTTGTGTACCCTCTGGCTAATTCAATCATCTGCTCCTTTTCTTCAGTCACCTTCAATTGCATTCTTGTTTAACTAGGAGAACAGAAGATCTGCCTGTGTGCTAGGGCCATAAATCCCTTCAAGCTTTACACATACAGGTTTTACTTTAACTGCAACAGTGCAAATCCTGTAAATTAAATGCTACTAGTGGGTCTGCAGCACTGATTGTGCCATCCACTTACGTAGCCCTTTAAACATGTCCCAGGCCTTCCATTGAAGTCTGTGTGTGCAGTTTTGACCTGCCATTTCGACCTGGCATGGTAAACCTCTTGCCAGGCACATAACCCCCTTTGGAATACATACAGTATAAGGTATCCCTAGTGTAGGCCCTACATAGCCAAGAGAAGAGGGTGCAGTGTATTTAAAAAGTTGGACATGTACATTTCAGTTTTACGTCTCCCGTCAGTACACTTCTGGACTGGTGGACTCTGCCAAGAAGATCTGCTGTGATGCTGAAAGAACTGCCACTCTGCTGGACTAATACCCAGAAGAACTCCTGCTTTGCTGTGCTGACCCACTGCCCTCTTGCCTAGGCAAGAAGGACATGACCTGCATTATAACCACTGTAACCCAGAGTGACTCCAAGGGCTAGCTGCCTGGCCTCCTGTTCAGAAGCCTCAGGGACAGAACAGTCTTCCAACAACTTTAAACCCAGCACCTAGGCTCTGTCGTCTGTGAGTCCTACCTTCCCAAGTGGTGCCACTGCTGTACTAGACCCTCAGAAGCGGGCCTAAAGCTGCTCTGCCAGCACATCTGTGGATTCAGCAAAACTGAAGCATCTCCTCTGCAGCACATCTCCCTCAGAATCAATGCATCACCTCTGCTGTTTGACACATCATCCCTAGAACTGACGCATTGCCTCTGCTGCACGGATGTCTTGAAACAAGGAGTTTGCATTGTCATTGTAACCCATTGGAACCACCTCTGTGCCACACACCTCTATGAAAGGATATCACCTTGCCAAATGCAACCCATCAGAACTTCTGCTGAGAGATGTATCTTCAACCAAGGACATCACCCAACACCGCCCACTGTAACCTCCACGGTGTGGAACATCTCCTTGCCAGACCTAGCCTCACCTGTGCTGTGTAATGCATCTTCAGCACAGGCCTACGCATCTCTTTGCAAGCAGGATTGAGGGACTGTGATGAGTGGACCTAGGTGGGTCTCTGTAGTCATCCCTCAGTCTGTCGCAGTTGGCGTTAACTTGTGACTTGATCTTCTCTAGAGCGACCTGATAACCACAGTTGGGATTTGGTGCTTTTTGGCTCTATTTTCACTGAAATCTTTAAACTTGCATATCTGGGGTTCTATCAATTGGATTTTGTTGTTCTGTTCTTGATTTATTTTTTTAAATGTACTCTATTTTGCTAAGTTGGTGTGGGATTTTTCTAGTGTGGTGTTTTCACTTTATTACTGTTTGAAGTGCTGCATAAATACTTCACTCGTTGCCTCTAAGTTAAACCTTACTGCTCTGTGCCAAGCTACTAGAAGGATGTGCACAGGTTAATTTGGGGGTTGTTTGAGACTTCACCCTGACAGGGATTGTGGTTGATGCTTAAGTAGGATTTCACCCCCTCAACCAGTAACCCATTTTGTATACTCACCCAGCTGCAACATACCAGATTCCACCTGCTGACTAAAGTCCTTTGCAGAAACAAGGCCTGCTGCAGTTGGGAACCCTTTTATTGGAATTTTTGGGGAATCTGGTTTTGCTATGCAAGAAATACGTATGGTTCATTGCAATCAAAACAAACCTTAGGGAACCTTTTTGAGGCTTGCAAATATTCTTCAGAATTTAGGGTGAACTGGCCTCTTCCATCGGTGGGGAACATCATCTGCGATTGAAGAGAGTTAATTGCCTATCCCACATTGCTATCTAACAGGTCCCTGTCTGGGTGATGTACCTCAGTGCCCAAGTACGAAAACATGCACTGTTCCCAGCACAGTTTCCTATCTATTGGATTGGTAGTGTTAGACGTCTGCAGGAGGCTTAAAGAAAACACACTGGGAGGCTTGATATATTCTGAAAGACTGCTAGGACTTCAACTAGCTGAGTAAGGTCAGACCCAGCCTTCCTGACATAAATCAGGATGTTGTTAGCAAATAAAGAAACAGAGTGAGTGACGTCACTAATCTTAAGGCCCAAGATAACTCTGATATCACTGATTGGGGCAACCAAAGGTTTAATAATTAGGGCAAATAGCCTGACCTGTCACCATCTGCCTCTGCTAACATCAGAAACTTCAGAGATGGTTTGCCCTTTGGAGACCCTCATTGAGGGGCTGGAATAAGGAAGGCTAACCCATTGGATCGTCCGTTTTCTATTCCCAAACCCCCTAATCATTCAGATCCAAAGCTTTATTGTAAAATGCCTCTTCACTGTCTAAGACAAGGCATACAGAATCATGCCAATTCGTGGGGCTATTTTTAGAATGCCAAAAAGTCTCCTAATGTTGGAGAAGGTGCTCTTCCAGGAAAGCAGCCACTTTAATCGGAATTTATCGGTCCTGAGACGAACGACAATAGTTGATTACTTAGTAATTTGCTAACTGTTTTATGTTGAGTATTCAAGACCGAAATGCGCTGGTATGAAGAACTGTTTAATGAGTCCCTACCTGGTTTTGGGATTGAGAATCTAATAGATGGTCGTTACCATTTTAGCCTCAAATGTTGGTGAAATAGGCTAGGCTGGGCACAACCCAAATGAGGGACTGGCTCAGATTTTCTGACCGTCTATATATCATATGACAGATTTTAGAACAAACTAAAACGATCTAGAGAGGTGTGGGGCTTGGGCACATATACCATAGAAATTGAGACATAAACAACATGCGGTAGCATTTAACAAGTTGAAGGTGAATGTGCCACATCATGTTTGAGCCACAGTATGGTATTCATGGTGCCTATTTGATAGGTGCCATGAGGGGAGATCCCCCTACTACTACATAGCATTCTAACCACTCTCAATGCCAGTGCAGCTATATGTCCTGCTTACCGTCTCCATCCTTTACTCTGCTCCTCATTTGTGTTTCTATCCCCGGTTGCTTCATGTCTGGTCTTCCATGCTGTTTCCTGTTTCCATTTACCCGTGTCTCTATATTAAATATTTACTTACGTTCAGTGTCTGTTTCTCCATGCCTACATGTATCAAACCCACTCACAATGTGAAAATGAAGCAAGACTCAAAGACTGGTAGAGCACATGGTGTTACCCTTTCAGTGCTACTTCCTGCCTCTGTTTCCCTTGCCTACTCTGGTCGGCATCAATCTTTGCATCTTCTTCCTTCTTGACTCACTCAGTGTCAGTACAGTCTGTGCCCCCATCTCAGTGTCCCTCTCAGCTTTCTATTTCGGAAACAATTTCCACCCCCCCTTCTCAATGACTCTAACCACTCTCCTCCCTGCCTGGTATGCATCTAGGTGTCCTTCCTGCATCCCACACTTAGGGGCATATTCACAAGATTGATTACAAGATGATATGCCACTTTTCTTGCACCCCTCCACCCGCACCTAACAATACCGTACTTACACCGTACTTGCACTGTATTTACAATATGGTGTACCATTGCGGCCGTTAGCACAATAGTGTCAACATTTTTTACGCTTTTGTGGCTCTTTGCTACTCTAGCGTCAGAAATTTTGACACTAGTGCAGAAAAGCACAGTTAGGCCCATTGAATAAAATGGGTGCTTCATTTTAACGCCTGCTCTGAGCAGGCTTTAAAAATGAAAGAAAAAATGGTGCAGTGAAATATTCTAAATTTCACTGAGCCATTTTTTCAGGCCTCCCTATGCCGGAACGCCCCACTGACAGAGGCATAATGTGGTGCAAGGGGTTGCAAAGTGGCACAATGCAAGCATTGAGCCACTTAGTATATATGGCGTGGCAGAAAACCACCTTAGCGTCAAAAGATTTACGCTATGGCAGCACTAAAGTGGCACAAGGGGCTTGTAAATATGCCCCTTAGAAAATAGCATTTGTGTATTTCAGCATCCTGTATCTTTTTTTATTGCGTCCTATCACCATTATTCTACCTCCTTTCTGGTCTCTGTCTTTACCTGCCTGATCACAGTTTCAGTGACAAATGGATTCAGATATGAATTGGGCAAGAAGGGTATCGAACTGACACTATATGAGGAGATGGAGTAAATGCATCAAAACAGCAGCAAATGGGATGGTGTAGTGACTACACAGCCTGTGAATTAGCAGTGTCGGTTTCACTCGCTCCTGCTTTTTAATTTAATTGCCAGATAAATATATGCCATAAAAAACAATAGGAGAGAGCTAAAATGGGAACACTCTCCAAAAAGACCTTCAACATTGTTTAGTCACAATAAATATGTGAAATTAAAAACATCGCAAGTGTTGGAGTGTAGTTATTATAATCAAAATTAACATGAAATGTTTGCAAATAAATGCCTAATGATCCCGCATAGAAATTGTATTGCTGTGTTTTACTAAGCGCATGTTTGAAATGTGCCCTCGGGGAGTGGCCACCAATGTATACGATGATTAATGAAATTGACTAATAATGAATTATTAATGTACTAATGTATGATTCTGTATTAGCATTTAGAGTCATATGTTAAGGTTTTGCTGAATTAATCATTAGGCCTTAGTTAGCATGAGTTGGGGCCTAGCTGCCGGTCTCATATTAAATGTGTTTTTCTAACGTGCAATGTGCTGACTTGCTGAAGGACATGTAGCCGTATTTTTCCAGAAGCTAGAAGATGTGTGTAACCGTAGTAAATTCTTTCTCATGAGACTCGACTTGCTCAAGGAGACATTCTTGCTGAATGCAACAGTGTAAACTTGCAACAGGTACAAGGTTGCCTGAACTGGTAAAGTTCAGGTAAAGACAATGGAACTACTGACTGAGCCTGAGAGAACAAACATTTGTACCTGACATTCTACTCGTTGGAGACGTCAATTACAGGAGCCAATAAACTACGTGAGAACTGTTCTAAAGTGACAATTCTAATGAGGTGATTACCTGATTATTGGACGGAGATAATGATGCACCAACATTTGCCCAATTGGAAATTAGGGGACTGTACAACAAGTTTGATATAATCCCGTGACGCGAGGGGAAATCAGCCATTACATGCCTTTGCTATTACCTAGACACTTCGTCACTCTGTCCTAAAGACTTTGCTGTTTAATTCTTCGAACCATCCTTATCTTTGTCCTGCCTGATTCATACTTTTCCTCCTTATGAGGGAAGCATCCCGTATTGCCTGTCTTGCTGAACTTGCTGTGTTTCCTGGCTGATGGCGACTCAACCGATGTCCTGAATACGAAGACTGACTCTGTATGCTGACCCAGTACGGAGGGTAACTATATGATAATGAAATTGTAATTGTCTGTTTGCCTTTCCTTTCTAGGTACCAACTGCTACCTTTTGATAGAGACCATAGTTAGACGTTTTCTAAATTTGTGTTGCTAAATTGTTTTGCATGAAGCCCAACATGCTAATGCTAATTCGAGGTTAGTTAAGTAGTTCACTAAAACGGCCGCAAATAGACAAATGACTGAATCAATGCTTTGTTGAATAATGCGCTACTGATACTCTGCTAAAGTTAATCCATGTTGACGTCGTGCTTTGTTCTAATGTTCATGATCTTTGCCTTGATGAAATCTTATTCTAGTTGCCATATTCTGACATTGCTGATGTGTTTTCTGGTTTTGAGGCTAATAAACTTGCTAGTAGAGTGTAACCAATAGGGAATAAAGTAACGTAAATCTTGCTAAGTTTTGTGTGGTTATTCATGGTTGAAAGGTCATGGTGTGATCAAACTTTATTAATGCATTTATCTAGATTGGTTTACTTTGACATAGCAAATATTGAGAAAATTATTGACCTAGTGATTTATATGCTGGTTAGTTGTCTCGTCCTAAGGTGTCTTCCATCAGGGTCAAAAGATCCATTAGCCTAAAACGAGTTCCAGACAAATTAAATTATCGAAGATGGGACGCGTTAGCAGTTCTGGTAGCAGAGGACGGTTTAGGCCCTTTGGGGCCCTAGGATGAGGGACCATTGTTTTAGAAGTATTTTCGAATTAATGCAAATTGGAAAGATGATGTGCCCCTAAGTCCCAAATGACTTTCCCAGAATCTCGGAGCTTGCCGAAGAGAGTTGGGTATGTTCTCGGCGTTCTAGTGATAGGCATGTGTGACGGAGAATTCAAACTTGCTCAGCTTATGCATATCACAGGTGATTTGTGAGGTTTGTGAGAATTTGGGCCAGCTGATGTTTTAGTAGGAGTGGGCGTACTCCGCAGTATGAGAGTAGGGAAGTCGGCAAACTTCATGTGAGTGTGGCGCTTTGTACTAAAAAAAATATTGTCCACGTGGTTGTTGGTGATGTACTGACCCAGCGTGGTCTAAGACTCCGGAGTATATTGATAACTGTAGGAGACACTTGGTTTATGTTGTAATTTGTGCGGTTTAATAGGTCAATTGGGGGCGTGGTTGACGGGTCAAGTTTGAGTCAAAGTGTGTGAATGAAACCTTCGATGGAGATTTGGTATGTTCTAAAGTGCACCATGATGAGCCATTGACAAGTCGAGAGTAGAATTTGCAGGTCGAATTCTGCTTGCGAGTGCGGGATCTGAGAAAGAGCGTAGCGGCGAGGCTTCAAGTGAAATCTCTGTAAAGTTCTGATGCAATTGTGTTACCCTTCCTGTAGTAAACTGGCAAATTTGAGTTTGTTGTTAAAGTGCTCGCAATATATTGCATTAGTTTTGTGTGGATTTAGAGTGGGGAAGACAAGCCGCAAGACTTTGTCAGCCAAAGAGTGTGTGGGTGTGACGTCATTGGAGCTGTGCTGGGGTAGGTCAGCTAGTGAGAAGGGTCGCGCACCGATTGCCAGCCGTCCGTGAGAGGCAATTGGTTGAGAAGGTAGGCGAAGAGTGTTCTGGGAATTAAAGTCACTTCCTGATTCGATTCTAAGCAAAATAAAAGACGCAAAAAATTACGTTTTTCAAGGCTTTAAAGAGTGCTTTGAGGGGAGATGTGTACATTACAGCGAGTGTGGGGGAGCCTACACCGCCAGGGGATACTCCGGCTTATGTCATAATGGAGGGGAAGGGAGTGTGGCCATGTCTTTGGCTAAAGCAATGGTGCAAATTAACAGAGAAAGATGGGTGTTTGGCGTTTCCAGAGAATGGAACCTTTAACATAGGGGCTCTAGAGAATTTGCGGAAAGCGTTAAATGAGCAAAAGCCGCCTCCGAGACCAGCTCAGTTTGAGGCATTAGCGATTTGGGATTTAATGGCCATGCAACAGAGGCAACAGAAATTCGAGAGGAGAATGAGAAAAGCAGAAAAGACTCTAGCGGAGGCTAGGTGGGATAGTGAGGCCAGGATGTGGAGAAGGGAAATAATAGACGGAGTTAGAATGTTTCCGGCAACAACTCAAGAAGCCAAAACACAGGGGAGAAAGGCAACTTGTAAAACAGACAAGGGGTCTAGTAGACAAAAGGAGACTCAGAAGTCTTGGGTAGATGCAGACGATTCGAATGACGATGAGTTTCTCAATCAGTTGTTACATGATCGACCACCACCATATGCCATAAATGACAACAGACCGAGTACTAGTGCAGGTCCTGTAAGTTCATCACAGAATCAGGGGATCATGAATACAGTACAGGCAAATAATGTTACCACATCAGCTCCGATACAGAATGGTGCTAGTGTATCCACTGCACCTGAGACGCAGATACGGTTGCAGCCACCACCAGTTCAGAGGCTCTACCCTGATGTCCCAGTATTAGAGACGACTACGAATTTGATGGTGCCGCCTGATCCAGTGTACACGAGATCAAAGTTAGTGCAGATTGAGCCAACTCCACATTTGCTGCTGCAGCAACAGGTGGTCCCGAATTACACTTCGGTCACAGGACCGCAGTCAGTTACAGCACCTATAATTAATCAAGCTATGGGAGCTAATGCTCCACCGGGATTGGGAAATGGACAGACACCAGCTGCTATATCTTTGCCAATCACTGTCAGTCCACCAGTACTGCTGTATGCGAAGGCGAAGCCTAGTGTATGCGACCAAGGAGTAATGACTCAAGAGGTGATAAGAGGAGGGTTCACAGGAAGCTCCCAATGGATGACACCGGGAGAACAGACAGCGGAGAGGTCTAGATCCTTGTTGGACTTCAGCCCGATTGGGGTTCCGTTAGAAACCATGAGACAAGCGGGTTTGGGTCTACTAACCCCACAGGTAATGAGTGCAAACACGTCGCAAACCCCGATGGTGAAGGCTGGAAATATCTTGTTGCAAGGCTTAACTGCGCAACAGTTGACTTAGTGGCTAGACAAGCTTAACACTCCACAGGCTACTCCGGTGACAGCAGAGCGATCAGAAAGAGAGGAATACCTGAATTTTGTGAGGTTGGGAGTGGAAGCAGCTGAGCTAGTAGAAGGGAGCATGGGAGTGAACAGATTAGAATCATACACTGAAGCATAATTAAGATATCTGTGCCCAAAAATAACCAAGGAAGTTAGTAAGGTGCACCAGAGGTTAGCGAATGTGGCAGATAAATAGGGCATAGACTTAGACAATACTAATTATAGGTTAGACTTCGAACCTAAAGATTTTGATCATTTGAGATCTACTGGGATGAAGGCACACCTCAAAGAGATACTACAGAGTGCGCAGGTTTGGGGAGCTTTAGAAAAGTAGGAAGGCAGATGGGCGAAGAAGAGAGATGAGAGGAAAAGTGACTGCCTGGAACAGCAGCAGGCGAAGGCTGCGCCAGACACGGGAACAATAAAGATGTTACCGATGAGAGAGACAGCTGGAGGGGTTCTAGTTCAAGTACCGTGGTCTAGAGGTGACATCTTGTCATTCACAAATGATTATCCCAGGCTGAGGGAAAAGCCGATAGAGTGGTACCAGCAAACAGATAGGTTTGTGAAGCTTGCAAAGTGTCTCTGGGAAGACTTGAATATACTGTTTGAGATTATAGTTCCAGCCGATTTGTGGCTTGAGTGCAAGAGGAGTGTGGATTGGCCGACAGTGGAATCGCCAAGGGACAGGGCTACAGGAGCACCGTCTCCTGAGGTGATGAAGTACTACTATAAGGTAATTGAATTCTTGAAGAAGAAAGTGTAGCCGAAAGTTACTGATTGGCAGAAAATTGATTGAACAGCACAAGAAGGCAAAGAGTCGATACATGCTTACTATGAGAGATTGTTAAAGGCATTCAAACACTACAGTGGCACAGAGGTCATAGAACCGAAAGACATGAATCACCTTGTGTTCAAGTTCATTGAAGGACTGAGGCCAGAGATTAGCCAGATGATTAAGAATCATTTGATCTGTTGGCAAGCAAAACCGATTGATGAGGTGTTGCAGTACGCGAAATACTGTAGTGATGAGATTGAGTTGAAGCAAAGAAAGCTGAAGGAGAAGGTTATGGTGATGCAAATTAGGGCAGCTCAAGCAGGGATGCAGGGAAATGGAGTACAGCAGATGGTACAGCAGCAACCTCAAGTTAACGGGATGTTTCAGCAGCAAACAAGAGGCAGAGGTCGGGGAGGTTTTGTGAACCGTGGTCCAGAATTGAATACTGTTGTGGTTCAAAATGGCGTGCAAGGGATGAAAAAGATGTCACCATGCATGCGTGCGGGGGCATGGGACACTGGAAGTGGAAATGTCCAATGATGGTGCAGGATGGTGTTGTTCAACAAAGCAATGTCAGTGCATTCCAAAATGTGAGCGGTCCAAGAATAAGGGGTCCAAATCCGAACTTCCAGAATAACATGGTTCAGATGCAGGGTCTCCAGCCTATGCAACAAATGCAAATGGCACGTGTTCAACCAGCGCAGGTGCAGCAAATACAACAGCAGATTCCCCTGGTA
The DNA here is from genome assembly GCF_031143425.1 of Pleurodeles waltl. Classification (NCBI taxonomy): domain Eukaryota; kingdom Metazoa; phylum Chordata; class Amphibia; order Caudata; family Salamandridae; genus Pleurodeles; species Pleurodeles waltl. The sequence continues at coordinate 387,643,388 of NC_090446.1, read as the reverse complement.
CCTAGACAGCAAATGGTGTTGCCTTTAGCTCCCATGGGACAGCAACAAGTGATGCTTCCTCAACAGGTCACAGGTCAAACAATGAGTCAAAATAATGCAGTACAACAGTTCCCATTGCGTGGTGAGAATGGAATAAACGATGAATGGTCGGATGACTGTTCGGAAAGTGAGGAGTACAGGCTTGCAGTGTCCCTAGAAGTAGATCAGAGGGGCCCTTATGTGCAAGGGAAAGTGATGGGTCACAAGGTTTCGTTCCTGTTTGACACATGAGCTACCCGCTCTACAGTCAGAAGTGCAGAGGTTCCGAAATTGCCGCTTTCAGGGCGTACTATAAAGGTGGTAGGAGTAGCAAATCAGCTCTTGACTAATCTAATTACAGATCCGGTCCACATCGAGATTAGTACCTTTCAGGGATTACATAGGTTTGTAGTCTGTGATTCAAGTCCTGTGTCCCTACTGGGGAGAGACTTGCTGTGTAAGACGAGGTGTTCGATCACCTGTTCCAATGAGGGAATTGAGGTACAGACAAACAGTGATGATGAAGGGGACGATGGTCAGATCTCAGAACCAGAGACGGAGACCACAGATGAGGAGTACCCTTTGATAAACCTTTTTCCGATGTTCACAGTGACCGATTTGCCAACCGAATTACAGGGAACAGTCACAGAGAAGGTGTGGGACTTGACAGGAAAGGAAGTGGGACTGATAAAAGGAGTAGAACCAGTCAAAGTAGATGTGAAGCCAAATGCCGTGTTTCCCCCGGTACCGCAGTACCACATGGCACAAGATGTCCTCATACAGGTGATGCAGATAATTGCGGATTTTGTGAAGGAAGGGTCTTAAAAGAAGTGATGAGCAGCCCATGCAATTCGCCAATAATGGGATTGAGAAAGCCTTGTGGGAAAGTTCAAATTGTCCAAGACCTGAGAAAAATTAATGAGATAGTGGTAAAATGTTGCCCCATAGTGCCAAATCCAGCTGTGATCATGTTTCAGGTTCCATGTGATGCAGAGTGGTTCACAGTTGTGGACTTGTCCCAACGTTCTTTTCTGTGCCTCTTCATGAGGACAGCCAATTCTCTTCAGTTTCAAATTCCTGGACAAGGTTTACAGTTGGTGTCGAATTCCTCAAGGGTTTTCAGAATCGCCTTACATCTTCAATCAGATATTGAAGAAGGACTTGGAAGCATTGGAACTGCCTTTTAATTCAACTCTAGTACAGTACATTGATGATTTGTTGATTGCATCCAAAATGAAAGATGACTACAGGTATGATACTATTGCCTTACTGAATCTTTTGGGAAAGAACGGACGTAAAGTGTCCCCAAAGAAGCTACAGTTCTGTCAGAAAGAGGTGAAGTACTTAGACCACCTGATTGAGAAGGGGTCAAGGAGAATATCCAAAGAAAGAGTGACAGCCATATTACAGATGAGTCCCCGACATCCAAGAGAGACGTGAGGATGTTTTTGGGAATGGTGGGCTACTGTCACCAGTGGATTCCCAACTTCTCGATTATCTCTAAGCCTTTGGTGAGGTTGACTGTCAAGGAGGTTAAGGATGGCCCGGATACCCTAACTATGTCCGAGAAAGAGATGAGAGCATTCATTGAACTGAGAGAGTGCATGTGCAGGGCTCCAGCTTTAGGTATGCCTGACTACACAAAGCCTTTTGTACTATTTTGTCAAGAACATGATGCTTGTTCTTTGTCTGTCCTGACACAGGTCCATGGAGGTGCAAACCACCCGGTAGCCTATTTTTCAGCTACTTTGGACCCAGTTGCAGCTGCCTTACCGGGTTGTCTGCGTGCAGTTGCAGCAGTTGGTCGAAGCCTTACTCAATGTGAAGGCATAGTGATGGGACATCCCTTAACAGTAATGGTCCCACACTCAGTCGAAATACTACTCACCGGAACCAAGACGCAGCACATGACAAATGCTCGTCTAACAAAATATGAAACAATTATACTTGGGTCACCTAATGCATCATTGAAACGCTGTACTGTGTTAAACCCAGCAACTTTGCTTCCCAATGAAAATACAGATGTTGATGAGGCTGAGGAAGTAGAACATGATTGTCTTGAGGTAACAGAACTGTGCACCAAACCAAGACCTGACATTTAAGATACTCAATTGGAGGAAAATGATTACATTATCTTTGTTGATGGTTCATGCCTGAAAGACTCAGTAGGAGTACTGAGAGCTGGATACTCTGTGTGTACAATCACCGGTATCCTGGAAGCATCTTGGCTTGAGAGAGTGTATTCTGCTCAAGTGGCTGAATTGGTGGCTCTTACTAGGGCTTGCCATGCCGCTGACAAACTGAAAGTGACTATCTATACTGACAGCAGATACGGATTTGGAATTGTCAATGATTTTGGCCAGCTGTGGTCACAGAGGGGTTTCATGACCTTTTCTGGTTCGCCAGTGAAAAATGGTGAAAGAATTAAGGAGTTGTTGCACGCGATTCAGTTACCTCTTGAAATTGCCGTGGTGAAATGCAGCGCTCATGTGAAATCACAAGACTTTGTGTCAATGGGAAACGGATATGCAGATCAGGTCGCAAGGTTTTGTGCATTGAACTGTATATCGTTCAAGGATCAGTGGGAATTGTTACCTGAAAATGAAAATGAAATATGCACAGGTTATGCATTGAGGGTGGTTAACACAACCGAAGAACTAAAATTGTTGCAGGGACGTGTCAGCAAGAAGAGAAAAATTCTTGGCTTAAAATGCAATGTGTACAAAGACCTGATGATTTGTGGGTTTCAGATGAGGGAAAAATGGTTTTGCCAAACAGTCTCTTGTCACAGTTTGCAAGGTTTTAGCATGGGCAAGCTCATATTGGGAGAGACGCCATGATCAGGTTGTTCAAAATCGATTGGTTCAATACAAAATTCAAACAAGCCGCAGAAGTAATTTGTCACAGGTGCATCATCTGTCAACAGATGAATGCGGGGAAAGGGAGCGTGGTGAACTTGAGCCACATTGGAGGTCCATTTAGCAGGATGCAGATGAATTTTATTGAGATGCCTGTGTGTGGAGGTCTGAGGTACGTGTTGGTGATTGTGTGCATCTTTAGTCACTGGATTGAAGCTTACCCTCCACGTAGGAATGACAGTCTCACAGTAGCGAAGTTGCAGCTTAGGGAGTTGATACCACGTTTCGGGTTCCCGATCTCTTTAGAATCAGATAGAGGAAGTCACTTCAACAATGAGGTGGTTAAACTCTTGTGTGCCGCACTGAACATTGAACAGAAGTTGCATTGTAGCTACCATCCTGAAGCCTCAGGACTAGTGGAGCAGATGAATGGTACCTTGAAGTCGAGAATGGCAAAAATGTGCGCAGCTACTAATTTGAAATGGCCAGATAAATTGCCCTTAGTGCTAATGTCAATGAGAAATACACCTAACAAGAAAACAGGACTGTCTCCTCATGAAATTCTCATGGGTCGAGCAATGAGATTGCCCGCAGTGCCTGCAAATGCTCTTGTGAATATCACGGATGATATGGTGTTGGACTACTGCAAGGGTCTGGCTGACGTGGTCCGCTCTTTCTCTCACCAGGTGGAAGCAACCACACTGCCACCGATAAATGACCCAGGTCACAATCTGAAAGCCGGTGACTGGGTTGTTGTCAAGAAACACGTGAGGAAGTCGTGTTTGGAGCAACATTGGAAGGGGCCATATCAAATGAGACTGACAACTACTACTGCTGTGAAATGTGATGGAATTCCAAAATGGATTCATGCCAGTCACGCAAAGAAGGTGACGTGTCCAACTGATGAGGAAATTGAGTTGTTGAAACTAAAAGCTACATAGAACGAAGTCTCAGGGCCGGAGAGTAATCAAGGGGGAACTGAGACTGAAGGAGAGCCCGTTGAGGATGGCTTGGTCACTCAAACAGCAAACAAGAAGGGTGATGGTGAGCCTATCTCAACTGAGGCACCAGGAGGGCCAACCCAAAGAGAGGTTATTCCAGAAGCAGACGGATACGGGTTTGAAGTTGAACCCCTGACAGACCCAGAAGGCGAAGGAGTTGAGGCGGAAGATAGTCAAAGTGTTCAGACTCCTCCGGAGCCACTTGCAGATCCAACAAGAGAAAGCTCCATAGCACAAGAGGAGGGCATTGAACAGCAACCTGAAAAGCAGGACGGAAAAAGAACATTGAGAAGAGATAAGTGACCAGAATCGCAAACTGGAAAAGGGAAAGTGGTCAGCAATGAAAACAATTGAGGAAGAGGTCGATACCACAAGGAAAGAAGATCTGAGTGAAGGAGAATTGCAGGGTGACCGCAAGTTGAAAAGAAAGAGAATTGCAAACAGAAAATATGCAGGTCCTGAATGGGCTTATGCAACGTCAGCCGAGTGGCAACAGGAGTTCTTGGCATTCTGTTTTGATCGTGAAGTCCCAGGTCAATATTATGGTACCTGAAGTTGGCTACAAATAAAAGACTGTGTTAAGCTGAAATTGAATAAAGGGAAACCTGAGAAAAGAGACTGATAAATTACCGGATGTGACATTGCTAACCTGAATTGACTTTTGAAAAACCCGATTTTGACAAGCTGCTAACTGGATTGACATAAGACCCTGGGAGTGAATGAGAAAGCTGTAAATACTTGCTGGAAAAATACTTTTGCATAAGCTTTGTGGGGAAAAGAGTTATTAACCATCCTCCTATTAGTTGTTTACGTTTGTAGTACTTTACTTTCTGATTCTTTACAGATCATGCCTAGGTCAGAAGATGACGTTGAGGGGAATAAGATCTGTAAATATGTGGGTATTGCTTTGGGTGTTGTGTGTGTGATATTCATTATAGCCTTGTTTGTGGAAATGCGTTTGGTGGATGAGAGTGAAGCTAACAATGCTACAGTTTCTGAGACTGCTACACTTACACCGTGGTATAAGTTTGAGGAAGATACAAAGTACTTGCATAACAAAACTAATACAAAAGGGGAGCTGTCTACTAATGTTTTCTATCGCTTGCTGAGTGCGTATGTTGACACTATGGATGCAAAGGCTTGTTATGTGTGTACACAAATTCCTCTTTAAGAGGGATTTACATATCACAGCTTGCCATTAACATATGGGATTAGTTGTAGTTTGTTACTAACGCGTTTCTATAATCAAGAAGAAGTGCAATATTTTTACTCCAACTATGATTTAGTATTCTCTTATGTGCCTATCATAGAAGATTTGAATAGTGTAGCTAAGTATTATGCTATAAAGCTGATTAAAGGATTCTTTGAGCCTAGAACGACAATTAGTGCTTCATATGCGCACCGCAATAATTTGACATGCTTGCTTACATCTGTAGAAAAGCGCTTTCTAGATCACACTGAAGATTGAAGGAGAGTTTTAAAGGGGAAATTAGAAAAGGGCTCGCAGCAACGATCATTCCTTAGTAATAGCAATAATGGGGTTAGGGAACAAGGGAAGCTAGCTTTAGATGCGAAACATGTAGGTAGGCTTTGCATAACACGACCTAAGTCATATTATGACAACGTGTTTGTGGGAACGAGTGAGCGTAAGCATGTGTTTTTGTTTCAGAATAAATGGACTTTCATGCTAAATGGAATGGATCAAGCGATCCCAGGAGGCTATTACATTTGTGGACTTAGTGCTTATTACCGTCTTCCAAAGGGATGGTATGGGACATGTTATTTGGGAATAGTTTTTCCAAAGATTTATCAACTAGATGATTTAAAGAAATTTCCGAAAGTGACGGAATTACTTTGTGCTAGACAAAAGAGAGAGACTGCTGCTGGTGTGGTAGGAGACATATTTGGAGCAATAATTCCTTCAGTCGGAGTTGTTTTGAACTCCATGTTTATTTGGGTTATGGATACTGAACAAAATTTGCGAAAGAAGTAAAGTAAAATGGGCAAAATATAAAGCGAGGAGGGAGGAAAAGAAAAGGGAGAAAATGTTTAGAGAAAAATACGAAAAGGCGAAGCAGAAAGAGTTAATCGAAATGAAGGAATTGAAAAGGTAAAGGATTGTTAAAGAATGGATTTGTGTGATGACAAGTGTCATCAGAGGAGGGATTGTTGGAGTGTAGTTATTATAATCAAAATTAACATGAAAGGTTTGCAAATTAATGCCTAATGATGCCGCATAGAAATTGTATTGCTGTGTTTTACTAAACGCGTGTTTGAAATGTGCCCTCGGGGAATGGCCACCAATGTATACGATGATTAATGAAATTGACTAATAATGAATTATTAATGTACTAATGTATGATTCTGTATTAGCACTTAGAGTTATATGTTAAGGTTTTGCTGAATTAATCATTAGGCCTTATTTAGCATGAGTCGGGGCCTAGCTGTCGGTCTCATATTAAATGTGTTTATCTAACGTGCAATGTGCTGACTTGCTGAAGGACATCTAGCCGTATCTTTCCAGAAGCTAGAAGATGTGCGTAACCGTAGTAAATTCTTTCTCATGAGACTCGACTTGCTCAAGGAGACATTCTTGCTGAATGCAACAGTGTAAACTTGCAACAGGTACAAGGTCGCCTGAACTGGTAAAGACAATGGAACTACTGATTGAGCCTGAGAGAATACAAATTTGTACCTGACATTCTACCCGTTGGAGACGTCAATTACAGGAGCCAATAAACTACGTGAGAACTGTTCTAAAGTGACAATTCTAATGAGGTGATTACCTGATTATTGGATGGAGATAATGATGCACCAAAATTTGCCCAGTTGGAAATTAGGGGACTGACAACAAGTCTGATATAATCCCGTGACGCGAGGGGAAATCAGCCATTACGTGCCTTTGCTATTACCTAGACACTTCGCCACTCTGTCTTAAAGACTTTGCTGTTTAATTCTTCATACCATTTTTATCTTTGTCCTGCCTGATTCATACTTTTCCTCCATATGAGGGAAGTGTCCCGTATTGCCTGTCTTGCTGAATTTGCTGTGTTTCCTGGCTGATGGCGACTCAGCTGATGTCCTGACGACGAAGACTGACTCTGTATGCTGACCCATTACAGAGGGTTACTATATGATAATAAAATTGTAATTGTCTGTTTGCCTTTCCTTTCTAGGTACCAACTGCTACCTTTTGATAGAGACCATAGTTAGACATTTTCTAAATTTGTGTTGCTAAATTGTTTTGCATGAAGCCCAACATGCTAATGCTAATTCGAGGTTAGTTAAGGAGTTCACTAAAACGGACGCAAATAGACAAATGACTGAATCAATCGTTTGTTGAATAATGCGCTACTGATACTCTGCTAAAGTTAATCCATGTTGACGTCGTGCTTTGTTCTAATGTTTATGATCTTTGCCTTGATGAAATCTTATTCTAGTTGCCACATTGTGACATTGCTGATGTGTTTTCTGGTTTTGAGGCTAATAAACTTGCTAGTAGAGTGTAACCAATAGGGAATAAAGTAACGTAAATCTTGCTAAGTTTTGTGTGGTTATTCATGGTTGAAAGGTCATGGTTTGATCAAACTTTATTAATGCATTTATCTAGATTGGTTTACTTTGACATAGCGAATATTGAGAAAATTATTGACCTAGTGATTTATATGCTGATTAGTTGTCTCGTCCTAAGGTGTCTTCAATCAGGGTCAAAAGATGAATTGGCCTAAAACGAGTCCCAGACAAATTAAATTATCTAAGATGGGACGCGTTAGCACAAGTGAGAGTAATGATTAAGCTAAAAAAATCTACAATGGTTTGTGATATGTCCTCTTATACTCATTGTTACTTTTGACTATTTCGCAATTAAATATGTAACATTCCCTCATTGCTAAAATGTTCATTTGGGCCTTTTCGAAACACATTTCACAGCACATGCAGACCTAACACATTAATGTCACAAAAAACTGTGGGCCGAAATCACACACACAAAGGGCAACAGGCAGCTTAGAGATTTCATGTCCCTTTTGAGTGCACATTTTTGATGAATTGGAATTCACAAACATTCCCAATAGTATATTTGAAAATCTGTGCTTGGTGACATTTCTCATGCAGACCACTAAGATCATTAAGTGATTTATTCCCCGGGCTCCATTTTTCCCAATGTGTAATTGTAATTATAGCTAGTATTAAATTACTCACTGGAAATGAAGTTCGATGTGCAAATGGAAAATGTTCTTCTTTTCTATTTTTTATCTCCTTAGGGAAAACATTACTCCCAGTGGGAAACCAATCCCCTATATCACCTTCATGTATGGATGTTATCCTTTTGCCCTCCCACTTTATAAAAGGACTGACATGAGTCCTTTGATGGAGTAAATGTCTGAATATCTCCAGACTGGTTGAGGGTCAGATCAGAATGTGTGAATATAGATAAACCTACAAGTGTAACAATGACATGTTCCGCCCACTCCCCATCCTTTATTTGTAATTTACTACTGTTAAAATATACGAGCTTGTGGCAGAGGATTATGCTATAATGAAATAATTTGTACTCATCAGCATCACTTAAGTGAATTACTGACAAGTGTTTCCAGTCATAAGCCTGTGTTTACAATCAAAAATGTTATTGTGAGTTGAGATGTATAATTTTTTAGAGAACTTGTTATGTGATTGGGTCAGCAATATTCTTGATCCCCGCAACCTTAAGTTTCCTTCCAAAACTTAGTCACAGTCTCTCACCTTGGAAACCACCAGTATACTATATTATCTGGGCTGTACATGTTGTGAGTGGATCGGTGTGTTTCCCAGCATACTCTATTCATAGTAATGAGAACATTTCTCATGTCACACTGCCAGGTCACCAAACCCACTGGAAAGCCTCTCTACCTTTTCCCTTTTCGAAAGGACCGTGTTGGCAAGGTTAGCAGGGCTTCTGTGTTTGTAGACTACTAGAACCCAGTAGGTAGGACAGAGATGTGCTTTATCGTCCTCTTGCTGTTCACCTAAACAGTGGTCTAGACAAAGATAGATCTCTTAACTGAGACTCTACAAATTGTAGAAATCTAGAGCACTACATGTGATCCAACACTGAGGGCTAATTGTGTGCAAAGGAGAATTGAAGTACACTTGCAACTTGCTCCACTGATTACTAGTACACAAAACAAAGTTCCTGTCTGACTTTCAAATCAAACTCAGAACTATAGGTAAATCTTGTCACACATATAATTGTAAGTGGGCTTTGTACCAGTTGGGGGGACTACAGAAAATCAACTTTCATCAAATTGATTAGCCGCATTATGGAGGCAATCAATATGTAGATACTGATGAGCACATGTGGGTTGACTGCAAAAAAGAAAGTGAGCATGTTAGTAAACCCCAAACATGCACACAACTGAATAAAACAATGTAGTATCCCTACTAATATTAGAATGTCTCAGTAATTTCAGTCTTATAGATGGGTACTAAGGTGCTGGCACTTGAGTATTAAAGATTTTGAGGGTCTCTCTTATAGGTTACTACTAATTTTTCATAGAGGTCTCCAAAACCTGAAGCCAAAACTCTATTAAATATTATCAATAAAACATCTTGGGAAATAGTGTCTTATCATTGGAACCACAGTACCAACTTAATTAAGATCCTTTCAGGTCAACAGTAATCAAACGTGTTGGAGTACATAGTGATCTGTGTATTAAAAAGCTAAGGATTTAAGTTCAACTTCCAGAAGTAAATTTGTTGACCTAAGACTGTTCCAAAATTCATTTTCAAAGATGATTCTAGAGTCTTCTGTAATTGAGTCTCACCTTACTTCTAAATATGTGTAACAGACCATTTTTTAACTTTTAATTGACTCATGCTTTATTAACTTTTGAATATCTTTTGACATAACAATCTCATTGTACTAAGATGGATTCTCTGAAATCCTTGATTTGAATTTCCAGTTTTGGTCTGGTTTGAAACCAAACGCTGAACCTAAAATGCTAAATGATTTAGGAATATCATCAACAGAAATTCTGTCGAACAAAGATATTCCCCTCTTTTTCCACGATGCCACGTTCAAGACTCTGTTGTTCCAGGTTAATATTTTGTTTAAAGAGATTGCTTTTTTACAAGTATTGCCCAGACAACCTCAAAATATCCCAGCATTTCACTGATGAATTTACATACATATTTTATTAATAGCCTTTTCCTCAAACACAAACCAATGATTGAGGGAAGGAGACCTAAATGAAGGAATGCCACAATTTGTCATCAACCTGAAACCATCATAGTATTTTAGAATTGTTGTTAAACAGTCTTTAGTTTCTAACAAACACAAGGTCTCCTGCTAACACATAAATGTGGAAAATCACCACTAATGCGATTCTAGTTGCTTTACCTGTGCATACTGATTCTGAAATAACCTAGTTTTGGTAAAATGCCTCTTCAAAAAATAAGACATTAATAATTGAATTCTCCATAAAAAAGGTACTTACATTCTCTTAGATACTGCATAAGTGATATAAAAAACAAATAGATCTGATATGTTGCCTCATAAACATTTACTATGACCCGTTTTGGAAATGCTACCTCTAATCTCTGACAGTAATCATCCAAAGAGTGAAGGTTGTATTTCTTGGACTATTTCATTTTGATGGTTGACATAATGAGATGATACATAGCTAATTACTATACTTTGATAAAGGCCATATTAATAAATGCTTTTTGACCTTTAGGAAAAGTATAGTGAAAACAAATCAAGTTTACAGACGTAACCCAACATAGATCTTGAGGTGACTGCACTCTACAAGTGATATTAGTATAACACAACAAAACATATGTGGTATCATATGCCTTGGAGTTAAAACAGGAAGAACATTCTTACAACTCCTACAGCTTTAGGAACTGCAACAATAATAACATTTTATTTTTGTTAAAAAAAAAAAAGGATTCAAGAGTTTTGGATGTGAGAAAATAAAAAATAAAATGCAGCATTTTGCATCGGAGGGAAAGGTGAGACAAAAAGAGGGGTACAAGGCAACCTCGAAAAAAAGTAAATGGATAAGGGGTAAAGTGACTTCTCCACATGTATAAGGAAAACAGGGAAGTGGAAAGAATAAAAAATATAAGCAACCACTGTGTCATTCCTACACACACAGGGAAAGGGAGAAATGGAAAGAAAAAGTCAAAAAGGTGAATTTTGGGCTGTTTAGCTCTATAATAAAAGATGAAAAATGCAAAATATCAGGTGTGCATTTTGAGTGGAAAATTATATCTGAGGAATTCTTCACCTTGCTCCTGACAAATGCCAGAGACCACGTTCGTTTGGTTGCATGGGTTAGGTCGAATTTGCCAGATAAACTAAAACTAATGCTCACATTTGTCAGCATAACAGAACTGCACAAAATATAATTATGCAGTGGAGAAGTTAAGCTATTTACAATAATGCAGTGGCTACTTCGCCCAAAACTAATACATCACAATAATAATAAGACCAAGTAATAGCTTTCACAAATTGATCACCTATTAGTCTATGGAAACAAATCAGGCATCACTCCGTAGCCTACCTAGCCTAGAAACAATCATATGAGGTGGCCAACAACAATTACAGAACTCGCCCTTCCTCCTTCTTGTGATCCTTCTTTCAAAACCTCAAAGAAAAGGAAGTAATCAATCTCCAGGGTTGCCTCAGGTTCTGAACTCCATTCCCCAACATTAGGGCATTATCATCTGAGGGGATAGCAATGCCCCCACACATCCAGATAAGCAATTTCAGTGCTAAATACTCCTAATTCTGGAAATCCTACATTTTGCAATTGTGACACATACAGCCACCTCCTTCTACTCTACAGCATTTTGTGATCATTTAAAGAAAATTCCAGCAAAAAAAGAATAATGTATACTATTGGGTAATGGATACCTTGGAGTACCAGGGAATCCTTAGGGGTATATATACCACAGTGTTACACAATTCTCATATAAGTAGTCTACCAGGTCAGCTTTATCAGTTGAGTCCTCCCATTTAGTCCAGTCAAGTTAACTAGAAGCACCCACATTCATCCTAAGATGACTTAAAGCTGTAGTAGTGAACTATTGCACTTTTAAATATCAATGCCTTCTTCTGTTTGCAGAAAAACAATAAATATTGTTCATGATTTATGGTTTTCTGTGTCTCACTGTACATTCTGTTTTAAAAATGCTTCTTGATAGGAGGATTGATCTTAGTTGTTTTGTAGATGATGAGCTATGTAGTTTGTATCATGACTAATCTGTTACAGAAATCATTTGCCTTATGTTTTGTTTTCCCTTTACCACAGCATACACAATTTTACCCCCAAGGTTGGTGAGTTTGACACAAGGAAAGCTATTCGACAAGCATTTGATGTTTGGCAGAAGGTAACTCCATTGACTTTCGAAGAAGTTCCCTATCATGAGATCAAGAGTGAAAGGAAAGAGGCAGACATCATGATATTTTTTGCATCTGGTTTTCACGGTGATAGTTCCCCCTTTGATGGAGAAGGTGGATTTTTAGCTCATGCATATTTCCCAGGACCCGGGATTGGAGGTGACACTCATTTTGATTCAGATGAACCCTGGACACTTGGCAACTCAAATCACGATGGTAAGTCCTTCAAAATATTTCAGAATATTACTTTGGAGCAGCCAAAAAGACAAGCATACAGTTGTCTTTTTAGAAAATGTACTTTTTACCATGAAGGTCATCCATCTGGCCTCATTTACAAACCAACTGCACCAACCTGATGTTGCTGCTGCTTTTGTTGCCCCAATCTGGTGAGGCTGATGTATATTCTAAAAGTATTTAAGTAATTTATGTGTAAAAGTTCTAAATGCTAACTGTCACAATGTTCTGAAATAGTCAACTGGACTGAACAAATGACTATATAATGGAAATAAAAGGAAAATAACCAATACAAGTAGGAAATAAAACCTTCCTTCTTATAAGAAGGGACTTTGAGCCCTTGATCAGAATATGAAGACAAACGGGGCAATGCCCACACCATTCAAAATGCTACAAAATGTTAATTTTGAAGTCTGATATTTTTGCTTCATCTGTGAAAAAAGTTAAAATTTTTCTCCTTTGTGTAAACACTGAACATATTTATGAGTTTTGTGGTGCAGGGCAGTGCAGCAAGTCACCTTGATATGCTACCCTGCAACACAGGAAAAGGGTAGGAATGCACTGTATTTATCCAATAGGGCGCATTCCTGTTCTTTCCTCCTGCCCTGGCATCCTTTTGTCAGCCTGGCACCAATGCAGGCACAACCCTCGCTGAACTATGCCCCGGAGTGACTGAGCATGAATGTGGATTATCATGAGGCAAAATAACAAAAGGAGGTAAAATCATGGATATATGGTCATTGTCACATCTGTGCTGATCATTCACCAGAGGATGCCAACACATGTAGGATGCCTGTTGGATGGGCTTCCACGTGGTCTGACCGCACTGTTAGGTTTGTAGTCATGATAGTCCAGAGGGGTGTTCTGCAGTCAGTTGAAAGCATTAGCCAGAATGTGTCTGGAAGTGGGCATAAGTGGTCAAATGTAGTTTTCTTTGACTGTTTAGCCAACATCATGATTGTGAGGAAAGAGGCGGGGTCAATCCTATGAACTATCACTCCCAACATTGCTTTTACAGCAAACTTCACTGGAAGTTTCCAATGCAAGATGAACTGTCTTTTCTGTTATGTGATTTTCTGATTGAATCATGCATAAAGGAAGCAAACATAAAAAGAAGCTCCTTTACAGTACATTCATCTCATTTTTTTATTGCATTTATTGCTTACCTATTCCCTGTTTTTGTCCCTGATTTTTTTTGCTTGCAGCTGTATTTAATTTGGACTTTTCTTGTGGATTTCATATCTTGGCTGTGTTTAGTTCCTGATGTGGTAGGTGTTGGTGTCTAACTTATCTACTGCATCATAATTCTTCATCTTCAGTCAAGCATTACCAGATTGCCAAAGAAGTTTTGTACCTTTGTATTTTTACTTCATACTGGGGCCCTCATAATAAGACACTTGATAGTTTTCACAAGTGTTATACAGTGCAGAGTGGTAGTGTGGCTGATGGGAAGAGTTGTCCATTTATGAACAAACAAGAAGGATACTGAACAGACCTTCACTGCATTCAGTCCTTGAAATATTGTGTGGCCAACGACTCCTAGATCCTTTCTCACTATGGATCATTCTCAGGATCTATCACAACAGTTAAGGCTTGAGAATTATGTGTTAAATGATTTTCATTTCAGGGTCTTCAGACATCACTGTAGACCATTCATGTGCCCTACATTCCTCTGGGGAGAGGAACATTTCTGAATTCTCTGACTCAGCACAGTGCTTTTTGCCCTGAGCAGTCGAATCAATATGGTATAGAATTGGAATACCTTATTAATTGTCACACTGGACCTGCTTTGTCTTGAGCTACCCTCCTGGTAACAAATTTAGATTCCTGTTTGGAAAAAATGTTGCTTGTCTACTTGCTTGAAAATGATGTTTAAACGTCCAGACAGGTGGTATTCAGCTGAAGAAGCCTTTTGTGATCTTCAGCTAAGTGGAATAAATGTATTGCCTTATGTGACTCCCTTGGCAGCCAAAACTACTTGGGCAGATAGAACTCAAATGAGTCAAGAAGGATCTTTTAGCTGAGAGTCAAAAGGAATGCAAGAGAACGGATGGCTTATGTTTATATTGTGAAAATGCTGGACATATTGTACACTTGTACAAAATAGCCTTCATAGAAGTTAGGAAGAGTCTAATCTACTCCCGATAAAGAGAGAAAAAAAGCAGCGTGTTGGGTTATACTTGATTATTTATGTACAATTAACCCCTTTGCTGCCAGGCCTTTTCCCCCTCCTGTGTCAAGCCTTTGTTTGGCTATTTGGGATAGTTTGCACTTAGACCCTCATAATGTTTTGTCCACAGAAGCTACCCGTGCCAAATTTGGGTCCTGTTTTTCCCACATATTGTGTTAAAATGACCATCTTCCCAGCTTTCAGAAACAGGCAGACTTGAATCAGAAAAACGACATTTTTCAACACAATTGTGGCATTTTAATAGGACATACCCCATTTTTATTATTTTGTGTGGTTTCAGCCTCCTTCCAGTTAGTGACAGAAATGGGAATGAAACCAATGTTGGATTCCAGACAGCTAAACATTTCTGATAAGTAAACAGAATTCTGAATTCAGCAAGGGGTCATTTGTGTATATCCTTCAAGCTTTTCCTACAGAAATTAACAGCTAAAATGTTTTAAAAAAAATGAAATTGAGGTGAAACAATGAGCCATTACTATCTACCTTTTCTTCTATAACGTTTTCCAGCCATGGCAGATTTTTGAAACCAATATACCATTACGTCTGCTGAACTCTTCTGGTTGTGGGGATATATAGGGCTTGTAGCTTCATCACGAACCCTAGGTACCCAGAGCAAAATATTAGCTGCACCTTGGAATGGGTTTTCATTGTAAATGTGGTGTACAGCAATTCATTTGGTGAAATATAAAGAGTGAAAAATAGGAATAAAGGAAACCTTTGTATTTCAAAAATGGACACAAGATAAAGGGGGTCATTCCGACCCCGGCGGGCGGTGGGCGCCGCCCGCCGGGCGGAAACCGCCCAAACACCGCCCCGCTGTCAAATGACCGCGGGGAGCATTCTGACTTTCCCGCTGGGCCGGTGGGCGATCTTCAAAAGATCGCCCGACGGACCAGCGGGAAAGCCCCAGCAAAGATGAAGCCGGCTCCGAATGGAGCCGGCGGATTTGCTGGGGTGCGACGGGTGCAGTTGCACCCGTCGCGATTTTCAGTGTCTGCCAAGCAGACACTGAAAATCTTAATGGGGCCCTGTTAGGGGGCCCCTGCAGTGCCCATGCCAGTGGCATGGGCACTGCAGGGGCCCCCAGGGGCCCCACGACACCCGTTCCCGCCAGCCTCTTCCTGGCGGTGTAAACCGCCAGGAACAGGCTGGCGGGAAGGGGGTCGGAATCCCCATGGCGGCGCTGCAAGCAGCGCCGCCATGGAGGATTCCCTGGGGCAGGGGAAAACCGGCGGGGGTTCCCCTTTTCTGACCGCGGCTTTACCGCCGCGGTCAGAATTGCCCCGGAAGCACCGCCAGCCTGTTGGCGGTGCTTCCTCTGCCCTCTGCCCTGGCGGTTACAAACCGCCAGGGTCAGAATGAGGGCCAAAGTGTTGAGAAACAGTGGTTATTGCACATCTCTGAATTCCTGGTTCCCCTTATTAGCATGTGAATTACAGGGCATTTCTCAAATAGACGTCTTCTTTACACACTGTCTTACATTTGGAAGGAAAAAATGTAGAGAAACACAATGGGCAATAACACTTGTTCTTCTATTTTGTGTCCCCCCAAGTCTCCCGATAAAAATGATACTTCACTTGTGTGGGTAGGCCTAGTGCCCGCAACAGGATACGCAACATGGACACATCATATTTTTACATTGAACTCTGATCTGAAAGTGCCTAGCTGTGGATTTTGGCCTCTAGCGTAGCCGGCTCCTGGGGAAACCTACCAAACCTGTGCATTTTTGAAAACTAGACACCTAGGGCAATTCGGAATGGAGTGACTTGTGGTGCTCTCACCAGGTGCTGTTACCCAGAATTCTTTGCAAACCTCAACATTTGTAAAAAAAAAAAAAACACTTTTCCTCACATTTCGTTGATAGAAAGTTTTGGAATCTTAGAGGAGCCACACATTTCCTTCCACCCAGCATTTCCCCAAGCCTCCTGATAAAAATTTACCTCACTTGTGTGGGTACGCCTAGTGCCTGTGACAGGAAATGCCCCAAAACACAACATGGACACATCCAATTTCTTTATGAAAACTGACCTGTTTTTTGCAAAGTGCCTTGCTGTGGATTTTGGCCTCCAGCTCATCCAGCACCTAGGAAAACTTTGTAAACCTGGACATTTCTGAAAACTAGACACCTGGGGGAACCCAGGATGGGGTAACTTGTGAAACTCTCTTCAGCTTCTGTTACCCAGAATCCATAGTAAACCTCAGAATTTGGCAAGAAAAAACACTTTTTCCTCATATTTCGGTGCTGCAAAGTTCTGGAATCTGAGGGGAGCCACAAACTTCCTTCTACCCAGAATTTCCCCACATCGCCCAATAAAAATGGTACCTCACTTGTGTGGGTAGGCCTAGTGGCAACAACAGGAAATGCCCCAAAACACTACTTGGACACATCAAAATTATCAATTACAAAACTACCTGTTTTTGCGGGGGCACCTGCTTTTTTGGTCCTGGGCTCAGTGGCCGTCTAGGGAAACCAACCAAACCCAGACATTTCTGAAAACTGGACACCCAAGGGAGTCCAGGGAGGTGTTTTCTTACCAAGAATCCTTAGCAAACCTCAAATTTAGCTAAAAAAAATCTAATTTTCCCAATATTTCTGTGTGGGATCACTGCACCAGCACAAATTTCCTTCCACCCAACATTCCCCTCAGTCTCCCAATAAAAATTATACCTCACAAGTGCCTGTGACAAGGAAGAGCCAAAAACATGTCAAAATTGAGGGGTAACCAAAGCGGGTCCAAAAGGGCAGTTAGAAAAAAAATGTTTTTAGGCTGACAAGTGGGGCAGAATTTTTATTGATATAGATGCAATAATGCTGGGTGGTAGAATTTCATGAATTCCTGCAGATTCCGGAAGGTTCCATCACAAAAATGTGGGGAAAATGTGTGATTTTGAGCAAAGTTGGAGGTTTGCAGGGCATTGTGGGCAAGAAAATGTAAAGCACGCCACGCTGGACTCACCCAGAAGTTTAGTTTTCAGATGTAATATCACAAAATTAAATGATGGACGGAGTGTTGAAACTTTTCAAACACTCACCCCCAGTCACAGATCTGGGTTCTCTTCCGATTGCGCTGACATCATCCGACGTCATTGGGGGAATTGGCGGGGGGGTGGAAGGGGAAGCCATTCCTCTTCCATTCCTGCCCAGGGGAGGGGGGTGGGAGGCCCACAGGGGAGCGCTAGCGCTCCTCCCGTGGGCCGGGTGCAGGACGAGCTGGTTGCATCCTCAGCACCCAAGCCCGTGGCTGAGGACGTGACCAGTTCATCTCAGGCATCCAATGGGTTAATACTGATAATCTGCTGTTCCTTTTACATACTGTTTTGAGAACGGAAGAAGGAAAAAGCATTAATATTTCTGCATTATTAAACCGTGTTAGATAGTAGTAGTTGCAGAATACCCCTAACAAAAGGAAAGAAGTCTTAAGTTATCTGAACAGTAGATGCCTCTCCCTTGCCTTTAGGGCCAATGCAGGAAACCTCATCAACCTTACAAGTCACTTGTGGTATTCCTTGGCGAAAGATGTATTATGCATTTTGGAATTGTTCCAGAGCGATACCCTTGTCATCACAGTTTTGTCATAACAGTTGGTGTGCTTCTGAAAGACATTGGGCCTGATTTAGATATTAGCGGATGGGTTACTCCGTCACAATGGAGCTGGCTAGCCCATCTACTGAAATCTAAATCCCATAATTTCCTACGGGATTTAGATTTCGGCAGATGGGATATCTGTCACCGTTATGACAGAGTAACCCATCCGCCATCCGTACTTATCAATTTTGCATATAAAGGATGGTGAATAGAAGAAGATGCCTTCTGGCACCCTATTTGGGCATTTGGAATATTATGTTATGCAAATTACAGGCATTTTGCACGATTTTATGATCCTCTAATTTCTGATGTTTAACATCAGTTTGTATTACTTTATCTGCGTGACAAACTTCATGAAGTGCACCTTGGTTGTTTCGGTTTAATGAGAGTGGGTTTACAATATGCTAAAAGTATGTGTTGTGGGTGAAAATCATTAAAACCATTAGAACCAACTTATAGGGAAAAACTATTCCCCCCTCAAACTACATAAATATTTTTGATTGGAAACTGTTGCACATGGGTGAAGTTGGGCAAAGTACACAAACTTTGCAACTTTGTAAAGTGCACAATTGTGTGCTATGCCTAATTTTGCTGTCACATTTATAATTGTATACACCCCTAGATGCATTGTGAGAAGCATAATCAGGAATATTAAGGGTTACTAACATGGGGGGAGAACATTAGTAAGGAAGAGTATCCTTAGATGCAGACTGCTAGATAAATAACACAAACAATAGATTGACACCTGCTTACAAGTCCCTTGATCCAATACAATGTAGGAACGAAAGGGTACTTGCTCCCCTTTAACTCATCTCGCTTATCCTATCATCCTAAGACTATCCAAATATTTACAAGGTAACTAGTAGCTGCCCTTAGATCTTTTTGCAGTGTCATCCCCAGACTTTGGACCTCATTACAACCCTGGCGGTCGGTGTTAAAGCGGCGGTAATACCGCCAACAGGCCGGCGAAAAAAAAAATGGAATCACGACCATAGACAGCCACTTTAACACTCCGACCGCCACAGCGGTATAAACAAACACCGTGGCAGTAACAGCCAACAGACAAGCAGAGGACAAAGTACCACCCACCCTATCACAACAGGCCTATCCGCCACCTTTTCCAGAGCGGAACCAACGCTCTCAAAAGCACGGTGGAAACAATACACAGAAGGGAAAACACTCACCTCTCGACACCCAACGAGGAACCAGGACGCCATGGAGCCCGAACTACAGGTGTTACCAATGATGGTCTTCCTCCTGCTCTATCAGGAGCAGGACAGACGCCGTCGACGACCACGGTGAGTACTGCACCTACAACACAGGGGAGAGGGGAGGGACACACATGCAAAATGCAATACCCCCAGCACCTCCCTCACCCACAACAACATACACACAAATACATGCAGCAACATTACATATACACCCTCCCACCCCCTGGAAGAACGCAAGGACAAAAGGAAATGATTGTAACGATTGTAATCATGAAAATTCTGATAGTGAAAGTTCAAAATTCAAGATATACAAATGTGTACACCAACTACACAAGTCCGGATAGTGTACTAATCATTGTCCGTGGACCAGTGGTCCCAAAATGCATGGACGAAGCCCACACAAGATACCTGACTCGAAACGAAGAGAACACTGATGGGGCATCTGATCAAAAATAAACAGGCACCTCAGGGGGAAGGGAAGGGGGGGCACCTCAGCCGGATGAACGCACAACGCCACTGCTGCACGAGGGGGCTCAACGCCCATTGCTGTATCCTGGGAAATGCAAAGCCACAGTCTCTCAAGTCTCTCAAGTCGGTGGTTTGCCCACTGCTTTATCCTGGGGAGTGCAAAGCCACAGTGTCTCAAGTCTCTCAAGTGGGTGGTTTTCCCACTGCTTTATCCTGGGGAGTGCAAAGCCACAGTCTCTCAAGTGGATGTCAATCTCCACTGGTTCTGGAGGGGGCCTGGTGCACAGAGTGCTTCATCCTGCCAAGGACTGAGGTAGTGGATGTCAATCTCCACTGGTTCTGGAGGGGGCCTGGTGCCCGGAATGCTTCATCCTGCCAAGGACTGAGGTAGTGGATGTCAATCTCCACTGGTTCTGGAGGGGGCATGGTGCCCAGTGTGCTCCACATGCAATGTGGCCGGTCCCATTCCCTCACCTGTGTGTGTGTTCCATGAGATTGCCTGTGAACAGGTAGCATGATACGCCATGGAGGCAGACATATACCCCACACTGCTGGGACTTCGCCTTCCACCTGCAGGTGCAAACAGTGATGGATGTCATGCCTCATGGAAGCTGGGCAGGGTCCAGGAACTCTCCTCCAGGCTCGGACGACTGACCACTGGGGTTGGTAGCCATGTCAGCGGTGGTTCCACTGTCTGAGCACGTCGCAGGGCTGGTGGCGGTGCTTGCGGGGGTGTCTGTGGCAGCGGTGCTGGCAGTGGTGCATGGGTCAGCACCTGTTGAGGGACACAGCAGGACGTCTCCTGCAGCCTTGGACGGCTGCCCACTGGGGAAGATGCTGGGGATTTCTGAGGCTGCAGACGCGCCGGTGACTGCGCAGGTGGCTGTGCAGGTGGTTGTGGAGGTGGTGGTGCTGGTGGCGGGATAGGTTGCGGTGTTCGCCGCCGTACAGGTGGTGGAGTCGTGGACAGAAGGAGTGACACTAGTCCCTCAGTCGGTGCCACCATGCCCTGTCCTGACCTGCTCTTCTGCTTTTGTCCCTTCCCCACCTTTGATGGGCTTGCCACTGTCCCCTTTTGATTTGGCGGAGCCCTTGGTGGCTGGTAGGTGCGGCTTCTCCCTCTGGGATGAGGGCACCTTCTTCACCTTGGCAGGTGGCGGAATGTTCTTGCCCTCGCTACGTGGCACACTGGCAGCCCTGATGGCTGGCGCACTCAAAGACCCGCAGTTGCTGCCACCACTGTGCCTGGGGATTTGGTGGCTGAGGTGCTGGGCTGGGACCTGGAAAGCCTGGCCCCAGGGGAAGGACAGGGGGTGGAAGTGACGGGAAGAGGTTAAGGTTTGCACTGAAAGGTTTTTTAGACACACTGGGACGGGAAGATGGAGGGGGTTTGGGAGTGGAGGAAGAGGTAGTAGTTGTAGGAGGTTTATGTTTGCTGAATTTCGGTGAAGGTGTATGGGCCGGAGGCTGTTGTGAGGTGGATGGCTGTTGGGTGGGTGTGTGCCTGCGTTTGTTTACTTTGGGAGGAGGGCTCACAGACACACTGGGAGAGGACACTGGAGATGTGTGCAGATGAGATTGCACATGAGCAGTGTGTGGTGATGGGCGTGCTGGTGATGGAGGTAGTGGCTGAGGATGTAGTGCATGCAGGTGTAAGTGGAGACGAGACAGGGAGGGGGGAGGAGGACGTGGAGGAGGGAGATACAGTGGAGGCAGTGGATGTTGCTGTGTCTGCATGGGGATGTGTGAGTGCCTGTGGGGTGTGTGGTGCTTATGTTTGCCATGTCCACTCTTGTGTGTTGATGAGTGTGCATGCTGGTCTGATGGTGTGCCTGGGATAGGCTGAGGTACAGGGGATTGGGTCTTAATGGAGGAAGTTGGTTGGGCGGGCTGGACACAGAGACAATGGCTGCCATCAGTGCTGAGGCCAGAGCCTGAAATGCTCTCTGTTGTGCCGCCTGCCCAATAATGAATGCCCTCCATGTATGCATATGTTTGTTGCAAATGCCTCTCAACACCCTGGGTGGCATTCAAAATGGTAGATTGCCCAACAGTGAGGCATCTCAGGAGTTCAATAGCCTCCTCACTGAGGGCAGCAGGGCTGACTGGGGCAGGGCCTGAGGTGCCTGGGGCGAAGGAGATGCCCACCTTCCTGGGTGAGCGGGCAAGGGACACACGCTGAGGGGCTGCTGGGAGGGCGGTGCTGGTGGGGGGGTGGCGGCTGTACCTGTAGATGCGGTGGGCACAGAGGTGCCCGCCTCAGCAAGGGAGCTCCCAAGGAGGAGTCGCTGTCACTGGTGTATGCTCCTGTCCCCGCTGTGGTGCTCCCCTCGCCCTCCATCCCACTTGTGGCTTCAGACTCCGTTGCTTCACCCTCCAGGGCCAAGTGGGTTGCAGCTTCTTCCTGCTCCGGTGCCACTGCTCCTCTGCCTGATGATGCTATTGCACACAAGAACAGGGAGACAAAACAAAAAGGGGGGGAAAGACAGAAGAAAAACATGTTCAGTGCATGCAACACCACTATCGTTGGCAGATACAACACACAGGTAGCCCTCTCCACTACACGATGCACTAACAGTTTCTGGCAAATTCACATGCCCATGGGGTACGAGGCCTAAGCCTAGTTGCTGCACACCTGGAAGTCACAGGAGCCTGACTAGGTGTAGATGGCTATTACCACAAGTGGGGTTCGGGAGCCACAGAGCCTGCATAACAAGGGACCTACCAAGTCCGCCCTGGCCTAGGGGAACCCACTGCCTAACCCCCGCCCAGACACCTCGTAATGCGCGCAGAGTCAGCTGAATGAGAGTGTACTCACCCCCTTGTGGCTGCTGTGATGCCCTCAAGCACCCATCCAACTCCGGATAGGCCACCGTCAGGATCCGGGACATCAGGGGGGTCATGGTGCGACGGGCACCCCTTCCACGTTGGGAGGCCATCCCCAGCTGGGCCTCTGCCGTCTTCTTGCTCCAGTGGCGCAGGTCCTCCCATCTTTTCCGGCAGT
The DNA here is from genome assembly GCF_031143425.1 of Pleurodeles waltl. NCBI lineage: Eukaryota > Metazoa > Chordata > Amphibia > Caudata > Salamandridae > Pleurodeles > Pleurodeles waltl. Next base: position 387,620,434 of record NC_090446.1, on the reverse strand, counting down.
GGGCGCTCCATCTGTGGTAGACCCCCAGGGTCCGGACGTCCTTGGCGATGGTACGCCAAATACCCTTCTTCTGGTGGGCGCTGACCTAGAGGAAAGGTACAGGAGGAAAGGATATTACTCACCCGTCCGGACCGTCATACTCATTGCCCACCAGTTCCCACCCATGCCCTGACACACATACACTCACCATCCGCACATGCAGGCCTCAGCCCCCCGTATCTTCTATCCACACCACTCTAAACAGGCATTGCCCACGCAGCATGCTTACAGTGTACTCACCTGTTTGTCTGGAGGACCTTACAGTTGCGTGTACTGGGGTAGGACCCCATCCACCAGTTTCTCTAACTCCTCCTAAGTGAAGGCAGGGGTCCTTTCCCCAGACACTGTAGCCATTGTCGCTTCCAGACACAGTTCACAGCAGCACTTGCAGTGTAGGTCCTCTCCTGTTGAAGGTCAGGTATCAAGTGAGGGAACAGATAGAAAATGGCGGTCACGTCCGCGGTGGTGCGTACCGTCACCACCGGCGCACATCGTCATTGGCTCCTGGGACCCATAGGGCCCAATGTTAACCAATGCAGAATAGCGCTGCGGTCTTCGACCGCCCACCGCGACGGTATACAGCACCAGCGCAGTTACCTCATTTTCCATTGTCCCACCTTACAGGTCAGGCAGCCGCCATTTCAGGGGGTCACATGGGATGGAAAAAAACTGCGTCACACCTATCTAGGCCGGGAATACAGACAGATATCGGGACATTGTGAATAACCAAAGTTTCAGCCAATAACACATTGTGATACCTCTGTGTTGGATGACCCTCTGCTCGCTGTTCTCCTCCATAGGGCACGTCTTCTGGGGCAGGTGATGAGATGGCAGCATCCTCCGTTGTACAGGCCCCTGGTGGACCTGTCGACAATGGAAGAGAGACACATCACAATAACATACAGACTTGATCATGCAACAATCCTGGAACTGTGTGCCCAGTTGGAGCCAGACCTGATTTCAGCCATCCGCCATCCCACAGGAATCCCCCCTCTAGTGAAGGTTCTGTCTGTACTCCATTTCCTGGCCAGTGGGTATTTTCAAACAACAGTGGCTATGGCATCAGGAATGTCGCAGCCAATGTTCTCTAACGTGTTGTTCAGAGTGTAATCTGCCCTGCTGAAACACATGCACAGCTACATCGTTTTCCCTCAGGTGGAGGATTTGCAGACAGTGAAAGGTGACTTTTATGACCTGGGACATATCCCCAACATCATTGGTGCTATTGATTGTACACATGTGGCATATGTCCCCCTCCCCGCAGGAATGAACAGGTGTACAGAAACCGGAAAAGCTACCATTCGATGAATGTGCAGAAGGTGTGTTTGGCAGACCAGTACATCTCCCACGTGAATGCCAAATATCCTGGCTCAGTGCATGACGCTTACATTTTGAAGAATAGCAGCATCCCTTATGTGATGGGCCAACTCCAGAGGCACCGTGTGTGGCTAATAGGTGAAGCCAAGGTCCCAACACAGTTGTCAGAGGTGTCTGGGTAGGGGCTGTCACTCAGGGTTAGTGTGTGTCTAACAATTGCCCCTCGACATTTTCAGGTGACTCTGGTTATCCCAACCTGTCATGGCTACTGACCCCAGTGAGGAATCCCAGGACAAGGGCAGAGGAACGCTACAATGAGGCACATGGGTGAACTAGGAGGATTATAGAACGCACCTTCGGCCTCCTGAAGGCCAGATTCCAGTGCCTACATCTGACAGGTGGCTCCCTATACTACTCACCGAAGAAGGTGTGCCAGATAATCGTGGCCTGCTGTATGCTGCACAACCTGGCATTGCGACGGCAGGTGCCTTTTCTGCAGGAGGATGGGCCAGATGGTGGTCTTGTGGCACCTGTGGAGCCGGTGGACAGTGAAGAAGAGGAGGCAGAAGAAGAAGATGTCTGCAACTGAAACAACATCATCATGCAATACTTCCAGTGAGACACAGATAATAAGATGTAACTGCTTCCCACATCTCATACTATTTTTGGAGCTAGCATAAGTCTGTCATTTTCACTCAGTGTATGGACCCTGACTTGTTACTTTGGCTTTCCATTTCACAGATCTGGCTCCCACTTTGTGCCCTGTGCTATGTTTACTGCTGGTCTACAGCTGTGTTACATTGGTATGTGAACAAGTACATTGACATTGATATATTCCAGAGATTTAGCAATTACACATTTGTGAAAGCACAGACTGACTCCAGCTTGTTTAGTGATTCAAGTGTGTTTATTTGTATGCAAATAAGTGGAGGGGGTGTAAAATGGGCTGGGGTGATGGTGGAGGAATGTCCATGGCAGAGTCCAGTCTATTTGTTTCACAGGTGCATTGTCCAATGGGGCATAGGAAGTGGAGCAATGGCAGTTTAAGGTGGACAGGGTGTCAAAGTGGGACAGAAAGGTGACATTAAGGGGGGTCTTATTTCCTGGTGGGGGTCTTGGCAATGTTCTCTGTCTTGTTCTTGGATCTCAGGGACCGTTTGCGGGGTGGTTCTCCATCTGCAGGGGGTGGGGTGCTGGTGTCCTGTTGTTCCTGTGGCGGTGCCTCCTGTCCACTAGCGCCGGTGGAGGTGGAGGGCTGTTCATCGTCCAGGATAGTGTCAGGGGCCCGTTGGTGTGCCACTGTGTCCCTCCTGCTGTTGAGAATGTCTTCCAGCACCCCTGCAATGGTGAACAGGGTGGTGTTGATGGACTTCAAGTCCTCCCTGATCCCCAGGTAGTGTTCCTCCTGCAGCTGCTGGGTCTCCTGAGACTTGGCCAGTGGTCTCCTGGGAATGGTGGTAAGCTCCCATGATGTTGGAGAGTGCCTCGGGCAGTGTCGGTTCCCTGGGCCTGCCCTCCCCCTGTCGCACAGCAGTCCTCCCAGCTTCCCTGTTATCCTGCGCCTCTGTCCCCTGAACTGTGTGCCCACTGCCCCCAGGTCCCTGATCGTCCTGTGTTAGTGGGGTTGCCAGCGTTCCCTGTAGTGGTGGACACACTGCTGATTGACGTGTCCTGGGGACAGAGGGATGGGCCCGCTGGGTGGGTGCTGTGGTGGTGTTTCCTGAGGGGGGAGTTTCAGTGGTGGTTTGTGACTGTGTCAGGGGAACCGACTGTCCAGAGGTCCCTGATGGGCCGTGCAGGTCATCTTGATACAGGCGTGCTGAGCTGCTGTCGTTATTGTGGGCCTCTTCTGTGGGGGTACTGGATATGTCTGGCACCTACTGTCCGGTGACGTTGGGTAGGGGTCCTGTTGGGATGTAAATGTATAGTAATGTATGTGTGTGTGCCATCTTGTGCAGTGGGTGAGTGACCCTCTAGTCCTGTGCTTGCATTATTGGCTTGGTCCTTGTGTGATTGTTGATGAGTGAGTCTCTCTACTGGACATGCTTTGGTTATGGGTGTCCATGCATTGGTGTTACATACAAGGCTTGGTTTTGGGATGTGTGGGTTGTGTTAGTGGGGTATCTGTGGGTTGGCGGGGTGATGGGTGTGAGGGTGAGGGTGGGAGTATGTGATGGCATGCAGGTGGGGTGAGGGGGATAAAGTAGTAAAGATTTGCCTTACCAGAGTCCAGTCCGCCTGCTACTTCTGCCAGGTCCTCAGGATGCATAATTGCCAAGACTTGCTCCTCCCATGTTGTTAGTTGTGGGGGAAGATGGGGGTCCACCACCAGTCCTCTGTACAGCAATCTGGTGTCTGGATACCACGGAACATACCTTCCCCCGTAGGTCGTTCCACCTCTTCCTGATGTCATCCAGTGTTCTTGAATGCTGTCCCACTGCATTAACCCTGTGGACAATTCGGCTCCATAGCTCCATCTTCCTTGCAATGGATGTCTGCTGCACCTGTGACCCGAATAGCTGTGGCTCTACCCGGACGATTTCCTCCACCATGACCCTGAGCTCCTTCTCTGAAAACCTGGGGTGTCTTTGGGGTGCCAGGATGTGGTGTGGGTGATGTGTGAGGTGGTGTCTGTTGTGATGTGTTAGGGGATGTGTTGGTGTGAGTTGTTTGAGGTGCGTGGATGTTGTATGAGTGATGGTGTTGTGTGTCTGTGGATGCTGGTGTGGCGTTAGGTAGTCTCTCTCTCTGGCCTTCTTTCAAATTTTTGGTTGTAAGGGTTTGTGGGTGATGTGGGTGTGTGCTTTATATTAGATTGGGTGTGTGGGTGTGGTGTGTGTATATATATCAAGTATATGTATTTTGAATTGTCCAATGTGGTTGTGTTTTGTTAGTGTGTGTGTATTTTGAGCGCAGCGGTGTGTACCGCCAATGGTTTACCGTGGTTGAAAGACCGCTGCGCTGATTCGTGGGTCGCGATACTGTGGGCGTATTCCTGTTGGCATGACGGTGTCGGTTTTGGTATCGCCAGTTTATCACTGACCTTTGGAGTGGCGGACTTGTGTGGGTGTCTGTATTGTGGCGGATTCCAAGATGTGGGTCGTGATACCTGTGGTGGAATTCCGCTGCCGCGACGGTATCTTGGCGGTCTTCTGCACAGCAGAAAGCTGGATTTACTGCCAATGTTGTAATGAGGGCCTTTATGCCTTCACACTCCTGTTTTCTGAACACATTTGTGTTGGATGTTAGGACTCTGTGCCTAGCCAGTGCTAAAGCACTTGTGCTCTCTCCTTTGAACATGCTAGAATTCCCTTAAACCCATTTGGCACATTTCATTTACTTATAAGACCCTAGCAAAGTGGTACTACATGTACCCAGGGGCTGTAAATTAAATGCTGCTAGTGGGACTGTTATACTATGTGCACCACCCACTTAAGTAGATATTTAAAAAAATGTTTCAGGCCTTCCACTGCAGCCTGCGTGCACAGTTTAAACTGCTGCTTCAACCTGGCAACCAGATAAACAGTGGGTGGTTTGTACATCTAGGTAGTCTTTTTACTTAAAGCTTTGAAATGGCATATCTCTGGTTCTACTGAGTGGATTTGTGTTGTTTTGGTCTCAAATAATTAATTAAATTTAACACTATTTTGCTGAACTGGTGTGAGATTTTTCTTGTGTTGTATTTTCACTTTATTACTGTTTGAAGTGTTGCATAAATACCTCACATATTTCCTCTTGGTTAAGCCTGGCTGTCTGGTGGCAAGCTAACAGAGGGTTAAGCACATGCTAATTTGGAGTTTGGCAGTGTTTCACCCTGACAGAGATTGTGGTGCTGCTTGAGTAGGGCTTCACCCCCCTCCTAACCAGTTAGCTAATTTCCTACAGTAGGGAGCAATACCTGCATCTGGTCTTCTTTTGTAGACATTCCCACAAGAACCTTATTCCAAGTCGACAGGACAATGCTTTCAAGGTCAAGACTCTTTTGACATTCTGATGCAATCTGGGAGTTGTAGTTTTGATCTGCTTACATTTAATTGTTCGGACTAACGCACATGAATATGATTTGGAAGGGAAAAAAGGGTATGAACTCATGGTGTCCTGCCAACAAGGGACGAGCGGGTAAATACACATTAAGTCAGCTTCATTTATATCTCTCCCCTCACATAACTAATTTCCTTCCTTACCTTAATACCTTTCATGGTGGAGGTGCTTTATCCGTTCCACCTCTCCTGGAGTTTCTGTCTACTAAGCTGAACTTCATGCAGAGTTGAGAACCTGCTTTACACTCTGCAGTGTGCAAAGTTAATCATTTAACCCAATATTTCTCTGACATACAACATTAGTTTAGACATCACTGCTCAGAAACAGAAAGTGGTAAACCCTTGTCACTGTTTCTGCTATGAAAGGATTGAAAATCGAGCCCTAACTCAGAGAAATATTGGGTTAAATTAATTCACTTCACCCACTACAGGCACATAAAAACAGAAGCTCAGCTCTGTTCTGAACTAGCAAAACCCATCATAATATGTCCCACATCTTTCACTTCTGTCTGTCATCTACTTCCTTCCACCCCTTCGCTGTGCATGCCCTTTCAGCTTCTTAGTCACTTTTATTGTTAGATAAAACCATACAACATATTCAGATAAAAGGAGACACACTAAGAGCTATGAAACCCATCAAAGGAAACTGCTGCCAGTCCTATCCAACTATCCAAACAGAAAGTAAAAAGAGAGATGAATCATTGTCAAAGCAGTTCATTAGCCTAAGATAGTCTAAAGATAGAATTACTGACAATAACCACATAAGCACATTCATCAAAGCCCATAATAGTCAGTTTTAAAGATTTAGGGGGTCATTCCGACCGGGGACCACGGAAGCACCGCCAACAGGCTGGCGGTGCTTCCAGGGCCATTCTGACCGTGGCGGTAAAGCCGCGGTCAGAAAAGGGGAACCGGCGGTTTCCCGCCGGTTTTCCCCTGGCCCAGGGAATCCTCCATGGCGGCGCTGCTTGCAGCGCCACCATGGGGATTCCGACCCCCTTTCACCGCCAGAAACTGGATGGCGGGAACGGGTGTCGTGGGGCCCCTGGGGGCCCCTGCACTGCCCATGCCAATTGCATGGGCAGTGCAGGGGCCCCCTAACAGGGCCCTATAAGGATTTTCACTGTCTGCTTTGCAGACAGTGAAAATTGCGACGGGTGCCACTGCACCCGTCGCACCCCTGCAACTCCGCCGGCTCCATTCGGAGCCGGCTTCCTTGTTGCAGGGTCTTTCCCGCTGGGCCGGCGGGCGCCCTTTTGGCGGTCGCCCGCCGGCCCAGTGGGAAAGCCAGAATGGCATCCGCGGTCTTCTGACCGCGGAGCAGCCATTTGTCGGTTCCCGTTTGGCTGGCGGCGCCCGCCGCCAGCCAACGTTGGAATGAGGCCCTTAATAATTATGCCACATCGTTGGAAACAGTTTCCAGCAAAAACATGAAATACATTCCTCAATGGTTCTGAATTCTAAAAGATGGAACAGAGATGTTATGGCATAATTTCTTTCACCTCTTAAACCTCAATGGCTGGTACTGTGCACTTCCAGTGTTCAGACAGGCACAGATGGGCGTACCTTAGCACAAACAACAAAGGTTATTTTGAAAAGAGAAACAAATGAGAATGTGTTTCTCCTTTCAAAAAAAACTTTGTAGTCCCCGTTTGGTGTTTGTTGTTTGTGCTAAACTGTACCCAGGTCCTTCGGTCTTTTGATGTAATATTAGGTGTGCCTTAGGCCTGTCTTTTTCACGGCTGAAGTACGCAGACACATATTGCGTACTTATGAAGGCCACTTTGGATCAGGACAAGAGAAGGTGGGGTTGATATTCACAGTAACTGCAGCAAATAATCTGAAAAGAATAAGCAACAGAAGACACAGTGACTCCTGCGATATCCTAAGTGTTTCCGGGGTTAAATCCCACCCTTGAATCCTAAAAAGACCTTACCCCCTTTACCTCTACCCATCCCCTGAATCCTAAAAAAAACTCACCTCCTTTTACCCATAACCACCCCCTGCACCCTAGAAAAATTCTTATCTCCATTTGTCTCTATCCACCCCTGAACCTCAAAACCCTTACCTCACTTTGCACCCTAGAAAAATTCTTATCTCCATTTGTCTCTATCCACCCCTGAACCTCAAAACCCTTACCTCACTTTAACTGTAACTGTACCCGCCCTTGAACCCTAAAAAACATTGTAGGGCTGTGGACTGCAAGATGAGAGATGTGCACAAGCATTGCATGCACTGACCACTGTTTACTTTAACAAACTTGAAGAAGAGGGGCTCATGCTTATGCTCTGTCTGCAGCGTCCCCCTTCCACAGTGCAGTGGTCTCAGATTGCATACCAGAACATATGTGATAATGCCTACTCCAGGAGGTAAAATGGAAGCTCTCAAATGTTTCAAGTCATCCATGACATGACATTAGGATGTTATTTTGAACAGTATTGATCCAACATCGAAACTCTTGCCACATGGTCTCATCACCCTTTCAGAAGACCAGGATGTCATCTATATAGCAACACCACATTAGGATGTTATTTTGAACAGCTGTGGCTTTGTTCAAAGTGGGCCATGCACAGGCATGTTGGGCTCAATATGAACATGATGCCCAAAGAGGTCCCTTGTATTTGGTGGTAAATCTGTTTCTTAAACATGAAGAAGTTGTTCTTCATGTCAGGATGGCCCCATGTTTCAGTTTGTCTTGTGGGTTTATCTCACACTTAGGAGACATCACAAAGATACATACACATTTGTTTGAACACCAGGCTCACCCTCGGATACCTATACTACTACAACTTGTGGTACTTATCTCACAATATGGGTGTTGTAATAGCACTTTGTGATCTATGCTGCATCACCAACTGATGATTCGCTTAATGGGCTCTTCCTTTTCAACTGTAATATGTTTTACTGTGTTTTCTCCTTCTTTTCACACGGGGATACATGTGCATCGCTTACTACCTCTCAACAATAAGTTGGATGCCATCAAATGGCGTTTTAACTATGTTGTGATGACATAGCCTCTGATTGGTTGTCTGGATACTTCCTCATTTTCTTTGGGTACTGCCCCCATTTCTTGTTTGCCGATTGATACGGCACCTGATTTTATATACTCCTTCAGCCGAGTAAGTATTACCTATTGCTTACCATTTTTCAATGTTGCTCCTATTTTACTGACCTGGGCCTCTCAGACTTACTTTATGTCAATGACGTGTTGTACATTTAGCAGCTGTGCGCTAACCTCTTCCTTCGATCCATGGTGCTTGACTTGATTGATTCATATGGTAAGCTCTCTGTCCCAGGCCTAAAATCTGGACGTTTATGCATATCTCACTGCAGGCACATATGTACCAACAAACAGTGTATGTGTGTGTATTTTGATGTTTGTTATGCGATGACGTTGGTGACTGTATAGCACCCCCTATAGCATGTGCATGTCTACCATTGGAGACACTTGAAGATTGCAAGCTGGACTCAGTGATCTTGATGCTGCTTCTAAACCCCTTGTGCTTAAACTTTATTTTCTTCCTACGTGTTCATGTTTTCTTTCCTAGGTTGGATGAACAGTTTCTGATTATTATACGAGGTATTTTTTCCAGGGGAACACATAAGCCTATACTTTGACTTACAAAAAGTACTGTAGGAGTCGGGTAGGGTACCACTGATGCCTATCTTTATGTTTAGGGTCCTTAAGAAGCGCTGTGGATCCTTTCTGGGCCTGTAAGGCATAAAGCATGTTGACCTGATTACATGTGATGTAACTGCACTTAGGGCCAGATGTAGGTAGGAAAAAAATAGCAAGTCGGAAATTGCGATTCAATGCGAATCGCAATTTCCAACTCGCAAAATGGGATCCAAGAAAAAAGTGCAACACCAATTTGAGAATCCCAAATGATGTCGCACCGCATTTTGCAAGTTTGCTTCTAGCGAGGTCGATTTTTGCAACCTCGCTAAAAGCGAGCTCGCAATTTGCGAGTCGGATGTCGCAAATTTCGACTGGCCTGCAAATTGCCTGCAGGTGCAGCATAGCAGTTGGGAAATACACTTCCTGGCTCTTGGTGATGACATCAGAACCAGGAAGTCATCAAATACACCTGGGAGGAGGGAGGAACACACCCTTTCCAAACTGCAGTGCAACACCCAGGAGAGAGGACCTGCTGCTACTATGGAGGAAACTGGCAGTGCTGGGAGAAGAAGAAAACTGAAGTTTTCTGACAAAGAACTGGAGGTGCTCACTGAGGAATGCTGGCAGCACCATGACAAACTGTTTGGGAAGGCAGCCCTGAGTGTCCCAGACACTGGAAAAAGAAGAGTTGGCTGCAAATCCAGGACCGGATTAATGCCATAGGGGTGAGCCACAGCACCCTGGAGGAAATAAAGAAAAGGTGGTATGACCTGCGCTCCAGGACAAAGGAGAGGGTAGCAGAGCGGCTCAGAGAAATGAGGGGCACCAGAGGAGGCCCATCCACCGTCCCACCACCCACAGCCATGGAAGCAATGGTGGAGCAGACCCTGGAGCCTGAGGCCGTTTCTGGAATGGGAGAAGTGGACAGTTCTGCGCCAGGGACATCCAAAAGTGAGTACCATGAGATATGCATTCACACCTACAAATGCAGTATCCACACTCTCCCAGTACACAGCAGCAGGCACAACAAGACTAGCTCCATTCCAGTCTAGCAACAACTAGAATGGTGCATTATGGGCAATGTAGTACAGTAGCCAGCATATAGGCAAATGTTTATTATGAGGCATACAACAGATGTGAGAGACTGACAGTGTGTTCCCTATGTCCCACACAACACCCCCAGCAGCGACAACATGCAGGGAGGAGACAACAGGCCAGAGACAGTGCAGGAGGCTGCAGCAGAAATTCCTGGGCCCAGCAGGACACCACCACAGTCCCCTCAGGAACAAGAGCAGGAAATGGGGGAAGCTCACAAGACCCCTGACCCCAACCCCACAGCAAGTCGTCCAGAGCCAGCAGCACGACAAAGGCGCAGACACAGATGCCGAGTTCTGGCGGTGCCCCAGGAGGAGATAGGGGAGGCAGCAATGTCAGGAGTAGAGGCATCCCTCCTTAACGGTTAATGCCTACAAAACAGACAATTGCGGTCAATATCAAGTGCAGTGCACAGAATGGAGATCAACATTGACCACTGGACTGGCTGAAGTGAACACGCAGTTCACTAGACTGAATGATAATGTGTGGGATCTCACCCAGGCCATCCGCCAACTTGTGACAGAACTGGTCGCAGGGTGCGCCACACAGCAGCAAGCTTCGACCGCATGGCAGTGTCAATTGGGCATCTTGCAACAAACACTATTGGCCTGTCTAGATGGACCGTGAGTCTACAGGTGAAACTTGGCCACTTTGCAGGGGATGTGGCACGTGGACTTGGCTGCATCAGCCACGCAGTGGACTTGTTGGAAGCTAGGAAGGTGGCAGGGGGCACAGGTGAGACCCCTCAGGACAGTGAGGAGGGGTCCACAATAAGCAGTGTGTCTGCAAGTGACTCCCGTGCGCAGCTACCTGGGCACCTTACACACCCCTCGAGTAGCCCTGACCCATTTTATGGGTTTTTAACCCTGCCACGAGAACCTCTACATTACAATTGATTTTCAGTATATCTTAGAAAGTTTTAATCTTCTCTCACTAGTACATACATATTCACTCCACCCCACACTGTTACGTCACCCTCACACATATACCTCTCATCATATGACAGCAAACCAAAAAATCTCCTCTAAAACTACCCCTTGGGGAACCTGTGGGGCACTGTAGCTCTAGCTCCATGAGGGGCATGGCCGATGATGAAGCATGACATCTTTAGGGATGCATGAGGGTACTAAGACTTTATCCTCGTGATACCCATCTTATGCCCTTGTCCATCACTTTGCTTTTTGCCTCTTTCTGATAGGAACATTACCTCCCTTTTCAAATGTAAAACTTTACTTACATAGGATTTTTTTAAACATTGTTGTGAATTTTGTCAATAATTAGACTTGTAAAAATCAGACGTCACAATCTTGTCAGTATAACATTCACAACACAGATTGTATGCATACATGCTGTAACATTTTCCCATTACTAGTGATGAAGAATTTTGTATGCTCCATTTCTGAGGTTGATAGTCTTTGGATCTATGCAAAGGTTTTAACTAGGGAATCAGGTAACACTCAATAATCATTTAATGTACAGTGTAACCAATTTGGCTACACAATATGGACCCAGAATGGAAATACAATTAAAGGCTTTTATTACAAATGAACACTCAGGTTAATGTAACAAAATCTCAAAAACATGCTATAAAGATACAGAATAACAATTGGGTTGCCAAATCTTCTGAAGAAATTTAGACAACTTGACAGAGGACAAACCAGAAATTCAGTCTCAGCAATGCAAAATATGAGCACAAGTATTTGATGCTCTGAAACCATTTCTCTTACACATGAATGCAAGTTAATATCATCTAACTAAGTTGAACTATGGACAAAGGAGTTAAATCTCCTAAAGTCTAACCTTTTTTGAGAAATTTGAAAAATATAACTAAAAGACATAAAGACAAAAGATGAGGAATAAAACTAAACACAAATGATGAGGAAAAAATCAAGAGAAAGGTGTCAGCCTTTCAGAAGCTCGGTCAAGACTCTTCGTAGAGAGTTAAGGATAAGCCTAAGCCAAACTCAGGAAAGCATGGGGGACAAATGGGAAAGTCAGAGGTCTGAACATCTCAAAGTCCAAGGAAATCAGCTCTACAGTTAGTTAGTGAAAGGCCAAGTTAACACTGCAAATGTCCATCAGGTAACACCCTTAACCACACCATCACGTGCTCCACTGTATTCTCCTATCCAATGGTGTAACTTCCAACATCACCTTCAACTCACAGAGCAGTCCTGCGAACACTGATCCTCTGGACATCTTTTGCAACATGTAGGCATAAGAACAGTAGTTTCTCTCTCGAGCTGTAAGTGTACTGCCCTCAAAGTTTTTCTCTCAGGCTCTCTATTAGTGAAACAATTGCACATCTATTTCCAAACTAATATTTCATGTGAATGCACATGCAATGAAATGACATGTTAGCAAAAACCAGAAAACTGTTTCTCATGTTATAGAAATCTAGGCCTAGTCAAGGTCACATTAAGCTAGCTCACAGATAATTTTACGTTACACTATGCACAAATTTTTCACATTAATACAAGCATCACTTATGTAAACTCGGTTTCAGGATTTCATATTACAATTAAAATAAATGCAGACTTTAGTAATACTTGGGAATAAATGTGATGTAGAAGTAAATTTAAACATTTAACTTAAAAGACGAGTGCACACATTACATAAACTGTTATTGTTTTAAAAACAAATACATTTAAATAACATAAGTATGATTATGAAATTGTACTCTAGGATTATTTCTCATTAAATAAGGTTAAGGCACATCATATGTGAATGCATATTGTTAAATTTGAGTACACCACTTTACATCAGTTAACTGTCAAAACCCACAGTTCTTTATGTCTCTATACTCTATGTTATGTCAATTTTCAAGTTCTATTTTGGCTTTTCTCCCTTTTCTCTTTTCTTCCTCTGCACTCTCTTGTATAACTTGTAACATTCGTACATGACTAATCGACACAGGGCAATTATTAGCAAAGGCCTCACAATGCTTCCAAATATTCCACTCCCTAAACTTCCAACCCATTTTCCAACAGCTGAAAATCCACTCCGTATAGTTTCCCATGCACATGTTGCTTCTGGCTGTTTAAAGTCTCCTTTCAGATCAGTAATGCTCTTGATGTACTTCTTCAGTTCCTTACAATTTTGTAAGTACTACATTGTTTAACTTTTAACATCTTGCACACTCCGTCCTCCTTTGCAAGAAGGATGTCTAACGCTGGTCTGTTCTGCAAAACCATTGATCTTATGGCAACCATCTCAGTATTGAGTAGTAATAAAGCACTGTTGTACTAGTTGACAATTTATCCACAATGATGGACAACTTTCTTATCTTAAGATCATTAAAAATCACTCCTACAGATGGAATCAATGCACCAAAAATATTTCCTACAATATCTGAAGCACTGACCCCTCTCTTTGTTCTGGCATTTGTTTCCCCATTTAGGAGCATTGAAATCTTTCACATGCTAAATCGTTGGAAAACCTATCCCTAAATAACATGTACCATCCTCTGAGCAACCTAGAATAACCATGATCCCACAAATGAAATACTCGCCAGGCATAGGAGGGTCTTGTCCTGACAACATGAATGTCCAACTAATTTTAACTTCAAATGTGTGGTCACACTCACTATTTCCCATGTTAAATTTTGTATCAGTTGTTAATCTCATTCTAAACATGCATCATTGTCCTTTATATTTCTAATCTGATGTTAAAGCAGTTTGATTCTCTGCAGCCACATATTCAATTTCTTTCCGCTTCCAGTTTTGTACTACTAAACCTTTCACTGCTTTCACTTTCATTTCTCATCTCCTATCATCCACTAAGTTCAGGAAAAATTGCTCAAACTTTGTTGAGGCACATGTTAAGTTGTTTCAGTGAGCATAAACTGTATCTAGTGATATAGTAGGTTTAAAAAATCCCTCAACTGTCTCATCGTTCTTTGCTTTAGGGTTCTTGTTCAAGTGTTTCAGAAAAGATACTTTTGAAAAGACCAACTCATAATTCGAATAGTAATATTAACAGTGCTGTTGTTCATACAAAAGACTCATCAACAAGCTACAAGTAATGGCATAATTCAAAGGTATTTGGTGATACTTTATTCCTTCTCCGGTTAATGTAGGTAATTGTGTACAAACGTAGCAATTCTTTGAATCTAAAGTGTCAACCTATTCACAAAGCAATTTATAATACACATTTGATCAAAGATCTCTTCTAGAAGCATCTACATGTAATTCTTTCTCACTCAATGTTTGCATTCTATTGTCAGCAGGAGCTGGGGTTTCAGGGACACTTGTGGATCTAATATTTTGTACTCTAGAGGGTGAAAGTTAACAAAACCCTATAAGCAAAGCAATCATTACAATAATTGTCACAGCTAACACTCTTTATATATATTTATCTGTGCCCATTGTAATTGTTGTTTCCAGATTCCATGGTTTCTCTTGATTCAGACCGTTAGTAAAACGCAGCAGCAACAATAGCAACAATTTCTTCAGTCTTTCAATTGAGTAAAGCGGCAGCAAGCAATGGTCTTTGTAACATAGTTCAAAATTTAATTGCAGTCTTTGTTAGTCTTCCTTAACCCTACTCCGTGTTCTTCTGGATGACAACCCTATGATAAATTCTGCAGACTCAGGTCTTTGTACTCTTCTTAGTTTTCCACAAATTCTACTAAATCTCTCTAATTAATATGCAATGCACAACTTACTAGTAACGGCATCCAAGAAACAGTGGTCTCAGTCTATCTAGTGGAAATGCAATTCCAAATCTCAACTTCTCCAACCTGATGAGACACAGAGCAACTCACATCAACCAGTACTTTGAAGTAATCAAGAACCATGTCATCTGTAATGCTCACAAGCACATTGGCAGATACAGCTAGTAATCTCAAGGACAGTCCCATGATGATTTTATGGGCAAACATTCCTGTTCTTCTATCTGAAGTACTGCGAAGACGCAACACACAAGGCAATGCATCAGGCCATTTCAATGAAATGGAAGCAGATACATTAGCCAATTCGCATTTCAATGTTCTATTAATCTGGTGAACCAAGCCAGAAGCCTCCAGTCTATATCTTCAATGCAGTCTCTGCTCCACTTGCAATCTGCACACAGTAACCTAAGGACCTAATTACTGAAATGAGTCTCTTGGTCTGACTGCAGAGAAGTCTGGAAACTGAAACATGGAATGAGCTCTCTTAACAATAATTTTGCTACTACAAGGCTATAATTTCTCCTAGTTGAGTAAACTTCGACCCAACAAGAGAAAATACATACAATAACCAAGATGTATCCCAGTCCATTGCACACGGGTAACTTGAAGTCTAACTACATCCTGTTTAAAGGTCCTCTTGATCTCCCTATGTGACTTAGGCCCTCATTATGACTTCAGCGGTCTAAAACCTAGACCACTGAAGTCCCGCCAGCCACTAGACCACCATTTTATGACTGCGGGTGGCCCTCTGCCAGAATTTGGGCGGAGAGCTGCCAGCAGCCACACTGGTGGTCGTGGGCTGCTCCACTTTCACCGCACCATCATCACAACACTGCCATTCCTATCACGAGTTGGTAATAGGCGTGGGGTGTTGTGGCGATGGGGCAGTGCTAGCAGAATAGGCCCCAAGGATCCTGTCCCCTCCCGGAAGTCCACCATGTAAAGGTAAGTGCCCGTCCGGTAGGGGAGGGGGGTGATGAGTGGTGTGTGTGCATGGGGGTGTGTGTTTGTGTGATTGGACGGGGTGGGGTGTCAGAGTCACCAGCTCCTCGGGGTCTGCGCATGTTCCCAACACGTCCACCACTGAACAGCTCCAAGACTATGATAGATAAATCACAGAGGCTAAGAGAGTTCAAGAGGGGATTAGGAAGGGAAACAGCTGGGAAGGATACCTGTAGTAAGAAAAAGGTTAGAACACACAATATGAAAATTATATCTCCTGAAATCAATACTAGACTATGATTCTAAGCATATTCATTCTGAAAACATGAACAATCTGAGAATTAAGTTTACAATGACTAAGTTTCAAGATGGCCGGATATCTGTAATGGAATCAAGATGGATTAAATTAAAACTTTCTTATTCAAGTACTTTCCTTTACATGAGAATCAGAAAAACATTCTGACTAAATTTTAAACCAGTCATATAAATCCTTTTTTGAGAATGCATACTAGAACCATACAATATTGCATCAAGAAACTCTGATCTTCTGAGTACTCTTAAAATGTTTCAACACAAATTGTGCATACTGTAGATTTATATATATATATATGGTAAACACCATAAAAGGAATGTGCACCATGAATAACACAATATGGATTCAGGAAAACAAATCACATAACTTGTCAACTCGAATATTACATGATAAATATCTTAGAATAGTGGCATACAATAAACACATGAATTCAACTCAAGGAGAGAATCGTGCGTCTTGCCGATTCGAGTGTCACCATGTAAAATGCCAAGAAATGATAGTACGCAATGAATATCAAAGTCAAATCATCATTAAACGAGTCGCGCGTCTTGCCGATTCATAAACCACGATGTAAATGCCAAAAAATAACAGCTCACAATGAACAACAAGATCAAAGTACAATGAAACGAAACACGTGTCTTTTGCCGATTCCTAAGCCACCATGTAAATGTCAAGAAATGGTAGCGCGCAATGAACAACCAAGTTAAAACACCATAAAACAAATTGCGCGTCTTGCCGATTCTTAAACCACCATGCAAATGTCAAGAAATGGTAGCATCAAATGAATAACAAGATTAAATTATCATGAAATGAATTGCGCGTCTTGCCGATTCGCAAGTCACCCTGCAAATGTCACAAACCCTCAAGCGCATATTTCACACGTGTAAAGTACTCTGTCAAATCATAAAAGAATTAGGCCCAAGAACATGAGAGTTCTCGATAACGGCGTCGGGAGGCCAGCCCAACAACCGTCTTACCGCCCAGAACAAGGATCTCCAAATGAAGAATGAAAGTCAGATGTCCGGAAGATCAAATAGGCCACTGGGACAGGAGCTCAGGAAGTAGCTGCTGCTCTGCACCGGGTCCTCTGAATAGTGAGCACTTGGAGCTGGGCTGGCTCCTTTTTATGGAGTCTTGGCCCAGCCCACAACCATACCCAGGCATGTTGCAGGGAAAGTCTCTAGAAGGCCCTGGAAAGGGACCACACCCTAACACACACTGAAAGCCTGCAGCAATACATTGCAAATGAACAACATTTGTAAGCACATTAAAAATAAGTCTTCAGGATTGAACTCTGCAATGCAAAAGGTTAAACAACAACATATCAGGACAATGCATAAATTAAGTTGTGTTGAGAGTGCTGGGTTTTTGCATTCTAGTCGCCAATAGAGCACGCACTGTCCTGGTGTTGACAGTACTCCCCTCTCCCAGACGCGCTCTAGGGCCTGGTTTGCCTGGATTAAGATGATGAAAGCATCTCACAAGTACTGGAGCATGAACATCAGATGCGGAAACCCATGAGTTACTTTCAGGGAAGTGTGGAACACTGGATGAATCCGTAAGGATCTGGGCAATTGTAGTTTATAGGTTACCGGATTGATTTGCTGAAGAACTGTGTAAGGACCTATAAATTTGGGATTAAACATGTGCTTCTTCTTGAAGTCTATGGGGGTGATTCCAACCTTGGCGGGTGGCTACTGCCGGCCGCCAGGCGGCCGCAATTACGCGGCCCCCATTCCAACATTCCCGCTGGGCCGGCGGGCGCTAACCAAGTTAGCGCCCGCCGGAGGTGTTGCGGCCGTGCGACGGGTGCAGTTGCACCCGTCGTGCTTTTCACTGTCTGCCATGCAGACAGTTAAAAGCAGGCCGGGACCCTGTTAGGGGGCCCCTGCACTGACCATGCCAGTGGCATGGGCAGTGCAGGGGCCCCCAGGGGCCCCAGGACACCCCTTACCGCCAGCCTCTTCCTGGCGGTGTAAACCGCCAGAAACAGGCTGGCGGTAAGGGGGTCATAATCCCCAGGGCAGCGCTGCTTGCAGCGCTGCCCTGGCGGATTATCACCGCCGGGGGAAAATCGTAGGGAAACAGCCGGCCCTGGCGGTGCCGCCGCGGTCAGAATGGGGAATGAAGCACCGCCAGCCTGTTGGCGGTGCTTCCGTCATTTTGGGTCAGAATGACCCCCTATATGTTTTGTGGAAAGCCACACTTTGTCACCTGGTTAAAATTGCGGTCCCTCACAATGTTTCTTGTCATAATGCCTTTTGTATTTTTGTTTGGCTTTTTCTAAATGCTGTTGAATCAGTTTCTGGGTTTGATGCAAATGCTGAATGGTTTCTGACACAGCTGAAGTAAGAGAACTTTCTTGAGGAATTGTGATGGGCAGGGTGTCAGGATGATAGCCAAATAAACCAAAAAGGGGTGTAACGCCAATAGAAGTGTGGAATGAGTAAGCTAACTCAGCTAACCAGAGCATAGATGTCCAAGAATGAAGTGCCTTTTCAGCGTATGCATGTAGGTATTCTTTCAAAGTCTGATTTAGTCTCTCCGTTTGACCATCTTTTTGAGGATGGTGACTAGTAGATAGCGTAGATGTCACTTGGAGTGTTTTACACCATGTTTTCCAGAAATTGGAGGCAAATTGCGACCCCCGATCAGAGAGGATAACTTTTGGCAGTCCATGATAACGAACCACTCTGTTCAGTAAAATAGTTGCCTGTTCACTAGAAGTGGGCAATTTTTTACAGGCAATGAAATGTCCATATTTCGTGAGACTATCTACTACCACCAGAATTACTGAAAGCTGTTGAACCACTGGCAGACCGGTAATAAAGTCTAAAGAAATGTGCTCCCATGGACGACTTGGGGTTGGAAGTGGATGTAACAACCCTTTTGGTATTGAATGACTTGTTTTAATGCGAGCACAAACTTTGCAGTTGTTTACCATTGCTTTTACATCTTTTGTTAGGGTAGGCCACCAAAAATAGCATTGGATCAGTTCAAGAGTTTTAGGAGTACCTGGGTGACCTGCCTTCGGTATAACATGTAACCAATGAAACAATATCTTGCGAAGTTTGGTAGTGGGTACGAACAAACGAGTGTCATGAAAGGGTAGTCCTTGCTTGATTGACCTTTTGGGATCTGCTTGGGCCCATGTTTGCCATTTTTCAACAGAGAAAGAGTTGCGAATTTCTTCAAAGAAATCTTCAGTTTTTATGATACATAGAACCTTGTCAGGAGCAATGAGAGCTCTGGAGGCTTGAAATGCAGGCAACGTGGTAGAATCTTGACGGGAGTGGAGAAGTGTGGCTCAATGGTTAGAGCAGCAGACCCTGAAGCAGAGATGTGGCTCAAGACCAGGGTTCAAGTCCCGCTTCGGCAGGTCTTGGGCTCAATTCCCCTTGACCAGATAATTCTCGCCTCAGTGCCTAATCTAATTCATGGGTCCCACTCTGCAACTCTAGCTTGCTTAAACTCCACAACGGCCCCAACAGCGCTTGGATGCCTGGCTTCACCCTGGGGGTGCTCAGGAGTGGGCGCCTCACAGGGAAAAGCCAGGAGGGGTTCCATAGCGGTATGAGTACAGCGCCTTGAGACCCTAATGGGTGAGTAGTGCGCTATACAAGTGCTAATTTACATTTTTTAAACATTTTTACGGGACAAGGCGTCAGCTTTGCGATTATCTTTACCAGGCCGGAAGGTTACTACAAAATCAAATTCGGCTAAAAACAGCATCCAGCGTAATTGCCGAGGGGTCAAAAGTCTGGCGGAACTCATGAATTGAAGATTACGATGATCAGTATATACTGTGACAGTGTATCTGGCACCCAACAAATGATGTCTCCATTCTTTAAAGGCGTCACGAATCACCAGAAGCTCTTTTTCAGCAATGACATAGTTCTGTTCGGCTTCGTTCAACTTCCGAGACATATAAGCTACAGGATGAAGTTGACCAGTGTCTTTATTTCGTTGTGATAAGACGGCTCCTATTGCTACATCTGAAGAATCAGCTTCCACTATGAAAGGTCGATTCGCATCAGGATGAGTCAAGACTGGGGCAGTGGAGAAAGCTTTCTTCAAAGTCGAGACGGCTTGATCAGCTTCTGGGGACCATACAAACTTTTCTTTCTTTCTTAGTAGCTTAGTGATTGGAGCCACTGTCTGGGAGAAATGATTTATGAATCTCCGGTAAAAATGTGAAAATCCCAGGAAACATTGTATATCACGGACAGTCTTTGGGGTGGGCCAATCAGATACAGCTTTTACTTTCTTTTCTGCCATCACCATACCTTGAGGGGCAAGAATAACCCCCTAAAACTCAACTGTGGTAACATGAAACTCACACTTGGTTAGTTTGCAATATAAATGGTGCTTTCGAAGGGCTGCAAGAATTTTCTTGACATGTTGGACATATTCGTTTACATTGTCAGAGTAGATCAAAATGTCATCGATGTAGACTATGGCAAATATGTTGAGGTACTCTCTAAGAACGTCATTCAAGAAAAATTGAAATGCTGCTGGAGCATTACACAGACCAAAAGGCATGACGGTGTATTCAAAAAGGCCATATCTTGTCTTGAACGCTGTTTTCCATTTGTCACCCTCTCTCATTCTGACCAAATGATAAGCACCTCGAAGGTCAAGCTTCGTGTAGATTTTTGCTCTCTTTACTTGTTCCAATAATACCAGAATTAGGGGTAAAGGATATTTATTCTTGATGGTGACTTTGTTCAAACCCCTATAGTCGATGCAAGCTCGAAGTTCTCCATTAGCTTTTGTAACAAAAAACAAAGGCGAAGCTGCAGGAGATTTGGAGGGGCGAATGAAGCCATTCTCCAAAAATTGATCTAGGTATGTTCGTAAATGTTGATTTTCATGTTCTGACAGGGCATATACACAACAGTTGGGAAGTATCACACCTGGGGCTAGATCAATTTGACAGTTATAAGATCTATGAGGAGGTAGAGTCTCAGCTCCTTTCTCATCAAATACATCTTTGTAAGATGAATACTGTTTGGGCAGCTGAATTTCTTTCTCCGCGGCAGTAGCTATGTAAGAGTTACAAACTTTTGTTACTTGAATCTTTTGGAGACATTGTTCGTTACATAGCGCAGATGAGAACACGATTTTTCGTTCTGCCCAATTTATCTCTGGATTGTGATGAGTAAACCATGGCAAGCCGAGGATAATCCCATATTGGGGAGCATGGATCACGTCAAGAATTATTTTCTCTTTATGTTTCTTTCTTTGATTCTTATCTTCACAAATCATCGACAAGGGGATAGTCTGAAGAGTTACTGGACCTCAAGTCAAGAGTTTTCCATCGACTGCATGGATGATTTCTGGGGTCTTCTTTTCAATACATGGGATCCCCCATGCACGAACCAATTGGACATCAACAAAGTTCCCAGTACCCCCAGAATCGACTAGAGCTTTTTTTAAATAGATCTTTTTCTTGACCTGAACTCTTATTTCCAGTTTAAGATGTCTAGATTGTGAAGGGTCCACGGTGACACCCAAGAGCAACCCTTCTCTGTATCTTGGGTATTTTAGTTTTCCAACTCGACTGGTGCATTGGCTGCGACCTTCTGAAACTGGACCTTGCTTGTTCTTTGGTTTGATTGGACAATCTTTGGCAAAATAACCCTTTTGCCCACAATAAAGACATTGTCCATTTTTTCTGCGTAGGTCCTTTTCATCTTTGGTCAAAGGTCTTCTGATGGTTCCAATTTCCATTGGTTCCGGCGTTCTCTCTTTTGGAGTTCTTGAGTCTCTGTTATCATGAACACGCCATGAATATTTTTCAATCTTGTTGCGCGTTCCTTTACATTCTGCTAAACGATGATCAAGCCTCAAGACAAGGTTTATTAATTCTTGACAGTCTGTAGGTTGTGGGTCAATTTGCGCTAAGATATCTTTTAGTTCCTCTTTGAGTCCCTTGTAGAACAAGACCGCTTGTTTTTCTTCAGGGAAGGATGTCTCGGCAACCAGCCGGTTAAAGTTGGCTAAATACGACACTAGATCTTGATTCCCTTGGCGTAAATCTAATAATTCACGATCTGCTGACTGTGTTACAGTTCTACGATCAAAAACTCTCTCAAACTCACAAACGAAATTTCTCCAGTTGTACAATAAGGGACTATTTTTACGCACAAGAGGAATTGCCCAAGTAGCTGCATCCCCAGCCAAATATGATAACAAGAAAGTTACTTTGGACTGGGCATCAGGGAAAGTATGTGGTCTGCAGGTGAAGTGTAGTCCCACTTGACCCAGGAAAGATTGCGCTTTCAAAGGGTCACCTGAGAAACGTTCTGGGGGAGCTAAAGGAATTGCGGAAGGAACATTTAGGGAAATGTTTGTCGGATTACTTCCAGAAGCCTGAGAAGAAGTACCTGGCCATGACACACCTGTGGGACTTTGTTCCTTCTTCTCTACCTTATCTTGCAACTGACTCACTCTCTCAGCTAAGCTAGTTGTCAATTCTTTGGATGATACCAGGAGGATAATAATTCGTGGGCTCACTATTCTGTCCGAGTCACCAGATCCTCTGGGTCTGCGCACGTTCCCAACACGTCCACCACTGAACAGCTCCAAGACTCTCAAGAGGGGAAGAGGGGATTAGGAAGGGAAACAGCTGGGAAGGAGACCTGCAGTAAGAAAAAGGTTAGAACACACAATATGAAAATTATATCTCCTGAAATCAATACTAGACTATGATTCTAAGCATATTCATTCTGAAAACATGAACAATCTGAGAATTAAGTTTAAAATGACTAAGTTTCAAGATGGCCGGATATCTGTAATGAAATCAAGATGGATTAAATGAAAACTTTCTTATTCAAGTACTTTTCTTTACATGAGAATCAGAAAAACATTCTGACTAAATTTTAAACCAGTCATATAAATCCTTTTTTGAGAATGCATACTAGAACCATACAATATTGCATGTAGAAACTCTGATCTTCTGAGTACTCTTAAAATGTTTCAACACAAATTGTGCATATTGTAGATTTATATATACATATATATATATATATATATATATATATATATATATATATATATATATATATATATATATATATATATATATATATATATAGTAAACACCATAAAAGGAATGTGCACCATGAATAACACAATATGGATTCAGGAAAACAAATCACATAACTTGTCAACTCGAATATTACATCATAAATATCTTAGAATAGTGGCATACAATAAACAACATGAATTAAACTCGAGGAGAGAATCGTGCGTCTTGCCGATTCGAGTGTCACCATGTAAAATGCCAAGAAATGATAGTATGCAATGAACATCAAAGTCAAATCATCATTAAACGAGTTGCACGTCTTGCCGATTCGTAAACCACAATGTAAATGCCAAGAAATAACAGCTCACAATGAACAACAAGATCAAAGTACAATGAAACGAATCGCGTGTTTTTGCCGATTCTTAAGCCACCATGTAAATGTCAAGAAATGGTAGCGCGCAATGAACAACAAAGTTAAAACACCATAAAACAAATTGTGCGTCTTGCCGATTCTTAAACCACCATGCAAATGTCAAGAAATGGTAGCCTGCAATGAATAACAAGATTAAATTATCATGAAATGAATTGCGCGTCTTGCCGATTCGGAAGTCACCCTGCAAATGTCACAAACACTCAAGCGCATATTTCACACGTGTAAAGTACTCTGTCAAATCATAAAAGAATTAGGCCCAAGAACATGAGAGTTCTCGATAACGGCGTCGGGAGGCCAGCCCAACCACCGTCTTACCGCCCAGAACAAGGATCTCCAAATGAAGAATGAAAGTCAGATGTCTGGAAGATCAAATAGGCCACCGGGACAGGAGCTCAGGAAGTAGCTGCTGCTCTGCACCTGGACCTCTGAATAGTGAGCACTTGGAGCTGGGCTGGCTCCTTTTTATAGAGTCTTGGCCCAGCCCACAACCGCACCCAGGCATGTTGCAGGGAAAGTCTCAAGAAGGCCCTGGAAAGGGACCACACCCTAACACACTCTGAAAGCCTGCAGCAATACATTGCAAATGAACAGCATTTGTAAGCACATTAAAAATAAGTCTTTAGGATTGAACTCTGCAATGCAAAAGGTTAAACAACAACATATCAGCACAATGCATAAATTACGTTGTTTTGAGAGTGCTGGCTGTTTGCATTCTAGTCGCCAATAGAGCGCGCACTGCCCTGATGTTGACATGGGGTTTGTGTGCATGAATGTGTGTGACTGTGAGTGGGTGAATGGATGTGGGGCGGTGGGGATCTGTGCGAGTGTATGTGTGTGTGTATGAGTGCATGAATGTGTGATTGCATGTGTGTGTGTGTGGTGCATGCATGTTTGGATGGGATAGGGGTGGGGGGACCCTAGGGGCTGAGGGGGGGGACAGTGGCTGTGTGGGACGGCTGGGAGAGTCACATACTGGTGACAGGAATGTAGATTCCTGTTGCCAGTATCCTTTCCGCCAGTGATTTCCTGGCGGTGTTGCTGCCAGGGAATCCCTGGTGGAAAGTACGCTTCTAATACCGTCGGCTGTCGATGGTGGCCTGCCAGGGCGAAGGTGGTTCACCTTCGCCCCAGCGGTCTGTCTGCCCTGGCGGTACAGGCGGTGAACTGGCTGCTTTGCAGCCTGTTCACCGCTGCAGTTATAATCTGCTGGGCCAGCACTGACAGGCCATTGGCGGTGTTACCGCCAGTGTGGCGGAAATGGACCAGCAATGTTGTAATGTGGGTCTTAGTGTTACTGCAGTTCATTTTCCCACATTTATCTGTTGACATGTAACACATCTGTGGCACAATGCTTCTGCCATCACCCTAAATCTAAAAGATTGAAACATGTCTGTTGAAACAGTCTCAAAATTGCATCACATCCCATATGAGTTGGCATAGGTGGTAACAAGCTACCTTGCAACAAAGGTCTTCCATCATTTGAAACCCAAATATTACCTTCATTTCTTTTGACACAGCCTGCTCTAATTCAAACTTCTTTTCTGCTTCTGACGCAAACACCTGTTGCAACCATAACTAGGCAAAATCTTGGACTACACAAAAGCCATACTGACTATCTGTGAAAATGGTCACCTTCAGCTGGTCTGAAACACAACATGCTCCTGTAAGGGAAATCAATTCAACCACCTGTGTGGAAAAGACTCCTTGAAGCAAGGAGGCTCCGACCACACCTGAGACAGTACAGACTGCGCTCGCAGCTCTCAGGTTTCCTTCACGGTCTGTCAAGCAGGAGCCATCAACGAACATTACACAATCTGATTCAGGAAGTGGCATATTTTGTATGTCAGGTCTCGGCTTGGTGCACAGTTCAGTGACACCTAGACAGTCTTGCTCAATTCCATTATCAACATTTGCATCTTTTACAGCAGTGACAACAAATTTGCAGAATTCAACGTTGTACATCATTTCAGAGTCACATGTGGGGCAGCTAATATTGTCTGCTCATAGCCTGTTAACCTACTACTTGTGAGGTGCTAGGCCCTTGTTTGGGTTAACAAACTCTCTAGAAAGTGAGAAACAAAAGCATTCAAAGGATGACCCATAATAATGCTTTTTGCATTGTTCAATGCTGACACCAGTGGTGGCAACAGCTTGCAGACAGCCAGGCAGTGCTGAAGCTACTGTATCAAGTGTAGCTGCAAAATAGGCAACAGGTCTGTGAGTGTTTCCGTGTAACTGTGTTCACACTGGGAGGGTGCAGTTCTCTCTCTCCCTGCAGTACAAAGTAAAACATTTGTTGTAATCAGACATTTACAGTGCCGGGGTACTACGGAGACTTTCTCTCAGCTCTGAGAAGGCACGCATGCAAGTGTAATTGAATTGGTACCAGATCTGACACATCCTTGTGTGTCAGCCTCTGCAAAGGTTTGGGCAAAAGGGAAAAACTGGGAATTCACTGACGACAGAAGCCCACCATTCCCAAGAACTTCCTGACTTCTTTCAGAGTTATTGGCAGATTCATTTTCAGAAGTGCTGAAATTCTCTTGTGACACCTTCCTTGCCCCTTTCTCAATGTGTTGTCCAAGGTATAGGACCTCTCTCTTACAGGACTGCAGCTTGTTCAGGGATACTTTATGTCCATTCTCAGCTAAGTGGTTCAACAGGGTAATTGTGTCTAGTCTGCAAGCTTTTTGCTTGTTTGAGTCCACCATTAGGTTGTCAATATATTGGATCAGGACTGAATGATAGGACATCTCTAGGGGCTCTAGATTGTTTTTTAGAATCTGATTAAATATAGATGGACTCTCAGTATACCCTCGTGGGACTCAACAGTATGTCAAACCACAACTGTCAAACCGAAATGCAAAGAGCAATTTGTTCTCCTCGTGCAACTGTACGGACAAAAATGCTTGCCAAAGGTCGATCACAGTGAACCACTCGGCCTCGCAGAGAATTTGAAAGAAAATCACAGCTGGATTCAGTACCACAGGACAACAAGGAACTACAATCTCATTGACCTTTCTAGGGTCTTGGACACTGTAATATTTTCCTTTGAGCTTCAGCAAGTCCCTCTTGATGAGTTACATGGACTCCCCATAGTTTATTTGAGTATCCTTTGCTCATGAAGCTGTTCACTGGAGTAATCCCTGCAGTTTTTTCTGGGGTCACATTGTAGGATTCCTGAACACTTCTGGTGGTCTCATATTTGCGATATCTTGATCACTAAAACTCAAGCGATAGCTTCTCTGTAATGCTTTGGACTTATCCAAATCAATTTTTATATCTCCAGGCTAATTCAGATAATCTCTCACATATTGTAATATATTTGCACATGTACAATAGTAGTTCTTCTCTATGCACATGTACAATAGTTCTTCTCTATAAGTGTCTAATTGAGGTAAGTCAAGAGTTCTCAGTGTCATTTAATTCCAATTTCAGTTTAGACACATCTAGCGTTCTCTCCCTCACTGGGGTGTGAAATGCCCTTCCACTGTATCCTGAACTTCCAGCCTCATTTGGAATGTCTATATTCTTTAGCAAATCATGCAATTCGTCAGTAGTAAGACCTGGTTTTTCTGGTGGGTATTGAGTAGTATCTCTCCTCGCGAATAGTTCGAATTAGCATGAACAGGGGTATTCAAAATGGACACTGCAGAATTTGGCATGTCCTAAGGTATTCTTCTATTCGGAATACTACAGTCAGCATTTGCATTAGTGTTATCTCTGGATATGAAAAAGGTGGTGATCCTTGAGAAAACCTTGCATTGGGAGTCAACCCCGTCTGACTTGTTGTCGGGTCTGTGTTTGCAATACGTGTAGTGGTTATTTGCCTTCGGACTGAAGGAAGTCTCCTTATTGTCGTATTCCCTAAACTGTCATTACCTGGGACACTCCTTTCTAAAGGAAATGTAGAAACAGCCAATGTATGTGTATTATTTTCAGTCGCTCCTGGTCCATATAATGGAACTACAGGGCCAATTGTAATGGAAACAGTCAGTGCATCTGGAGTAGCCAAAGCATTTCTGACATGAGGTATTGTCATCCCTAAATTCTCTCCATCTGATTTGAATTTCATTCTACTTGTGAGAAGGTATGTTGAAGTTTCCATTTCCCATTGTCTCAGTTGCCCCTCCTGTTTGGTTCACGTATAAGGTGTGGTTCATGTTATAAGGTAACGGATGATTCAGCAACAGCTAATTTATAAAATCATTGTCCAAATCAATCAAACAGTTATTCCCCCTTATTTTCAGTTTCTTTCATCTCTTCTTTCTTTTTCTTTTCTCTTGGCTTAGTTTTTCCCTCTTCTTCACTCCTCAAGGCTGCATATAATCTACTTCCCAATTATGTCAGTTTTCCAAGCTTTTTGTTGATTAACCCATCTAGCATTGCACAGGTATGCAGCACCTTCCAGACCTTTCCGTCATATTTCCCTTTTTGTCTCTGATAAGCTATGTGTTCCCAAGCATTAAGTGCTTCAAATTGAGCGGGACTAGGAGGCGGTTTCATTTCACACAAAATTAGTCTAAAACTTTCAATGATTCTAAAATGATGTGTTCCATACTGTAGCAATGTCAGTGCACCCTCGTTCTCAGTGATCTTGTGCCATTGTTCAAGCCAAAGACGCATGTGAAGCCCTATGTTCAACACCATATAATGACCTGGCTTGCCTTCAGGAGAAGTCTCCACTCCCTCTCTAACTGCTATAAATGCAGCTTCCTTCATCAAACTTTGCAATGCCGTAAATAATTTCATCTTCCAAATCAAATTTAAAGTTTTCACAATACCTTTTCATTTACAATCAGGAAGTATCTTTTACCCACAATCCTCTGTTCGGCGTTCACAACCAATATCACTCATGATCACTCTCTTATTCAAACCTATGTACAAAACAATTAAAGCAATTCTCAACAACAACTTTGTCTGCTCCTCTAAAGGTTTAGGGCTATCAAATACTTTGAAAACGGTTTGGAGCCACACTTTCTGACCTACTCTCTCTTGAATGAAACCTCGACCAGCCAATCTCAATCGGATTGATACAGTTTCTCCCTGCGCTTGAGATTCTCTATACCAACCTCACAGTTACTCGAAAAAAAGTACCTACTGATGGTACTGTGGACCTCACAAACAGCGCCGCTAAACAGCAGACAAGAACAACAATAAGTGTTTTTTATACTTTTCTCATGAATCTATTGTGGCATATAGGCCATGACGGACCCAATAACCATCTCAACTTCTTTACAATTAGTGCCACATTCATAAGACAACTTCAAAGTTTCTCCACAACACGATCACTACAATTTAAGCATAAGCAATGCAAAGGTCAACCCTATTAATATTTACACATACGCTGCATTGTAACAACTCTGTAACTCCATCAATCCTCTGAACCAGTAATGGGGTTAGAATTTTGGTTGGGTTTAGGCAATTTCATAATGGGACAACTAAATTCCCTATCTCTCTTTCTCTGACGACCACACCCTCCTCTGCTACTAGCTTTGGTGAAGAATTTTATATGCTCTACTTCTGAGGTCGATGATCTTTGGATCTATGCTAAGGACTTAACTAGGGAATCAGGTAATAATCAATAAATACTTAATTTACAGTGTAACCAATTTGGCCACACAATAAGGACCAAAAATGGAAATAAAATTAAAGGCTTTTATTACAAATTAACACTAAGGTTAATGTAAACAAATCTCAAACATATTGCTGTAAAGATACAAAATAACAAGTGGGTAGCCAAAACTTCTGAAGAAATTTTGACAAATCAGCATAAGAAAAAACAGAAATTTGGTTACTGTAATACAAAATATGAGGAGAAGTATTTGATGCTCCGAAAACAAACACTGGTCATTTCTCTTACATATGAGTTAAAGGTAAAGTCATCTAAGTTGTACTATAGACAATGGAGGGAAATCTCCTAAAAGTCTAACCTAATGGAAAAATGTGAAACACTGAACTAACATACTAAAGGAAAAAAGCTGAGGATTAAAAGAAAACAAAAATGATTAGGAAAAATGAAAAGGCAGGTGCCAGCATTTCAGAAGCTCAGTTAAGAGTATTCTTGGAGAGTTAAGTGTAAGTCTAAGCTGCCCTCAGCAAAGCATGAGGGACAAAGGGGATAGCCGAGGTCTGAACCTCTCAAAATCCAAAGAAATCTGCTCTACAATGAATTAATTCAAGCCCTAGTCAATACTGCAAATGTCCATCAGGTAACATCCTCCATCGCACCATCACATGCTCCAATGTATTCTGTCCCACGGTGTAACTTGCAATATCATCTTCAACTCCAAGAGCAGTCCTGAGAATGCTGCTGTCCTTGGTCCTCTGGACATCTTTTGCGCCATGTATGAAAAAAGGACTGTCATTTCTCTCTCGAGCTCTCAGAGTACTGCTCTCAAGGTATTTCCTCTAAAGCTCTCTATTAGTAAAATGACACATGTGAATGCACCTGCAATGAAAATGACATGTTAGCAAAAAACAGAAAACAGTTGATCAGGTTAAAGAAATTCAGATCTAGTCAAGCTAATGTTAAGCTAGGGTACAGTTAATTTCACATTAAACTGTACACATATTTTCTGCATCATTGTAAATATCAATTATGTAAACTCGGTTTTAGGATTTCATATTATAATAAGAATAAATGAACACTTTACTAATACATGACTATAAATGTGATGTAAAAGTACATTTTAAACATTAAACTTCAAACATTAGTGCACACATTACATAAACTGCTATTGATTTGAATGCAAATACATTCAAATAATAGGAGGATGGTTATGAAATTATACTCAATGATTATTTCTCATTTAATAAGGTTAAGGCACATCATACATGATTTTCTTAACACTACAATGAACACACTTTATTACTCACTTCAAGTGCACCACTCTACATCATTTAAATGTTAAAACACACAGTGTAAGCTGTTTGATGGATATATGTAGATCAAGATTGTGACATCAGGCATGGCAACAAATTCTACGCTGTTCCACTAGAAGCACAATTGCCAGCCCCAAATAATCATCGCAGCATCCAATATGTCTCAAGCTTGCAGTCATCAAACTTTAGTATGCACAATATGATACATTTTGGTACTTGTATAATAAAACTTGTCATTAAACTCAGATAGTTCGGGAATTGGACTATCAGAATCTCTCATGGACTTGGTCCATGGCTATATTAGTAAAACCTGCACAGGGTTTATTCAAAAGCAGTACCATTATAGAAAGCAAAGCTATTTAGTTTATCAACCAAGTGAATTATCAAGCAGATTGACTGAAGGTCTGTCTCCAAGGTAAAGCCCAAAAGGTAACTGCTCACTGCTCTGCAGCTAAAATTAACATAAAAGTTGGATGTTCCACAAAACACATGCCTTTTATAGTGTTGCAGGAACAGAAGGCACACGTTCATAGCATGACATTACGAAGATGGGTTGGATTAAAAATGTTTCATTCATGACAACCAATAAACCTTTTAGTTGGTAAAACACCACTAGAAACTCCTGCTTCCTAAAGCATCTTATTGTTTAAAGCAGTACATATTTAGTTAAGGAGCGAAATAATACAATAAGAAATAGAGAAATACAAAAAGTTGTTAGACTAACAGCAGAGCTCGGCTAAGTGACATTGTAACAAACATCCTTCCCCCTTCTCTCTCAGGGAATCATGATGAAACTGTATTTTTGTTGATTTTCTGAAAGAGAGGAAGACACATGTACATGGAAAGTCTGTACACCTAAAGTAAACATGCACTTTTCTCCACCATTTCACAAATGATTGCCAATGCAGCCTAATACTGTCCATGTACAGGTAATGAAGAATACCTGAATTAATCATTATTTTCTGGAAAATTAACACTAGCCTCCAATTTCCACCCAGTAGTGAGGTAGTTGTTTCCAAGTGAAATGCCTTTGGATCGAAAAATACTTAGGGGCATATTTATACTCCGTTTGCGCCGATTGTGCGTCAAAGCTTTTGATGCACAATCAGCGCAAACGTTGCCCCGTATTTAAACTTTGACGCCCAAGCCCGCGGACGACAAAATTCTGCCGTGTGCATCATTTTTTGGATGTGGCAACCCACCCTGCATTAATGATATGCAGGGTAGGCGTTCCCGTCCAAAAAATGACGCAAACGGCCGTGCGTCGTATTTATGCTTTCGGGCAAAAATGACGCACGGCTGGGAGGCGGCGCCAGAAAATGACGCACAGCCCGATTTGCGTCAAAATTTAAAGCCTGGTCAGGGTAGGCGTTAAAATGGGGCAAACACACCTGTATTTAATCAGAACACACAGAACAAACAGCAGAGCAGCAGAGCAGCAGAGCAGCAAAAGGGAGACATGGAGGTGATTCTTATCCAGCGTGCACGCAGACGCAGAGCCCAGCAGCAACAACAGCAGCTACAACAACACCAGCAGGGACCCCAAAGGCAGCGCAGAAGGCAGGAGAGGATATTCCGCCCAAGAACAACCCTTCAGGGCCTCAGGGAACACGACATCATACAGAGGTACCGGTTGAACTGGCAGGCCATTCAGCAGCTGCTGAGAAACATTGACCAGCAGTTGGCCCCCACTTTGGTGACACCCCACACCATACCAACAGAAACCAGGCTGCTTGCCATACTTCACATGCTGGCAAGTGGCTCATTTCAAACAATTGGTGCCCTGGTTGGCGGAATATCACAACCATCATTCTCCAAATTTCTGCCCAAAGTACTGGATGCCATCATTCGCCTGACACCCCGCCACATCTGCTTCCCTAACACACTGCAGAAGCAGCAGGAAACTTAACAGGGGTTCTACGCAATCAGTGGCTTCCCACACGTCCTTGGTGCAATCGACTGCACACATGTACGCCTTGTGCCACCTGCTGCAACTGAACACCTTTACCGCAACAGGAAGCACACACATTCAATCAACGTGCAGGCCATAGTCGGTCACCAGGGATTGATCACCAACATCGTGGCTAAATATCCTGGGAGTGTCCATGACTCCTTCATCTTCCGTCACTGCACCATCAACCAACACTTCCAGGATGGACGGTATGGCAATGGACTACTTGTTGGTAAGTACAAAAACCTACTTATATACACACTGCACAGCAACCCTCTAGGACACACAACACATACACCACAACAGCAACATCTAGACAAGAACACACTGAGGTCCTGACATCACTAGCCATGTTTCTTAACTCACCATTGAACCTGTCACACATCGGATTTTACTGTAAAGCCTAATGTGAAGATGTCAATGAGTGTGGTAGCCGAAATGTCACCTTGCAAATTGTAAGTGTCACAATGACCTTTACATTAATACACTGCCTAAGTCTAAAGGTATGGGATGTCCAGGGTACTTTCATATGAACGTTCTAACAACACTTATTAATTAAACTCTACATTGAACTATCTACTCACCCCAAGTGAGGACACAAGTACACCTGTATCACAAGTCACAATGCTAGGGAGGGCACACTGCACTGAAAATCACAAAACATACTGATGACAAACTGTTAGCAGACAAACACGTGCTCAGCCAAGGAAACAACACAATGCAGATGGTATAGCCTACAAGTATAGGATGTCACATTAGTACACGAAATAGTCACAGACAACACAAGACAACTACTGCTATTGAAGGTCTTTTTAATAGTGCAAGCTACATCAACATGATCCCATTCTTTTTCTCTTTCAGCTGGGCAGGGGTATGGCATCCAGCCATGGCTAATGACACCATTTGGCAACCCGAGTACTGCTGCAGAGCGGGCATACAACGACGCCCATAAGAGGACACGCAGCATTGTCGAGCGGACCTTCGGCATCCTCAAGTCAAGGTTCCGCTGCCTCGACATCACTGGTGGTAGCCTACTATATTCCCCCGAGATGGTCTGTAGGATCATCCTCACATGTGCAATATTGCACAACATTTGTGTCAAAAGGAACATTCCCCTCCTCGAACCAGACCCATACATGCCTGAAGACGAGGAAGAGGAGGATGCTGGCCTGCAACAGGAGGGGGAACAACCAAACACGGCCGCTGGAGTGCGTAGGCGCCAACACATTGTGAACAATTTATTTTCATAATTATCACCATCACCACTTAATGACCTATTGTAAATAAACACTGATTACAAACACCAAATCATGGTCTGGCCTATTCATCTCTGCACACCTTTAGCTCTAAATATCAGAAGACGAATGTCGTCTCATGGAGCAATAATGATATAACAGTCAGGATACAGAAAAACACACTACATATGTAATGCCTATCATACAACGGTCACATACACACACAATGTAAATGACTGACATCCTGTACAGTTCACCTTTGAAGGGCAATAGCTGAGGACAACACCTATTACATACATACATGTTGGAAACATGGTTCATCGCAGCAGATGGCACACAACTAAAACACCATCACTCAACTAGGGGAAAACAGGCCTCATACATCAGGCAGTTGACATGCTTTTGCTTCAGAAACAGGAATGTATTACCAGACTCTTGGCAGCAGTAATTCCAACTACTTACAATCTTTGCAATGACTATCTGTCACTAGAGTTACACATAAGCAGAACATACACAGCACAAATGCCACACATATGACAAGCATCCAGCACATCACATCCCATCTACATGTCAGCCCTTTTCTAAAAACCTTACACACCCATGCGGCTGGTCACACCCCACCTGTCTGAAGAGGTCCCTGGAATGCTGATATGTGTACCCTGAGATTCCCTCACTACATACACACACTCACAAGAGTCATCCAGTGTGCCACACCCTTTTCTATGCCTACCATTGTCATAGTACCATCTCACTGCATGGAACTCAGCTCATATAATACCCTGGCTTGAGTTTTGAAGGCCTTGTATCACCTGTAGATTGATTCTCGTGTGAAAGGTACTGTAGGCCATTTTAAAGCAAATCTCATCTGACAGGACTTGTGAGACACTGATGGAGGCCACACCAGTGATCCCCTCCATGCACACCACCCAAATTTACATGCCCCGTCCCTGCTGATGCCTCCTACAGCATAGATGTAGACATTTGGGCAATCACACCATTAAGCATTGCTACTAATGTTGCCGTGTAACACTTTATCAGGGTTCATGTGTCACCTTCAAGACAACACAGGACATACACAGTGTGACATGTCAACTGTCTACTGCTCCCTCTGACCAGTCCTAGTCAGACCACTGATCATGTAATTTGTGAAAGAGATGGCTCCTGATTGACCCAGCATCCTGTCAGCCTGACTTGCACCTGTCCGTGGGTCACCCTAAAGATACCCGGTGTCCACCTATGGACCACACTTGCTGTCCAAAACCTCTCGTACCTCAGAGGCTAATTTGTCATTTGCCTCATCAATGTATGCTAAAATACATTGTATTGCATCATCTGACTGTCATTTGTATCATATTTTTGACAGTGCCCTTGAATAGCTAAATCATGGCCATTCCGTTGTCTGGGCCTCATTAATGCCTAAACTACAAAGTGTGACAGTGTACCTGGCCCATAGCGTTTCATGGTGTACGTGGCCTCCAGCAGAACCAGCAACCTCAGATAATGTCCATGAAAAGTCAACACATATGAGGAACCTGACAGTTCACACGCTGAGTAACATTGTTCAAATAATAGAGATGAGTTGTGTGTGCTAAATACCAGCCATTTACTTCTGCACAGAGGCTATGATGTTTCCTGATGCATTTCCATCCACAGAGGCCAACTTCAGTACAAATGTTGCTATGACACATGCCGGATCCAGACACCTGAGACATTCTCTCACTCAGCACACCACGGTTGCCCAGTTGAAAGTCTCATTACACGTCTTCAGTGACAGGGTGGGACCATCCACGTGTAGGTTACCATGTCCTCAATGACTTTTGTCACATTTAGCTACAAACGATACTCGTTAGATACACGATTAGCTGCCAATAACTCATGATGAGACGTGGACGTTACAGTGACAACATACACCTTAACAGTTGATAATGGATCAACATTGGACCACACACATGTACATGTACCATCCAACCAACAAAATGGTTGCAAGCAGCCTATCACAGTGGTGTCCCAGTTGTAACCTAGCAGGAAGAATGAAACATGCCACTAAACCAGGTAATGCATAAAGGGCCACATACATCAACAAACTATTTGCTAACATGACATAAGGAACGTTGAGATTTTGCTATTAAATCAATGATAAATGGTATGTCAGAATTCTCCAAAGAATCAATAGGGCAAACGGCAAATGGGCAAATGGGATTACTGATTAGCAAACAGAGAATCATACTCAATTTGCTTCCATGGGCCTGCTGCCAATGGTTTAGCATTACTGAATTTGGGAAAACCTTGGATAAAGTTGCAAGTCAGGAACAGCAAACCCCAGGGTGCTGGGGGCCTAAGTCCCCCTCTGCTGCACCAAAAATATAAAATTTGTATGCACATGTGAAGCACACACATGCATAAGGCGCATGTGTGCCCTACATGTCAATAGTGAAACACATTTTAGATACATTAACTCGTAATTAGGACATGGTTACCCCCATAAAAGGTTTAGGCGACAATTGCATTACCTAATTGGCCTTTATGCTATTTGGAATAGCTTGATACATGTGCTCACAATTTTGCTAATGAATACATCCTGGTATCTCTTTCATATTTAGAAATTTACAATCAACAATTACCTACATATGTGCACAATTATGAGTAATATCCATTGTGGCCAATCATTACTATTGCACTGTGAATACCTTCTATACATCCTATAAGGGACATTTGCTATAGCTAACCCCAAAGTTTATCACTTAGCACCATTTGGTCATGCAAAATTCCATTACTCATTTGGACAAAGGAAATACATAATTGTCATAATGCGTCATATTTTCACGCATACAGCTTGTGCGTCATAATTTTTGACGCACAGGAGTGCAAGTAATGCAGAATCAATTTTTTTTTTCATAAATAGATATCATATTTGGCTGCGGCTTAATTTTCACCTCTAGAACTGTAAATTATGCCGCAAACAAATAGTAATTACCAAATATGAAAAATATTTTGACTCTGCATTATCTGCACTCCTGTGCTTAAAAAAATATGACGCACAACCTTTATGCGTGAAAATATGACGCATAATGGAAAAAACCGGTGGCCATTTTATGCAGGATGTGATGTAATAGGATATCCTGTTTACAGATTCTGTACAGTGGGTGTACTTTCACTTTCACTTTGCAGTCTCTGATTATTCTAGACTGTGTGGCTGTGTGCAAAGTTTTGTCCTGTGTATTAGTGCTTTTTTGTCCAGTGTGCCATCTTACTTGTTGTTTTGTCATCAATATATTGTTGTAGAATACTGTCTGAGTCTGTGTTGTATAAATTTGTCCAGTCCAGTGTTGTATATATTGTCTGTGGGTGTCTGTTGTGGGTACTGTGATATAGGGGATAGTTGGGCTCTTCTATTTGTTAAGTTTTCTTTGTATTTCCTCACTCTAACTTTCCCCATTTCCCCCTTTTCTTTTTTTCTACTACTTTTTCACCATTTTCTGTGCTTAAATGTCTGGTAGGCCACGGCTTTCCAGGATGGGTGAGGAGGAATTGGGGGGGTTTATATGGCTTGTTTGCCATTTCCTCCCACTTATGCTGGAGGCTGGGGGTAGGGTGATACAGGGATATCACACGGAGGACCGAAAAGTCCGGTGGGGGAAGGTGCGCCATCACTTGGTGCGTCTGTATGGGAGCCAACGGAATGACCATCAATTGAAGCACCGCTGGGCTGACCTGATCTCCAGGGAGCAAGATATGCTGGACCACCTGGGAATCAAGATTGGTGGCCATGTTGGTGAGTACAGATCATGTAAATGTGCACAAGTTAAAGCTGTGTAGTGACATGTGATGATTGTTACCCAATCTGCCAGATAAGTAGCTGACTGTGTGTAATGCTAGGGAAACATACAGGGTAACTGATGCACTATGTGAAGGATGACAAATGCTAGCAGTCAGGCAGCTCTGGTTTTCTACACATATGGGGTTGCTTGTAGCAGAATGTAATGTTGTGCCGCCTTTGTGTCAGACAAGCGACACATTAATGAGGCAATCAGGACTCTACAGGTCACAATTGCCAGTGAAGTATGGATGTAGTAACATCATACCTACATATGTTGACGCTATAGCTAGACTGACATTTGAAACCCTACATGATGCTGAAAATGAGTGCTGCCTTCACGCCACTTGAAGTTAGCAATGTGGCCCACACATATGTCACATGTGTGTCTGGTTAGTGTGTAGGGAAAGTGTTCACGGAAGTGCCATGCCTGTTCGTGATAAATGTGCTACTTCACATTTTATTGGTACATGCCAGATCTGAGCATGAACCATATTTGTAAAGGACTCAGGTGCCCTCAGCTAACATATTAGACAGGTATTTATTGACACTTGTGCCAAAATCAGAATAGGGATGGCAGTCCAAAGGTATGGACTAGGGTACAAACATCTATGTTTGGTGCCAATCACCATTGTTTGGACACATCAATTTATGAAACTGTAACAACATGAGGTGTTGCCAAAGTACCTGGCCCTCTGTACCATGTATCTATCTGTCACAAATGTGTCATGACCACATAGGCTGTTTGACAGGTCATGCAGTCCTCAAGTAACCAGCTTTTGGATGTCTCTCTTGGATGCAAATGATGAGATGAATACACACCTATATTGTTGCTACATACTAATGGAGGTGCATGTTTGCCACCACATGACAGTCCGGGCCACTGCATGTGTGTAGAAGTGTGTGTAACTGTAGCAGGAGACCCATCCTATGTAAATGTTGCACATGAATTATTCCATGCAGTATGAGCATGTGTGAAAGTGATTCATTACTCATATCATATTATCACATTGTGTTTGTATTTGAAATTGTTTGTCAGTGCACGGATTATGAGTATATTCTTCCTTCCATGCTTTACAGGTGGACCTGCACTGTACACAGTGGGAGAGGTGGCTCGTTTTGAGGACCCCGACACCTACAGTGAGTGTTGCATGTGTGGTATGTTTTGTGTTTGCTGGTGATGTG
The DNA here is from genome assembly GCF_031143425.1 of Pleurodeles waltl. Lineage (NCBI taxonomy): Eukaryota > Metazoa > Chordata > Amphibia > Caudata > Salamandridae > Pleurodeles > Pleurodeles waltl. The sequence continues at coordinate 387,581,864 of NC_090446.1, read as the reverse complement.
TGATGGACTACTGTGTGTTGAACACATTGCAAGGTTTGATGCGCTGCCCAATCATTAGTCTTGTTCCATTAGTGGGATTTCAGTTATCACTTCATTTTGAGTTGACCTATGCTTATCCATTTGTCTGATCTTGGGTCTGTAGGCCATTCCTGTAGGGCCCGCTATGGGAAATGGGATGAGTCATGTGGAATACACTAGTTAATTTAAGAGTTGCACTGGGACTCGTCTCGGACTGAGTCTGCATGTCAGACTGACATTCTCCCAGATAGCTTCTGCAAATGGCTTGTCTGAAATCTGCTGCTTCCCTATTAACTGATGTACTGAGTACACTGTAGGTTGGATCTTCCGGGAGCATGTACTTCCACAAGTTGTACTAGAAGTGTGTGGGACTAGAGTGCAACGGCCTCGGTGTGCATGCTATTCATGATCATGGGTGTTCTTGCTCCTCTGTGTCTGTAGAAAAATATGCCTCACTGGAAGTATGTGATGTTGGCCTAGGTCAGTACATTTTGACATGTGTGGACCTTGGATAGGACAAGGTGTAGCTGACTCCAATTTGTTGATAGCCCTTACTGGTGGTGTGTGTGGAGGCAAAAACATGTTGAGCTTTCTATACACTCCTGGGTGTGCATCTATTTTGGGATTGTTTGTTGTTCTTCCCATCCCCCCTCAAAGACAGGCATGGGTTTGTGAATAGGGTACCTCAGACTGAAGCAACCAGTATGTTACACATACTTGTGATTATATGAAATATGTTTTTGAACCTAGTGTACACACTCAGTTATGGCACATGAGTTCTATACTAGCAAATCCCATTACAAATTGCAGATCTTGAGGTTTGTGATTGTTATCACATACACTGACATATGTAGTCCAGGCAATAGGCGGAGGAGGTGCAGCATGATTGTTAGCTGCAACTGTAAGTACTTTGATGACAAGTTATTGGCAGTTGTTACCCATCATGTAGATTATTGTATATGCTATGTGTGAGATGACCTTTGTATGCAGGCTTCCCATGTACTTCCTCTGAGACTTTCAATTATCTATATGGTGATATGAGCTGTTACAAGTAAAGTAAATGTATTGTCAGATTGACCAATTGTGCTATTCCACACAATGCAGTTCCTATGGTAAATAGTTGCCCTTTGTCTTCACAGTTGCAAACATGAGTGCCGCACAGAGGCATGAATTTGAGAGGCGGGCCATGAGGTACCGACACATCCTGCAGGTGCAGTCGGGGTTCCGACGGATGGCCCGTAAATACCAGTTGGATCGGGCCTCCGGAGCATGGTGAGCATCACCACAGGGTGGCCCAACGTTGCCCACTACAGCCACCACCACCACAACCACCGGTTCTCCCCAAGTGGCCCCAGCCACAGCGGGGACAGTTGTCCCTGCCTCTGCAGCACAACCAGGACCCAGCATTATGACAACTGCAGGACAGTCCAGTGGGCTAGGCTCAACACCCACACAGAGCACCTCTGCCGGGACCCAAACAGCAGCAGCACCTCCAATTGACCCTGCGGCATTCCAGGCTTTGGAACGCAAAATGGACAAATTTATGAGGAAGGTGGACAAGCTGAGCCAGGATGTGGCCTACATCAAGAAGCGGGTCAGGTCTATCAGGCGGACCCTCCGGAGGGCCAACCTCTAGGACTGATATGGCCAATGTACATAATTCCCTCCCCTCCCTCCTCTTTCCTTGTTATCATGATTAGTGGGCTTGGGGGATTAGTGTTAGGTTAGTATAGGTTGTTCGCTTTGTTAGTGTTAGGGAGGAGGGAGGGGGGTCCTGATTCTTTCTACTTTTCATTATTAAGTGTGTGGGTGGGAGTCAATGTTGGGGTTCCTGTGTGTTTAAAAAAATAAAGAAAAAAATAAAAAATAACAAAAATAACAAAAGAATATATGATTGTTTAGGATAGTATAGTATGTGTGTAGGTTAGTATGTGTTGTCCTGCATGAGTCCTGTCTCATAATGGTGGGTGGGGGGTTGATGTTTAGATCGATTCGTTATATGTGTAGAGTAAGTTTAGCTTAGGTTAGTTAGGGACAGTTGTGGGTAATGAGTAGTCAGGTTAGATTAGTGTAGGTATGACTTTTCCCTTAGTTGCCTCTGGTGTGATTAGTTATGAATAAATATATAGATAACCCTTTGCATTATGTATTAACTGCTACTTGATCATGGCCTTGCCATCAGTGTAGGTGATTGTTGTTCAATGACATTTGTGTCCTATGCTACAAACCAAAAAAAACTGAGGTTTAAAATGGCAGCTACCCCTGTGCTACCTTGGTAAGTATCCACCATTTGTTAGAACCACCAATTGGAGTTTACATGGATCCCAAAGGATTTGTGTCGATGAGTATGTTTTCTACGTCACAAAGTGTGCTTCCAGACTTGGTATTGTGGGGAAATGTTTAGGTCGGACTGCAGTGTGATGTTCAGGGACATCTTTGAAGATGAGGTCTTGTTAACACTCTTGTCTTCTTGTCTTCATAACTGACATTGATCATTTGTGCTACAATACAGCATGATTACCTATTTGGATGTTTACTCAGAAAGGTTGATTGATGCTGTGTTTTGTAGTGTTTGCTTAGATTAGACTACATAATTCAATGTGTTAGTATTGCATGGTGACAACATTTATCAGCCACTATTAGTTGACTTTGATTTCTCTTGATGAAGCATTATTCTGTCCAACACAGCATGATTGTGTGTGGTTTCTCACTTCATCAGTTATTCTCCTCAGGATGGGCAGGCTATTGTGCAATCCTGGCCACTGCACAGATGTATCTGACTACATGATGTCAGGACAGTTGTATTGACAAGCTACATGGTTGTCACACGGGCACATTTGTGTTATCTACTGCACAGTTGATGTGTCAAATTACACAGAGACATATTTGGTGTGCAAGTGCAATTTATTGATAGGTGCTGTAGTGCAATATGTACATTGTCCATGTTTGCTGAGTCCGTTCTAGTTCAATCTTACATGGTGATCCTACAGAAGGGGTGTGGATAATGCTCCTGACATGCTGGGGTGATGTTACAGACAGTGCAGAGGGACAGGATTTGCCGATTAGTAGGAGAGAGACATTCACTGGCAATGCTGACAAGTTATACAGTGGTTAGCAGAACAGTCATTGAGTATAGTTGTAGTGAGACTGGCATTTGACAAAACGTAGGACCTTGGTCTAAGTAGGCCATGGTGCAGGGACTAGTGCTTCCAGGTAATTTTCCTTGTGAATGTGATCTGTTCCATGTCTTCTTCTTCTGATGTGTGTGTTGCCTGCTTTGTCCTTGTTGTTGTTGGTTGTGAAGGGGCAACACACACCTCAGTGTTAGAAGACGTGGAGTCAGACATCCCGGTCGCTGCTCCCTGTTAAGGTCTTAAGGGCAGTACTGCAGCAAGGAGGGTCTGCTGGTTTTTGAGAATAGCAGCCACATCACAATGGTAGGCAGCCAGGTCGGCCCTGAGGGAGTCATGATTGCATTCGTGCATGCAGTGGAAAGTTTGGGGTGCGAGGTGTTGTGGCAACTCCCTTACTGCAGTGGTGAATTCCTTGACAATTTCTTGTAGTCCTTGCAGTATGGATGTTAGGGCTTGCATAGCTGCTGCCTGATCTGCAGATGACATCATGCACGAGCGCACCCCCTCAAGGCTGGCTGCCATATTTTGCATCCCCACCCACACCTCCTTGGCCAGCTCCCGCTGTACTCCAACTACAGTTCTTTCAAAGCTGGTGCCAGTGTCGTCAGAGTCCTCAGCTGTATAGGAGCTGGCAGGTCTTACAATTGGGGTGGTTCTTCTGTGATGGCTGCTTGTTCTGTGCTCCTCCTTGTGACTGAAGGTGGGGTCTGGAGGGTTTCTAGGACCTTTTGGATGGTCTCCTGGGGAATGTTTATGGGCTCATCATCCATGTCATCAGGGAAATCTGGGACAGGCATATCGGCAGGTGATCCATCTTCCTCTGCAATGAAACAGGGTACAATTAGTGTGTCTGTGTTGTGACAATTTTGACGTGACGTGCCTGCCTTTTGATGAATTCACTTTGTGATCTTGTTTGGTATTGGTATCTGCTGTCCTTCAGATGGGCATTGTTATAGGCCTATGGCCCACCTGTGTGTCACATGTATGTTATTGAGTTATCAGACTTGTCTGCCTAATCGCCTCTAGGTGTTGCTTTATACCAAATAGAGAACAGCCACCTTTTTGTCCTAGTCGACCCTCCGTGTATATCCATTCTCATGGTGAGACCTTTCACTGGCTGTGGGTGTTCTGATGGTCCTGGCAGCACACTTGACTCTCAGGACCTGCCCCAATCCCTGATCGTTCACATGGACTTAAATGTAATTGACATGTAGCATATCCTATGCATGGCAATGTTATGATGTGATGTGGATGTTGATATTGTTAATGTGTCCTGCTGATGTTGGGTAATGTGTGTTACATTGGATTGCCCTGATAGTCGTATCGCTGTCCTATTTCCTCTGACTGTGCAGGTATATTTCAGTGACCAGTTCCATGTGTCCCCTCCTCAATGCTGTTGTTTGAGTAGTATGACTTTTGTGATGTTGCCTTGTTTGCCAGGCATGGGAAGGACCCTGACATATGCAGCATGGGTGTGTCCTTAGTGCTGTGTCACTCCTATTGTTGTTTACATTGGCTGATGTTTGTGACACCTATGGGCATTGACATTTGAGTGTACTGGGGCCTTTGTCTTGTTTCAGGAGATTGTTGCAGATGTCATCCTCACCCCCTAATTTAGGTATATATGTTCCATGGGGAGGTTACTGCCATTGGCTACTTGAGCTGCACACAGATCAGAGGTGGTAGTGTCAACTGTTGTGGCAGTTACATTGCAGTTGTTGGTTTGGCTAGAGGATTGCTAATACGGCCCTAGCAAATGTAGGAGATATGTTGGCTGACAAGTGCCAGGATGTAAGTTTGACGTAGTGGCCTTCCCTCCTATCGAGGCTTTCCCTTTGCTCCATTGTTGGCATGACAGCATGCCCCCAAAGGACTGTTGTTGGTGTAGTGTAAAGTTGTGCCCCAGCTTCTGTCTGTGCAGGCCATGCCCCCCTGCCGTGCCCCTTTACCCATGCCACTCCATGTATATGATGACTTACATGCAATGTGTAGTAGGTATTTCCCCCCCCTGCTTACTGTCAACATTATTGTATTTTAATTCCCCATGCAACTTTACCCTGCATGTGCGTTGTCTCGTGGTAGTCTGCGCTGTCCTGTCCTTGAATCCCTGTGACGATCTCCTCAGGGATGACGGCTGCGACCATCTCCTCCATGTGGTCCAGGGCCTCCTGGTGTGCTGGACTCCCACCTCCGGTCTGCAGTGCTGCCTTCCTGTTCCTGGCCATCTTTTCCTTGGTCCTGCGTTTGCAGTCATGCCAGCGTTTCTTACACTCGGTGACTGTCCTGCGTACTTCAGCCACACTGTTGATCTTGTCAACAGTTTGTTGCCATATGGCCTCTCTCCTACTGATTGGCAACTTAGAGGTGATAAACAGTTGGTGCTGGTGTTCCGTCACCTCTTTAACCAGGATTTCCTGCTCCTCTGCACTGAAGCGGCACTTTCTTTTCTTTCTATAAATGTCCTGGTTCTTGTATGGATCGTCCTGGCTGGTTCCTGGTCTGCTGTCATCTTCCTGGGGTCTGTAGTGGCATCTGGGATCCATTTTGGCTCTCCTCTGCTGAAATGGCAGTGTTCTCGGGCATTTTTGATGCTATTGCGTCAAAAAACGGCGCATATCCGGGTTGCAGGTGTCGTAAATCGGCCCACAGTCATTTCCGCCGCGTTAACGTCGTTTTCCTTTACGACTTGACGCCGCGGTGTGCGTCAAAAATAATGACTCCCACCTGTTGATTGCGCCGCCGTGCGTCAAAGTATAAATTTGACGCCCGCACAGCGCTACGAAATGGCGTTAGCCGGTGGTAATTTTTTTGACGCAAAACTGCGGCGGCGCAGTTTTGCATCAAAAAGTATAAATATGGCCCTTAGTAGCAGTGTACTATAGACTTTGGAACGGGTGCTGCATGTCATGAAATACCTTAGCCAGTTGGTGATTTACCTCTTTCCCAGGACATAGCTCTATGATTCCCTTACTTAAGAGTCAGTCCTTCAAATTTCCTATATATTTTTGGAGCATCCTGCATGGAAGATCTGTCAATGGTTATGGTTCTCAGTGGTATTCCATCATTTCATCTACAATAATTAAATTCTGTTTCCAATATTCCGCAACGGGCGAGCCATTCCATGCTTGATCTAAAATCCTACATTAAGAGTTGCATTTCTCCTACATACAGATGTATCTATCAGACCAACATTAGCCATGCTGGCCAGTGAATAATGTGCCTTATGCTGGGATTTATAATGCATAAATCTATCTATCTATCTATCTATCTATCTATCTATCTATCTATCTATCTATCTATCTATCTATCTATCTATCTATCTATCTATCTATCTATCTATCTATCTATCTATTCAATGGCATGTGTAGCTGCAGATACACATGCTATGCATATCCATTCCGACATCTAGTGTTGGGCTCGGAGTGTTACAAGTTGTTTTTCTTTGAAGAAGTCTTTTCAGAGTCACTGGATCGAGGGACTCCTCCTCTCGGTTGCATTGCACATGGGCATCAACTCCATTGTTAGATTGTTTTCTTTCTGCCGTCGGGTTTGGACGTGTTTCCTCTCGCTCTGAGATTTCGATTTGGAAAACCTTAGAAAACCTTCCTTTTCGTCAGTATTGTTTTGATCGCGTTCTCCATCTACCATCAAACCGGTAGTACCGCCAGAAACTTACTTTTGTTCACCCTTCAGACGCGTGCACCCAACTCGGGCCTATTTGGGCTTACCGCGTGGAAAGCCTGATGGATCGGACTCTATTCCGATTCATCCCTCTGTGCCACACGAAGTATCCCTATACAGACTAGCACTTGGTTTGTAACTTGTGCCTTTCTCCAGACTAACAGGAGGAAAACTGAGAGGCCTGTCGATCGTTTCGTTCAAAAAAGACTCTCAGAGATCGCAGAGCCCGAAGACTTGAAATGGCGTTGAAAAGCAGTGAACATATCGACGTCACTGAAGAAGAGCAGGCTCAGACAGCAGTCTCCATCCGAGACACAGGCTCTGAACAGGAATCTGAGGACGACAGACCCATCACAGCTGGCCAGCGTGTGAGTGAGTCTGCCCCTACACCCCTGCAAAAAATCATTCTAAGGTCTTCGGTACACCACTGCCGGAAGGCCATGGTTCGGCCTGAAAAAAACTCTAGGTGACCGTTCTTCGGGGTCGGCGCCGAAAAAGGCCACTCCTCTGTTGACTTCGGAGTCGAGTAAAACTATCAAAGGCTCCATTTCGGACTCCAGCAGGAAACCCCAAGCTTCAGAGTCGAAAATTTAAAAGGCCGCTTCGGAGCCAAGTCCTTCCACAACATCTTCGGTACTGAAAAAACAACAAACTTCAGAACCGAAACAAAACTCATATACAGAGGAACAAGGACTTTCCAAACAATTAAGAGAAAGCCATAAAACCTCTGAGGAAGAGTCGGACATTGAACCAATTCTACAAATTATGGATGAGAGACAATCCAGGATACACATCCATAAAAACACAGGAAGGATTGTTACTGCACCTCCTTTAAAAACAAAAAGGAAGCTGGCTTTCCAAGAGGAACTGGACACTGTACAGCCACCAGCAAAGGTGCAAAAGGAGAAGCCAATACTTCCTCATACTTCTCCTCCTCATTCTCCACAATTATCTGTCTCACCCCACACCAGCCCTCCACCAATGCCTTCTCCAACACACTCATTTTATTCACAAGAAGATATAGCAGACCCATGGGATCTTTATGACCCTGATCCCATCCCAGATAATGACCCAGATACTTACCCATTGAAACCATCTCCACCTGAAAATACCACAGCATACAACCAGGTCATATCCAGGGCTGCAGCTTATCATGGGGTAACAATGTATTCAGAGCCATTGGAAGAAGATTTTTTATTTAATACAGTATCTTCAACACATTCCAAGTACCAGTGCCTCCCAATGTTACCAGGCATGGTAAAACTCACAGACCAAATTTTTTGTGAGCCTGTAAAATCTAGAATTGTCACACCTAGAATAGAGAAAAAATATAAGCCTGCACCCTCTCACCCAAATTATATTATTCATCAGGTGCCTCCAGATTCAGTGGCGGTTAGTGCAGCACGAAAGAGGGCATATAGCCAGTCTTCAGGAGATGCACCTCCTCCTGATAATCAGAGCAGAAAATTTGACGCAGCGGGGGAAAGAGTTGCTTCTCAGGCAGCAAAACAAGGGAGAATTGCTAATTCCCAAGCACTGCTAGCCCGCTATGATAGAGCCCATTGGGATGTGACCCAGGATATTATACAGCATCTTCCAAAAGAACACCAAAAGTGGCACAACAAGTGGTAGAGGAAGGGCAAGCCCTTAGTAACAATCAAATAAGATCTGCCCTTGATGCTGCTGATACAGCTGCAAGGAGCATAAACACGGCTATCACAATCAGAAGACATGCATTGGCTACGCTCCTCTGGTTTTAAACCAGCAATTCAACAGGCTGTACCTAACATGCCTTTTGATAAGAAGCATCTCTTTGGCCCAGAAGTGGACACTACAATTGAAAAACTGAGAAAGGACTCAGATACTGTGAAAGCAATGGGCGCTTTGTACACCACACCATATAGAGGTTCATTTCGTAGGCCTCAGTTTCGGGGAGGTTTTAAAGCACAACCCTCAGAGGCTTCTACCACACAAACAAAGCAACCACATCAAACCTAGTATCAACGAGGTGGATTTAGAGGAACATATAGAGGTCAATACTTTAGGAATAGAGGTAAATTCCAAACCTCTAAACAAACAACACAACTAAAGCAGTGACTTCCTTCCCTTCCTTCCACTCCACACATCTTGTGTGGGGGGAAGACTACAGCAGTTCCACTCTCAATGGCAAAATATCACCACAGACAACTGAGTATTATCAATTATCCCCAATGGCTATTGCCTAGAATTGACAACCACCCCTCCAAACATTCCACCAAGATATCACAAGTTGTCCCCAGAACATACAGTTCTGTTACAAGAGGTTCAATCTCTACTACTCAAACAAGCAATAGAATTAGTTCCACAGCCCCAACAAAGAACAGGAGTATACTTATTATACTTCCTATTTCCCAAAAAAGATGGCACACTCAGACCCATATTAGACGTCAGGCCCCTCAATCTATACATCTTGTCAGAACATTTTCTCTTGGTAACTCTGCAAGATGTTATTCCACTGTGGCAAAAACAAGATTTTATGACTGCTCTAGACCTCAAAGATGCGTGTTTCCACATACCCATCCACCCAGCTCACAGAAAATACCTCAGGTTTGTCATAGCAGGAAAACACTACCAGTTCAAAGTGTTGCCATTTGGCATAACAACAGCTCCAAGGGTGTTCACAAAGTGTCCAGCAGTAGTAGCGGCATACTTAAGAAGACAACACATCCATGTCTTTCCATATCTAGACGATTGGCTAATAAAATCAAACAATCGTACACAGTGCCAAAAACATACACGTTAAGTGATAGAAACTCTGCACACACTAGGGTTTTCTATAAACTACCAAAAGTCACACCTTCAACCAGCACAAATACAACCGTATCTAGGTGCTATCCTAAATACTCAACTAGCTCTAGCGTATCCAAATACACAAAGGATTCAAGCTTTCCAAAATGTAATACCACTCATACAGCCAAATCAACAGAACACTGTAAGATTTATCATGAAGCTTTTAGGAATAATGGCATCTAGCATAGCAATAGTCCCACATGCAAGATTAAACATTCGGCCCTTCCACAGTGCCTTGCACAACAATGGTCACAGGCACACGGTCAACTTCAAGATAGTGTTGATGGACCGCCAAACACATATGTCCCTTCAATGGTGGAATCGCAGCAATTTAATGAAGGGTCGGTTGTTTCAAGACCCTGTGCCTCAGACCATAATTACAACAGATGCATCAATGATTGGTTGGGGAGCTCACCTGAGCAATCACACCATTCAAGGGCAATGGGATGTTAAACAGAAACAGCTACACACAAACCACTTAGAATTATTAGCTGTGATCCTTGTCCTAAAAGCATTTCAACATCTTCTCAAACAGGAGAATGTTCTCATAAAAAAAAAACGACATGACAACCATGTATTACCCCAACAAACAGGGAGGGACACATTCATCTCAGCTGTCCCTTCTATCCCAAACAATTTGGAAATGTACAATTCACAATCAAATTAATCTACTAGCACAATACATTCCAGGAATAGACAATCAGTTGGCAGATCTCCTCAGCAGAAATCACCAACTGACACACAAATGGGAGATTCACCCACAAATACTTCAAAAGTGCTTTCAAAGGTGGGGAACACCAGACATAGATCTATTCAGATCAAGCGAAAACACAAAATGCCAAAACTTCGCATTCAGACACCCACACCCCCTATCCAAGGGCAATGCTCTATGGATCAATTGGTCATGGATATTTGCATACGCTTTTCCCCCTCTTCCACTCCTTCCATTTCTGGTCAACAAATTGCAGCAAACATAACTCAACATGATACTCATAGCACCAACATGGGCACGCCAGCCTTGGTACACAACACTATTAGACCTATCTGTAGCACCTCACTCCAAACTCCCAAACAGACCAGATTTGTTAACACAAAACAAAGGTAAAATCAGGCATCCAAACCACAATGTTCTCAATCTAGCGATTTGGCTCCTGAAGTCATAGAAGTTGGTTACTTAAATCTTCCATCTAAATGTATGGAAGTAATTAATCGAGCACGAAAACCCACTACTAGACAGTGATATGCAAACAAGTGGAAAAGATTTGTCTACTATTGTCAATCTAAGACCATAGATCCACTTACAGCATCGATACAAGATATTGTATGCTATTTACTTCATTTACAGATTTTTTTGGGGCTTTTTCCTCCATAAAAATACACCTTACTGCAATATCTGCTTACTTACACACTATTCAGCATACTTCTCTATTCAGAGTTCCTGTTATCAAAGCCTTCATGGAATGCTTAAAATGCATAATTCCACCCAGAACGCTACCGGTTCCATCATGGAATTTAAATATTGTCCTTACCAGACTCATAGGACCACCTTTTGAACCCATGCACTTTTGCCAAATTCAATTTTTAACATGGAAGGTTGCCTTCCTTGTGGCTATTACTTCTTTAAGAAGAGTTAGCGAAATACAAGCATTCACTCTTGAAGCACCTTTTTTCCAAGTGCACAAGCATAAGGTTGTATTAAGAACAAATCCAAAAGTTACTAAATTTTATACATACGTATGTACATTTACATTTGCATGGACATCTCTTTTCTTTTATATACTCTATCACTCCTTTCATTCACCCTCTGTGGGAAAACAATCTAACAATGGAGTTGATGCCCATGCGCAATGGAACCAAGAGGAGTCACTCGATCCTGTGACTCCGAAAAGACTTCTTTGAAGAAAAACAACTTGTAACACTCCAAGCCCAACACTATATTTCGGAATGAATATGCATAGTTCTTGACGCCATCCTGAATGCTACTCATCTGCTGCTGATAATGTTAGTAGCATAAGAGCAGCACCAGGATTGGCTGGAACGGGCTACACCAACACTCCTGCAGGCAGTGTGGGCCTGAGCCTGCTTTCCACTAAGGTGTCTTTGACAGCTGAGTGGAGAGGTTTACACTGTGCATGTCACGCTGGCTGTCGCAGGCCAAGGCGACATACTGGTGCATCACTCCCCTGCTACCAGTCAGCCACAGTGGCCCACCCCCAAACATGGCTCGGGCTGGGGAAAGGGAAAAGTAAAATAGTAATAAATTCACTTTAATACCATTTTATTTTCCACCTTTTGCGGCACTGGCAGCGGGGGGTGACACTCCTCTGCCCTGATAGTGGGGCCGCGGCAGAGGGGCCTGCTACCCTTAATGGCGCCATTCATAGAACATACAACCTAGATTGAGAAGGCTGAAGCATGTTATGTATTATCACACGCATTAATGCCCAGATTTAAGAGGGCTTAGCGCCATTCTAACGACATATTAGCTTCATTTTTTTGCGAAAATTGTTTAGACAGTAGTTGTTCAGTACTCAGTTGTAGAGACTTTTTAGTTGTTTAGCAGTAGTGGTTCAGGCAAGTAGTGGTTTAGACCTCGTTGTTCAGGATGTTTCCCGCTACGTGTCTCCTCAACACCTAAAATGCTTGCTCAGACTGTCTATCGATTTATTCTTCTTTCCTATCTGCTTTCTGAAGCACCATTACTGTTCATGGCAATCATTTTACCCAAACCCTCGGGCATAACATCCATATTAGTACTCTTCACCACTTTTACACTACTCCCTGATCCTTCTGCTCTTCATGGAATGAACTTGGTGTCCCAAAGATATGTATTCCTATTTAGCCAAAGCTCTCCTTACATTATGCCGTTGTATGTGTGCATAACAATTTGAACTTTTTTTAATTGGTCATTCAGTGCACCAAATGTACATGCAAGGCACAACTTACACAGTTGGTATCCCCTTGGTATCATCCTTATTTTGCTTTCTTTGTAAAAATGTAAAACAATTCAATGCAAGGCACTCTTTTGTCATAAAATAAGTATTTCGGATTTCTATACAACTGTATGGAAACCCCTCCTCCTCTTCTTTCTTTCGGAGCCAGTATATATAACCTCTATCCTTCAGGACCTAAAGAAGTAAACAAAATCCTTAAAGTTGTTTCAGGCAACATGCTTTTGTCATCAAAAGCAGGAAAGTATGTTGTAAAATACTCTCCTCATGCCTACCAATACATTGATGGTTTTTCTGGAGTCTGAAGAAATGGTTTAGAAGTTGCTGTAGCTAAACTTTGGGCCTTTACCATGTTGACTTCCTCAGTCTTTACTTGAATACAACCCTCCAATATGAATCTGCGCCTAATGTCAGTGTTTTCAGGTATTGCTGGTGTTGAAAATGGGCTCTCTAGTTGGCAGTGGTTTGCACCCTGCCCAAGTAAGTACCCTCATTCTAGTCGGGGCAAGGGAACCATACAGCTTAGACAACCCCTGCTCTCACCCCCTTGGTAGCTTGGCACGAGCAGTCAGGCTTATCTGAGAGGCAATGTGTAAAGTATTTGTACACACATACAGTAACACAGAGAAAACACCACAAAAGGACTCCACACCAGTTTAGAAAAATACCCAATATTTACCTGAGTAAAACAAGACCGCAATGACAAAAGAAACCATACACAGGCAAATATATCACTTTTAAAAGATTAAGGGGGTCTTTCTGACCCCGGCGGTAATTACCGCCATGGCGGAGGTTGGCGGTAGCACCGCCAACAGGCCGGCGGTGCTCCGCCGGGCATTCTGACCGCGGCGGTACAACCGCAGCCAGAAGCGGAAAGCCGGCGGTGTACCGCCGACTTTCCGCTGCCCGTCAGAATCCTCCATGGCGGCGGAGCGCGCTCCGCCGCCATGGGGATTCTGACACCCCCTACCGCCATCCTGTTCATGGCGGTTCTCCCGCCAGGAACAGGATGGCGGTAGGGGGTGCCGCGGGGCCCCTGGGGGCCCCTGCCGTGCCCATGCCAACGGCATGGGCACGGCAGGGGCCCCCGTAAGAGGGCCCCACAAAGTATTTCAGTGTCTGCCTAGCAGACACTGAAATACGCGACGGGTGCAACTGCACCCGTCGCACCTTCCCACTCCGCCGGCTCAATTCTGAGCCGGCATCCTAGTGGGAAGGTTGATTTGCCCTGGGCTGGCGGGCGGTCTTTTGGCGGCCGCCCGCCAGCCCAGGGCAAATCTCAGAATCACCGCCGCGGTCTTTTGACCGCGGTGCGGTGTTCTGACGGCGGTACCTTGGCGGACGGCCTCCGCCGTCCGCCAAGGTCAGAATGACCGCCTAAGTGTAATTGTAGTTCATTGTAGTTCCTTGAAATCAATGTAGCACTTCACAGAGACAAAGTACCTGAAATGTGTCAAAAACAAAGACCATGCGGTCCGCAGGGGAGGCGATGCGTCAAAAGAGCCAGAGATGCACCAGTTCCTTACTGTTGCAGGGAAGTGATGTGTTATGTCCTTAGTGCTAGGCATCAGTTCCTTACTGCGACAGGGGAGGTGATACATCATTTGAGGAACAAACTGTTGGTTTCTTAGTGTGCTGCAGTGTCGAAGAAAATGGAGCCCAGGAATGATGCGTTGATGATGCATCGAAAGTCAAGCCGTGATGGGTCAATCTCACAGCAATGCAGCAGGTGCTGCATTGGAATTAGGGCGGTGCATCACATACTTCGGTGTGCTGGACACTCACGCAGCAGTGGTTGTTGTGATTCGCTGTGATAAAAAGCTGGGGCCTGCATTGAAAATCGTAGTGGTTGCATCAAGCGGGTACCAGGCTCTGGTGTACACTGCAGCGATGTGTTGAATCTTTTCTGGGATGTGTCAGTTCAGATTGATGCAGTGAGTTGATATGTGGCTTTTCTTCTTGCAGCACCAAAAAGTTCCTTCAAGGGCCCAGACTGGATTTGGCACCACTTGACAGAACAGGGCTCTCAGCAGCGGAGCCCAGGTGTTGGCAGATGAAGTCTTTGATGTCCCTGAGACTTCTTAACAGGAGGCGAGCTCAACTCAAGCCATTGGAGAACCTTGGAAAGTAGGATATAGAAAGTAAAGTCCAGTCCTTTCAATCCCAGAACCAAAGCAGCAAGTCAGCCCAAAGAAGCAGCAGGCAGTGTGGCAATCCCTCCTACAGCATTCAGCTCTTCTTCCTGGCAGAATGTTCTCAGACCAGAAGAATTCTAACTCTGTGGTGTCAGAGGTTTAGTACTTATACCCATTTCTGTCTTTGAAGTAGACAAACTCCAAAGAGAAGACTTTGTAGCGCACAAGACCTGGGCTTTCCCTGTCCTGGCCCCAGACACACTTCAGGGGGTTGGAGACTGCCTTGTGTGAGAACAGGCACAGCCCTATTCAGATGCAAGTGCCAGCTCCTCCCACCACTCCAGCTCCGGAAGACCCGTCAGCCTGGTGATGGGCCATCAGGATATACAGGGCACACTGTCTAGAGTGAATACACAAACAGGCCAATTGTCATCCTGACCCAGATGTGTATTCCACACACAGACAGAGGCACAGAATGGGTAAGCAAGAAAATGTGCACTCTCTAAAAGTGTAATTTTCAAACTTACAATTCAAAAACCAACTTCACCAAGAGATGTATTTTTAAATTGTGAGTTCAGAGACCCCAAACTCCACATCACTATCTGCCCCTAATTTGAAATCACACTTAAAAGATATGTCAAGGCAATCCCCAGGTTACTCTATGGGAGAGTTAGACCTTGCAGTAGCAGAAACTGAATTTAGCAGTGTATCACTATCAGGACATGTAAAACACACCAACACACGTCCGACCTTTTAAATACCCTGCAATCTACCTACAGGGCTGCCTTTAGGGGAGATTTGCAGGTAATAAAAGGGAAGGTTTGGGTCTGGCAAGTGGGTGCAGTTTTCAGGTCGACATGGCAGTGTTAAACTGCGCACACAGGCACTGCAATGGCAGGTCTGAGACATGTTTGCAGGGATATTGATGGGTGGCGCAATCAGTGCTGAAGGCCCACTAGTAGCATATGATTTACAGGCCCTGGGCACACCTGGTGCACTATACTAGGGACTTACTAGAAAATCAAATATGCCAATCATGGATAAACTAATCACCAATATATTTTAGACAGAGAGCATATGCACTTTAGCACTGGTAAGCAGTGGTAAAGTGCCCAGAGTCCTACAGCCAACCAAACAAGTAAAAAAAACATAGGAGGAAGAAGGCAAAATGTTTGCGAATAACTCTGCAAAACGCTGGTATCAAAATCAAAGTGTAAGTTTAACATAATAAGTAAATTCCTTACCTTTGAAAAGAAGTACGTTTCACGTAAATTGGTGACTGACAGTTCAACTATGAATAATTCTGTTTGATGCTTCTCACAACACAAATTAAGTCCCTGCTTACTCATGATTGAATCTGTGAACACACCTTTCTTAGAGCCATTATTCACTTTCTAGTGAATCAAAGATAGCGATAGATGGACAATGACCCACTGAATCTAACAATGGCACTTATGTCTGTATCTGCCCACGCTCTTCACCACCTCTTGCTTAGAGGACAGTGATTTTTTCTTGTGTCTGCCTTGATTGAGTTCTTCATCTCCTTTGGCTCAGAACTGAAGGCACATACAGGAACACTGCACTCCTTATCCTCGGTGTTAGAAATGGGGTTACTGGTTGGCTAGGGTATGCACCTAAACCAGGCAGAACCTACCCACTCTAGTCAGGGTGAGGGAGTTACACACCCAAGATAACCCTTGCTCATCAACCTTGGTAGCTTGGCACGCGCAGTCAGGCCTATCCCAGAGTCAATGTATAAAGTGATTGCACAACATACACAACACATGTGACACAGGAAACACACCAAGTTATATCAAAATAAAATGTATTGTCTGCAACATCATTAGACCAAACACAACATGTCAGAATACCCTGCTACACAAGCAGTTGTCAGAACAATACTCAGTACTATTACTCTGCAAAAGCCAGCAGTAGTCACATAAAACACATAGGTTGCTGGTTACCCGGCAATATAAGTAGTAATCAGGTTGTCATCATTATCAAAAGGCACATGTCATAGTAAAACACATGATCATAACTGCCAAAACATTATCATGAATGCTCATGAAAATGAAACATCAGAAAACTCATGGCATCATCATCACTGCAACACTTTATTATGATGGTACAAAAGAATGCCCCTTGCAGAAAACATGGAGGCCACGACCTACTCATGAGAGACAGTCCCCAAAGGCATATTTAAGGCACTGTAGCGTAATGCACATATCACAACTCCGCCCAGCCAGGTAGGTGTATAGCGGGCAGAAGGGGCTATGAATCATTAATTTCCTTTCCTGTACAAGGGTGGCAGCGCCTCAGCGCTTCTTCAAACACACACAAGGGAGGAACACATGTGATCCCCCCCTAGCCCGCCGGGAGGCCTCCCTGGGTCTCCCATGCCAGGCTTAACACCAGCCAAGGCAGGGGCAGCCACTTGCGTCCTTGCGGTGTGGCTGTGGACTTCCAGCTCCCTAGTCAGGAGAGCTATGGATTTTTGTTGAGCCTTCTGGCTCTGGGGGCACTAAGCCCTGCGCTCCCACCCAGCCGGTATGACTCCTTACTTTGCTACCTGGCTGTCAGATTTTCTCCACACAGTGACGCTTGGGGTGCACGCCCGGAGCCCCCCAGGGCCACCCAGGTTGGTCTGCTCTGACTTCCGGGGCTGCTGCCTTCCAACCAGCAGCTTGGTGGCTCCGGCTCCCAAGCCGCAACTTTCCCTCTTTGGTATTTAGGTGTTGCCTGGGTTGCAGCGGTGTACACACCAAAACAGGTGCCAGCGGTGCCCGGGGGAGACTCTTCTTCGGGTGCCTTAAGTCGGGGGCACCACAAGGAATGCACTCGCTCCGGACTGCGTTCTCCCATGCCCAAGGGGCACTCCACGAAGCACGTTTGGACACGCTAACTCCTTGCGACCCGCCTGGGTCACAGCAGTGATGACTCCCTCAGGGAGACTGAGAAAAGCTTTCCGAACGCGGTTATAGAAATAAAGGTGCCAAGCACTCTGCTTGCACTACACTCCCAGCAGGAGCATTTCACCACAACGCTTTCTTCTCTCTGAGGAAGCAGGGAATAAAGCACTCTTCCAGCACTGCGATGAAGGGACCAGGGGCCTCAGCACCTAGTCCTTGTAGACAGTCAAAGGGAGCACAAGGTGGTAAGGCCCAAATAAGCAGACCAGCACAAAGAGTTGCAGTAAGTTGCAGTTCCTCCTAGTGACCCAGCAGGTCACAGGTCAGCACAACAGCAGTAGTCCAATGTGGTTCCTGGTTAATTCCTCCAGCAGCATTCTGTGTCCAGTTCAGTAGTCCATTAGTGACTCTCCTACAAGGGGAAACCCCCTGTATTTATACTCAGTTGTGCACAAGCTTTACAAAAAGGGGGGATAAGAGGTTCCAGCCAGTCCTAACTGGTTCTAGGAGTGTCCCCTCTCTCCTCCAGCACAGGCTCCAGATATCAGTTGGGTTTAAATTAGCCATTTGTGTGAGGTCAGTGCACACCCTTTACAAATGCACGTGTGCCCCACCTCTCCTTCTCTCATCCCAGGAAGACCATTCAATATGCAGATGCACCTCTGTGACACCTCCACCTTCCCTGTTTACAGACTGTCTGAAAAGTATGCATTTCCAATGCAATCCTAAGAGCAAGGCAGCAGTCACAGTAGTGAGAAACCAAATAGGCTGTTTTTACTACCAGGACAGGTCACACAACCAGGCACATGTCCTGCCTCTCACATACATAGCACCCTGCCCTTAGGGCCAGGTAGTGCCTACCTTAGGGGTGGCTTACATTTAGTAAAAGGGGGCTTCTAGGACTGGCAAGTAAATTTAGATGCCAGGTCCCTGTAGCAGTAAACTGTGCACGCTACTGTGCATGCAGGCCCTGCGCTAGCAGGCTTGAGACACGTTTGAAAGGCCACTTCTGTGGGTGGTGCAAGCAGCGCCGCAGGCCCGCTATCAGCATTTTATTTACAGGCCCTGGGTATAGAGATACCACTGTGCAATGGACTTACAGGTAAATTAAATGGGCAATTAGGTGTAAGCCAATCATACCAACTTTATGCAAGGGAAAGCATATGCACTTTCGCACTGATCGGCAGTGATAGAGTGCTCAGAGTCCTAGAGCTAACAACAAGAGGTCAGAAAAAATAGGAGCAGAAAGGCAAAAAGTTTGGGGACGACCCTGTAAAAAAGGGCCAGGTCCAACACTCGGGCTACCCGGCTGGTTAACATTTGTTCCATAGACGTAACAGCTGCATGCATAAATGAGAGTTACAGTGCATAGTTACTTACACCTTTGGGAAGATTTCTTTGGGACTTGTATTCGTTGTTGTACTGCAATCAGACTTCTAATTCTCTAGTGCTCAAAGAGCGGTGGCCTCAGGGCCCTGGTTGCCAAATCTGTAGAGTAATCTGAGCAATTCTCAATATGGTTCTAGCTGGAAATGTGATTTCTTCTAATCCCCAGACAGTGAGCATGTACAGATTCCATCAATGAATGGTTGTGGAATACTGCCTGGTCACACAATAAAACACCCATTAAGTTGTCGGCGGTACCTAAGTTAGTACTAAGCTATATATTAACACAATATAACACACATAGGGGGTGATTCTAACTTCGGCGGGCGGCGGAGGCCGCCCGCCAAAGTTCCCCCACCAAAATACCGCTCCGCGGTCGAAAGACCGCTGAGGGTATTTTGGGATTTGCCCTGGGCTGGCGGGCGGCCGCCAAAAGGCCGCCCGCCAGCCCAGGGCAAATCAACCTTCCCACGAGGACGCCGGCTCAGAATTGAGCCGGCGTAGTGGGAAGGTGCGACGGGTGCAGTGGCACCCGTCGCGTATTTCAGTGTCTGCATAGCAGACACTGAAATACTTTGTGGGGCCCTCTTACGGGGGCCCCTGCAGTGCCCATGCCATTGGCATGGGCACTGCAGGGGCCCCCAGGGGCCCCGCGGCACCCCCTACCGCCATCCTGTTCCTGGCGGGAGACCCGCCAGGAACAGGATGGCGGTAGGGGGTGTCAGAATCCCCATGGCGGCGGAGCGCGCTCTGCCGCCATGGATGGGCACTGCAGGGGCCCCCAGGGGCCCCGCAGCACCCCCTACCGCCATCCTGTTCCTGGCGGGAGACCCGCCAGGAACAGGATGGCGGTAGGGGGTGTCAGAATCCCCATTCTGCAGGGCAGCGGGAAACCGGCGGGAGACCGCCGGTTTCCCGCATCTGACCGCGGCCGAACCACTGCGGTCAGAATGCCCTGCGGGGCACCGCCGGTCTGTATCTTCCATCATTTGCTCTGTTTTCTCTGTAGAGCACAAACCTTTTGATCTATGTTTTGAATATGCTGAATCCATCAAATTCACCTGTTTGAGTCCCAGCAACACTGTCAGATTCCTGCAGATTCCTGCCCACTTTCGCTATCTAAGGATGTTAAGTATCTTCTGATAGGTATTTACCAGAAAGAGAAAATACATGCCTGAACTACAAATTGTGGCCATGAAAACAAATATCTCTGGTGTCTCAGAATCAGGATCATCCAATACCAAATATTCCTTATTACTGAAAATCTTAAATCCCTTTTTGAAAAAAAATATTGTTGTCTGGTTACCCTCAGTGGCATGCATTAGCCCCCACAGCAACCACAGAAAGTTCCATTCACTTCTATCATTAGCCATGTTCTGTCTGTATTAGAAAGAATTTTAGTAAAGGGAATGTTTTCTTTAGGTTTATTATGTTCGTTAATTACCCTGATGCATGAAGACCACTATGCATGCCTGGTAAAAACTGTAAAATAACTGCCAGAAACAAATATCAATCTTTAACAGGGGATTAATCCAAGGCTAATCACTATCAGCATGTGCCAAAGGGTTTCCCTATAATGTGAACATCAGGCACGTAGTTTTTTAAAAGCCTCAACTCACTTTATTCTACTGCCTGCTCACAGTGCCTAATCATTAGATGGTAATCTGACATCAGAGGATTGAAGACGATTCTGATTATCAAGCCATTCGGTATTCCCAGTTAAAATATTCACCGATAGTACAGACAGTATTATATTTCTGTATGTTACATAGTAGTTTTTGGGAACTGCTCAGTCTTTTCAAACGTAGTCATATCAGATTTTATCTCTTTCTATCCTTCACGTTAATTTAGGTACTAGTTTCTTGAATTTCCACTTCATTTTCAGATTACAATTTAATACCACCTTTTAAGAATCTGTCCACGAACCTTCACATAATTCAGTCCTACGGAATTAACTAACATTGATACTCGATGGTAACACAATACCTTATTATTGGTACAGATCATGAGACCTGGCTCATAGCTTCCAATGGAAATGGACGCATTGTTCTGTTTCGGGCCTTGTACCAAACCACTGTGAGCCATTCATCTTGTCTATTTGTGTTTCCACGTCCTGCTGGCAGCAAAACATGTACTAGTTCTGAGATATTTCCAGTTATGACCTGAAGATATGAAAAATAGATGTACAGACTCATCCTGAGTCACACCAAGAAGACGCTAGAGGGCTACCTGCGGTACATCCTCTACATATAACTAATCACACATCTAATATAGCAGGAATAATAATATTCTTGTACTTTATAAGGAATAAATTACAATTCTGCGCTACATATAGTGGCCACAACAAAGCATAAAGATGTTGGTCGGAAAGCCCTCACCAACTTTTTTGTTGCATGCTTCATCAGCCAGTCCCATCCACCATGTTAAGATAATACTAACATGGTGGTCTTAAGCTCACTGGGGAGAAAGATCAGAATATACATTTTCTGGTCATAAGTGAGGTCCAGCTAATTTTAAAACAACCTAAGTGAAAGCCGAAGGGTTTCTATTATTTTAGAGTACACTTGGTTGGATTAAAACATAGGGGTGCTAATGGGTGCTTATGTCTCGAGCATCACATCAATATGTTATTGCCACCATGTTTTGCCCTCAGTTAGATTCCTTTGAGGAGGGCCTAGGGCCTTCATCAGGGCAGTCCAGATATCCCTATTGCCATTCACCCATGCACCTCTCAAGTGCATGCTGATAACAGCAAATTTTGCCTGTCAGTCCAATGTCATCACCTGAGGATAAAATCATTATGAAAATGATGTGGTATGCAGTTCATGCACAGTCGCTCTTTAGTTGGTCAGAGTAACATCAACCAGGGCCTGTCTCTCTGGATGTAAGAATAGGTGTGAGAGGGTGTCTCTGGGTGTGAGAGGGTCTGTCTGGGTGTGCAAGGGTCTATGTGAATGGGATAGTGTGTGTGAGAGTGTCTGCCTGAGTGTGAGAGTATGTGTAAGAGGGACATTGGATGTATGGGTGTTTGTGTGGGTCTCTGAATGTATGTGTGAGAGTCTGAGTGGGTCTGTGAGTGGGTGCATGAATGCCTGAGTGGGTCTGTGAATGGGTGCATGAGTGTCTAAATGGGTCTGACTGAGTGCGTAAGTCTGAGAGAATCTGTGAGTGAAAGAGTGTGAGATGGTGTCTCTGGGTGTGACAGTGGATGTGTGAGTGTTTGTGTGGGTCTCTGGGTGTATGTGTGAGTGAATTTGAGTGGCTTTGTGAGTGGGTGCATGAGTGTCTGAGTGGGTCTGTGAGTGGGTGCATGAGTGTCTGAGTGGATCTATGAGTGGGTAAAGGAGTGTCTGAATGAGTGTTTGAGTAAGTCTGTGAGTAGGTGTATGAGTGGGTGTGTCAGTAGCTGTGTGAGTGACTGCCACAAAGGAACTGCACCTGCCCTTTTATCTAAAAAAGAGTTCACTTTACATGAAATATCAACCTAAGTGTAGTTCTTTCTGCCTCTTTGGGTAAATGTCCAGAATGTATTCTACACTCCATTTGTGTAATGGAGCACAAGGAAATGTCACGGGTGACCATGTGTGCGTTTAGGCAGCAGGATTGTTCTTTTTGCCTGTTTTTCTAGAATTCTGTGATAGCATGAATTATCCTACATAGAGGCCAATGAGACTACAAAGATGTAAATCTCCACCAAATGAGGGTCCTTCCTGCTATTGATATGAAGTTAGTGCATCTGTGTTTTTTGGAGAAGTCCTCATATTCTTCAGCATTAAGAACGCACCATCAAAACCATGGGGAAATGCACTGGGGGCCCTTCGCGAAGCTGCACATCATCAGACCTTTACATACTACTAAGGTGGACAGTGCGGGCCAAATGGATGCAGCTTCCTGGTGATCTGCACATTTGCATATTTGTAGCTATTTAAAGGGAGAATCATGTTCTGTAGGGAACGGGGCCATGTGACCCCCCTCCCCGGGCCAATTTCATCCCCAGGAACCTTATCCCCCAGGGCACACCACTATTTAATGGGAAAGGGGGGCATGAAGCCTCCATCCCCTGGCCCATTTTGGACCCAAGGACCCCATCCCCCAGGGCCTGGCCATGTCATCTGGGTGCCCTGTGCACCCACTGAGTGTGCCCAATGGCTCCCTGCCTCCTACACATGGAGCTCCCTGTCTGCAATTCAACAGTTTCATCTCGTTCCCTGCCCGCATCTCTGTGGACATGGAAAGAAATTAAACTTGCATTCCAGGATGCAAGAGCACTTTGACAGTTCTCATCCTCTAGAAGCAGAGTGTTTGCTCCGACTTGGCGGTGTCCCATAGGTAGGCACCCGAGGACATAGCAGAAGCCAGACCTTAATGGCTCTGCGATACAAAATACTTTGTCGCTTTCTAGCTCGGGGGTGGATGGCACTGGGCCAATCCCATGCTTAAAAACTTTGCTAGGAAAACAGACATTTGAGGTGAGCAAATCTAGAGTGTCACTGGTGTTGCAGGGTGCTCCTTACTGGAGCTGCACTCCACCTAAACTTGGGAACTACCAAGAGATCTCTTCTCAGTTTTGCATAACTTATGCGTCACTCCAACCTTGAAAGGGTGTTGTTTTGACTTATACTGGATGCTCCCTTGAGTGTGGACAAAGCTAAACCTTTCTGAAGAGAAGTAATGACATGAAAACACGTCTCTGAGGTTGCTTTTGCACCTTCTAGATTGGTTTGGATGGTATGTTACCAGTTTAAAGTTGTAATACTGTGCCTGGAGTGGCAAAGAATTTTGTCATTTTGCAGCTCAACAGGATGGCACTAGGCCAATCCTATGCTTAAAGATTTTGCTGTATAAATGGCAAAATAATTTTTTTTTTTTTTATCTTGGCGGGGATAGCACTGGGCCAATCCTATGCATAAAAACTTTGATAGAAAAACAGACATTTCAGGTGAGTAAATATAGAGTGTCACTGGTGTTGCAGGGTGCTCCTTACTGGAGCTGCTCTCTACCTAAACTTGGGAACTACTCAGAGTTCTCTTCTCTGTTTTGCACATATATGTATATATATATATATGTATTACCTGCTGGCGGTTGCCTGTAGGTAGTTATAGTTAGGACCATATTTCCATAGAAAAAAACGTTTTTTGGCTTGCCTAAATCTTTGGCCCCGTTTGACAAATCTTCCCAACATTTGCCAAAAAATTTTGTTACGCATGGAAATTTTCAGGGTGGTCAGTGAAGCGGGGTGAGAAAAGAGGGGGGGTTAAAAAGTTGTGTTTCCCATGTTAATTCCCACAGCACCTTTAGACACGTCTACAGCCCAAACAAGCCATATATATATATATATATATGTATATATGTATATATATATATATATATATATTATATATATACTTACAGTACACTCAGATGTACATGTACAACAAACTAGTGAATCATGCACAGTTCCTACAGTCACCAGTCACTTACCTTATAATATTTGGGTGTCATACCATGCAGACACACCTGGGATGAACCTCTCCTTGTGTGAAAAAGGGTATAGGTCACAGACCATTATAGTCAAAGTTAAAAATACTCTGGGACAGAATCTAATTGTTCTCCTCCACGAAGGTTGTCATGTCCTGTATAACTAATATAACCAGTAAGAATGAACTACTGGTGTAATTTGCCTTATATGAGATGGATAAGTCTATCTTATTGTAAAGACGACAAACTGAAATATAGACAAGCCTTGAAAGAATATCATAAAGACTGCCATTCCACCTGAGCCATCTTCTACTCTGATAAAATTACTGTTGGGCATAATTGTTCTAAAACATTATTTGGAGTGGTCAAATCTCTATCACATTCTACAATTATTTCTCCTTCCATTTGACTTTCACTGTCACAATGCAGTGAATTGGCAGTTTTTTCTGCAAATAAAGTGGCTGATATACAGGCCTCTCTATCTTCTATTTCTCTGACCCCCGCTTTCAGTTGCAAACAGACAAAGGAACTACCTGTACTTTGGTCTTTCACTGTTAGCTGCAAGTTGGAAAAAGGATTATGTCTGGCTTCTCTCTCTTCTAGTCTATGAGCACACTTTTATTGTTTGACCTTCTAGAATTTACTACCTTACTGAATTAAATCAAATCTGGTTCTCCTTTAGATCCTCTTCCGCCTTCCTATTTTAGCAAATTATGCCCTCAACTTCTGTAAATAGTGATCCATCTTTTGAATTCTGCAATGTCAGAGTCCCCAAAGCATGGAAATAGGCAATGAGAATGTCCCTGTGAAAAGAAGCTGAATCTCGATCTTTCAATTGTCCTAACTTTAGAACAGTTTAGCTTCTACCATTCCTTGCAAAAAATCACTAAAAGCTTGTTAATCAGCAAATTTCATTGTGTTTTGAAACAAATGGCCTCCTCCACCCCCCTCAATCTGGTGTTAGGGCTGGTCACAGCACTGAGTCAACTCTACTTGAAGTGACTTAACAGCTCATACTCCAAATAGAAAGAGGTGGCACAGCAGCTTTCATTTTACTTGATCTCACTGGCACATTAGACACTGCATCCCAATAGTTACTTCTCCAAAGACTGGCGGACATGGGTGTTCAAAACATGGCTTTGACCTAGCTATGCTCTTTCTTGAAAGACTACTTTTCAGGTCTTTTCTACCATCCATATTCCCAACACCTATCCTCAGGTGTACCTCAGGGTTCAGCTCTCAGCGCAACCCTATTTAACATTTATGTGCGACCCATTATATGCAGTCATATTTCTGGCGAACATTGTAGAAAGTTGTGGTCTCACTCTATTTTCCTATGCAGATAACACCCAGATAATTACCTCCTAAGGAAGATCGCAGCACTGACACACTGAACATCTGCCTTAGGAACGTTGCTGCTTGGATGAGTAACAACTCCCTTAGACTAAATGTAGATAAGACTGAAGTTCTGCTGGTGGGTAATCAACCTCATCTCCGGGGACCACATCTTAGGCCTGACACTCTTGGTACTCCTTCAATCCCTCTCTCAGTAATTAAGAACTTAGGTTTATGGCTTTTTCAAAAGCTCTTGATGAATGATCAAATCACTAAGGTGTAGCCTCCACCGGTTTATGCGTCCAAAAATGGGTAAGCAAAATACTTTGGTTATTTCTTGTTGTACAACCAATAATTATTTCCAGGTTAAACAACAGAAACATTCTTTATCTAGGACCCTTCAAGGCCACACTCAGCCATCTTCAGGTAGTCCAGAATGCAGCCGCCAAACTATTATTCCACCTCCCTAAGCAGTCCTCTACCTCTACTCTTCATTGAAACCTCCACTATCTTCTGATTAGAAAATGTATCCATTTCAAAGGTTTGTGCTGTATGCATAAGGCTATATCAAACTCAGGCCCACTCCATCTCAGATCGTTGGTGACACCCCGTTGTCCCAGGTGAACTGTTAGATCAAGCAACAGCAATCTCTCTACAGTTCCCAGAGTTAGGAGAACCCAACAGGGTCGACGGTCTTTCTCTTACCTGGGTCCCAAATTGTGGAATACACTTTGCCTCTGTCTAGAATAGCATGCAAATCCTTTGCTATTTTCGTAAAACGTTTTAAGACTTGGCTCTTCTAACCCCTCTGCTTTTTGTTAAGGTTCTGATGCTCTACCCATACATTCCCAGCACTGGGAAACCCAGTTATGGTAGCTAAGCATTCCACAAAACAATAGAATAATAATACAAATCTCTATTGTCTCTACCTTATATCATGTTCTGATCTAGAATATGTCTTATATGAGACAGCTTTATAAAAAGTGTTACTAATCAAGCTGCTTTCCATAGTATAACAATATATTCTCACATAAGGTCATGACTACTTATTGCTGTGTCTTGCGTATCATAGGGCAACTGTTAAAGTGCATTATTGCTATTTCCCCATCTGTGCATACATCATATTACTCAAACGTATGCTAGGACATATGTTGGAGTAACAATGATTCATTTTGCAAGGCTTTTCTTTAACAGGCCAATGTCTCCCAGCCCCTGGTTAACTTAGTCAAAGTACAAGTTTTTACTGAAGACTTTCATCGAACTATAGCAGAAACACTGTTTTTTAGAGCTATGATGTAAATGTAACCCTGTAATCATGCATAATTTGTGACCACAGTTCAAAGGGGATTGCATCCCACATTCATACATATGTTAACATTCGTCAGTTATACTTCTCAAAAATATCAAAAGGCACCCGCATTGTATCAGCAAGCTGCTGACCCAATTGAATGCTGTCATCTTATACCATTGTAACCAAGGCTCTTAGGGAATACTTCCCTACACATAACACTCTCCAGTCATTTTGGCCAAGAGTCTTGAGGTGCACCAATACTCCGTATTTAGTGAACGGAGAGACCCCGTCATTAGTAAACAGAGAGACACCATCATTATTATTGTTATCCATACACTTTCTAAGATTCATCAACCATATTGCTAAAAAAGGCTCGAGGTGCACCTATACTCCATATTTTATAAACGGAGAAAATGTGTTATTATTAGCGGTGGCGGCTACTTCTTAACAGGGTTTAAAAAAATAAAAAATCACATACTTCTTATGTCTGGAGAGACAGTTCTGTCTCTCCTTCGTCCTCTTCCTTAACTCCTGGAAGCACACAGGCTTCAGACTCTCTTCCAATCACAATGCTGCTGTCACTAGAATGGCAGCAGCATCGTGATTGGTCTGAGCGGCCTGCTTCAGTGCTCAGACAGGGAGTGGGACTCTATGCACTTTCTCCTACCGGCTGCGCAATACAGCAATCTATGGCCTGCCAAACGGTCATACACACTTATGGTGCACTCACCACACCTCCTCCAGCCTTCCTCCTCCAGCCCAGCCCCACCCCGCCCTGCTCTAACCTGGCTCCCCGTGGTAAAATAAAATGATAATAACATTGCGTTATTATCATTTTATTTTTCATTTCCTTCACTGCACAAAGCAGTGGGGTGATGCTCCTTCGCCTTAGCGGAGAAGCCACTGCCGTGGCAGAGGAGCTGCTGCTGATTATTAGGCTGGTGCCGGCCCCCAAGTTACTTCATCAAGGTACAGGTTCCTACTGATGACCCACACAAACCTCTGGTGCTCTTTATCACCGTGCCACGCACCCGGTGACAGCCGATGTTTATAACGGAGCGGCGAAGGACACTGTAGCATCCTCATGTAGGTCCACGTCATCTCTCTGCATGGTGCCTGGGGAATCTGGGAAATGTAGTCTCACAATGTTATGATTGTGATGGGGTTCATATGGGTGATTGCTGCCCCCCCTATTGTTGCTGGGCTTTTAGGTCATTTTAAAGGGGGAAGATGTTGCATACGTCAAATTGAGGTGGTGCGGAGACATAATTGGGCCTGTTCAATCCACGGCTGCTGGGTAACTACCTAAACATCTGTACACACTGAGGGGCATATTGTCAAGGAATTGACCTGGGGCAGTGCAGCAAGTCTTTCTGCTGTGCTGGCCCACGCCAATTCGAAAGAGCAGGAATGCACAGTATTTACAAGGTATGGTGTGTTTCTATCCTTTATCCCTGAGCTGCCACACAATTTTCTGCCTAGTGCCAATGCAGGCACCCTTGCACTATGGTGCAAGGGTGTCTGCGTTGTTGGCAGGATTATTTTTGTGGAGAAAGAAGCATCTTCCTGGACAAAAACAATTCAGATAGGCCTTTTCCTGTCTATGTGTGTTGCAGAATACAACACACATAGAAAGAGAAAGCAACAATGAGAAATAAAGATATTTCTCCTTGTTGTGTCTGCCCTGGAGAGGTGTACAATTTTGACACATTCCCAGGTTTACAGATTCTTGTAAATCTGTGACTGCATCAAAACCCATGGTTGTTGTGTTGGAAGACCCACTGCAACACCCATGATACACCTTCCTGATGCAGTGTAAGGTAATGCAATGACTTGTGGTGCACTGCCTTACACCACATCTACGAGGCCATGAAAAGAGTATATACGGGTCTACATAGTGGGCCGGCAGAACATTGACGCACTAGCAGCACAAGGGGCTTGAATGTATGCCCCTGAGGATAAATCATTCAATGTTACTAGTGTCTTTACAATTTATCTGATACTGCCTCATGTCTAGGCAGTCAAAAGAAGTCATTGAGATGTCATCCATGCATATCTCTTAATGTTGTCTTCTCTGATGATTCATCTGACAGACTTTCCTATTAATAAATCATTCACTAAAACCCATCTGGGCAAAGTCTAGGAGACATTATTTTTTGGCATGTAGATTTGTTTTCACTAATATCATTCCATAAGTAGTGCTCGACAGAAAGTGTTTTTTTCCAGAAGGTTGAACACCATATATTGAAAATTTAAGGCAGCAAACTGTAGTGAAGAGGAAATATGACTTTACATATTAAAAAAATCCATTGTTTGCATTCACAAAATCCATGTGTTTTTTATTTTTTAATTATTGGTCCACGTAATATGTGTAATACCATTAGATAGTTTTGATTTTCTGTCTAATAGAACACTCCAATTCTGTTACCTATAGGACTGCTTTAATTTAGTGTACAGTTGAATTGTTCTCATGCATTTACTGTCATGCAGCAGTTAAGCGTCTTAGTCTGCTTCTCATACTTTTTCTGAAGATAGTAACGCTCAATGTATGTCTTTGTCACAGGAAATGACCTATTTTTGGTTGCGGTCCATGAACTAGGACACGCGCTTGGACTAGAGCATTCCAACGATCCGAGCGCCATCATGGCTCCCTTCTATCAGTACATGGAGACGCATAACTTTAAGCTTCCACAGGACGATTTACAAGGAATTCAGAAAATTTATGGTGAGTTACTGTGCTGAGCTGTGCGAAAGTCACACTTCATGATACCCTGTAGATCACATGTGAACAACTCCTCTCAGAAACAACGATAGGCACAGCTCATTGAAAAAATTTGAAAAATAAATTAAGCACCATTTATTTGTCATACTTTACACATTTTTTCATGCACAATTACAACTAAGTTCTAAAAGTCATGGAAGAGCCAACTCATAGCATTATCATAACTGCCAAACGTTTGAATCACACCACCAAGGTTTTGATATCAAAAAGTTATAAAATATGTATCCAGTGTTTCTGTTTGTTCCTGCTGATAAGGTAAAAAAGGGAAAATAAGCTTAATGTTGATTTTTAGATTTTTGTTATAGTTTTTTTTTGCAATAAATTTAAACTCGCATCTTCTTCAGGGTATTATGCAATTGGACATTAGGCATACAATTGCAACTAAATCTGCAAGATAAGTAGGAGAGGTTGCGAAGAACGAAAGCAGAGATGCCTGTTTCATAAACATGGTCATGTATTGTTATCAGGGGCCTTGAAAATTCTAAAGAATCGCCTCCCGTATACAATTGTGCGTATCTGCATAAAAAAATTCAACTGCAAGGAGGTCATCAGCAGAGATATGTAAATACCCTTGGTTTTAACTATCTCGTCATCCAAGTGGTTTATGCTAATGGTATCAGTTGAATGGAATAACTATTTCGTTATATAAAGCTGACTGCCCTATGGTAATGAGCTATTTAGCAAAATTTGTTGTTGAACAGGAAGTCAATGAAGCTGTTGTAAAATGGAAAATATGTTCATTTGAATATACATCTCCTGTTCCTGAAATTTCTATGCATTACCGTTAGCTGCTGCACATTACAATTGTACTTTGACTAATAACAAGTAGGCTTAAAGCAATGGTTTTATGTCAGTGGTCATTCTCCAGCTGTTTATTTGTTTTTTTGTTTTCTACCTTGGTGGTGCCTGTTAGGTATTCTAAGCAATTCTGAAAGCAAAACATCTGCACAGAGCTTCAATTGCCACAATCCAGAAATACACACATAAATCTTTCTAATTTAGCTGGGCCCAGTGGAATAGTACATTGTAGTGTTTTGCCCAGAGATCTGGCTGCTAAAAACAGCGAACATCTCTGTCTGAAATATTGGAAGAAGATAGGTAGGACTTAATGTTGAAACACTGATCCATGAAAGTTATTCCCCAAAATAAAGCAGCTGGAAATAATCCAATTTGTTGAAGATAAATATGTCAGTAACTCTAGTGGGGCTAGGGGCGGAGGTGAAAGGATATCAATCTTAGGTCTGACAAACTCAGAACTGAGCCCATAATTTGCACGTTAATCCAGGTTTCCTAGAAAAAGTATGTCTTTACATTGAATGTTTAGGCCTGGCCTTAGCTAAGATCTTTTGAGTTTACTAAAATTATATATCGAATTATAGATGGGTAACAGTGAATAACAAGGATGTTTTTTGCTAAGTGTTTCTGAGTGACTTCATATAGGCAATGAGAGTGAAGCTCTATTGTCTATGATGTCAATCAGAACACTAAGGTGAAAAAACATCCCTGTAATCACTTTTAACCCATCTATAATTTTATGTTATGTTTGGCCCCAAAGACCTCTTCCTCTGGTTTCAACTACTGCACAGGGGCATCGGAGTAATGGGTAAGTCATATATAACATAATCCCTCATTTGTGTCCAACATGTAAAAAAATAGCTAACCATCTGCCAACCACACTCACCAATCTCCTCTAAAAAGCTGTACTCCTTGGCTTCCGATGTAAATTCCTTTATGACGTAGCAACAGTGTGTAATAGATTTTAATAACATCATAGCAATAACCTCTCTAATAGAGCCATATATATCATGTACTTACAAATAAGGAGTTTCAGTGAGCCCTCTTCATCCATTTGCCTTTTATTGTGACATTCATATTTTTCTTCTGACCACTACAGTATACAGCATGGACCAAGGGGTCTGCTTATTTCAGCCATTGGATAACTTCACCGTGAGTGACAACATGCTTTCACAAAGAGCACCTACTGCCATTCTGTGCCATGAACTACTACAGAATGAGTGCTTTTTAAGAGAAAAAAATGTGGTTGCTTTTAGCCAATTTGTTTTAGCTAGATAAGGGTCAGGTAGCGTCTCCAACAATAGATGGTTTAAAAAAACATGCCAAAAAATGCAATCACAAATCCTAAAGGCTGGCAGTCAATGCTATACATATTGACGTTTTGCATTGTTTTGTATGTCTTAGATGGTATAGGGTGTGAACTATTTCAAAGAAAACATGCAACAATTCTTTATAATGATATTGATTCATTTTAATAAACCTTTTCTTTTCATTTTTATCATACTAACTCCCTGCTTTTCAAACATGACCTTGTGTAAACAGGTATGTATGTGTCTTAAACAATGGAACGACTAGACATGAAGTCAATCGCTGCTTATCAAATGTTTCTTTTTTCAAATTATCTTTTATTAAAATTGAGACAGAAAGAGTGAAAAGAAAAAAATGGTAATTTGCAAAATGCTGTACAGTTCAAATTTTATGACATTACGTTTTGGTGGCAAAATAATTGCAGTGAAACCAAGAGTATGGAGATAGATTTTGAATAACAAAAACACGTTCTTATGTGAGATACAAGGACCCTTATTTGGGTAAGTCTTCATGATGTTGTCCCAAGTGGGATAATGTACAATTGAATTGAAGGAAGGAGTAATAGCTTGGTAGAATTCCATGGGGCCAAACATGAGAAGGAATGTCCAGGGAAAGAGAAATTAGAAGGCAACAATGGAAGAACATGGACAAATTGTTTATGAGCAGAGGGAACATAATAGGGGAAAGTAGATAGGAGAAGGGAGGGAAACATGCAGTTCACCAGGCCTGCTTTTGTGTGACCTCTCAACAGTTTTAAAAGTGGTGCAATGCAGCATAGAGGCTTGAGCTCAAGTCTTTATGAATGGGTATTGAGTAGTGGGTTTGATTGTTGCAAATGTAGGGCTATTTTGCCCCAGAGTCTAGGTCCACTAAGGCTCTTGAAGTAAGAAACAGTAAACAATTTCACAGAAGCATTTTGAATGCAGGAAGTAGTACTCTAGTACTACTACATTACATATAAACAAAATGCTATTAAAATTATCTGACCAGAGATCTTCATCTATGACTGGTCTATTTTTTATATGCAGAGATTTTATTCATGAGTGTTGAGATTTCCGTACATAAAAGTATTGGGAAATGAGGAATATCTACTATTTAATGGATGGGGTGAGTGAACTTTAGAAGAGGTGTAGTGAGGGAAATGCAAATACTAAAACACACCCATAAAAGAGTAAGATAACTACTATTCACAAACATTATACCTACATCTACACAGTAGTACTATTGACAAATCAGTCAGATTATCTCCAACCAAGAATTGGAGTAAGTCAAGCT
Organism: Pleurodeles waltl; assembly: GCF_031143425.1. Taxonomy (NCBI): domain Eukaryota; kingdom Metazoa; phylum Chordata; class Amphibia; order Caudata; family Salamandridae; genus Pleurodeles; species Pleurodeles waltl. Next base: position 387,548,578 of record NC_090446.1, on the reverse strand, counting down.
CCATCACTGGTACTAAGGAAATAGCACTAACACCACATAGGGAAAATGTAAAAAATTAATGGGAAAAAATTCTGAATGTCTAAAAATATTTTGTCTGAGATTATATTTTTTATATATGAATATATGTGTATATGCACGCACACACACATATTTCCCAAATGCCACTAATCATGTCCCGAATACTATTGCAGAACGGGTGCTCCTTAGGTGGTAGTGGCTTCACGTGGTCAATTTAATGCAAACGCTCCAAAAGGAACAAGGAGGAGCACTTATGGGTACCAGGATTCCAATTTTATTGACAGGCAGACGTGCTTCTGCATAAAACACCTTTTTTAATGCCAGTAACATACAGAGTATACCAATTGTCCATCAGTTAATCCCTCTGGACTCGCTCGTATTGGAAAATACCTTTTATAAACATCAAAAGCGGACTGTTCATTGTCTTTGGGTTGTTCCTCCAGGGTGCCGCCATATCTAAAGAATTTTGTGTACTATAATTAGTCCCAGTCAGGGTGCTCAATACAGCTTCCAATCCATTTGCTACATTGTTGTAGAAGTTGCAGCGCACCAAACAATTTGGGAGGTATGCTGGCTCCATTAATTTACCTCTTACTGCAAAAGAGCGATTCTGCAATTATAAACTGTAGGCCGCTCCCTCGTTCAGTCACGCAAGGGAGAAGACTAGAGCATCTGCATGTCAATAAAATTGGATGCCTAGTACCCATGAGTGCTCCTCCATGTTCCTTTTGCAACTTTTGCATGAAATATATATCAGTCCAACTTGCTTCCCGCCGCCATGCTCCTAACCAGAGGGCATGTCGGCTTCACCGCAGAGTCAGCACGCTCCGCTCCGTATCCATACCACTCTTGCTTTAACTTCACCAAGAACACCAACACCAGAGAGGCCACTGTCGGTGGTCAGTGGCTGTGCATTGTAGCACAGCAGCACTTTAATAAATCTGCAACTCTAGCCTGTTTTGCTGAAGTGAAAGCGAGAGTGGTATGGATGTATAGATATATAAATATTTCCCTGAAAAAAACTGTGCATGGCGAGGGCACAAAAAGAGCCACTCGTGCCCTCTTCATGCACAGTATTCTCATCAATAATTTTATTGCATATGTTGCAGTGAAATTATCAATAATGTCACAGAAGATGTCATGAATGATGTAATATGTGGGGTAATTACGAGTGTATTGCAAGGGTGTGAGTTATAGTAACCTTAGTGCACGTGCTATAGTTTCTTGAGATAAGTATAACTATAACTGCTGAATTTCTATGGTTTTGTGTGTGTCAAATCAGAACCTAACTATAACATCCCTGTAACCTTTGGATTTATTGTCAGTTTCTATGTCTTTAATGCTAGTTCCTAACTATAATGCCCCTGTAACCTGGGTGTGTGTGAGTGGGTGTGTAACTGGTTGTGTTGTTGTGAAAGAGAGTGTGAGCACGACGTTACTGTGACCGCTTTGTTTGTGAATGAATCTAACACAGCAGCTCATGGTACCAGATGAAGAGGCAGCAGCATGGTGTGGAGTTGTGGAAAGGGGATACTAATCCCTTGGTTGTGTACTGTACATTCGAAGACTATGATAATCTGGATGGAGGGGGACTTCAATTACGTCATGAGACAACTGCACAACTAAGCAATGTCATGGGTATCAATGTGGCCCTTACACTGAATCGTCAGTAGCAACGGTCCGGGGAGTCTAATTACATATTAACTTGCAATCATCAAACCAGTGAGTAATAGAATCAACAACAAATCCCATAATGTCCTCTCATGTTTTAAATATAAATGGACCAACAAGGAGGGAACTCACATTCTGCGAGAACAAGAACAAGACGTCAGTCGAAACGTATTGGTGGTGTGTGATGAAATGTGGATGACTACCTCTATGGAATAAATAAAAACCTCTCATGAGTGCAATGCAATAAATATATTCCAAGTTATGGAAATTGCATATTCCAAGAGCCTTTTTGGCATGTCCAGAGAAGCAGTCATTGCTAAATATCATTTCTCACCTGATTTGATCCTTGACACAGTTGCAGACTGGGACTAGGAGCGCAATTCACCAACAGCTCACTCCAAGGCCATACCTGCACATTTATAAATAAAGGCTGTGTCCCACTATGAGACCACTTGTTCTTTACAGAGGACCAGTGGAGCTACCATGGCTATATCACAGTATTCTAATAACAAATCCTGTGACAGGTACTGAGATAACTCACCAGCAAAGTGCACCAGTTTACCACCCTGTCATTGTCAAAAGTATTCCTGGTTCAGCTGTTGCTAACAAACTATGCTTGTGGTGCAGCCTAAAATTTGGCTACACTGCGACGTCAAAACTTCAATCTATATATATATATATATATATAACATTTCATTTAATGTGTATTCTAACTTTATTAATAAAGCTATGTACTTGGATTCAATAGTGAAATGCACAGTAGAACTAGGGAATCAGACATGCTGTGTGATTTAATCTTATTAAGTGAAATGTAATCATTTGAAATAATTTAGAAACCATCCTCATGTTATTCAAATGTATTAACTTTAAAAATGAGAAGTAATCATGCAAATGTGTTCACTGATGTTTTCACTTTGGAATTAAATTGTAGTTCCTGGTTGCATTCATACTAGGGTTTTCAAAACGTTTGTTTGTTGCTAAAAGCTGTAACTTGAAATTAATTTGAACTTATGAACTGAAATTTCATTTATTTGAAGTTGCATGTGCACAATGACACACATTTTAAATGTGCACAATTGTATTGTATGCCTATGTTGTCCTGACTAAGCATGAATTTCTTTCAACATGAAATGCTGTTTTTATTTCTGTTTGCGCGTCTTTTTCTTTGCAGGTCCATTCACATGAAATAAATGTTAGTTTGGAAATAGGTGTACTGTTGTCTTAGTAATACATAGTATGGGGAGAAATCCTCTTTGTGAGCTGACAGTCCCTCATTGATAAATTATTGCCAACAATGTCCAAATGACCAACGTCGATATTGTTCTCAAGACTGCTCTGGGAGTAACAGTAGATGTTACAGCTTACAAAGTGAGAATGAAAGAGGACAGTGGTGTCCTGATGGTGTGAACAAGGGCTGTTACTTAGAAGGATTTGTGTGATATTCATTAGTGCTCACACATTTTGTGGGGCAAGAGATTTCCTCTGGTACAGCTCTGGCTAACACTTAATTCCTAATCCTAAAAAGACTACTGACTGAGCTTCTGAAATGCTGACACCTCCTCTGTATGCATGAACATATTTTTCCACCTTTTCCCAACTTTTTGAGATTTTCCTTAGACTTAGGAATTTTGATTAATTTAGGCGCAAGCTAGATGACTTTAGATATAACTCATATTTGGGAGAGATAATCAAAGAATATTCTCTGAACACCAAATCTTATTGTTAATTTTCTGTATTGCTGCTACTGAACTCTTGTATGCCTTATACTGATGCGCCTAAACTTCTTCAGGATATTTTTTTATCGTATTGTTATTCTGGATCCCTAAAGCACATTTTTGAGATTTATTTATATTCCTAACTTTATTCTTGATTCATGGTCCTCATTGTGTAGCCTAAAGTGTTACACTGTTAATTGGAAACGTTTGTGATAAATGCTAACTCCCTTAACCTTGTGGATCTACAAGAAAGGTCCATCAGAAACCAGAAGTTATAATGGTGAGAGTGCAAAGGGTCCAGTCAACCACCACTTGCGTTGAGATCACTTTTACCAGTTTACTCCCTGTAAAAGTCTGTGTTAGATGCCTTATTTGAGGGATATGTGTTTTGTATCTGTTTATTTGTGAAGGGTACAGAGAGGACAGACTGACGTGAGTGGTGAAATACGTACTAGTTATGAGAAAGGGATGCTGGCTAATTAAATTGGGGGTTCCTTTAACAGGCAGGCCTTGTAACAGGTTGTGGTACATGTTGCTGTGGATAGGTTTCTCAAGGTGGGAAAGACTAAGACGTTATATAGGAAGAGCATTTGCCAACTATATCCTAGAAAAGTTCTCTTTCCCCCACCTCCTATCATCCTGCCACTTGTTTGGTCAACTCCCAAAGTAACTACAAGGTTTGTTTCCTCCTCAGTGGAGTTCTTCATTCCCTTGTATAGGATTGAATGATTTTATAATCTATCAGTGTTGTGTGGAATCCTGTTAAAGAAGTAGTGCAACAGAAAGAGGACAGAACAAACTTGTGGAGTGCATTTATGTGATTGCAAAGATAGCGTGTGTCAGGTATGTGAGAACTAAGTCATTTGTATTGTGTTTCCATATTCCCTTGATGTAAGGAAATGCCTCCTTGGCATGGTTACCCCCTGACTTTTTGCCTTTGCTGATGCTGATGCTAAGTTTTGATATGAAAGTGTGCTGAGGCCTGCTAACCAGGCCCCAGCACCAGTGTTCCTTCCCTAACCTGTACTTTTGTTTCCACAATTGGCACACCCTGGCATCCAGGTAAGTCCCTTGTAACTGGTACCCCTGGTACCAAGGGCCCAGATGCCAGGGAAGGTCTCTAAGTGCTGCAGCATATCTTATGCCACCCTGGGGACCCCTCACTCAGCACAGACACACTGCTTGCCAGCTTGTGTGTGCTAGTGGGGATAAAATGAGTAAGTCGACATGGCACCCCCCTCAGGGTGCCATGCCAACCTCACACTGCCTATGTAGTATAGATAACTCACCACTCTAGCAGGCCTTACAGCCCTAAGGCAGGGTGCACTATACCATAGGTGAGGGCATAGGTGCATGAGCACTATGCCCCTACAGTGTCTAAGCAAAACCTTAGACATTGTAAGTGGAGAGTAGCCATAAGAGTATATGGTCTGGGAGTCTGTCATGCACGAACTCCACAGCACCATAATGGCTACACTGAAAACTGTGAAGTTTGGTATCAAACTTCTCAGCACAATAAATGCACACTGATGCCAGTGTACATTTTATTGTAACATACACCCCAGAGGGCACCTTAGAGGTGCCCCCTGAAACCTTAACCGACTATCCGTGTAGGCTGACTAGTTTTAGCAGCCTGCCACACACCAGACATGTTGCTGGCCACATGGGGAGAGTGCCTTTGTCACTCTGTGGCTAGTAACAAAGCCTGCACTGGGTGGAGATGCTTATCACCTCCCCCTGCAGGAACTGTAACACCTGGCGGTGAGCCTCAAAGGCTCACCCCCTTTGTTACAGCACCCCAGGGAACTCCAGCTAGTGGAATTGCCTGCCCCCTCTGGCCACGGCCCCACTTTTGGCGGCAAGGCCAGAGGAGATAATGAGAAAAACAAGGAGGAGTCACTGGCCAGTCAGGACAGCCCCTAAGGTGTCCTGAGCTGAGGTGACTCTAACTTTTAGGAATACTCCATCTTGCAGATGGAGGATTCCCCCAATAGGACTAGGGATGTGCCCCCCTACCCTCAGGGAGGAGGCACAAAGAGGGTGTAGCCACCCTCAGGGCTAGTAGCCATTGGCTACTAACCCCCCAGACCTAAACACACCCCTAAATTCAGTATTTAGGGGATCCCCAGAACCTAGGAACTCAGATTCCTGCAGCCTAAGAAGAAGAGGACTGCTAAGCTGAAAAACCCTGCAGAGAAGACGGAGACACGAACTGATTTGGCCCCAGCTCTACCGGCCTGTCTCCCCACTTCTAAAGACACTACTCCAGTGACGCTTTCCACAGGGACCAGCAACCTCTGAAGCCTCAGAGGACTGCCCTGCATCTAGAAGGACCAAGAACTCCAGAGGACAGCGGCTCTGTTCACCGAAGACTGCAACTTTGTAACAAAGGAGCAACCTTAAAACCACACGCGTTTCCTGCCGGAAGCGTGAGACTTGGCACTCTGCACCCGACGCCCCCGGCTCGACTTGTGGAGAACAATCACTTCAGGGAGGACTCCCCGGCGACTGCAAGACCGTGAGTAGCCAGAGTTGACCCCCCTGAGCCCCCACAGCGACGCCTGCAGAGGGAATCCCGAGGCTCCCCCTGACCGTGACTGCCTGCTTCTAGGAACCCGACGCCTGGTAGGGACACTGCACCCGCAGCCCCCAGGACCTGAAGGATCCGACCTCCAGTGCAGGAGCGACCCCCAGGTGGCCCTCTCCCTTGCCCAAGTGGTGGCTACCCTGAGGAGCACCCCCTTGCCTGCCTGCATTGCTGAAGAGACCCCTTGGTCTCCCATTGAAACCTATTGGAAACCCGACGCGTGTTTGCACACTGCACCCGGCCGCCCCGTGCTGCTGAGGGTGTACTTTCTGTGCTGACTTGTGTCTCCCCCGGTGCCCTACAAAACCCCCCTGGTCTGCCCTCCGAAGATGCGGGTACTTACCTGCTGACAGACTGGAACCGGGGCACCCCCTTCTCCATTGAAGCCTATGCGTTTTGGGCACCACTTTGACCTCTGCACCTGACCGGCCCTGAGCTGCTGGTATGGTAACTTTGGGGTTGCTCTGAACCCCCAACGGTGGGCTACCTTGGACCCAAACTTGAACGCCGTAGGTGGTTTACTTACCTGCAAAAACTAACACACTCTTAGTTCCCCCAGGAACTGTTGAAAATTGCACTGTCTAGTTTTAAAATAGCTATATGGCATTTATGTGAAAACTGTATATGCTATTTTGCTAATTCAAAGTTCCTAAAGTACCTACCTGCAATACCTTTCATTTGAAGTATTACATGTAAAATTTGAACCTGTGGTTCTTAAAATAAACTAAGAAAAGATATTTTTCTATACAAAAACCTATTGGCCTGGAATTGTCTTTGAGTGTGTGTTCGTCATTTATTACTTGTGTATGTACAACAAATGCTTAACACTACTCCTTTGATAAGCCTACTGCTCGACCACACTACCACAAAATAGAGCATTAGCATTATCTCTTTTTGCCACTATCTTACCTCTAAGGGGAACCCTTGGACTCTGTGCATACTATTCCTTACTTTGAAATAGTGCATACAGATCCAACTTCCTACACAGAGTATGACCTGACAGACCTTATTCAGTGATGTTGCAGGTGCTCAAGGACAACACTGTTCTCAAGACTTCAAATGCGAGAAACCATAGATGTTGCAGCTTATAACGGGAGAATTGAAAAGACAAGGAAGTCCCTGATGATGTGAACAAGGGGTGTTGCTTAAAAGGATTTTTGTGACATTAACTACTACTTACATAGGTTGTTAGGCAGATCCCCTTTGGAATGTGACATGTACAGACCTCTCTTTCTCCCTTCATTCTGTTCCTTTGTTAAGTGTGGCTTTAGCTAATTCTTAATTTCTGATTCTAAGCAGACTCTTGATCGAGCTTCTAAAATGCTGACACCTTCTAAATATGCATGATCATATTTTTTCCTTTTCTAGAAATGTCCTGATTTTTTAGATTTGTCCCTAGACTTAGAAACTTATTAATCAAGGCCTAAGCTAGATGACTTCAGACATTATTCATGCTTAAAACAGAGAATCAGACTTTTCTGTGAACACCAAATCTTATTGTTTATGCGTGTATTGCTGTAACAGAACTTCTTGTATGCGTTATGCGCATAATCTCTTCAGGAGATCTGGCAATCCAGTTGTGATATTGAACCTTTATAGTATGTTTTTTAGACTGATTTATATTAACCTGACTGGCCACTTGTTAAAAAAAAATCATTAACTTTATTCCAGATTCTTGTTCCTCATTGTGTAGCCGAATGTGTTACAATGTTAATTTGAAATGTTTTCACCACTACTAACTCCCAACATCTTTTGAGTCAACATAAAAAGGTCCATTAGATGACCAATTTTAGGAGAGTGGCCCAACACTCCATCAACTGGTAGCACTCAGAAAATGCCCAACGCCCATGGATTGTTCGAAGGATTGATGGAGTTTCACCAATTAGGGAACAAGTTGTAACAGCAGAAGTGTGTCAGTAGGCTTGCACATTGAAAATTGCTTATGCTTAGCTTTCAATGTTTTGCAGTAATTGTGTGATGTTCTGTGGAGATATTTTGAGTTGTGTGTGATTGTGGCTCTTGCTTGTTGAAGTTGAAGTGGTTATTGGGTCCATTGTGGCCTAAGATCCCGGGATATGATAGGAGAAAAGTGTAGAATACACTATGTTGTACTTGTCTGCTGTGTTGTGTTAGTTGTGAGACGTCAACAGCACTACTGGATAGTGACCTTATCTTTGTGTGATTGCAGGGTGGTTGGTATAATGAATCTCAGTGCACAGGGATGAACTGAATCAACCTGAGTGAGACCCCACTGGTCCAGGTTTCATTCAAGTGTGAGCCAGGGTACGTTGGAAAGCATTACTCTAGACATTTTCTGGAAGTGATTGAATAACTTTAATTTCTTTAGGGGGAGGAGATAAAGTTAGTTATTGATGTTGCATGAATTTGTCTTTATGCATAGATTATTGAGTGAGAGAGTGCTGAAAATGCAAAGGAGGTTGTGCTGCTGCAAGGAGTGCAGTACACATCACAGAGTGCAGCGCTGGTTTTAGCCTGTTGGTGTAAAGCTGCACTGGTATCAGTGGAATACGTCATAGAAAGTTGCACTGGCATTAGTTGTGGACACCGAACAGAGAAGTGTTTGTGAAGAATCGTTTCCTGGCTTGAATGAAAAACTGTTTTGAATTCTGCATATTTTGATTGAAAATGAAATTCTTTAAAGAACTACTGTTAGACCTGTCAGCTCTTGGTGTGGATTTGCCTGTCTTTTTGCTTATGGCCTCCTGTTTTTGATCCAATGGTGAATTTTGGCTTTGCTGGCTTTAGGACCCTGGGCACTTTACCACTGCTGACGAGTGCTAAAGTGCAAGTGTTCTCTGTCTAAATCATATTGATGATTGGTTTATCCATGACTGGCATATCTGCTTTACTAGTATGTCCCTAGTATAGTGCACCATGTGTACCTAGGGCGTTTGAATCAAATGCTACTGGTGGGTCTGCAGCACAGATTGTGCCACCCACATGAGTAGCCCTGTAAACAGATCTCAGACCTGTCACAGCAGTGTCTGTGTGGGCAATTTAAACCTGCCATTTCGACCTGGCAAAAGCATGCACTTGCCAGGCCCAAACGTTCCCTTTTAGTACTTGTAATTCACCCCTTAGGAGGGCCAAAAGCAGCCCCTTGGGCAGGATACAGTGTATTTAAAAGGTGAGCCATGTACTGGTGTGTTATACATGTCCTGATAGTGAAACACTGCTAAATTCATTTTTCACTATTGCGAGGCCTTTCTCTCCCACAGAGTAAAATGGGGATTGCCTGGAAATATCTTTTAAGTGTCATTTCCCATTGGGAGGAGACAGAGATATGAAGTCTGGGGTCCTTGACCTCACAATTTAAAAATACATCTTTTGGTAAAGTTGATTTTTAAATTGTAGGTTTGAAAATGCCACTTTTAGAATTCGGGCATTTTCTTGGTTAACCATTCTGTGTCTTCTTCCTGTCTGTTGAATAGACATCTGGGTCAGAATAACAGCTGGTCTGTTTGTGCATTCCATCTAGACAGTCGCACAAAGGGAGCTGAAGTGTGCCCTACATACTCCGATAGCCCGTCACCAGGCTGTTTAGTCTTCCTGACCTAGAGTGGTGGGAGGAGCTGACACCTGCACCTGCATAGGGCTGTGCCTGTCCTCACACAAAGCAGTCTCCAACCCCCTGGTGTGTGTCTGGGGCCAGGGCAGGGAAGGAAGGGTCTTGTGCACTACAAAGACTTCTCTTTGATGTTCTATTTCAAAGACAGAAATGGACATAAGTACTGGACCTGTGACCCCACATAGTTAGAATCCTTCTGGACTGAGTCAATTCTCCCAGGAAGAGCTGGATGTTGTAGGAGGAACTGCTATCCTGCCTGTTGCTCTGTTGTGATGGCCTGCTTCTTGCTGCTTCTATCATGGGAGTGAAAGGACTGGGCTTTGCTTTCTACATACTACTTCCAAGGGCTTGGACTGACCTTTCCTCCTGGTAAGAAGTCTCAAGGACATCAAAGACTTCACCTGCCAGTGCCTGGGCTCTCTTGCAGAGAGTCCTGACTTGCCAAGTGGCGCCAGATCCAGTTCCTGAGCCCTCAGAGGGAGTTCTGGTGCAACAAGGAAAAAACTAGTGCATTGACCTCCAGAACTATTCCAGAACCGGTGCCACTCTCTGACCCCATGCCGTTGCCTGCACCTGAGCTATGGTCCCCACTGAGTGCAATGACTGTAACCTACAGTGCTTGCCTGATGCCGGCGCCGCACCTCTGAAGTCCTGCCACAGCATGAGTCCAGAGTGCTGTGTCACTGACGTCTGTTGCACCCTTTTTCAACTCTGCCGCAGCACCTGTGTGCCCTGGCATTCTTGCAGCACCGCAAAGTCGATGCCTCCCATCTTGACCTGCTGGCTTTATTGACCCCACCTTGGCGCAAGAAACCAACCCCTTGCTGCCAACACTCCATCATCTTCCCTACAATCGTATGGAACTTCCACTTCCGAGCAGTAAGGAACCAGTGCCTCACCTCCAAAGTAACAGAAAGGAACCAACACCGCACTGGCTTCAGCAATGACTCTCCTCCCAACTCAGTTCAACGTCTTTGTTTCCTCATCATTTTCCACAGTACTGTACCCGAGTTCTGTGTGACTCTGTGATTTGCCCACACTCCCTCACGAGTGGCATTGGACTGTTGGGAACAACTCCGTCAAGACGCTGTGATAGCGCAAGTTGGCGCTATTGCGTTTCTAAGCACTTTACTAAAATGTAATCTTTGAAAATTCTCATCTTTACTTGTATATTTTGGAATTTGATCATTTTGGTCTTGTTTTACGCAGATAAATATTGGCTACTTTTTCTAAGTGGGTGTGCAGTACTTTTGTGGTGATGTCACTGTGTTACTATGTGTGTGTGTGTGTATGTGTACAAATACTGTGCACATTGCCTCTGAAATAAGCCTGATTGCTTGTGCCAAGCTACCAAGGGGGTGAGCAGGGGTTATTTTAGCTGTATGACTCCCTTACCTTGACTGGAGTGAGGGTCCCTACTTGGACAGGGTGCAGACCACTGCCAACTAGAGACCCTATTTCTAACTATGAAGTCTGATAAAGGCAGATGTTACCATACCTCTTTGAACGGGAGAAGAGGATGCTAGGTCATTATATGGCAATAAATGTAGGTCTTTAGATGTATTTGGCTTGAACAATAGCATAAGTCACTGAGAAAGAGGGTGCACTAACATTTCCATGCTATGATACACAGAATTTGAGAATTATTGAACATTAGAGGAGAATATTGTATGACATGAAACCACCTCCTAGACCTGCACAATATGAAGCATGTAATGCTAGGGAACACACAGACCATCAAAAACAAACAGTGAAATATCAAGAAAGGTTAAGAAAGTAATACACTCCCTACTTAAAGGCAGCTGCTGCGCGGTAGTTCGAGGAATACCACTGACCTGGTCAGTGAACTGCTCTGCCTCCCGTAGCTCCACCTGTTAAGTAGAGCCCATGTTCCTCTGAACTCCAGACCTCTGTCAGGAGTTCGAGGCCCTCCTCCACCCGCAGGCTTCTGCCTGCACCTCATCCCTGGTGTCTAGTGGGAGAGCTCAGCTTTCCTATTAGGCTGCCCTCTGCCTCTCTCCTCCTTTTCTCTGCTTCTTTCTCTGTGTGCTCTCTCTTCCGTGTCTGCCCCCTTGTACCCCTTTTTGCTATTCGCTCTCCACTGTGCTCCTTTTGACTTTTGCTTTACTTCTTCGCTTTTCCCTCTACTCTCTCTCTCTCACTCTCGCTCTCCCCCCTGTCTCTCTCTGCCCTGGCGCTGCTGTCCCTGCGGCCCTCCCCCCTCCTCTCTTTCACACTGCACTCCTGCTGCCCCCACATCCCAGCCTCCTTTCTTTTGCACGGTTTTTGCCCCTGCTCCCGCCTCCCAGCTGTCCTCTCATCCCCCCTACTTAATGTCGGCTGTGACGCCACCACTATCCACACCCTTAACACCAGCCGGTCACCTACCTGCCATCAAGCCACCCCGCAGCTCACCCACTGACCCTTCTCCTGCCGGAACTGTACCTTCACCATCCTCCACACCAAGGACCCCCCCTTCCAAGGCAGACACAACCATCTCAGATTCATCCTACTCAACACCCACTCCGCCCACACACATGCCGTCGAACTTTGGAATCTACTCAAATCAGCTTCCCCAGACGTCGCCTTCCTGACAGAGACTGGATGAATCCCTCCTCAGCACCCGACATCGCCATAGCCATCCTGGACAGCTATAAAATCACCCGCAGTGACCGCTCCAACAAACCAGGAGGAGGCATCACCATCATCCACAAGAACACCCTCAGGATCATGACCAGCACCGAAGACACCCTCGGCACCGCCGAACATATGCACTTCCAGATCCACACCGACCCAAACACCACCCTTAAAGGGAACCTCGTTTACAGACCCACTGGCCCCCAACAGCAGTTCAGCGACTCCATCACCAACGTCATCAGCACGCATGCTCTCGCATCCACAGACTACATACTCCTTGGGGACTTGAACTTCCAGCTTGAGAACACCAACGATAACAACTCTACCACCCTGCTTGACAAACTCTCCAACTTCGGCCTCAAACAGCTTGTCACGACACCCACCCACTCTGCAGGACACACGCTTGAAAGTAAACACGTCCCCTTCAGCCACACCACCGAACTCCACTGGACCGACCACTGCTGCATCCACTTCTCCTTCGAGAAACCCACAAAAAACCATCACCCGCAACAGATTCCCCACTGCAGATGGAACAAGGTCATCGAAGACCAATTGATCACTACCCTCTCCTGGAACCCACCGTCCGACACCATCCGACACAGCAGCCCGCAACCTCAGGCAATGGATCGATGACTGTGCTAACACTCTTGCCCCGATCAAAAAATCCTTCCAACAGACGCACTGACAGAAAGGCCTTCTGGTTCACCGCCGGCCTCCAAGAATCTAAGCAAAAATGCCTAAGACTCGAAAAGAAGTGGCACCAAGATCAGGCACTCGACAACTACACAGCCATCAAGAACGCCATCTGCAGACACCACCAACTAATTCGAACCACCAAGTGAACCGCCTTCAAAGAACGCATCGACAACAACGCACACAGCCACAAGGAGCTCTTCAACATTGTGAAGGAGCTCTTCAACCCTGGCTCCAACGTCAGTGACATCCCGCTACTACAAGGCCTCTGCGACTCCCTAGTCACCTTCTTCTACCGCAAGATCGCAGACATCCATGACAGCTGCAGTACTCAGACCCCCGCTAACCACCGACACCACAGACTCACCACCCACCAGCCTACTGCTCTCCTGGACCCACGTCAACAACAACGACACCATTGAAATCATGAACACCATCCACTCCGGCTCACCATCTGACCCCTGCCCTCACCACATCTTCAACAAAGCAACTTCTGTCATCTCACCCCAACTCCGGAAGATCATCAACAGTTCCTTCGAGTCCGCCACCTTCCCGTAGAGCTGGAAAATGACAAGATCAACGCCCTCCTTCAGAAACCCAAGGCAGACCCAAAGGACCTCAAGAACTTCCAGCCCATCTCTCTGCTCCCCCTTCCCAGCAAGTCATAGAGAAAATTGTCTACAAACAACTGACCCATTTCCTCGAGGAGAACAACACTCTGGACCCATCCCAATCCGGATTCTGCAGCAACCACAGCACCAAAACTGCCCTCATCGCCACCACCGACAACATCAGAACCATACTGGACAACAGCGAAACCGCGGCCCTCATCCTCCTGGACCACTCAGCCACATTGGACACCATCTGCCACCACACCCTACGTACACACCTTAGCGACGCAGGAACCCGCAACAGAGCTCTGACTGGATCACCTCCTTTCTCACTGGTAGAACTCAGAGAGTCCGCCTCCCTCCGTTCTGCTCTGAAGCCACCAAAATCATCTGCGGCGTACCCCAGGGTTTGTCCCTCAGCCCGACCCTCTTCAATGTCTACATGGCTCCGCTCACTAACGTCCCCCGATCTCACAACCTCAACATCATCTCAAATGCCGATGACAACCAGTTGATCCTCTCCCTCACCAAGGACACCGCCGAGACCAACCTCCACCAAGGAATGAAGGCCATCGCCAAATGGATGAAGAACAGCTGCCTGAAACTGATTTCCAACAAGACTGAGGTCCTCATCTTCGGCTCCACCCCCTCCGCAAGGGACAACTCTTGGTGGCCTGCCACACTGGGAACCGCACCGACACCCACTGATCACGCACGCAACCTGGGATTCGTACTGGACTCTTCACTATCTATAACCCAGCATGTCAGCGCCATCTCCTCCTCTTGCTTCAACACCCTCTGCATGCTTCGGAAGATCTACAAATGAATCCCCACTGAAACCAGAAGTACAGTCACCCAAGCCCCTGTAAGCAGCAAACTGGACTATGGCAATGCCCTCTACGCAGGAACCACGGCCAAACTCCAGAAAAGACTGCAACGCATCCAGAACGCCTCCGCATGCCTCATCCTTGTCATCCCCCACCACAGCCACATCACGGCCCACCTGAGAGACCTACATTGGCTCTGCGTCAACAAAAGAATCACCTTCAAACTCCTCACCCATGCTCACAAGGCACTACACAACACCGGACCGGAATACCTCAACAGACGGCTCTCCTTCTACACCCTGATTCAACACCTTCGCTCCGCTGACCTTGCCCTCGCCATCATCCCACGCATCTGCAGAATAACCACCGGCAGAAGATCTTTCTCGCAACTCGCCGTCAAGACGTGGAACACTCTTCCCACCCACCTGCGTCAGACTAAGGACCTCCTTATCTTCAGGAGGCATCTCAAGACATGGCTGTTCGAGCAGTAGCAGCCCCTCCCCCAGCACCTTGAGACTGCGCTTTACAAATTCCTTGATTGATTGCTTGATTACACTCTTGTGCAGATGCTAGATGGGACGCAAAGCAAAAGACATGGACACTGATGTGATTGAGGGAACAAGACTAAATCCTGCATTGATGAGTGAGGAAGAGGGAAAAACTGAAAGAAAGGCAAAGAAAAACAGGGAAGAGGTAGAAAATACCACGAATAAAAGAGAGAACAGTGTTAGTGATTCATATAAGGTTTCTTAAATGAGTTCTTGTTAATTCGCCCACCCCCAGATAATGTAACCCAAGTGGGAGAAGTTAGTAATGGAAACATTATTGGAAATTCTGATGTGCCTACTGCACAGGTAGAGGTGAGCTCTAAATAGATGGGAGAGGGTTCAGGAATGTCAGATATCTTGTTATCTCTAATGGCAAAACCTTATTATGGACCAGCACATGTAGTAACTGATGCTATGGTGCAACTGTTTCGGCAGACGTGGTTTAATCCTAGGTACAGATTGATGGCAGAAGCTTTGTGTCACGGGTGTGTTACATGTCAGCAGATGAATGTCAGTAAAAGAACTGCAGTAACACTGAGTCACTAAGGGAGATCAGGTGATCCATTAAAAGAATGCAGTTGGATTTCATCAAAATGCCTGTGTGCAATGAGGTGAGATATGTCCTGGTGATTGTATGCATCTTCTCACGTAGGTTTGAAGCTTGCCTGACCAGAAAAATGACAGTCTTACAGTAGCTAAGCTGTTGTTAAGGGAATTTAACCCATTTTCTGGTTTCAGACTAAACAATGAGTTCCTGAGACTGTTGTGTGCAGCATTGCAAGTGGAACAGAGACTACATTGCAATTATCAACCAAAGGCTTTGGGCATCAATTGACAGGTCAACGGAGGTAGAGGGCGTTCCAGGCTTTGGCGGCAAGGTGGAAGAAGCACCCTCTGGCATGATAGCAACATATGCATGGTATCTTCATGAGGACAATGTATGCAGAGTAAAGGTTCCTGATCGGTTGGTGGAGGTGAAGGCCTGTGGTCCAGGTAGGTGGGTCCTTGGTTATGGAGAGCTTTGTATGCATGGGTCAGGAGCTTGAAGTGGCATATTTCTTGATCAGGAGCCAATGGAGGTCCTTCATGGTGGGTTCTCTTGAGCAGGTTTAGCTCAGTCCGGCAGCTGCGTTCTGGATCGTCTGGAGTCTGACTTCAGTGGTGGTGCCTGCATAGAGTGCATTGCGGTAGTCCAGTCGGCTGGTGATGAGGGCCTGCATCACTGTCTTCCTTGTGCCTTTGGGGAGCCATTAAAGTTCTTGCAGAGCATGCAGAGCGCGTGGTAGTAGGCTGAGGAAATGGCGTTGACCTGGCATTTCATGGAGACTTCGCTGTTGAGAATGATGCTGAGGTTGGAGGTGTGATCTTAAGGTGTAGGGGTGGGTCCAAGCTCTGCTGGCCACCAGGAGGCATTCCAGAGGGTTGAGTGTCTGCTGAAGTGCAGAACCTCCATTTTGTCAGTGTTGGACGTCAGGTAGTTGTCCTTCATCCAGGCTGATACTTTCTTCATATATAGTTGTGAAAGTTGGTCTTCATCTTGGTGGGGTCGGTTGAGAGCGAGAGGATGAAGTGCATGTTGTCAGCTGTCAAAGACAGCAAAAGTACCCTGTCAAAGATGCTGCGCACCTGAATATTTTGCTGTCAATGACTGCAAGAGAGCGTTTTGGACATTTTGTTATAACAATTCGAATCCAATTGAGCCTCCTTGAACTGAACATTGTGGCTGAACTGAGCTTTGAAATTACATCACCACTAACCAGACTGAGATATTGTATCCTGGATGCGATTATTAGCTAATTTGAAACTGCATTTATTAGAGACAGTAAGTAGACTTTGTAGGGAATAAAGAAGAGAACCCAGGTCCAAGACTGCAGTAGAGGAGTAGGGCTGTCATTTAGAAAAACACAGAGTAAGGCTAAGGAAGACTCACACAAAGACCTTGCAAATAAAAGGTGACTTCCATTCCATGGATATTGTTTTGCCACCACTGCACAGATGAGAATTAGCAGAGAAGTCTTTTGCTGCTGTTACATTTTACTAATTGGTCTGAATTCAGAGAAATCATAGATCCTGACAATAATAATGCTCGACGTCTATACATATTTGAAGGAATATTAGTAGCAACACTTATGATATTGCTTTGCCTGTAGGATTGAACTTACCTACACCTTCAAGTGTAGAGGAAATAAGATCTACAAGTGCCCCTAAAATCCCACTTCCTACTGATCATAGTTTGCCTATATTTGATGTGAAAGACTTACATGCAGATACATCTAGAGGAGATTATTCTTTGAATGTTTATTCCAAATTGCTTTATGAATATGTTGACACTCTGGATGCTAGGAATTGCTATGTATTTATGCAACTACCTGCATCTGCTGTAGATAGAATAACATACCACCATATTCCTCTGACTTATGGTGTCTCATGCAGCTTGTTACAGAGCCTATTCTCTGGCAAGGACATTTACAATATTATAATTCAAACTATGATTGAGATTTGTTGAAACACTTGAATAGACAGCATGATACTAAAACCCTAGAAAAAGTGGGACTTTTTTTTTTAAACCTACTATGACATTAGACACAGCTTATGCACATAGATGCAACTTGACCTGTATATTGTAAGATGTGGAGAATACATTTATAGATTCAGTACAAGACAAGAAAATAAATATATTGGAAAGAGCTGTGAATCACGCATGTGCACCAATTTAGGTTTCAGAGGAGCCTGAACATAAGATAGCAGGAGATATAGCCACTTTAGCCTCGGATTGGCAACACTATGGGAAATGGTGTATATTTGCTAGAAAATTCAGAATAGACACAGATTTTGTTGGTAAAATTTAATGTGATCCCACCTTTGAGCAAGAGGATATTGGGGACTGTATTTAGATGGTGAGGATCCTGTTATTCTGTTTTTTGGAAGATTGCTTATTATAGGTTACAGAGGAGATGGTATGGAACATGTTACACAGGAGTAGTTTTCCTGAAAATGTATCACGTAAGACATCTTGATGATCCAGCAGGGAGAGAACATATTAAAATGAAAAGAGGAGCTAGTGCTAGGTAAATTGTTAGAGATAGTTTTGGGGCAAGTGTTCCATCCCTAGGAGTGATACTGAATTCTCACAAGATTAGGTTGTCCAAAGTAGTTGATAAGCTGTCTACAAATACAGCTGGAGCATTTTTAGTTATAGATACTGAGATGGTTGCGATTTGATCTATAGCTTTGCAAAACAGACTTATGTTAGATGTTCTCGCAAAGGAGTCTGTCAGACGTCAAACGTTCAGCAATGTTGTGCTCACACTCTTGATAATAGCACCAGGATCTGAAGAAATAAATTAAGAACATTACTGATTTGAAGAAAGATGTGAGGGGATTGGAAGCAACGGGCACATGGAAGTAATAGAGAATGGATTTTCTGCTGTTGAAATATGGTTTGGAAAATTGGGGAAAGGAATTGTTGGAAGCATATATATATTTTTTTGTATTTATTTTTGCATTTATTGGTAACAGAACCAAACAAAGAATAGCCCTGAGGCCAACAAGCACAGCTATAGTCACCATAAGACTCCAAGGCCCAGCTGGAGCCATATTAACCATAACTGTAAGTCAAGGATAAGGTGGCGAAGACAGACAGAACAGCATCACTTGAACATCATGATGCAAACAATGAAAAGAAGAGGGGAGGAACAGAGAGGAGGAGGGAAAAAAGAGTAAGGCAAGGAAAAAGAAAAAGGGGGGACAAGGGAACAACGCAGCCATCATACCTCCTACGTCAGTGAGAGCAATAACTGAATGTCATTAGAGGGGGACGTAGCTATTACATAATCAGTGGGAGGCGTTGAGCAGCTGTATGTCATTCAATGCGCAGGATTCCAAAAAAGATCGCAGGGAGACCCATATATCTCTCAGTCGGGAACCTTCTGGCATCACTTCCCAGTATATCATTAGCTGTTCCTGACAGTACGCAGCGTCCTTCAACCATTCACAGCATTGGGGAGTCCGCCGTCTCCCCTAGCACATCGCAACCCTACGCTTAGCCAGCAGCAACAGCAGTCCCACTAGTTTCCTGTGTGCGGAGGGGATCTCCTCAACATATCCCAAGCTTAGGGCTGTGAGGTAACAAGAGTCCAGTCATCTCCTCAGTTTCCCGCAACACCTCCATCCAATAGTCTTGCAGTGCCTCACAACTCCACGCGAGATGCAAGAAGTCTGCCTCAGGAGCAAGACACCTCTCGCATCGTGCTTCGAATACCCATGTTCTTTAATCTGCTGGGCGTATAATACAAGCGATGCAGAAAAGTGAAATGAATAAGGCACAATCTGTAATAAGAGGGCAGCTCTCTTATCTGCGTGCAGCAATGCCGCCACATGTGATCAGGAATGGTTTTACCTATGTCCGCCTCCCAATGGATTTTAGCTTTAGACCCAGCATCAGATGCTGCACTCTGCATGCAAACATATAGATTTGTGATAAGCCTGTGCCGGGACCGCGTTTGATATATAAGTTCTAACACTCGACACACCGGGGGTATTGCAGGAAAGCAGGGGTACCGTGCACGGAGCATAGACCTAACTCTGAGAAAGAATAGTCGGTGCAGTGCGGTGTCATGTGCATCACCAAGTGCAGCCTCCGAGGAGACAAACATCCCTTCTGAAAAACAAGATCCCAGGGTATTTCAGTTCAACTCTCGGAGGAACCTGCAGACTCAACCGTCCTCCGACAGTGGCAGATCCGCAACACCTCGCACCAGCACCGAAGGCCCAAAGGGATCTCGTACTCCTGAACACCGCAACAGCGCAGCCCAGGCCTGCGCCGTGTAAGCCACAGTATCTACCCCTCGTTGCCTGGGTCTGGTTGCACCACCAATCACCCGCGATAGCCTGTCAGGTCACACTGCATCACACTCAGG
Source organism: Pleurodeles waltl (assembly GCF_031143425.1). Classification (NCBI taxonomy): domain Eukaryota; kingdom Metazoa; phylum Chordata; class Amphibia; order Caudata; family Salamandridae; genus Pleurodeles; species Pleurodeles waltl. The sequence continues at coordinate 387,528,763 of NC_090446.1, read as the reverse complement.
AGCCAAGTGTGTCAAATATCATATGGGGTGCAGCCAGAAATGCACAAAATGGGCCTGCGTGCAATTGTAATAGAGTCGTAGATCCAGGGCCGCTAAACCACCCTGCTCGAATGAATGTGTCAGCTTTTCCCATGAAATTCTGGTCTGTCGACCAGCCCAAGCAAGAGACACAAGCGCGGACATAAGCCTCTTCATGAAGCTGAGTGTAAGGACAAAAGGTAGATTAATAAATAAATACAGAAATTTAGGCAGAATGACCATCTTTGCTATCGTTATGCATCCAGACATCGAGAGCGACAGCAAACGCCACACCTCCACCTTATCTTCCAACCACGAAATGGCTTTGCCGTAATTTGCTGACCAAAGTGTATCAGTGTCCCTACTCAGCCAGATACTCAAATACTGCACCGGCCCATCAGCCCAGCTGAGGGGAAATCTAGTGGGGCACTGCACCATAGCATCAGACAGGGGCAGCACCACCGATTTGGACCTGTTAATAGTGATCCCAGATATCTGTCCAAAACAAACTATCTCATCTAACAGAACGTCAAGGTGCACCTGCAGATCGCAAATATACAATGCAACATCATCCGCAACATAGAGATCAATACTGGACACTGTTGAAATGCCAATCTCACAAGCGTGCCGCAAGCGGTTCCATCGCCACCACAAATAGCAGCGGAGAGAGTGGGCATCCCTGACGAGTGCCCCCAGTTATCAAAAAGGGGTCTGAAATTGTCCCGTTAATTCTTAGTCGGGCGGTCGGCTGCGAGTACAGCACGGGGCTCAATTGAATGAACCTAGAGCTCAACTCTACCCTAGCTAACAAGGCAAACATATATGGCCATGCAAGAGAGTCATATGCCTTAGTGGCATCAAGGAACACCGCCGCCTCACGATCCTCAGGAGCGATCATACTAGATATTACAAAGTAGGTGCAGAGGTTATGCAAAGTAGAGTGCCCTGCATGAAGCCGGACTGATTCGGCAGCACAATGGAAAGGAGCAAGGGCTGCAATCAGGTCTCAATAAGTTTAGCCAGAATCTCATTATCAATGTTTATTAACGGAAGGGGCCGATATGAATCGCAACAGCACATGTCCTTCCCGGGCTTCAAAATAGTCACGATGAGAGCCTCCTGCAGCGAAGATGGGAGAACGCTGCTCTCGAGTGCCTCTACATAGACCTCCAGGAGGTGTGGTGCTAATATATCTGCTGATTCCTTGTAGAAGGACGGCGTCAGGCCATCTAGACCCGGGGCCTTATCTCCAGGCAAGCCTCTTATAGCCTGGATCACATTGTCCACCGAGAAGGGAGCATCTAGATATTGCCTATGTGAATTCTCAAGCCAAAGCATGCTGATATCCTCAAAGTCATCAGAGGCAGCCGCAAATCTCAGCCTGAGTGCTCAGCGTACAGATCAGAATAAAAGTCAGTAAAGACTGGCCTGATATCCTCAGTGCCGGAATGATGCGCTCCAGTCGAGTCGGTCAGCTCTACAATATAATTGCCTGCCCATGGCCTACGGCTTAAAAATCAATGCTGCCAGCGTCCTGCCAGCCCTCTCACCCTCACCATATCTCCACACCATATCATCTCTCCCTAGAAAGCAGACCTTGCAAAGTGCCGCCTCCTCATACTGTGTCATCTTTTCTCTCAGTTCAGCCAGGAGGCCACCAGACCCGTCAGAAACCAATTGTTTATCTAGGTCAACGAGCTGGGCCTCCAGGTTCATCAAGTCCCGCCTTAGTGCCTTCAGCACTCCGTGTTGTTTGGAAAGGCAGACCCTGTGGATTACTACTTTAAAAGCCTCCCACACTGTGACCACCAAGACTACAGATCCCTGGTTCTCAGCAAAGTAGTGCATGATAGCGTCACATATCTCAGCCCTAAAAGCTGATCTCTAAGCGCACCATAGTTCAACCTCCACATAAAGGCACTGCTGGGGCCCCCAGGAATAAGCAGCTCCAGCATGACTGACAAATGATCCATCAACGTGTGGGGCTTATGCTCAATGGACTCCGTCCATAGCTCTACGCCACTGGTGCCGAGCCATCTGTCTATGCGGGCCAAACTGCGATGCACATAATTGACACAAGGGCCCTCCCTGTCCGTTCCGTGTTTCACCTTCCATAGGTCTACCAAAGCACCCTTGGCCATAATAAGAGACAGGGCCTTAGCAGCTGCCACGTGTTGTGGCCTGGCCTAGCTCTCACGGTCCGCCACAAAGTCCAGTACCAAATTGAAGTCCCCCCACCATAACAGGGACCTGGAACACAGTGAGCCAAACAGCTGCCATATTTCCCCAAAGAAATCAGGGTCATTGATATTTGGACCATAACTCAACCACAACCTGAATGGTCTGTCTAGCAATGTTCCCCGCAACATGACATAGCGACCATTCGGATCCGCAAGCACCTTTTCAGTACACCATTGCAGCCCTTTCCAAATCAGAATCGCCATACCCCGTGCATACCTCGAGTACACCGCAACATGACACTCACCAATCCAGCCAGCTTTCACCCGGTGTTTCGTGGCCTCCACCAGGTGAGTCTCCTGCGGCATACAGATGTCCATTGCATGGTGCTGCATCTAGGTAGACCGCATTCTCATCTTACTCCCATCATTCAGGCCACAAATATTCCAAGTAAAGGAAACGTATAGGTGTCACGTTTTTTTGCACCAGCCCAGCAGTCTACCAAAACACACATCTCCCCATACCATCACAATTGAGGCATCGGCTGCACGAAGGGGAAGGAGCAAGAGAGGAAGGAAGAAAACAGGAACAGCAAACAAAGTGCAAAACAATACAAATCCCCACCCACGCTGACCCCCCAATTGGGTCAGTACTACAATACCCCAAACCCTAATACATATTCCACAACATGATAATAAACAACTTGAATGGACACTTCCAATGGGGCATCAATGAGGCCATCTGAGAACCATCCCAAATGGGATGGGTGGGCAGGGGGACTTACAGTGTAAAGTGTATAGCAGAACAGGCTGCACCAATAGTTACATTTCCAACAAAGTAGTGAAGCCCTAAGACACAGAGCGGGACTGTGGGGACCCCCCCAGCAACAGAATAAATTCAGTCATTGTCACTGAGAGCATCACCCTCTCCGTCAGCAGCTCACAGGAATTCCAGAGTTGCCTTTTTGGGGACAGATTTAACGTATTTAACAGCCAGTTTCGGATCAGTGAAAAAGTGCAGCTTGCCCTTATGCTGCACTCGTAATTTAGCAGGATAAATGAGGGAATATTTGGCATTGGTCTGGCTCAGAGTGCGTTTGGCTGGCAAGAAGGCCTTACGAGTCACCTGCACCCCAGGAGTATAGTCTGGGAAGATACTCAGTGCAGTATTATTGTAGATCACAGGACGACGCTCGCTGGCCAATCTGAGTATTGTGCCCTTATCTCTGTAATTCAGTAAGCATACAATGATAGGGCTCGCCAGTGTCCCCGGCAGCGGTCTTGGCCCCAGAGATCTGTGGGCCCTTTCCACCACCAACACCCGGGAGAGCTCACCGTGGAACAGTGCAGAAAGCATGGGCTCAACCTAGTCCTCCATGCGTGCCATGGCTGTCGACTCCAGAAGGCCCAAAATACGGATGTTATTACGGTGGGAGCGAGCCTCAAGGTCCTCATTTTTGTTCCAGATCACCTTCAACATGCACTCCGTGTGCAGCAACTTTTCCCCATCGCCGAGGCAATTGTCTTCCAGATCCGAGGTGCGTGATTCTATCTGCCCAAAGCGGGCATCGTGACCATCTAACCATTCCTTTAAACGATCCATTTGTTCAGTCGAGTGGTCCAGGTTGGCATCAATACTGACCAGACTATGCTTGAGGTCCAAGAACATAGCCTTCACAGAAGTCGCAGGGCCTCCTCCTCAAGCAGCAAGTCATGCGTCAGCCGGCCTGCCTGGCCTCTCTTGTTTTTCCCACCATCAAATGTGAGCTTAGGCTGTTTCTGGTCCTCTTTCCCCATCTCCTCTGCAAGCCGTTCCAGGCAGATAATCAGAGGGACGCCCACTATACCTCAATCACCAGGTAACTCACCGGGCACTCACTCCCGCCCATTGCTCTCACCACGGCAAAGAAGGGGGGAGCCGAGCACTGGAACAAGGCCTATGTCTGCTACCGCAGGGGCAGGCCACAGCCCCAGAAGTCCGGAGCAGCGTCCCACGGCGGCAACACTCTCTCTCGCGGGGCCATGCATCTCGACCCCGTCGTCAATCAGGCCCCTCAGGTCATTAGCATTAGGGCCCCAATGCAGTCCAAGAGGCCGAGCCCAGGATCACCGGTCGGACCCCCCCAGGAGGAAGGGCCCACTCCTCACCCGCCACCAGTGGTGCCCCCCTCGGGTCTCAAAGCACCCGTGTCACACCCAAGCTCTCCGAAGCGCGGGGCAGAAGGTGTCACCAGCCTCCAAGCCCGGGCCCAGGTCACAGGCTAACACTCCCGCAGAGGCCTTCGGCCCAACCAAGCCACTGACCGGGCCCAGCAGGAGCACAACGTCAGGGTGCCGGCACAGGAAGCCAGTGGAGCCGCCACCAGATCGGGGGGTGAGAGAGGAAAGGAGGGAAAGCGCCACCCCTGCGCCACTCACCAGCTCTGGCTGCCAGAGGAGTAAGCGCCGCCGTGGCCCGTGCGCACCCTGCACCAAGTCAGGATCCGTTCCTCAGGGCCCCACAGGCCCAGCGCATCCTCCGTTGCCGATCAGGCATCACACCACCAGCCCACTGCCTCCCAGGGCTTCCCTCATTCAGCTCATGGCAAGGATGATGCACCGGGCAGCCGGTCTGCGAGGATTAAACGCAGATCTATTCCCCTGCCTGGCAGAGCCTCACAGTGTGGAGGCCATCTTGCAGGATGGCCAGGCCACGCCCCCCCAATTGTTGGAAGCATATTGAGACCCCTATTGATTATTGCTCTTTGTGGATTATTCTTGTTTGAACTTGATGAAGCAAAAACTTTAGGGCCATATTTATACTTTTTGACGCAAAACTGCGCTAACGCAGTTTTGCGTCAAAAAAATTAGCGCCGGCTAACGCCATTCTGAAGCGCCATGCGGGCGCCGTATTTAATCAATGACGTTAGCTGGCGTTAGCCGCCGGCGCTGCCTGGTGTGCGTGGAAAAAAACGACGTACACCAGGCAGCGCCGGCGTAGGGGGATATGGAGCTTGGGCGCCAAAAAATGGGGCAAGTCAGGCTGAGGCAAATTTTTCGCCTCAACCCGATTTGCGCCATTTTTTTCGACTCCCAACCCCCATAGAAATGACTCCTGTCTTAGCAAAGACAGGAGTCATGCCCCCTTGCCCAATGGCCATGCTTAGGGGACTTCTGTCCCCTGGGCATGGTCATTGGGCATAGTGGCAAGTAGGGGGGCACAAATCAGGCCCCCCTATGCCACAAAAAAAAAAAAAAAAAAACACTTACCTGAACTTACCTTAATGTCCCTGGGATGGGTCCCTCCAGCCTTGGGTGTCCTCCTGGGGTGGGCAAGGGTGACAGGGGGTGTCCCTGGGGGCATGGGAGGGCACCTCTGGGCTCCTTCAGAGCCCACAGGTCCCTTAACGCCTGCCTTTTCCAGGCGCTAAAAAACGGCACAAAAGCGGCCGTACGTCTTTTTTTTTTTACCCGCCCACTCCCGGGCGTGAATTTTGCCCGGGAGTGTAAATACGGCGCACATGCCTCAGAGTCACTTTTTTAGACGGGAACGCCTACCTTGCATATCATTAACGCAAAGTAGGTGTCCACGCTAAAAAATGACGCAAACTCCATGGACTTTGGCGCTAGAAGCGTCTAACGCCAAAGTATAAATATGGAGTTAGTTTTGAGTCGAAATTGCGTCAAAAAAAACGACGCAATTCCGGCGCAAACAGAGTATAAATATGCCCTTTAGTACTTTCCCTCATGTCACAGTGATCATCTAGATGTAACAGTTTATGCGTTATGATACCAGTACTAATGTTTGATTGTAAAGTGAAGTACTGGGAAGCCATATTAGTGTGCATTCACCTTATTCTAGTTACTGAAACCTATGTGGTATTGAGATTAAATTACATGTTTACAGAATTAATCTATCATTATGTTATATTTTAGAGCCTAACGGTCTGCAGTAAAATTATATTAGATTTCTGTTGAAAAGTGTTTTGAATTTGTATGCAAAAATAGAGATATGCAGGTCTGCACCACATTAATGGAAATGTATTAAAATAATTATTTCTTTTAAAGTTAATGTTACATGAATGCTAATGAAGGTTATTTAAAGACAAATTGATACTTTGAGTATTACAAATGTGTTTATTTCCCTGAACTAATCTGCTGTTTTAATTCACTTGCATTAGCCTAAGTGAGGCCTGCTAGACCCTGTATTTATGACTGTGCACAAAATGTCAAGTCATCTTGTTAACGTGTACTTTTCTTCCAGATTTCGTTCTCATGCGAATGCTAGCTTGGTAATAGATGTCTATTGTCTTTCATGTAGTTAGATTAGGAAGCCGTCCTTGAGGAAGGAATATTTAGGACTGTAAACTGCCAATTTATATAATAGTTGCAATCTTGCATGAAAGAGTACAGATGGACAAGATGACAAATCTGGGAAACCATGCCAATGTTTCTAGTTGGAGTCGCATGATCTATTTCTATTGGATGTTACCCCTTCAACATCAGGAAGTGATGAATTATCTTGCCCTATAAACTTTAATGAACCAATCTCCAGCTGTATTTTGGTTGGAATCAGAGTCCCCAAAGTGAAGAGGAGAATCATTTTTGCCCTTTATCCTGCATGCTGATCGCCTTGGACTCTAAGGGGTATAATCCTATTTACCCTGATCCATTTGAAATGCCTTGCTGAGACTTAAAGATTTTGCCCTAACCCAAAGAAGAAGACTCTTGACCGAGCTTCTGAAATGCTGATGCTTGCCCCTTTGTACTTACTTTCTCCCATCTTAGTTTTTGACCTGTTGCCCAAGATTACCTTTTTTCAAATTCTTTCTTGCATTTTTTTTTTTTTTGCCCACATGTGTCCCACCCAGTACATTATGGCCCTCATTCTGACCTTGGCGGGCGGCGGAGGCCGCCCGCCAAAGTCCCGCCGTCAGGTTACCGTTCCGCGGTCGAAAGACCGCGGCGGTAATTCTGACTTTCCCGCTGGGCTGGCGGGCGGTCTCCTTCAGACCGCCAGCCAGCCCAGCGGGAAAGAGGCTTCCACGATGAAGCCGGCTCGGAATCGAGCCGGCGGAGTGGAAGCTGTGCGACGGGTGCAGTTGCACCCGTCGCGTATTTCACTGTCTGCGCAGCAGACAGTGAAATACATTTAGGGGACCTCTTACGGGGGCCCCTGCAATGCCCATGCCAGTGGCATGGGCACTGCAGGGGCCCCCAGGGGCCCCGCGACCCCCCCTACCGCCATCCGGATCTCGGCGGTCCGACCGCCGGGATCTGGATGGCGGTAGGGGGGGTCAGAATCCCCGCGGCGGTGCAGCAAGCTGCGCCGCCGCGGAGGATTCAATGGGGCCGCGGTACACTGGCGGGACCCCGCCAGTGGTGCCGGTCCGACCGCGGCTTTACCGCCGCGGTCGGAATCCCCATTGAAGCACCGCCGGCTTGTCGGCGGTGCTCCCGCGGTCCTCCGCCCTGGCGGTCAAAGACCGCCAGGGTCAGAATGAGGGCCTATATTCCCTGATTGGCTAGGGTTTTTCCCTTCTCCAAACTAAGCTGGACCTTGATGATTTGAATTGCCTTAATGCTTAATAAAACATGAGCAATGCTTGTTATCTGTATATCAAATAATTTTGTTGATGTTTTGTAATGTATTTGTAGACTCCTCAATGTTGTTAATGTTAGTTCACCTAAATCTATTTTGTCACCTGGTCAACCCTTGGTGATACTGTATCTTTATAACTTTGTCTTGAGAATTGTGTACATGACTTTGAGCCTAAGTTTGTAATAAAACCCCTTAACTTTATTCCTGACTGGAGTTTTTCTTGTATGGCCACATTGGTTATACTGAGTAATTGTATTGGTTTGTATTCAAATGTGTTGTCTGGTTTTCCACACCCTTATATTCTGTCCGAAGATCTGTTGACCTTGTCGGCATTGATTCCTGTGAAGGAAGGAAATATTCCACCAGACTTTATAAGGGATAAAAACGTGCACAGGTGAAGAAGGGAGTAAAGAGGAAAAGAGTAGACATGGAATTAGAGGACAGACAGTGCAGATAATATGATGACAGGAAGCATCTGGAGGAGTCCAGACCAAAATATTTGACTACACCTTTATGGCTTTGACTGGTCTATCTGATAAGAGATATATATATTGTTGTGATGGCTTGATTTGCCATTAGAAGGGAGAATGGAGGACTGTAAATTTGACTCCACCCCTAAAGGTCACAAATATGCAATTCATACATGCAATTAGCACTACATACTCTGTGTGTTTTAATGTTATTAATGAACACTATATTGAAATGCATTCACTGTAGAACTAGTGATTCATATATACTGTGTGCCTTAACCTTATTAAATAAAATGTAGTCATTTGAAATGATTTAAAAACCTCCTCATATTATTGAAATGTATTAACATCAGAAACTAGAAGAATTCATGTAAACGTGTGCACTAATGTTTTCACCTTTGAATTTATAATGTAGTTCCTAGTTGGATTTATACTTGCGTTTTCTTAGTTAAATTTCATTTACCAATATGTAATGTGAAATTAATTTGAACTTATAGACTGTCATTCTCATTTATTTGTGGTTACATGTGCACAGTTGACAAGCATTTAGAAATGTGCACTGTTGCATTATATGTTTCAACTTGACATGACTAGGCCTGAATTTCTCTCCAAATGCAGTTCTCCATTTCTGCTTGCTTGTCCTTTTCTTTGCAGGGATTGTTCAGATGAAATGTTAGCTTGGGAATAGATGACACTGTTTTAGCCTTAGAGAGCTTGAGAAAAATACATTGATGACTAAACATGGAGAAACAGAGCATAAGCTGACAGACTCTATTCAGTAATGTTGCAGTTGCTCAAGGACAACATTATTCTCGGGACTGCTAAGGGAGAAACGATAGGTGTTACAGCATACCACATGAGAAAGGAAGAGACAATGGAGCCCCTGATGGTGTGAACAAGGGGTGTTGCTTAGAAAGATTTGTCTGATATTAAATGGTGTTTCCATATGTTGTTAAGCTGATCGCCTTTGGACTTTGAGAGGCACAGACCTCTATCTATCCCCTTCTCCTGCCCCCTTGCTAAGTGTGGCATCCGCTAACACTTGATTTCTGATTCTAAGCAGATCGAACTTCTAAAATGCTGACACCTTCTAATTATGCAGAGCATATTTTTCCCTTTTCCAGAAATTTCATGTTTTTTTAGGCTTTTCCTTAGACTTAGAAACTTTGATTAATTTAGAACCTAAGCTAGATGACCCCAAATATTATTCATGCTTAAGAGAGAGAGAGAATCAGTCTGTTCTCTGAACATCAAATCTTATTGATAATTTTTTTATTTCTCCAACAGAACCTCTTTTATGCCATCTGAGCATAAATCTCTACAGGAGATCTGGCTATCCAGTTGTGATCTTGTATCTTTATAGTATGATTTTGAGACTAATTTATATTAACCTGACTGGAAACTTGTAAAAAAAAAAAATCCTTAACTCTATTCCCAATTCCTTGTCCTCATTATGTTGCCAAATGTGTTACACAGTTAATTGGAAATTGCTTTGACCAATACTAACTCCCAACATCTCTTGAATTGACATAAAAAGGCCCATAGGAAGACTAATTTTAGGAGCGTGGCCAAATGCTCCATCAACTCTGTCTCTCCCAGCCGCGGCCCGTCCTTCAGGGCGGAGGGGCCACACACCCCCACCCTTTTGCCCCTCATGAATAGTGCCTGTCAGGTTGAGCAAAGGTCAGCCTGACAGACACTCTTCATGTTCAGATCAGGCAGCCAGGAGTGAGGCATGCACAATTTGGGCAGACTCCTGGCTGTCTGAGCTGAACTTTGCTGGGCGGAAGAGGTCACAGCTCCTATGGACGTGACCTCCTCAGCTCAGCAAAGGTGCCGGGAGGCCCTTCCCTTAGGTGATGACGGGAAGCGTCACCCATTGACTTCGACCTGGACACTTCAGGTTTAAGCTCTGAAGCTCCCAGGGCAAGTGCCAATCAGTGACACTTCGTCACAGTGTGGGGAGGGGTCAGCAGTCTCACTGACCCCATCCCACTCCGTTATGAAGTTGGGACTGCTGCCTTCCCCACTGGCTGACCTAAGGTCAGCCAGTGGGAGAAGGCAGCATTCCCAACCCTCCTGGGACCTCCAAGGCTGAAGGTAAGTGTTTGTGTGTGGGTGAAGGTAAGTGTGTGTATGTGTGTTTTTAAATTAATGTTTGGTGTGTGCGCGTATGTTTGAATGTTGATGAGTGTTGTGAATGGATGTGCATGCGTGTGTGAAAGAATGAGTTTGAGTGTGCTGCCCGCCCCCCTCCCTCCTAAAATTACAGGCTGCCACTGGCCTCTCCACTCTGTGTTATTCCAGTGTACACCACTACACTGTACCTCACTCCACACCACTCTATTTATGCTGCTCTACTGTACACCACTGTACTCTACGTTATTCCACTCTATGCCACTCCACTACACCTTACTCCACTGTACCCCACTCCAATATACAATTTTCCACTCCACTCTACGATATTCCACTGTACTCTACTACACTATACTTCACTTCACTCTATGCCAGCCAACTCTAGAACATGACACGCCACTGTTTGCCACTCCACTCTATGCTATTCCACTCTACCCTACTCCACCCAACACTCTCCACTGAATGCCACTGCACTGTACACCACTACACTATATGCCAATCCACTGTGTACTATTCCATTGTACCCAACACAATTGTATGGCACTGCACTCTATGCTACCCCACTCTACCCCACTCTACCCTACTTCACTCTACCCAACACCAGTATACACAAATCCATTGTATACCACTCCAGAGTATGCCACTTCACACTACACTATCCACTGTAAATCACTACATTGTACCTCACTCCACTCTACACCAGTCAACTTTAAAACACTCCACTGCACACCACTCTGCGCACTTCCCCTGTATGCTACTCTACTCTAACACACTCCACTGTAGCCCAATCCACTCTATACTATTCCATTGTATGCAACTCCAATGTACAGCACTACACTCTACTTTTCCAGTCTATGTCACTCCTTTGTATGCCACTCTACTATACACCACTCTAATATATAGTATTCTACTGCAAGCCACTCCACTGTACGCCTTTGCATTCTAGCCACTGTACTCTACCCCACTCCACTCTACACTACTGTACTCCATGCCACTCTACTCTATGCCACTGCACTCTATGATAGTCCCCTCTATGCAACTCCAGTCTATGGAACTCCACTGTATGCAACTCTACTCTTGCAATTACACTCTACAATATTCCAAGCTATGCCATTCCATTAGACGCCACTCCACAATACACTATTCTACTTAACACCACTAAACTCTATGCCGTTCCACTGTACAGCGCTCTACTATACACTCTTCTAATCTACAACACTTCTCTCTACACTACTGTACTGTATGCCACTACCACACTACACTGCATGCTATTCTACTGTACGCCACTCCTTTCTACCCCACTCCACTATACAACACTCCACTCTATGCCACCCATCTCCTCTGCATTCCATTGTACAAAACTTCACTCTACACCACTCCCCACCAATTTACTGTACACCCATTCCACTCCTCTCCACTCTATGACACTATGGGGCATATTTATACTCCGTTTGCGCCGAATTTGCGTCGTTTTTTTCGACGCAAATTCGACGCAAAACTAACTCCATATTTATACTTTGGCGTTAGACGTGTCTAGCGCCAAAGTTCATGGAGTTAGCGTCATTTTTTTGCGTGAACACCTTCCTTGCGTTAATGATATGCAAGGTAGGCGTTCCCGTCTTAAAAAATGACTCCGATGCTATTGCGTCGGATTTATACTCCCGGGCAAAAATGACACCCGGAAGTGGGCGGGTCTAAAAAACCTGCATTTGCGCCGGATTTTAGCGCCTGGGTCAGGGCAGGCATTAAGGGACCTGTGGGCTCAGAATGAGCCCAGAGGTGCCCTCCCCTGCCCCCAGGGACACCCCCTGCCACCCTTGTCCACCCCAGGAGGACACCCAAGGATGGAGGGACCCACCCCAGGGACATTAAGGTAAGTCCAGGTAGGTATTTTTTTTTATTTTTTTTTGTGGCATAGGGGGGCCTGATTTGTGCCCCCCTACATGCCACTATGCCCAATGACCATGCCCAGGGGACAGAAGTCCCCTGGGCATGGCCATTGGGCAAGGGGGCATGACTCCTGTCTTTGCTAAGACAGGAGTCATTTCAATGGGGGATGGGTGTCGTAAAAAAATGGCGCAAATCGGGTTGAGGCGATTTTTTTGCCTCAGCCTGACTTGCACCATTTCTGGACGCCCATACTCCATTTTCCCCCTACGCCGGCGCTGCCTGGTGTACGTCGTTTTTTTTAACGCACACCAGACAGCGCCGGCGGCTAACGCCGGCTAACGTCATTCAATAAATACGGCGCCCGCATGGCGCTTCAGAATGGCGTTAGCCGGCGCTAATTTTTTTGACGCAAAACTGCGTTGGCGCAGTTTTGCGTCAAAAAGTATAAATTTGGGCCTATATTCTATGATAGTACATTTTGCAACACTCTCCTCTCCTCTACTGTACCACACTCTACTTATTGATACTGCACTCGACGACAGTATATTAAACGATTTCAAAAACAGTTTTATTGACAATTAAAAAAACATTTAAAGTCAATGGAAAAAGCATTGAAACATGGCTAGGAAAACTTAAATTACACAAACAGTACAAATTCTTCAGTTATAGTTATACCTCAGATTTGTAATTATGCTCCACCTTTAAATGAACGGAACTTTATTTTTTCTTTGGCTACAAACAAAAGTTAGAGTACACAAAAATGTACATTTCTAAACATATACCTTTAATTTATCATTTACGCAATACCTTCAAAAACACATACACCTCCATGTACAGATTATTCAACTCAGTCACCACACTACATTAACTATAACTCACCACACTACCATGCACTGTGCACTCACAAAAGATTAGATTTGTGATGTCATAACTGTTCTTGTAAATGCTGATATTTTACATGGCTTAAGTCAGATAATATAAAACGGTAAGGGAAGTGTATGGAGAAGGCTGTGTGGCTACCAAGTTGAATAAACGGTATGGGGTTGTGCAAGTTATAATATTTTAGGGTGCTGCATAAATTGTAAACGAAATGTATAAGTTTAGAAATGTATATTTTTGGGTATTTCAACTTTTGTTTGTAACTAAAGAAGAAATAAAGTTATATTAATTTAAAGGCGGTGCATAAATCATAAATTTAAAGTATAACTATAACTGAAGAAGTTTTAATGTTTCTGTATTTTACGTTTGGTTTGTGTCAGTGGATGTGAGTGGTTATTTATATCTATTATAATGACTTTGTGTGAATTTCACATTTATGTTTCCATTATGGGGCCATGCCACATAATATTCACCTGTAGGAGAGTGGTTCACGCAGAAGGACATTTTATACTTGCATCACCATCTTGCTGATCTTCTGTGTTATTTTTGCATGCAAGTTACTCTTGCATGTTGAGTCTTCATCTGAGATACCTCCCAAATACATTTGGCAAAGTATGTGTAATTCCACATACTTTTCGTAACAATTATGCCGATGTCACAAAACGTTATTTCACCCACCCCTATTATAAATGAGCTAGAAGAGGCATGTCTTCAGAGTCCTGTGATAGATATTCATGCAGAGCACAGCATGGGTGGTTGATAAAAGAATACATTTTCTCTTTTTCAGAGGTGAACAGCATAGAATTGAATTTCAAGAGAAGAAGCGCAGTTACCTACTTTTATAAAATAACCTATGAAACCCTTATTGAATTGTGCTGTAGGTTACAATGGTACTGTCCTCGTGGTGATAGATGATAAAGGCATTTGCTATTAAATAGCAGCTATATAAATCCTGAAACATTTAGCCTCATCATACATAGAAATAATATATTTGTTCAAACTGATTTTAAACCAGACTACCACACCATCTGTTGGCCAGACCTAGCCTCCTATACACGGATGAGGCATTATTAATAACAGCAATTTTACAATTGAATAATTTTGTATTATTTTTCCTTTTGATCATGCTCTTCCATGTGAGTGCAGTGGTGCTGGGCTATTATTCTCTCCGTGTCCACATCGCTTCAACTTTAGTGCTTGGATCTCACTGTACCGCTGCACCACACGAGCTTTCTTTTCTCCTTCCTGCCCGCTGTGAGAGATCTATTCTTCCTCATGCCCCAGGTCATATCAAGCACTATTTGTAAATTGGTAGGACCTTTTCCCCTTTCTTTGTCAATCTTTCCCTGAGCTGTCGCTTATATTTGCTTTAAACTGGCATCATTGTTATACTTTATTTGACTTTCCGATTTAGAGATTGTATATTTCTGTCTGTTACTTTCTTTACTTTTTCCCGAAGATACTATTCAACTATGTGGGGAGAAATAGGAGAACGTTGCTCAAACACTCTTTCCATTGTCCACATTTATAATATGAATCAGGACCTGGTACTCTATTTAATGCTCCTGGGGTGCAAACACTAACAAGGTTACAATGTCTCTACCACCATAGCAGTTCTGGTAGCAATGTCAAAAGCAGAAACAACTTTGTTAGAACCTCCATCCAAGGCAAGGCAAATTCGCATTTTGGCAACACTTTTCCTGGCAAGTCTACATTTATGTTTCTAACTGGCGCTCTTACACTCCCTATATGGTGGCACTTTAGACACTACCTAAGGTAGCCCTACTTTAGCCCTACTTTAGCACTCTGAGCAGACTTTATGGGTGCACAGAAACTGACTCCCTAAAATTTCACCCTCTGACCTCTGATTGACCCTTGTTCCCCCAAAGCAGTCAAACAGCCTACTATTTACAGCTGGTGTGCCCCATGAATATCAAAGACAGAAATTAGTGGCATGGAAATGCTGAAACCAAAATATCAATAGATATTTCAGTATATATGTTCTATACTTAACTCCACACATGCATCCTCACGATATACATCTTCAAGGTATTTAGGTGTGAAGTTAGGAATAGTAAATGTATACCTCCTCTATATGCACTACTCTTTTGATATTTTGGTATTTGATATTTTGTCCACAATATTCTTGTACTGTAATATTGTTATTGTTGATTTTCAGTAGCACAATCTTACTGCTGAGGAGCTACTGGAAGAGTAAGAATTGGAGACTACTGAACGACAATATGGGTATTGGTCATGGTAACCTTTTTTCCTTGACCCTCAGAATATGGGCTGCAAGGGCTTTGTCAGAGGTAACAAATGGCAATGACAGCGCTATATTACTGTTTGACAGCTATCCATGGGTGTTGGCACCATTTTATGGTTAGTTGTGTATGACAGTATGCACCTTTTCACGATTATTCTGGTTGTGACCTGCTATGTGATGAAATTAGATTTTGCATGGAAGTATGCCACTTGAGTAGGGAGATAGTTTTTCTCCATTTTCAATTTATATCTTCTTGGAATACTGTCTTCTGTTCGTGTATCATTTTATCAGTTGTGATGATGATAATGGGCTTCATTTTTGGAGTCAGGGAGTAATACGTATATTTTATTCCTTCCATGTTAGCTGGAAGTACCTTTTTTAATTTGTAATTAATGTATCTATTTGTAAGGCCTTAATAGCAAACCCAATCGCCTATTGGTGACTTAGAAGTTAAACAAAACCCTGAGATTAGACCTGGGTCCCAACAATCATGTAATAAAGTTGGCAAAACGGCCTTCTGACCCTTCTGGAATAGTAGGAGAGTTGGACAAACTTAATTTAGAGAAAGTGTGTAGTTCACAAAGGGGAGACTTAAACCAGAACCCTTTAGTCACCTCTCCCTTGAAACAATTATATTTTGGGATGACAAAAGTGCACGAATTGGGATATAACATATATAACATATAATATTCATATAAAAGGTAGGACAATTGCCCCAGTGTTTAAAAGGCAGAGGTAAGGTCTTAAATAACCTTTTCTTGCAGACCTGGAATCAATGTGGGAACTTCAAAAGTGGTAAAATGAAATGCCATTCCTCTTCACCAAAGATAAGTCTAAAGCTTCAATCTGAACGATCTGCAATCCTCGCAGCTGGTAGGTGGGAAGGTTTAAATAAACAGCTGTTGCATAGTCGAGTTTTAAAATAACCAGGACTTGACATGGTGTCATGGTGTTCTTTGGTATAATCTGAGTGAGCCTGTACAGCAAATGAAGTCTTCAAAAAGGCACCTTAAACAATAGCAACTTTAGTGTAGAATCCTATATGACTTCATGTATCTTTCCTTATTTTACTGAAAGTTTGCATGTGAAGAGGGTCTGTGGCGTCTTTTAACATTATTAGTCACCACTGACTCACCATATTTGTAAGCACAAGTCTCGTACTCGCAACCTTGTGAGAAACTGCAGGAACACTGGGTGACATGCTGTACTCTCTATTAAAGAACTATGAGGTGGACAGAGCCAGGGAGATGAGAAAGATATAAAAAACTGCAGAGGTCCGAAATAGTAGAATGTGGTAAGAAATGACTCATAGAGACACATAAGGGATAGGGTAGGGGTGTGGTTCATGTCATGGGGTTTGGGCGGACGCATAAAAGAAATAGACAGATCATACTCAAAAGCAGGGAAAGGACAAGATGACAATGTGATGGAAAGAGTGTGGGCTGGGGAGAGGAAAAGGAAAGCATGGCAGTGGATTTCGCTACTACACAAACAGGACAACCCCCCAAAAACAGGTAGGTGTATGCTAAAACATATCAATCAACAAAACTCCCAAACTTCCTTCTCAATCACAGAGAGTGACTGGCCATAATCAATGCACATAATTAATTCAAAATACACCTTGAATACACTTTATAGCAAATACAGTAGATAGACAGATAGAGAAGCCTTCTTGTTTAAACACATCATCCAGACAATCTCATTCACATACCTACGTTGTTTCCAGGTATACAGCTGATATCCTATACAATGATACAGTTAGTGATAATTGACGTTCCTGCTCGTGTTCTGCCAGGTTTTATCCAGTGAACACCCATTTATAGGACGTCAACATGTTTTGTTGGTACGCCAACACATTAAAACCACCTTCTTCAGGACAGCCTATGATAATTCAAAGTATTGTTTGAGGAATAATTCCCAAGAATTCACGAGGGTCTCACTAAAAACATACATGCATTGCATTGCTTCGTTTTCAATCACTACTGCAAAAACATCCCCCTGGGGATTCTTCTAACTCATAAATAAACTATTTTTTAAATAATGACATGCTGAGTATGATTTATATCTCACGAAGGGAGTAACAAGTTCATGCATAGATGAATCTATGGATACAAACTCTGTAACACCAAGTGATCAAAATATCAGGAAAAGTGTTAAATTCCAGAAGAGTGATTATTGAACTCATATTGACTCAAATACCACCATATATTTCCCTTAAACAAAATATCACAACATAAATATTTGCCTCAGTCTACAATCCTCATTCTCACTTTTCAGCCTAGGAACTCCCACAAATTCATAATATTGTGGCCATTATTAAGAAATGTATAATCCATACCCCATGCCAGGCTGCACCATAGGAGGTCTCTCAATAAAAGTTATAATTTCTTTATGAAAAGCATTTCAAATTTCATTACTGAGTTTCCTGAACTTCAGTTGTTCACCATACATGGCAACCAATAACTCCTTAATTTTTCTAAGACTGTGAAGGTTGTATCCAAATTATTTCCCTTGTTACTGGCCAAATTGCAAAGTATACCAGCATCCAAAAGTCATCTTGCTATGCTCACCTCTTACCAAAGCAGTAAAATGTATAAAGCCATGTCAGATGGCATGATCAGGTCACACAAAACATGATTTCTCTGCATTGGTGACCATCCTAAGAGACATTTAATGAAAACGCGGAAATGTGATGTAAAAACATCACTTCCTCAAAGGATAATATAGAATGCCCCACAGGTAGTTCCAGAAGATCAAATCAGCTCAAATATATATAGAATATGCTTGCTGCTAGATTATCCTAATGTAGGAGAGGTAAAGGCAGATATTGTTTCCACATATCTCAGCCTTGTTAGATAGGCAATGAACAATAATCCACTTCTCCAAATAACTTACTAGACAAGAAAATGATACTGATACTCTAAAGCCATCATCATAGATATGCAGTCCGTAATCAAAAGTAAACACAGCATTGCCTGCACTGTCATGTTACTCGATACAGGGAATAAGATACCCTTTCCCTAGGTACCAGGGGTACCATTTACTAGGGACTTACAGGGGTGCCAAAGGTATTGGCAATTGGGAACACTTGTACAGATTTAGGAAAAAAAGACCAGGCAATGGGGACCTGGTTAGCAGGAACCCAGTGCGCTTTCAGTCAAAATTGCATCATGTACCAGGCAAAAAGTGGGGGTGACCATCTCAAAAAGGGGCACTTTCCTATATTGGGGGTAGGGTTTGGTTAGTTCACTAATTGTTACTAAGGTAGTAGTTTTGTAAGGCATTATGCCAGGTTTATGTTGACTTTTGAGCACACTCATTAAGCTACTCTGTCTTTGTCTGCACCCATATCTCCTAAGGTGGGTACTTAACAGTTTGGTGACAATGTTCTTTCTGAATGTAGGTCCAGATACAGATGGTCAGTGGTCTTTTTTACCGCATTTTATTGTTGCCAGTCTGACAAGGTCTTGGCCCACATGTGTGGATTGGACTATTGGTCTCTCAGCCAATTATGCAACGGTGCTGTTTCTGAAGGCCCTGTAGGTGATAAAAGTGCAGATTATGACATAAGTATTATCATAATATTGTCAATATATAAGTCTATTTTGGTGAATGACTTGGTAGCTGGCAGTAACCTGCTTCCACTGGTTAGCAAGTTTAATTTGAACCACATTTGGAGAAAATGTGCAAGTGCAGGTTTATCAATGGTCACACACCCACAAGTTCTCTCAAGACATATCCATAATACTAAATTGATTACAAGAACGGTGTCAGAATTATCAGAGCTAGAGGCATAAAATGTACTTTTAATCTTAGCAATTTCTCCCATTTCAGATGCAAAACGGGCCTCTCTGCTGCCTTCTACTTGTGGCACTGTTAGGAGGCTACCTTAATTCACCTTATGGACACACCAGTCCCCCTCGCTGGGGTTGGTGGGTTTCCCAAACCCCATCCCAGCTTATTCCTTTCCCAAATTAATGTTAAATGTACTACTTTGATTAGTTATAAAGCTCATTAAAGTCGACAGCTGGTGATTTGAGGACACGCACAACTGTACTGAGGTCATGTTTGAAAGAGCATCCCATTTTTTTCTAACCTGCTTTGGAGTCCTACTGAATTAAGTGATGATCCTTCCTGAGTTTGCAATAAACCAGCCACAAGATAAATTGAAATGTGGAGCCTGGGCAAGTCCCAGAAGAAAACCGCTTGTTCTTTCTGCAAAAGACAGAAATCCGACTGATATTATTAGCCAGTATCATTAAAGGTGTCTTGAATTCAGAGATGGGTTCAGAAACTTATAGATTTTCTGACACCCAAGAAGGGCTGGAATCAATTTAAGAATCTTGTTTTCATTTTTATCACTCTGTGTACGTGCTTTTTGGAGCCTGTCAACTCTTTAAGAAAGTGTGTGGCAAGCCATTGTTGTTATGGTAAACTTCCCTCATATAATGAACTGCTTGGAACAGATAGGTATCAGGTAAATAAAGGCAGATCCTTGCTCAGTAATGTGAGCTAAGCATGATGAATCTGCAAACGAAGGCCATAGCCTTAAGGAGTGGCATTAGATGGGCCTAATGAGATTGCATGGGCGCAGACCGTTGCCCAATCAATCGTGTGAATCATCCTCGGAAAGAGACAACTATTTTAATATGGATGAGCACAGAAAGAGAAATTAGTGTTCAGATACAGTGTTCGAACTGAACGCTGAGAAAATGATGTAAGCATTCCTGGCAATCCCTTTGCTTGATGATACTACACTTGTTGCTCAATGTTGATCTGAGGGTTCAAACTCAACAGACGGTTTCAGATACACCACAGCTACATGCTGGTAAGGCTTAGGAGGTTGTGTGCAGTGTTCCACGCTTTATAGGTCTGACGTTAGCCAAGATATTTTTGTTTAAAAAAATAAATCTTAAAAAGTATGCACACAGAGGGGACTTCATGCAGCTGCCCTCAGACATTAATTAGCCTTTTGTTGTGTCTTTCAGATTTTGCTTCCACCCATGGCAGTATACAGCATGGGTCCGCGGGTCAGTCCAATTTATCCACTGGCTGTTTTCAGTATGACTGCATTTTGCCTATTTAAAGTGTTATTGCGCATTTGCATAGGCAAGCATCATGACGGCAAAGAATTCATTTGTGTTGACAGTCACAGCACATCTCAAAAAGTCCCTCTTATGAGTTATTTGTGCCTGTCACCCAGGCATGGGAAGAGAGCCAGTGTCATCTTATCAACGAGTGCATCCTTTGTCATGTTCTAGGCCTTAGGAGTAGCAAATTGCCACCCTAAATTGAACTTAGTCACACAATAAACCGCCCATCCAAGATGGGAACGTAGCAAGCACAGCTTCTCCGAGTGCTCTGTGTTCCCTTTGGGCTGAAAGCCGGAAGCAGCACTCCAAGGCTTGTTCGGTTTTCTGTGCACGTTTCCACAGAATGCAAGTAAGGGCCAAGCACAGCTCCTAAACTGGCTGTTGTTTAATCTGTGAGTAAATGAGCATTATATAGGTTGCTTTTCATACCTTATGGCATTTAGTTTGTTTCTTTATCAAAAATAGCACACACTTGTAAAAATGAGTTCTACAAATAAAGGCTTTTACTCCAACTGAAGCGTAACAAGTATTTTGTTATCATTTGTCTCCAGATTGTTTTACAATGTAGTTGGTGTATAGTGGTTTCTTTAAAGAGGACCGTTTTACTGGATCACCATCACTGCTTTCAGTAAGGGCCTCAGACGGACAGGATCAAGCTGCACAGTCTTGGAAACTAGTATTTCCAGGCACACCAGGAAAGTTAGTGTTTTTTCCTCACAGCGCAGTGCACCCACTGTTATTGAAAGAGACTAGAGCTTAAACGGTCCTGTTTATTTCTACTGTTATTACAATATTTCAGTATTACCTTAGAAAAAGAAACTTGCTGATGTTCAGTAGAAAGTGCACGTTTAGCTTCTGACACATCATCGAATCCCGCTTTCTAAATCGGCAAACTTGATGTACATTGATCAAAGGTTCACAGCTCACTATGGGCCATATGTACGAACACTTTTTCCCATAGACACAGAATGGGTAGAAACCTTTGCTACATCTGGCCTTATGTGTGTTTCTTGCCAGAGATGAGTCGGACATCTGGAATAAGACATTGGACAGTAAGACAGGATTAGTCAATTACTTTCTTCTACTACATTTCTCAATAACGTTTGGCCTCTGCACACTTCAAGAAATAAGTAAACAGGTCAGTCAGAGGCCTTATTACAGAAAGTACTCTGGGGCGCAATGGGCATATGCCCCTGCTTTGTGTGCTCCTGGGGCACCTTGGTATTACAGAAAGGGTCGCAAATGCTTGTGCGGCCCCCTTCTGTAATAATTCATGTAGTGCCTGTGCTATCATGAAAGAACGTTCCCTCATTTGCGTGGGGGTGTGGCCCTATGATAAAGAGGGAATCACTTTGCCTCTTCAACTATGTGGTATAGTGGACGTGGCAGAGAGGCAAACATGCCTTTAGGAGCCACAGTGAAAGTGTGCCTCATTAAAGGCATCCCTCTGAATGGAAGAAAGGGGGAGCCAAGAACCCCCCCACCCCTGAGACCTCCCCTTGTAGGTAGATGCACTCACTCACTACATCTGCCTGCAAGGGGATTGTGGGAAACTGGCACCTTGTAGCAGTACCCCCCTCCACACTTTTTGCACAGCTTCTGGCTGCAGCTTGGATTGGAGTGCACTGGAACCCTGATAACCAGGTCCTCAGTGCCAGTGTTCTCTCTCTAACAATTGCACAGGTATTGATTCAATTGGCAACACCTTTAGCTGCCACTGTAAGTCCCTAGTAAATTTAGTAAATGGTACTTAGGTACCAAGGGCATGGGGTACTAAGGGCAGGCCCCTGAGGGCAGAAGCACAGATTGTGCCACCTTGTGGGGCCATGCATCCAGATGCACCCAGCACTGCCATTGCAGTGTCCTGGTGCAATCCCAAAAAGCAAACCTGACATGGCGCACATCCTGTGTGCCCTGGCCACTATACACTGCTTGCAATATAGGTAAGTCATTCCTCT
Organism: Pleurodeles waltl; assembly: GCF_031143425.1. Taxonomy (NCBI): domain Eukaryota; kingdom Metazoa; phylum Chordata; class Amphibia; order Caudata; family Salamandridae; genus Pleurodeles; species Pleurodeles waltl. The sequence goes on along the minus strand of NC_090446.1, from coordinate 387,506,295 downwards.
GGCAGGCCTTTTAGCCCTAAGGCAGGGTGCACTATACTGTATGTGAGGGCATAGCCGCATGAGCAATATGCCCCTACTGTGCTCTTGCCAAACCTGGGCATAGTAAGTGAACGAAGCAGCCCTTTTAACATTTAAATGCAAGTGCTGGACACTGGTCAGTATGAGTTGTCCAGCTAAATGATGGCTACTCTGAAGTCTAGGTTGTTTGGTATCAAACAACTCAGAATGATAAATCCATAGTGGTACCAGTACTTGACTTATTACAAAATATACCCAGGGGTCACCTTAGAGGTGCCCCCTGCAAAAGCTAACTACCCCGACATGGTTACTGGAAGGTTCCAACCAGCCTCCCACCACCAGACATGATTCTGGACCCCTGGGGAGAGAGCCATTGCCCTCTGGGGCCAGAGAACAAAGCCCTTCCTGGGCAGAGGTGATACCCCACCTTCCCCAGGAATGTGCACAGCCCTACCTAAGAGCTTCAAAGGGCTTACCGTCCTTGAAACTCAACCCCCAAGCCTGCTGGTAGCAGCAGATGGCCTCCCCCATTGCAAACCCCCACTTTTGGAAGGAGCAATGGTGGGAAACCAGACAAAGGATAGGAGAAGTGGTCAGTCCTGGCTTGCACCACCCCTAAGGCGGTGCATGCAAGGTGGCCTCCCCATTTCGTTTTCCTCCATCTTGCATTGAAGGAAAATAGCCAATCAGGTGTAGGGAAAAGACCTCTGCCCACAGGAAGTGGTCACTTAGTGGGTGTAGCCACCCTATGGTAGATGACCATTTGGTCACTACCAGTTACTCCCTAAAACACCCACTAAATACTGTATTTAGTGGACATCTCTAGACCAAGAAATCAGATTCCATGAACAAAAGAAGACCAGTGACAAAGAAGCCCCAAGGCGCAAGAACTGAAGTCCTGTTGCACCAAGAAAAGTCACCAAACCCTGCCTGCTGCACCCTTGACTCAACAATCACTACTGAGGGATTGCTTGGATGTCAGACGGACTCTACAAACCCCCAGAGGACCACCACCCTTCGAAAATCACCAAAGATCTCCCTCCAAAGTGAAAGCATCACTCTACATCCCCAAGGAACCAAAGACCCAGTGAAGGCCACTTTACTGACCGGCTGCCGACCAAGCAGCCAGAGCAAACTTCACCTGTCAGACTGTGAGGACAAAACCTACCAGTGGGCCAAGTTTGGTGGCAATGGCCAAACCATGCAATAGCCCCAGGTACTGGTCACCTCACGTTGGACACCCAGAAGGACAGTCCATTCCAGGGTGAAAAAGGACCAGGAGAAAGCCCTAGCTGATCAACTTTCAGGAACCACCCCGACCTCCCACCAGAGTGCCCCTGCTGACCTGCAAATGACCCTCAAAGTGACCTACCTCCTGCTTCCAAAGGCACTTTTGCACACAGCTCCTCGCTCAACGATTCACTCTACACCTGGCTGCCCTGTGCCCAGCACCAAAGATCCATCTGTGCCCTAAGGGTCCCACACCCCTTACGAACTCAACACCCCAAGGGGACCCACTGGACTTACCTTTAAGTCCATCTGTTCTGCGCTTTTCCAAGTGGTCCCTGCAGTGGCCTGGCACCAACTCCATTGACTTTCTGCAGCTACTCCTGCTGGAACCGGGACTCGCCTGAAGTTCTACAGCTGGTCCAGGGTACCCATCAACAACCCCACCATACCTGCAAAAGGACACATTGGTAAACAGATTGCCTGATTTACTGTGAATTTTCAAAGTATTTCTCCATTGATTCTTACGGTGAGTAATTACGGACAAAAAGACGAAATTTATTAAAACTTTAAAAATTCATAATTTAAAAAGTACTTACCTGATTTTGATGATCCTGGTCTTAAAAATATTATACATTTCTGAAGTATTTTTGTAAATTGGTCTTGAGTTATTATTTTGTGTTGTGCTCTGTTGATACTGTGAGTACAACAAATGCTTTGCACTTTGCCAAGATTAACCTAACTGCTCGACCAAGCTACCATAAAAATTAAAGCATTAGGTGGTCTAGTTTTTATATCTATAAACCAAAGTGTGGTCGCCTGGACCCCCTGCACAGTGTGCCTAGCTTTGCACACTACATAGAGGGCCAGCCTCTGGCAGAGATCTCTAATCCCTCTTGAAAGTGCAGCCGGTTGCCACCTGCACTTTGAAATATGAAGTGGTTTTGAAGCAGCCGCTCTGAAATTCACTTGAATGCGCGTCTCTCCATTCACCATAACAGGGCACGCTTTCCCTGTTTGTGTCCAGCGGACCTGTTTTAAGGTGCACTGTAGCACAAACAGGGAAAGCGCACCCCATACTAATATGGGCTCAGGTGTCTCATGAGGGTTAGGTGCGAACTTTACAGTAACTCATTTATTGAGACTCCTGCCATTGTATACACCCTCTAGGTTGACAAAAATACCAAGCATTAATTTTATGTTTTGAATGCGGAAAACCTGATGGGAAATGACAAAAAAATGTAATCAACATTGAGTGTAGCACCATTACTAGAGAATCTCACACACCCCATGATTGGCACTACAAGGAAATAAATCTTGTTTTCCTCTTGTGCTGTTATTTGACTGGTGAATTTAAATGTTCTCTTTTTTTATGTACCATATGGCCTATGTGTAAAGTCTGCTGAACCTATGCTCTGTGTAATCACTACTCTTTACATTCGTTATGTATGTATGTATGTATGTATTTCGCATTTATGAAGCGCATTCCGGCATAAGCATCGAAGTGTTAGGAACAAAAAGTGAGCGGGCCAAAGGACAAGGCAGAAGAAGAGAAGAGACCAAAACTACTGCGGAAAAAGCCAGGTCTTTAGCTTCTTTCTGAAGGCCAAGAGATCATCTTCTTTCCTCAGCATAGGAGGGAGCGTATTCCAATATTTAGCTGCAGCCACTGTAAATGCCTTATCATCCCATCAGGCCTTTCGAGTCTGTGGTATGAAGTCCAAATTGGAGTCAGCAGATCTGAGCCGATACCAGCGAAGTCCCAAATTCACAAGATCCGGGCTGCCGGTATATAGAGCTTTATGTGTTAATCATATTGTCTGGCAGGCAATACGTTTCTTCACAGGCAACCAATAAAGTTGCCTCAAAGTGGCACTGGCTGAAGTGGAACAGGTCAGATTTGAGTGTTAAACGAGCTGCAGTATTCTGGATCAGTTGAAGTTTGCTAAGTGTCAACTTGTCACAGTTAAGAAAAAGGGCATTGCAGTAATCTACTTTAGAGATAACTAGAGCAAGAGATACCATTATTCGGAGTTTCTCCTGTAGATAGGGAAATATTTTTCTCAAAGTTGTCAGTATCCAAAAACAGGTTTTAGTGATAGAATTGACCTGTGGTTTAAAGGATAAATCAGTGTTGAAGATGACCCCCAGATTCTTAGTAGAATCAATCTGAGCAGGAAGATCCACACACACTGATGGCCACCAGCGGGTGCTCCATACATTTTTACTAGACCCAAAAAGAAGAATTTCAGTTTTGTTGCCGTTCATTTTCCATCTATTAATCTCACACATATATTGGTGGAAACGGTCGGCGACTTCTTCCCAATTCCCATGAATAGGGATGATCAATTGGGTATCATCCGCGTAAGAAGAGGTCAGAAAGCCAAATGAGTGAATCAGTCTGGCCAAAGGAGCCATGTACAGATTAAACAGGGTGGGGCTGAGTGAAGAACCCTGAGGTACCCTGCAAGGTAGCTGGTATGCTGGAGCTTTAAAGTCCCTGCAAGTTACTATAGTAAATCTGTTTTCAAGAAAAGTCTTCAGAATGTCTAAAGCTATGCTCCTAATGCCAGCCTGGTGTAGGCGATGCGTCATAATTTGAGGGGACATGGTATCAAATGCTGCTGACAAATCGAAGAGCACTAAGATAGTGCCAATTCCCTCATCAACTAGTTTAGTTTAGTTTATAGATTTGTAGAGCGCATGGCTACCCGGGGGCATCCCAGCGCTAAAGTACACCATGAATGTCGGAAGAGCCAGGGGAAGCAGATTAACTGGGAAAGAGAATGGTTTTCAACTTTCTCCTAAAGAGAAGTTCAGAGGATTCCTGACGGCATTCAAAGGGCAGGGGATTCCAGAGATGAGCAGCCCTGATGGAGAACGAATTACCTCCCCATGATCTCTTGACCGAAGGGATGTAAACCTGTCGAGAAGAACGAGATCTAAGAGGTCTAATGGGCGAGTAAAGAAAGATCAGTTTTCTAAGGGAAAGGGGACCCTTATTGTGTAAGGCTCTGTGAACAAGACACAGAGCTTTAAACTGAATGCGCTGCTTAATCGGGAGCCAATGAAGAGCTGCAAGTGCTGGTTTAGCGGAAAGATGCCTTGGGGTATTCATGAGAAGTCTAGCTGCCGCGTTCTGCGTAACCTGCAGCCTCTTTATTACATAATCTGGAGAACTAAGATATAGAGAGTTCCCGTAGTCCAGGCGGGAGAGAACTAGGGCTTGTACAAGAATTCTTCTGGCAGCGAATGGCAGAAGTCCAAGAATCTTCCTGACACTTCTAATTAAGCCGAAGCAGATCAAGGAGATTCTTTTAGCTTGTGGCTCCATAGTTAAGCGTGGGTCAAGCAGAAAGCCGAGGCTTTTTACTTGTGTTATTGGAGGAGGCAGGCTGTTAAAAGCCTCAGAGTACATAGCCAGAGGGGCGGTAGAGGCGCCATTACCTATAATCATTACCTCTGATTTGCTGTCATTAAATTTCAGTTTCGACAGGGTCATCCAGTCCCCAATATCTTTCATGCAGTCCGCCAGGTTGGCAGAGGGGGAGTCCCTACTACTAGAGAGGGAAAACACCAATTGCGTGTCATCAGCATAAGTGACCATAGAGAGGTTATAAGGAGCGACTACTGTGGCCAAGGATGACAGATAGATGTTAAACAAGGTGGGGCTTAAAGATGAACCCTGCGGGACTGCACAAGATAGAGACCTGACGTCAGACAAAAAAGAGCGATCCAAAACTTGAAAGGATCTTCCTGTGAGGAAGGAGGAGAGCCAGGCAAGGGCTGGACCTCCTAACCCTATCTTGGAAAGTCTATCAAGGAGAAGGGTATGATCGACAGTGTCAAATGCTGCACTAAGATCAAGGAGGATAATAGCAGCATGACCACCTTGATCTAGAAGTTGCCGAGCAGATTCAGTTACAGTAAGGAGTGCCGATTCTGTACTGTGATGGGTTCTGAAACCTGTTTGAGAAGGATGTAAATGATTGTGGCTCTCAAGATGCCTGGTCAATTGCAGGTTCACGTGCTTCTCCAGAATTTTTGCCAATATAGGAAGAAGGGCAATGGGTCGATAATTATCCAAGACAGAGGGATCCAGCTTAGGTTTTTTTTAAGAGAGGCTTTATGATTACATGTTTGAGGGAACTGGGAAGAATACCAGCCGACAAGAAATTATTAAGTATTTCTGTCAAAGGACCAACAACAATATCTGCTGCCTTCAAAAGAATAGAAGGAGGGGCCAGGTCCAAGGGAGAACCCGATTTGATATTAGCAAGAAAATTCCCAATCAGAGTACCTGTGAGGGGGGAAAAAATGGTTAACTGGGTCATACCCGTAGGAGAATTCATCTCCTGCCCCATGAGATTATTCTGAGAGGGAGATGGAGGAAAACCGGAGTATATCTTGTTAATCTTGTCTTGAAAGTGAGCCGCTAATACATTACTATGCATAATAGAAGCTTCCACCGGGGAGGGCGGCATAGGGGGTATAGTGAGCTCCTTAAAGATCTGAAAGATTTATTTCTGAGAAGTGGATGAGTTCTCTATTCTACTGCTGTAATATAGAGCTTGTGTTGTCTTAATATTATGATGGTAAGATCTAATAGCTGATCTATAGGCTTCTTTAGCAGAAGGATTATATTTCTCTAAATTCTCTCCAATTTTTTACAGTTCTTTCTAAGGTCCAGTAGAGAAGACAAAACCAGGGACTAGACTTATGAGCAGGTTTTTTCACCCTCAGTTGGCAAGGCAAAACTGAGTTTAAAGAGGTAGAAATCCATTTGTTAAACAGGTCCACCGTATTAATGGAGGCATGGTCACTGGCTAAGGGAGAAGCACAGAGTGCCATATGCCAAGTGCTAGGTACCAACTTCGACCAAGCTTGACCCATTGTGGTGCACCTGGGCTGTGTCTCTCTAGGAGCATCATAGGGAACGTAAGTGACTCTAAATAGCGATCGGTCCAGGGTAGAGGTAGAGAGGAGGAGAAGGTAAGATTAGGGACATTACAAAAAAAAAGGTCTAAAGTATGGCCTTTTGTGTGAGTTGGACCAGTAACATGCTGGTCCTTACCCATAGAGGTAAAAGAGGCTAATAGTGATTTAGCCGATGGACAGTTAGGATTGTCTATGTGGATATTAAAATTGCCGAGGACGGTTAAGTTAGAGGCCTTCCCAATAGAACTGCCTCCGGGATAACTTCTAAAAAGACTCCACACGGGCCGGGGGGGCGATAGAGAAGGATTCCTGAGAAAGTATAAGTAGACGACAAGTGCAGAGAGAAGAACATACTTTCACATACTGGAATTTCCAGTGGGAATGTTGAGCATTTAATGGAGATTTTGTGAATAATAGCTATACCGCCACCTCTCATATGAAGTCTGTCTAAATGAACTATAAAATAGTTAGGGGGTAAGGTACTGCATAAATCTGCTGAAGAATCTCCATTCAGCCAGGTTTCAGTGAGAAACAAGGCATCTGGTGATAGCTCTTCAAGGAGCATGTGAATATGTAAGGAGTGTGCCGCTAGGGAGCGGCAGTTAAGCAGTAATAGCTTACCTAATTGATGGGAAGAGGTATTAGAAGGCGAGATGAAATTGGGAGCCCAAGAACAACTAGAACAGGGGGAACACACAGACGACTGGTTAGGCCCTACAGGAGTGGAACATATCTGGGTGTTTCTAAAAGCATAAAGATGTGAAGCTGAATACCTAAAATGAGCAGCATCTCTGGGCCCTGGGCTCGTCAGGGCGCGGACGGGCGCAGACGGGCTTGCCTTAGGCGTGCCTTCGGCGCGGCAGCGGCGCGCCCGCTGCGCGTGGCCGCCCACGTTTAAAAAGAGCATGGGGGAGGCCTGACCTGGCTCCAGAACCAACAACTAGACAGGCAACCAAGATGGCTGCCGGAAAATGACACCTTAATGGCTGCCGAATAAAAAGTAAAAGGAGATGCACCAGGTGCCCCCAAAACCGGGCACCGGTGCAGAAAAAGAAAGTAAAAACCACAAAACCAATATTTATAAAAGTAGCACCCCTGAGGACTGAAAAAACTGAGTCCTTTGGTTAAAAGTTCCCAACAGCAGATCGACCCACAGTAAAAAGAGTAAAAATACTAAATAGCAGAAAGAGGCTTTATAACTTATTTTAAACTGTTAAATCTCTAGAAGGCAATAAGGCTGAAATGGGATAGCCGTTCAAGAAACTAGTTTCCGAATCATATCTGAAGTGGAGACAAGAGCAGATTCAGTGCTATGGTTCTTTCTAAAACCATGTTGAGTGGGATCTAGACTGCCAGAGTCTTGAAGGAACTGACTTAGTTCTTCATTGATATGTTTTTCGAAGATCTTAGATTGGAAAGGCAGTAAGGCAATGGGCCTTAGATTCTTGAGGTCATTAGATTTGACATCTGCTTTCTTTTTCAAGGGAATCACCGTTGCCTCCTTCCAAGAGGAAGGGAATGCCCCCGAGGTAAGAACCTCCTGAAAAATGGGGACAAGAGCAGTAGAAACTAATTCCGTGACAAGATGTAAAATTTGAGGTGGACAGGGTTCACTAGGGGACCCAGATTTGATGGTTGTCATAAGCTTTTTAATCTTCTCTGAGCCAAGAGGCTGAAATTTTGTCAATCTAAGGTTATCATCTCTTATGACATTATTTGAGGATTCATGTAACTCACATATGTCCACAGATTGTGGAAAATCCACCTGAATGTGTAAGATTTTATTTTCAAAATACACTGCCACCTTATTGCAGAAATCTTGAGAATACTCCAAGTCTGTAGGAATGTTAGAAGTAGTGAGAAATCGTACTATTCTAAAAAGTTCTCTAGGAGTATAGATGGTTTTCTCAATACTATTTGAGTAGTAATCTATTTAAGCAGTATTAATGGCGTTTTTGTACAGACTAAGGGTAGTTCTAAGTTTCATCTTTTCTGTGAGAGTCGGATCTAACCTCCATTTCCGTTCTTGTTGATGGTATTTCCTTTGCCAGTTTTTAAGACTACTCGTAAACCACGGGCAATTGGCCTTTTTCCTCCCCAAGAGCCGTGGTAGTTCACAAGGGGCCAGCTGGTCCATGGCTATTCCAATTCCCTGATTAAATCTCTCTGAGGCCGGTAGAGGAAGATCCTCTGCAGCTTTCCAGCCTGAGGCCAATGCTGGCCTTAGTTGGGACACTTTTATGCTGTTCCAGTGCCTAACTGGCTTCAGGGAGGGGGGGGGGGGTGGTTAGCAGTCTGACAGACCAATTGGTTAGTCGGTCTAAAACTGAGAAGATGGTGATCAGTCCATTCTAAAGCCCTATTACCTGTAATAACAAAGTTATTTTTGCGAACAAATATTCCATCAAGTATATGACCAGCCCTATGAGTGGCCAATGTAACTTTCAAAATCCAGTCAAAGACCCCCATAAGATAAAGAAAATCAGTAACGTGGGGATCCTGCCTATCACCAAAATGAATATTAAAATCCCCCAGAATTATAGATCTGGAATTCTTAGTTAATGGCCCCATAATAGATGGCCAATGTTGTAAAACAGTGAAATAAGGCCCTGGGGGCTGTAAATTAACAGTCCCTCAAGGAGAGTAACGTTTCTTTGACAGATTTTAAACCGGGCACTTTGCAAAATGCTGACAACATCTTTAGAGGTTCCCAGCAGCAGCTAAGAGTAGTTCTAAAAATCAGTGCCAGTCCACCCCCTCTCCCCGTAGTTCTATCCAATCTTAAAAACGAGTATCCAGGAGGGGTAGCTGCCATGAAATCAGGACATGAATCCGCCTTAGCCCAGGTTTCCGTAACAAACAGACAATCCAAATTATCCTGATTGATAAAGTCAAAAATTTCAATCCTATGCTTAATCAGTGAGCGCGCATTAATCAAGGCATAAGTCATAATGTTCAATGTTCTCTGAATTACCTTTATTCTAGAATATTCTATTTACAGCACATCATGTAGGCAATGTCCTCTGTGTTTACTCTGCTCTTCATCTAATTTCTGCTTGTTTTCAGTGATTTGCACTTACTCAGTGGTTTATGTGCACACTTCCCTTCATGTAATTTGTGCACAGCATGTGTTCTGTTCAATATTTGCTTTACATGATTGGTTTTCCAGACACCATGTATGTAATTTATGCTCTGTGTACTCTGCTCTACATGAACAATGTGCTCTGTGTATACCGGGAGGCCATGTGTACTATCTGTATTGTATAACGCATGCAAGAGTATTCTTAGCCTGTATTGTCTATGCTCTACAATGTCTCTAACACAACTGTACTTCAAATATACTATTGCTCTGCACACACAATATACCCATGTCCCGATTAATTTGTGCTGTGCTTTGTGTACTTTGCCCTCTTCGTGTAATATCTGCTTTATTCTCTCTGCTGTACATGCACTCTGCTTTTTATATAACATCTGCTGTGTGCAATCAGATGTACGTCTACTCTGTAACAGATCAATCTGTCTGACTTGTTATTTACAAGTGAGTGTTGAAAATTGGGTTATCCAATCAGTAGAACCGGAGCTATGGAATTTCAACGTTTTAAGTAAAAACATTGCTTAAAAGCACAAAGTGCCAACTGTGGTCATCTGGTCGTGCTGGACCGGGACATTATCACATGTTCAGGATGACCGCAATAGACCACAGGAGGTTACACAGACCAAGTTAGACCTGCTGAACAAAAGTATCTTAAATCCTGGTTTGTGGAACATTGAGAGATCCTGCGTCGAGGATGCATTGAGCAGTAGCTTTTCTGAGGAGATGCAGGGCCCCTATGCAAAGTCCTATGTCATTGTCAAGGATGCCGTAGATTAAGGGCTTTCAGTGCAAAGTCCTGCATTGAGGATGTGGTGTGCAGCTGCAGTTCTGGGGACACTGAGAGCTACGATGCTAGGTCCAGTGTCAGGGATGCGTCATGCTGCAACACTTTCAATGCGGCTGTCAGGGGATGCATCGGTTGTGCTTCAGAGGACCATAACTAGGATGGAGGAACAGCCTGAGGCCCAGTTAGAAGGGTCAAGGACCAGGGTAGCATGCCTTGATTGGTGGACTCACAGCAGACTGAGTCCATATGCTAAGTTCAAGGAGGTTGGAGCCTTTTTTGTGCCAGAGACTCGGATCAGGAGGCCAGTTAACTAGTCCTTGGAGTCATTCGAGTGGCCCTGGGTTCAAGGTGCAGGTCCAGTCCTCCACTCAGGCACCAGGGCAGCAGAGTTGCAATCCGTTTGCAGAGCAGCACAGCAGTCTTTCTGAGTATTCCACAGGTCCAGAGGTGTATTGAAGAGTTGTGTCTGAGGGTCCATTATGTTTACCTCATGCTCAGGTTAAAGTAGGAGAAGGTTCTGGAGGTTTCCTTCCCCAGAGTTACTTGTAATTTCCTTCCTCCCTGCCCTAACCCCAGGTTTTCTGGGGTCATAATAGACTAGTGAGAAACACTTTGTGTGTTTGCCCAGGCAGGGACTTTGTGATGTGCAGGTGTGGTTGGTGGCAGTTCCTCCCCATCAACAAGCCAGAGATGCTCTATCCTTCCAACACCTATGCTCCTTTGTCTTACTGGCTGGGAGGGATCCACAAAGACCAACTGCTAGTTACAGCTATTTATGTGACCCAGCATGCACGCTGCAGGCACCAGATGGCAGGGAAAGGAAAATGCCAACTTACAAAAAGTGACATTTTTAGTACTGTGACTTAAAATCCTACCTAACCACTAAGAATGGTTTTAAATTAAAATTCTTTAGACACCAAACTCAACCTTCCTATCTGCACCCTACTGAAAGTTACTACTTATTAAAAGTAATAAGGGATGGCAATGTTATCATATGGGAGAGGGAGGCCTCTCAGTAGTGTAAAACGAATTTAGGAGATTTCTACTACAAGGACATGTAAAACTTAAAAGTACATGTCCAAGTTTTACAATATATTGCACCCTGCCTACAGGGCTATTTAGGGCCTGTGACATGTTTAAAGGCTACTTAAGTGGATGGCATAAAGAGTGCTGCAGGCTCACCAGTAGCATTTAATTTACAGGCCCTGGGCACATGTAGCACCACTTTACAAGGGACTTATGAGTAAATTAAATATTCCAACTGGGTGTACGCCAGTGATACCATGTTTAAAGTTGGAGGAAGGAATCAGGTCAAACAGGGAGTTTTGTCTATTATATTGTTGGTCAGAAAGTGGTTGACTGCAAGACTGAGGCAATGGGTAGATGAGTAGGTGCATGAGTGCAAGGAAGAGTTATAGAGTGCTTGTGATTGGTGAGTCAGTGCATGCATGGATGAATGACTGGCTGCATAGATGTAACCATTCAGCTGTCCTGTTATACAAAATGCCCCAAGGGCGCAACGGGCATGTGCTCCTGCTTTGCGCAATCCTGGAACACTTTGGTATTACAAAAAGGGTCCGCAAGCACTTGTGGGGCCCTTTATGTAATACAAAGAACACTGATGCACATATAGCGCTATCACCAGAGGATGTTCCCTCATTTGCATGGGCACATGGCCCAATGCAAAAAGGGGAATCCCTTTGCCTCTGAGCTATTATATACATAGGCACAGAGGCAAAGAAGCTGTCAGGAGGTGCCCTGAAAATGAGCCACCTGGTGGCAGCCCTCTGGAGAGGGGAAGTGGGGTCCTATGGACCCCCCCCCCCAGACATTCCCTTGCAGGTGGGTACAGTTGCTCACTTCAAGGGGATCTCCAATCCCCCTTAACATGCAGGCAGGTTGCAGCCTGCACAGTGAAACACGGAATGGGTGATTCAAAGTCTCTCAGTTTTTCAGTTCACTGTGCTGCCTCCAAGATAGTGCGAATTCGCAGCTGCCCTGAGGGCAGTGCATTCATTTCAATAGGGCACACTGACTGTGTTTGCACTCAGCACACCTGTTTTAAGGTGCGCTGTGGTGCAAACAGAGAAAGTGCGCCATATGTGTAATAGGGCCCTAGGTACTTTTGGTTATAAGCCAGACCAATTGACTTTGCCTGTGCTTGTTCTAGGCTATGTTATCCGTCAGTAACAAAGCAGATGACCTGAAAAGCTGTCAGCTTAATTGCTGACTTGTTCTGACATCCACACTGCATGTGGATAGGGCCACCCTGGCATCTGGTAAATACTCCTGATGTAAAATTGGAATCCCAAGCATCAGGTGGCCAATTAATGGCATTAATGGCTACCATGCCACAGTGTGTGACTCCTTGCATCTGTTGGCCATAGAGGCCATTCTGGCCTGTCATGTGTGTTCCTGGCATCCAATGGGATTTCCTGGCAAGGAATTGCGACGCTCTGCAGGTAAGACAACAGTTTTAATGTGGGGTAGTGGGAGGAATAAGTACTTATTGATAATTAGAAAATTATATTTCGGGGTCAAATTAGTAGAACTACTTCGAAAATATAAGCTTAGTAATTTGGGAATAGTGTTTAGTCCAATGCATTAAACATTTTTCTCTTCACAAAGGCTGAACTGTGTGGAAAGGAGGGCTCTGTGTGGAATCAAAAAGTAAGTTGTTAAAGTAGATTGTGAGTCATAAATTGTTACTGTGGTTAATTTAGCAGGCATTGCACCGCCTCTCTAAAGGAAACAGGTGGCATTCATACTTTCCTCGTGATTTGCAAAATAAAATATTAGTAGTTGAGAGCAAAATATGTTTATTTTTGCGTTGATTAGTGAGGAAACCTGATTTTCCAAACATGAAAAACTGTTGTGTAAGATAAAAGTTGTTGACATAAATAAAGAACAATTTCGCATATATGTAAAGCTTGTATCTGAGTGCTGAATTGTGTTGAGTAGGGGACAACTATTACTGATGTTAATTATGTGGTGTCAGATGGCACTTAATTGTTACAGGGCTTCCCAATACACTCTCTTGCACCAGGTGAGTTGCATAGTCTCTACTTTTCGTATAATTTGCTCAAGGGAGTGCTATTAATTGACCTATACCCCGAGTTCAAAAATTGATTGTTTTTTTAATAGAGCTACCATTATTGTTTCAAATAACACAGGACATAACCTTCAATGAAGGCTTTATAAACTACACAGTGGTTTTGCTAAAGTTGAGCAGATTGTTTAAACATGCATGATGGGCATGGATCAACCTGATGTTTGATATTCGTTGTCCTAATAATGGTCTCAAATTCAGGAGTGACTTTGTTTAGTGAAAAGGCGAGGGGTGGAATTCAGAAGGTTTCTGGGGAAAGGGGACTCCTCTAAGGAACTAACACTGTACCATTAAACATGGGCATGATATTGATTTAAATACTAAAATAGGCGTAAGGGCGTTTTACATCAAAACAAGTATAAGATCATATGAGGAAGCAGTATAATGGAGGAACATTTATGATAGATTTATAGTAGAGGCAAGGGGATGATTGTGTTAAATACACCAGTCTTGGTGTATGAGAGAGTATGCAGAGTTGTAGATGTTGTCTATACAGGTGAGTCTGAAGTTTCTTCCAAAATCGCAGAAGATGGGGTAGTTTTTTCAAAGAGGCTGGAAAAGAGTTCCATGCTAAGACAGCGACTCCTGAGAAGGATTGCTTGCAGGCAACGGAAGCCTTGACTTTCCGAATTTCCAAAAGGAAAGTTTGTATTTCTCAGGCTTGTAACTCACACCCGAGATGGCGAGTGGTTCAGCAAGTTTTAGTGGATTCTGCTTGTGTATGAATGACACATAGCTTCTGTTGGATTCTGGTTCCTGGAGAATAGGCGTGATGATCATGATTTTTCGAGATGCGATAGCAACGAAAATGTAGGGATTACTTATAAATGAAATTTGTAGGACACAGATGGCCACAGCGCTCTCAGGCGACATCTAAGCTGTATGCAGAGGTTTACAAAAAGATCAATACCTAAATCAACTATGCACCCACTTCTGGCTGCCTTTATTACAACCTGTTAATTTTTATTACTGGAAAAAATACTGCATTATGTAAGTGATGAGGATTTACAGTAAATGTAATTATCTGGAACAAAACATTTATGTCACCATTCGGCTTCAGTGGGTAAATAGCAGGTCTAGTGTTCTTTTAAAGTAAAGCATTGTGCTGGCAACTGCAACTATCTGTAATGTATTTCTGGTCCGAGCCTGACAACGAACCATTAGGCAATCCCACAACATCAGCATTTTTTTAAACAATCGTTAGCTGTTATGCACCGAGTCTCTGAGCTCTTCTTCTACGACCATACTTTGGCAAAGGTGGTACAGAAGGTGCAGTGGCACCGGGGAACAGAGAGCTTCTGCGATACCCATTGCCTTCCTTGCTCTAGGGCCCATTAGACACTGGTTGCGCTACTGTGTGCACCTCTAAACTGAAGGCCACTTGAATCCTCAGTAAATAACATGAAGGATCCATGCAACAGTACTGCAGGAAAACATGTCTAAGAGAAAGATATTGTATTTATAACATAATGTGAACTTCTTTGTACATACCTTTTATTACCCAATATTTATTTCTGATCCTTAGGAGAGTGTCATATTTACCATACCTACCTTACATCATGTTCAGGACCCTTTCTTATTTTTATTTTATTTTGCCATAATTTGCTTTATCATCATTAACTGCCTGTCCTCCTCCACCACACTTGTAGTACCTTTACCCCACTACAAAATCGTACTATCGAAGTCTCTTTTTTCCTCCTGTAATATGGGCAGGTCACCTTTTGTTTTCAATGTTCTACGGGAGATATATTTTTCCTCTCTTATTAGAGAGAACTGGTAGCACATCTATGTAAAATTATAATTGTAAAAATATTCTATGTTTAATTATTTTTTTTATTGTCTTTTTTAAGTAATACAGAGGTATATTTGCATGACACAGAGGAAGCTAATGCTAACAGCAAAACCTCATGTTTCTCTATATCACTTTTCCTATTGAGATTAGAGCTATTGATTCATTAGTTTAACAGCAATTACCCTTCTTTCTGTTCTCTTGCAGGTCCTCCTGCTGAGACCCTGGAACCCACTAGGCCTTTGCCAACGCTTCCTGCCCGCAGAATCCATTCCACTTCAGAAAGGAAGCATGAAAGGCAGCCACGCCCACCACGGCAACCATTAGGGGACAAGCCCTCATCTCCTGGGAGCAAGCCAAATATCTGTGATGGAAACTTCAACACAGTTGCCCTATTTAGGGGTGAAATGTTTGTTTTTAAGGTACGATTTCAAGTCAAGCTTTCTTGGAGTTGTCCAAGGATATCACTGAAATGGATTTAAATTTATAGTTCTCTAATTTTTCACTCACCTTATGTCGTTCAGACTATGCTTGAGGAGCTGTGGTCTCAGAGGCTTATTTATAAGCCCCTTGCTCTGCTGGTGTGTCATTTTTTATAATGCTCCAGCGGCGCAGAGTGCAGACCTATATCAACAAGACCACGAAAGCCTCTTTGTGTGGCTTTTCATGGCCTCGAAGATATGGTGTAAGGCAACGCAGGGCAAGTCACTGCATTGCCTTACACTGTGTCGGGGGCGTTCCATGGGCATTGTGGTGGATTTTCCCACCCAACACCCATGGGTTTTGATGCATTCACAAATTTACAAGTATCTGTAAATCTGGGAATGCATAAAACCTGTATGCGTCCCCAGGGGAGGCATAACAAGGAGAAATAAGGGGCAAAGGTGTCTGCTTTGATACTAGGCAGCAAATTGTGTGCTGGCTGAAAGGACACAAATGCACCGTATTTTGTAAATACGGTGCATTCTTGCCCTTTAAAATTGGCATAGGGCTGCGCAGCAAAAAGACCTTCCTTGTAAATATGCCCCTCAATGTTTGGTACTCAACTCTAGAACACGCAGATCCAAGTATTAGTAGGACTTGCTGCATGGGCGTACCTTATCAGTGAAGTCAGGCGGGGAAGGGGTGAATCTCAATTTTCTCAACTAAAAAAGTAGTTGGCCACATGGTGAATGGGTGAGAAGGCCAGGATCTGGGTTGGACTGTTCCCATGAGTAGCTGTGTCAGTACAGATTTGCATTAGTTGAGCCTTTGGGGCTTTATTTATAGTTTTGCAGGCAGGGCACTCCTTTACAATGGCCAGTGGGTACCCTGTCTGCAAAACTCATGAGCAGCCTGCCTAGATTTTACATTGCAAGGACTGAAATTTTTACGCAGACAGAATAAAATGTACTCTGTCATTGTAAATGGGCAAACAATCTGATGGAGTAGGGGACATCGGAGATGAGCTATCAAACTGCCTGCCTTATTTAGATTGAACAGTCAAATTACATTTTTTAACTGGCTGCTAATGGTGGTGATGGGCAGTTAAGAGAAATGACCTCCCCACCCCGGCAGATAACTTCTATGGTGTTGGGGTCATGAGTTTTTTTATTTAAAAAAAACAAACTCCTGCACTGAGTTTGTTTTTGAAAACTTAAAAACTTTGGAAAGGTTTGATGGTGGGTAGTCAAACATTTACTACACTGACAAGAACCACCATCACAGCAGATCCTGCCAATGTATTGAGATGTCTGCAGGCCAGCTGACATTTCTTAATTATTCAGCCCGAGTAAAGGCAGGGTGTCTGGCTAAAGTCCTCTGCTGCCCTTTCTGCCCTTACTTAGACCAACCAAACCCTAAATCAGGCCCTTTCTCTAAAGTTGCACAGTGAGTGATAAACAATGATTTGAAATGCTATCTTGAGTGATTTCCAGTAGTTAGATTATGAGCAAGTATTCGTCTCATCAATTATTGGGTGTTTCATGTCCAGTAGTATGCCTGGAAATCTGAGAATGTGACAGCTTTCCAAACCTACTACTGCCAATGCTTGTGAGTTCCAAAAAGTAATACATTTGCATCCATGCTTTATATTGGTACAGATGTACTACTTTTTTGTTAAACTAGTCACTATATACAAGGTCCTGATGCAAAAAACGAACAAGTTAAAACATCTTAGTGAAATCAAAACAATGTGGAAAACTACTCACATGTAGCAGAGCCGACTCAGGGCCTCAGACCTAACAACCAACAAAAGAATGCATTTATTTGGGTTTGTCATACCCCAAACACCTCTCCCCTGAAGCCAACCCCATGCGTCCCTGCTTGCCTGTTTGACCAAATTTGCAGCCAAATCACCTTTTTCTTGCAGTACAACAAACCCCGTACTTGAAAACATAGTGCTTAAAAACATTTTTAAACTACGTAAGCACTGTAAAGTTTAGACATTTAAAAATTCATGGGCCACACCACAGATAAAGAAAAAGATGGACAGTTCATAAGTTAAGGAAAGCACAGACAGAAGCCTCTTGAAATTGTCCGAACAGTAAAAATATGAGGGTGTTTCCGCCCACTGGTCCAGTGAGGAACAGTCCACAACATTGCCGCCGGCGGCAATGTTGAGGTGCATAGGGTGCAACAGCACCCATCGCGCTTTTCAGTGAAAAAGGTGCCGGGGCTTTCCATCGGGGTCCCTGCACCCTGTCTCCACCAGCTTTTACATGGGGGTGCAACCGCCATGTAAAAGTTGACGGAGAGGAGGGTTGTAATCTCTAAGGTGGTGCTGCATGCAGCGCTGCCCTGGCGGATTAGGACTGCCAGTCCCTCCTGTGGAGGAAACTGGCGATGTTGGCGGTCCGACCATGGCATAACCACCACGGTCATAATGTGGTGGTCAGACTGCCCCCAAAGCGGTGGGACCACCGCTCTGGTGGCAGTCAGATCGCTACCGCGACCCTAGCGGTCTAAAAACTACCAGAGTCGTAATGACCACCTATGTATCCTGGAAACATATTATCACAGCGGCCCAGACACCCAATAGACACTTGCCATATTTAGTACTCAAGAGTCTTTTCAGTGCTACAGAAGCAGGCTCAGGTGCTTATGTTGCCACTTCTGTAAGGTACATTACAGGTGTACAGAGCTCTAGCACATTACAAAATGGTAATTTCATTGTTTGAATCAAAGCATGGCCCGAAGCAAATGAGGGAATATCTTGGCACATGTACCTGCGCTACAGGTGTAGCTTCACAGACAAGGAGTCCGTCATGGGATATAACAGTAGATCGCAAAGCAGTGGGGTGAACAGTTAGTGTTCTCCCCACCTTCGGATCCCTCATAGAATCAGTAACAGATGGTTCCAAGGTCCCTCAAGAAACCCTACCACTCAGGATGCAGTCACCTGTGGGGGGACCCATCGGTCGTCAAAAGGTTAAGAGTAGCACAACCACTCTAGAGATATGCCTTGACGATGCCCTAACAAGAAGTCTCAGACAACCATGGGTGCAGTTTATGATTGTACAAGCCCTAATGGAGTCTTCATAATCTCCATTCCGAGATCAAGGTGTCTTCTCACCATGTACATCTTGGTCTAGAGCCTTGCGTTTCTCTGCTGTCTCCAGCAGAAGCACTAACGTTGAGAGAGTTATGGCATGTGCTGGATGCAGAGCTACGGTTTGGGTAGGCCTCATCCAGTGAGGAGGTGCCTTGGCATGAACCATGGCTATGTACCATCCCGTGAAATTGGTCCCTGGTGCATTTTGCCTCCTGGCATATTATATGCATGTATAATTTATCCCTGTGCTGTCCGACATATAAAGGATTGCAAATTCAGCTCATGAAATCACAGGATTGGTTCACTCTCATGTTAATGTGTATCTTGTTTTTTAGGATCGATGGTTTTGGCGTCTCCGCAATAACAAAGTCCAGGAAGGATACCCCATGCAGATCGAGCAGTTTTGGAAAGGCCTCCCTACAAAAATCGATGCTGCATATGAGAGATCTGATGGCAAATTTGTATTTTTCAAAGGTATTATTTGGCTCACTATCTAGTTTGGCATGAACGAGTTGTACTTCAAGATGTAGGCATATTCCTATCAATGTATACCAATTGCCACCACAACAAAAGATTTTGAATTTAAGAGACAAAGTTATTTCGATTTTTCCACAGCTCACCATATTCTAACATACACATGACTACGCATGACTACTACAACACAAAACAGTACTTGCCACCAGAGCTGTAATGAAGCCTCTGAATTTATCCATCGAGCAGTTCACCTATAGACAGTGAATTTATCCATAGAACAGTTCACTTAAAGACAGTATACATGTAGAGCATATTTGAAGAACCCCATAAAAATGAGATTAATATTAATAATGCTAATAATATTGCATGTGTAGATAGTGTTTCATGCCTGAGTCCTCTGACTTTGCAGCACTGTACTTACAGTTGCTTTGTTGAATCGACTTATCAGAGCTTAATTTATCAACATCGGAAGAACAAAGGGCACTGTTGGAGCTATCCGGATTTAAATCCATGCCTGCCTGTAGCACAGGGTTCTCTATTGCAAGCCATATCGCTGGGCTATTGTAGCTGCTAACGAGAAACAACAGCTGAACATAATTTGTTTTCCCCCAAAAAGCATTAATAACTTTATTTTTGGTTCAACAATACTCTTTTGTTCCTCAGTACTCAGTATGGTATTTCACCCATGAAGACTCTGTCAGCAGCTTTTATAAAATGCCTCTGCAAATTGAGAGGAACTTAATTTATGGGAAAACTCATTTTGAGTTTCGGTCACATGGTGATGTGTTTGGGAACCACCTGCTACTATTACATTATGGTAAAGCACAGGCTGAGCAAATACAGTTATTTCAGGTGGTGTGGAGTCCAGTCAATCAATCAATCAAACATTTATAGAGCGTAGCAAATCACCCGCAAATCTCAAGGCGCTGGAGCTGTATGTAGCTGTATGGAGGTATGATCCTTCAAATCACCAGGTCTTTAGTTCTCTTCTGAATCGCTGGAGTGACGGTGTGGTCCTGAGGTGAGGTGGGAGGTTGTTTCAAGCCTTGGCTGCCAGCTGCAAGAAGAAGCTTTCTCCTCTGTTGTCTGGACAGATCCATGGGGTGTCTGCAAGGGAAAGGGAAGCTGATCGGAGGTGTCTGGTTGGTTGGTAGAAAGTCACTCATTTGTTGATGTATACTGGTCCTTCATTGTGCAGGGCTTTGTAGGCATGAGTCAGCATCTTAAACTGGAATCTCTTCTGAATCAGTTAGCCAGTGTAGTTTTTTTTAGATGGGGTGTGATGTGGGTCCATCTATGGAGGTCGGGTACGAGTCTTGCTGCTTAGTTCTGTATTGTCTGGAGTTTCTTCAGGAGGCGTGCTGCGATTCCTATGTATAGTATGTTGTCCAGTCTGCTGGTGATGAAGGCCTGCGTGACAGTCTTTCTGGTGTCTGTTCGGAGTCACCTGAGGATGTTGTGGAGCATGTGAAGGATGTGGAAGCATGCAGATGGGACTGTGTTGACTTGTTTCTACATGGATAGCTTGCTATCCAGGATGATGGCGAGGTTGCAGGCATGGTCAGTTGGGGCGGGGGTTGTGCCAAGCTCTGCGGGCCACCATGCATGTGCCTGTCCATGATGAGGTGTTGTTCCCAAAGATGAGCACTTCTGTTTTTTTCCAGTGTTGAGTTTTAGACAGCTGTCCTTCATCCAGTCCGCTATGTTCATCATGCATCAGTGGAAGTTAGCTTTTGTGGTGGAGGGATCTTCAGACAGTGAGAGTATGAGCTGTGTGTTGTTGCCATAGGAGATGATGTTGAGTAGGTGTAACCTGACAGTGATTGCCAGGGGGGTCCTGCAGGTGCTGAAGGCGCACCAGACATGGCCACCACCATCCCTGAAGGTTGCAAGTGTAGTCTTTATTGTGCCATCTATACAAGTGTAAGCCATTGTAGGAAACTGGCCTTTATGTGTGGTGGGTACCCAAGGTACTTACACCTTATACCAGGTCCAGGTATCTCCTCTTAGTGAAATGTATACAGTGTCTAGAAGCCAGGCTCTACAGAGGGAGCTGTGGATGAACTGCCAAGGCATGCAAAGCTCATGCAATACCACTGTAGTCACATAGCACTTACACACGTGAAGGAAAACACTGAGTTGTACAAAAATGAAGATACTTTGGAACACAATACCACAAAATACTAGAAGGGTAACCATCCAATAGGAGGTAAGTAATACACTAAATATATACACTAGTAATCAGAAATAGGCATAGAACAGTGCAATTAGCATTAAGTAATAATGACCCTAGGGGGAGCCCAAACCACATACTAAAAAATGGAATGTGAACACAGGACCCCCACCCAGGTAAGTGGAATGTGTAGAGGGGAGCTCCGGGTAATAGAAAAACAAACCACAGAGGTAAGTGACACAACACCCCCCAGTGACCAGGAAAGCAGGAGTAAGTCACTGGAATTTCCCCAAACCACCCAAAAGGAAGCAAAAAGAAGAAAAGAAGACACCCAAACAAGATTGCAAGAAACCAGCGATAGATTCCTGGAGAAGAGGACCTGCGGAGAGAGGGGACCAAGTCTTAAAGTTGCAGTGGAGTCCAGGAGGAGTAGGAGCTACTATCCAGCCAGCTATACTTGCAGGAGTTGGTCAACAGTGAGGAAGAACAGGTCAGCATTGAAGCCCTGGAGCCAAAGAAGAGTTCTTGATGGATACAGAAGATGTCCCACACTGGAGTGAAGATTGCAGATGGTGCAGGCATTCCATCAACAAGCCTTGGCAAAGGCAAACTCGCAGTTAGTGGGGAAATGGTGCTGCCGGTGACCAGCAAGACCCTGGAGGACTCAACCAAGGAGGGGGAGTTACAGGGGATCCTCAGCATCGCAGAGAGTCCAGGGGAGCAAGGCAGCACCCACAGAAGTCCCATAGGATGGGGACACTTGCTTGGGCTGCCCGGAAAACCCTGTAAGACTGGTGGTAGCAATGCTGGGGTCTACTAAGGAACCCCCAGAGTGCATGGAATCATACTTCCAATACTTGCAACAGTATTGGAGTATGATTCCGACATGTTTGATACCAAACATGCCCAGGTTCAGAGTTACTATTGTGTAGCTGGACATAGGTAGTGACCTATTTCCAGTACACGCGTAAAATGGCATCCTCGCACTCACAAATTCCAGGAAAATGAATCTGGAGTGTGTTGGGACACCCCTGCTAGTGCAGGCGTGCCCTCACACATAAGTACCTGCAACCTGCCCTCTGGGCTCAGAGGGTCTACCATAGGGGTGACTAATTGTGATCTGGTGCAGTGACCTTTAGAGAAAATGGGTGAATGCACCCGTTTTACGTAAGCTGCAATGGCAGGCCTGCAGGACCCCTTGCATTGGCTCCCTAAGGGTGGCTGAATAACTGCTGCAGCCCATAGGGATCTCCTGGAACCCCAATGCCCTGGGTACCTAGGTACCATATACTAGGGGCTTATATGGGTGGACCACTATGTCAATTGTGGGACGAAAATGGTACAGTTACCAAGTTAGAAGGGAGAGATCATACCCACTGGGGTCCTGGTTAGCAAATAATCATTAGAAATACTAAAACATTAGGGACTGTTTATCATATTTATGAGATATTCTGTGTAGTAAAGACATACACTCGGATTGGTGTATAAAGATCCTTTATTCCCAATTCTACAACAATTGGACAAAGCACGGACCGGCCCCTTCTAGATCCAAGCTCCCAAGTCCCAACCACCCTCCAAGGAACTTTGCCATATCCCACTCTCTATATTACCTCACAATTAGCTTATCTCATACATTCCACGGTCTGCAAGCCGCAACACCACAGGTCCTTTCTCTTTATCCACACCAATAGTATCAATTAATCATTCTTCAATGAATATTATCATACAACAATAATGACAAATATGAAAATAATATATTGATTCCACAATGTAATTCATTAAAACCAATGTACTATAATCCATGGCACCAATTGCCCAATATAACTTTCTCAAAATTAACAGTATACACATAGCTTAAGTCAACCATGTTGTTCTAACACAAAATGTATAGTTAGCCAGCCATCTTATTCTAACACAAAAACTTTTCGTTTAGCCGAAATACGAATGACCCTCCCCAATCTTCCCATTCTTTCCACACTGACACTATTTCCCCCGAACTTTTTAATTTTTTTCAGATGCCTCTACCTTACTGTACTGTAGCATAACCTCATCATTCCACCATAACCAATCATCCTCAAAGGACTCATTTCCTTCAGTTGAGTTCTTCACATCCTGAGTCCCCTTGCATGTTGCAATGTGACTCCTGCAGTGGCGTAACAAAACTTGAGACCCCCCCCCTGCAAGGTACGTGGTGGGCACCCCACCCACTCAGTTAGTGAGTTTTCATAATGTTTTCTTTTACTTTATCTGGAGACCATTCTATTTTCTTTTAACTATCCATCCAACTCAAAGTATCCTTGGTCTACTCCGCATTAGAACAAAATGAGTGAACCCCGTGAGTGAAGGAGTTAAACGATATGCCCACATCTTCTTTATCAACCTCCCATTTTTTACCGTTACCACTGGCTATCTGAATTGTACCCTTAATCACTCAATTCAGGTGCTCCACTGCCCTATGTCCAGCAGGATAAAAAAAAACTGATGTATTCAAATGTATGATAGCATTCCATTTTAGGAACTCCTCCGCTACTCCAGCCTGAAAGTGAGGTCCACTATCAATTAAGAGTTTTTTAGGTAAACCATGTCTCAAAAATACAGCATCCAAAAATGTCACCACTGTCTCTGCATCCACTTTTTGTAAAACCTCCAGTTCTACTGAGTTACTAAAATAATCTATCTGTACAATGATATATTTGCTCTCCCCATTTCCATCTGAGCTAGGCCAAGAAAATCCACTGCCAACATTTTCCAAACCATTTTAGGACATTGCATTGGCATCGGTGCTGGTCTTACAGTCTTCAAACTCTTATCCAAGCCAGTGCATTGCACATATTCCTCTACAACCCTTTCTATGTCCAGATCTATTCCTGGCCATCAATATGAAGATGTTGCTCTTTTTTATGTTCTAACTATACCCAAATGCCCTTTATGACATAATTCCAACACTTTTTTTTCAAACACTTTGGGGGCACAATTCTTTCTCCCCTCTTTAAAAAATCTGTTTCTGCACCTAATTCATTCATGACTTCCCAGAAGCTTTTATCACATCCGTACAACTCTTGTTGTCCACCTGTCCTCCTTGGTTCTATTTTGTCACCAATGCCTGTTCAACATCCTTCTCATATTTTTCTCTACACTCGTCCTTCCCATTAGGGTCCAAACCCCCATCATCTGCATAAGCAACTGGGATATTAACCCACTCACTTAACAGTAGCTCCTTGATAGGTAAGGGTATGCGACTTAAACAGTATGCAACATTATTTTCTCCCACGGTACACATTTTACCTGATAATTGTAGCCCTGCAGTCTCATTGAAAATCTTGCAATTCTTGCACATGCCTTCAAGAACCCCCAAGTAGTGAGCAGGTTCACCAATGGTTTATGATCCGTCCTTACATCGAATTCCATACCCCATACAAAAGACCTGAAATGTTCCATGCTCCATACACAAGCGTTTCTCTTTTAATGACTGAGTAGGCTACTTCAGCAGTTGTAAGATTATGTGAAGCAAATCGAATCACACATTCTCCACCTTGCTCTTTTATTTGCATCAGTACTGCACCCAACACCTTACTGCTGGCATCCACAGTTATGATGATACGCAACGCTGAGTCAAAACCCTTGAATGGGTGTAGCCTTGCAAATGTCCTCTTTAACCCCTTAGCTGCTGGGCCTTCCTCCCCACCCCCACCAGTGCTGAGCCCTTTTTTGGCTCTTTGGGGTAGTTCGCGCTTAGGCCTTCATAACATTTTATCCACGTAAGGTTTCCACACCAAATCTGTGTCCTTTTTTTCCAACATCCTAGGGATTCTAAAGGTACCCAGAATTTGTGGGTTCCCCTGGAGGAGACCGAGAAATTAGCCAAAATACAGCTACAATTTAGTTTTTTTCAGAAAAATGGGAAAAGGGGCTGCAGAAGAAAGCATGTGTTTTCTCTCTGCAAACAAAGGGTTTGCGGTGCTAAAATCACCATCTTCCCAGCTTTCAGGAAAAGGCAGACTTGAATCAGAAAACTACATTTTTCAACACAATTTTGGCATTTTACTGGGACATACCCCATTTTTACTTTTTTGTGTGCTTTTAGCCTCCTACCAGTTAGTGACAGAAATGGGTGTTAAACCAATGTTGGATCCCAGACAGCTAAAGACAAGACACAATTCTGAATTAAACAAGAGGGCATTTGTGTACCTCCTACAAGGTTTTCCTACAGAAAATAACAGCTGAAATTAAAAAAAATGAAATTGAGGTGAAAAAAACAGACATTTTTCTCCAGGTTTTTACTCTGTAACTTTTCCCTGCAATGTCATATTTTCACATGTAATAAACTGTTACATCTGTTGAACTCTTCTGGTTGCGGGGCTATATATGGCTTGTAGGTTCATCAAGAACCCTAGGTACCCAGAGCCAATAAAGGAGCTGCACCTTGCAATGGTATAATTGTATACCGGGTGTACAAGAATTCATTTGGTGAAATATAAAGAGTGAAAAATAGATATCAAGGAAAGCTTTGTGTTTCCAAAAATAGATATCAAGGAAAGCTTTGTGTTTCCAAAATGGGAAAAAGATAAGGTGTTGAGAAGCAGTGGTTATTTGCACATCTCGGAATTCCGGCGTGCCGATACTAGCATGTGAATTACAGGGCGTTTCTCAAATAGACGTCTTTTTTTACACACGGTCTTACATTTAGAAGGAAAAAACGTAGAGACAAGGGGCAATAACACTTGTTCTGCTATTCTGTGTTCCCCCAAGTCTCCCGATAAAAATTGGTGTCTCACTTGCATGAGCAGGCCTAATGTCCACGACAGAAAACGCAACATGGACACATCACATTTTTACATTAAAATCTGACGTGATTTTTGGAAAGTGCCTAGCTGTGGATTTTGGCCTCTAGCTCAGCTGGCACCTAGGGAAACCTACGAAACTTGTGCATGTTTGAAAACTAGACACCTAGGGGAATCCAGGATAGGATGACTTGTGGAGCTCTCACCAGGTTCTGTTACCCAAAATCCTTTGCAAACCTCAAACTTTGGCACCAAAAAAACACTTCTCCCTCAGATTTCGGTGCTGCAAAGTTCTAGAATCTGAGAGGAGCCGCAAACTTCCTTTCACCCAGCATTCCCCCAAGTCTCCCAGTAAAAATGGTACCTCACTTGTGTGGGTAAACCCAGTGCCCGCAACAGGAAATGCCCCAAAACAAGGACACATCCAATTTTTCCAATGAAAATGGACGTGTTTTTTGCAAAGTGCCTAGCTGTGGGTTTTGGCCTCTAGCTCAACCGGCACCTCAAGAAACCTAGCAAACCTATACATTTTTTTAAACTAGACACGTATGGGAATTCAGAATGGGTTGACTTGTTGGGCTCTCACTAAGTTCTGTTACCCAGAATCCTTTGCAAACCTCAAAGTTTGACAAAAAAACACTTTTTCCTCACATTCCGGTGATAGAAAGTTCAGGAATCTGAGAGGAGCCACAAATTTCCTTCCAATCAGCATTCCCCAAGTCTACCGATAAAAATGGTACCTCACTTGTGCGGGTAGACCTAGTGCCCGCGACAGGAATAGATCACACAACGGTCAATGTTGGTACTTACATGAGGGCAACTAATGACCCTGGGGTGATCCATTCCTGACGCAGGCACTAGGTACAGGCACTCAAGTGGGGTAGCGTTTTATCAGGACAGGTGGGGAAACAAAGGGTGGCAGAAATTTTGTGGATCACAGCATATTCCTGTAGTTTGTGTGTTTGAAATGCAAGAAAAAAATGAATTTCTATTCAACATTTCACCTTTGCAGGGTATTCTGGGTAAGACAACTTTGGGGAATCCACACAAGTCACACCTCTGTGGACTCCCTCTGATGTCTAGTTTCCAGAAATGTCTGGGTTTGGTAGGTTTCCCTATATGGTCACCGAGCCCAGGACCAAAAACGCAGGTGCCTGCCTTACAAAACCAGGTTGTTTTGTGATAGATAATTTTGATGTCTCCACAATACGATTTGGGAGGTGGAATTTTGGGCTGAACAAAATTGGGGAAATCCCAGAATAATAGGGTATCCTCCTGATATATTGTATTCAACAGTCTTTTCTTTGGTAACTGCTTTCATATTTATCTGGTATTACATGTTTCTTTTTTTTTACTTGTAACTTTGCTTTTCTTTTGTCTTTGATAACCATCATTTTAGTATTGTTTAGTATTTTTTATTAATATTTAGCTAAATGGGTGATGAAAAGTGATGGTTTGGGGTTTTGAAATGGTTTGAGTTTCATTTAATTTGGTTGAGACTACATGTTCCATAATGCACTTGGTTGGTAGTAGGCAGAAAAACTATAAAAGAGACTCATGGGAAGGTGAGAGCTCGAATCGTGTTGGTGGTGGTATCGTTTGTAGTACACTTTTGGATAAAGCAATAAACTCTCCTGGAATACAACGAATCAATTGCCTGGCAATTGTTTGTTTTGGAGATTGTAGAAGAATGGTCCTTTCCTCACGTGTGCACCTGTGAATTTGCATGCCACAAGGTGGACCGTTTGATGGAATATATATATATATATACATACATATATATATATATATATATATAGATATATATATATATATATATATATATATATATATATAAAAAAAAATTAAATAGCTGTACGGTTTCCCGTTTGCCGAGGGTGCCGACCCCCCAAGCGAAATCCCTGGTGTCTAGTTGGGTTTCCTTGCTCTCGATCGCAGCGCCAGGAAACCTGTTCAAGAAGGCTATGTTTGAAAGGGGAGAATCTCCCCTTTCAAACAAGGCCTTCCCTAACGTCGGCGAGGCCTGTTTTCCCCACTGGAGCAGGAAACAGATAGTGCTGCCAGCGTGCAGTGCGGCACGCTGACATCAGAAAGGGGTGGGTGGGGAGGCAGGGGGAGACATAGTAGATCCGTGACTCCCGTTTTTTTTTTTGCAACAACAAAAAAAAAAACTCTGATGCAACGCATCAGAGGATTTTTTAGCCCCCTCCCTGGTGTGGCGGACGCCCGCACTAAGGAGGTTAATGCTCTGACCTCACACACTCTTCATTCCATTCACACGTACACCGATTCTTCAACAACTTTTTAATCCCATAGATTTTTTCTGAAAACTTAATAACAAACTTGGAGTATACTCCGTGATCCCCAACAATGAGCATAACTCATCCTTATTCTCAAGTGCTGGGGCTTCCCTTATCCCCTCTGCCAATTCCTTCACAAGTGAAATTCCTTCCCCACTAATGACATAACTCAAATAAGTGACTTGTTTTTTTGCAGATTTACACTTTGCATACTCTCCTGTCAGTCCTTTCAACACCAGCACTTTCGTGACATTCTATAAGCTTTCATCATGCTCCCTCCTGCTTCTTCCAATTATTAAAATGCTATCTTGAAAATACAAGTCTCCATCAATCTCTCTCAAGATGTTACCCATCAACATCTGAAAAGCTGGCGCAGCTGATGCCAGCCCAAATGGCATTCTAATAAACTTAAAACATCCATATGGAATAATCAAAGAAGTTATCTGTCTACTTCTTTCATGTAATGGAACCTGGTGGTATTCTGGTGAGAGGTCAGCAGTCGAGAACCACTTCAGATTTTTTGTCTTAGACATTAGCTTTTTTATCCATGGCAATGGATATTTATCCACTTGAATGTGCGTATTCACCCCTCTTAGAATGATACACAATCTCATCTTGCCATTGGGTATCCTGGCTACCACAACTGGTGACATCCACAGTGACGATTCAATGCATTCAATTATTCCCACCTTTTTCAGACTCATCAATTCTTTTTCTACTTCTCTTCTAACCACAAAAGGCACATTCCTCACTTTATAATTCACTGCTACTGCATTCTCTTTAAGTATGATCCCGTGCTTGAACCCTTTAAGGATGTCAGAACACTTTCCGTGAGATTCCTTACTTATATCTTCACTCACACTGTTACAGTTATCTATTAATAATACCTTCTCCTTGCTGGTAGGATTCAATATAATGTCCAAAAGTCTTTGGTCTCTCTATCCTAATACACATGGTCCATATTCTAATACATACAATTTTCTGTTGCTACTCCTTTCTTTCAACTTGAACAATACCTTCTCATACTCCACCATTGGTATAGCTTCCCCTGTTGCACTCTCAAACTTCTCTTTCCACATGTCCTGATTAATTATAGTGTATTACAACTTGGAATCTGCCACCAAAATCCCTGGAAAACCTGCCATCACCACTTCACACTTAGGTTTGTTTCTGTACTCCATAGGTACATCTAATATGGCATCCCTTACCATTAGAACACACTCATCCACTTCTGATCGGTCTTCTTCAGATGGGGACTCTTTCGGAGAATCAGACACACATTGAACTTCCAACCTTTCATCCCTTCTTCTGCACGTTCTTACAAAATGTGCATTTAACCCACACACTGAACACTTCTGATCCCTTGCCCTATACTTTTTGCCATTTGATAAGTGCTCACGGCTTCCACAACTGCAGCAACTAAAATTCCCTTGTTTAAATCCCCTATCTGTAATCTTTACAATGAATGAATTACTTTTCACAACTTTACTTTCTAAATCCTTTTTGCTTCCTGAATGTTTTTTAAACATTTTTCCACTTTTCTTTCTACTTACAACACATATTTCTGTGCTCTATTTATTTTCTTCTAACACCGCCTTCACACATCTGTTTGAAATTTCTGCTTTTTTCAAAATTGCCATCACTTCCTTTAGAGTAGCATCTCCACTCGCCGAGAGCCTCCCCTGCACCCTCTTATTATTAGCATGCATAATTATGCATAATATTAGCATGCATAATAACCTGGTCTCTCAGTAACTCTTCTTGCAACAGTCCAAATCTGGAAGATACTGCTAACTTTAAGAGCGGACACAGCCATCAATTATCTCTATTTGCTCTTGATAGAACATATACCTATAAATAGCTATACAAACTGTTGGAGCATAATGGGGGTCATTCCGACCCCGGCAGTCAAGGACCGCCGGGGCCGGGGTCGGTGGGAGCACCGCCAACAGGCTGGCGGTGCTCCGCCGGGCATTCTGACCGCGGCGGTACAGCCGCGGCTA
The DNA here is from genome assembly GCF_031143425.1 of Pleurodeles waltl. Lineage (NCBI taxonomy): Eukaryota > Metazoa > Chordata > Amphibia > Caudata > Salamandridae > Pleurodeles > Pleurodeles waltl. The sequence goes on along the minus strand of NC_090446.1, from coordinate 387,476,070 downwards.
GAAACGGAAAGTCGGCGGTGTACTGCCGACTTTCCGCTGCCCATGGGAATCCTCCATGGCGGCGCAGCTTGCTGCGCCGCCATGGGGATTCCGACCCCCTCACCGCCATCCTGTTCCTGGCGGCTTCGACCGCCAGGAACAGGATGGCAGTGAGGGGTGTCGTGGGGCCCCTGGGGGCCCCTGCAGTGCCCATGCCAATGGCATGGGCACTGCAGGGGCCCCCGTAAGAGGGCCCCACTTTGAATTTCAGTGTCTGCTCAGCAGACACTGAAATTCGCGACGGGTGCTACTGCACCCGACGCACACCTTCCACTCTGCTGGCTCCATTCGGAGCCGGCTTCATCGTGGAAGGGTGTTTCCCGCTGGGTTGGCGGGCGGCCTTTTGGCGGTCGCCCGCCAGCCCAGTGGGAAACCCAGAATGACCGCCGCGGTCTTTTGACCGCGGTACGGTCTTCTGGCGGTCCCAGCCAGGCAGGCGGCTACAGCCGCCGGCCGGGGTCAGAATGACCCCCAATATCTTTCCAAATCATCCAACGCATTAGTATACACATCGGTTTCATCAGCACCTCTGTTTGTTTCCCCATTTGATTGTATTTCCTGGTACCCTCAGGCACCAGTGAATGCAAAAGAATACCCTTTCTGGTCACAGGTGTTAACATTGCATTATCAGTGCTTGCCATGTAGTTACTAAAGTAGTCTTCCCATTCCTGCCACTTTATATGTGGCTCCCCTGGTACAGATGAGAAAGGTATTGGAGGAGTAAGTGTAAATGTTTGGGCAGCACACATGACTTTTAATCCCTACTATCCCACTATTGGTTAAAAACAGTCTTGACTAGTTCCAGTTATATGTACAATATTTTACAACCTTACTTGTGTTAATCAGCATACATTCAACTTTCCAAGAAATTTCCCCAAAGTTATTGTCCTAAAAAACAATGTATATAGTCCACCTCAGATCACTCCCTGAAGATGAGGTGTGCGCATCACCGATGGTAAACACACCATATACAAAAATGCTCAGTACTCACTGGTGTGCGTGACACGACTGTCAATGCGTGTCATAGTATGCCGGTAACCTGCTATGACAACTGACTCACTATTACTAGCTGACACTCTTCTAGGTGTGCAAATGACTGGCAATCTACGCTCCTTAATTGCGACCTACCAAAACACAGATCCATGCTGACATGCGTGTAGGTGTTTGTGTTACCGTAAGACACAGGCTCCTTCTCATAGATACGCCGACACACCAAAAGAGAGTAGCAAAGCCTCCACACATGCACAGTATTGTCTCGCATTACCAGACTACCTCCACAAATGCGCAAGGATGGCACTATCATGTCAGGCGACACCAGCCTCCCTGCACAACAATTCCTTTGTTTGTGTGAGAGGCACAATCGAAAATAGCCATCCACATCAGCACTTTGAGACAAGCTTATTGTGACATCAGCACTGCTTCCAAGGCTCCTCTGTCTAGATCTTCTTTGTTGATCCCACGACGTTCTGTCACCTGACAGCCATGCTTAGATGTCATTGTAAGTAGAACTTTCAGGAGACTGCTCATCCCCTCATTAGCTCTCGAGTCACAGCTCATGACACCTTCTGTTGCTCACTCGGGACAGAGCAAGCAAACTCCAATAACTGTCAAACCACCATCAACCTCACCACACCAGCACTAAAAGATTGACTTCATTACCACACTGTGCTTCCCTGGTGCCAGTTAACTTCACTGTGCAGTGCTTTCATATCCTTGGCAGGCAGAATCTTTTTTACTTTTATCGAGCACTCATTTTCCCCAGATTAAATTACGTCCAACAGCTTCTGTGGCTTCTTTATTCATCATAGGTGTATAAAGATCCTTTTTATTCAACTCCGCAACAGCTGGACAAAGCATGGACCGGCCCCTTCCAGATCCAAGCTCCAAGTCCCAACCGCCCTCCATAGAATTTTGCAATGTATCACACTCTGCATTACTTCACAATTGGCTTACCTCATACATTCAACTGCCTGCAAGCAGCAACACCACATTCTGCACCTCAAAAAACACAAAAGTGAGTGGTAGAAAGCAATTCATCACCTTCTTATACCAGAAAGGCTTTTAAATATAAAAGATAAGAGGTGCCACAGGTGTAAGGGCAATCATGCTGTGAGTGTCACTAAAATATGCACATCTGAACTTTACATAGGGCTCAACAATTTGGGAGGGAGGGTCCAGGTTTATAAAAGCTTGCTGTATGCCAAGATCAACAAGACCGCATGAGCAAGCGGGGAGTAGAGCGTCATAGGCATGAGATCGTGTTACTCTCCATACTGCAAAAATATGGAAAGCTACAGGGGCAAATATCTCACAGTCCACAAGTAGACATAGTGAAAAAGCTGTTTTACATTGCTTAACGTTAATCTGATAAAAGGAGTCGCAAATACTACCACTTTGCTTTCAGGGACAAAGTGCAAAACAGCATAAAACGCAATAAAGTTTCATCACCACTTGAGTACAGGTACATAGTGTTGTGGCCTGGGCATTTTTGTGCCAGTTTTTGGTAAAAGATTTTACCAATAGTGTGTCCAACCTAAATCTTGCATAGAGTGATCTTTTCAGATCAGGATAAAGCTGGTCCATATACTGCTCGAACTTGCTGGAAGGCTTGTATTCAAGAAATTGTGTCAAGAGATCACATCATTGCTTTGCTTTCACTTTGGACCAGTAATTGTCGTTGAGGCAGGGAGTGCTTGTTGGTATCATCTGCTCAGGGTTATTCCAAAAGGACTCACATCCCAAGGCGAGTAAAATGTTTGCAACATGACAATACCAGGGGAACTTCTTTATGCTGCCCAATTTCCAGATTGTGCATAAGTGTTTGAGCTATTCTGCCAAAGGTTCATCCAGATCCATATCCAATACAGTATGGGTTTAAGGGCTAGTGCATAATAATTTACCTCATTCCCAACTGCATCCTGAGTGTACCTTAGGGGTCCCTGACCTAGGGTCAAAAGGCTGCATAGAAATTAGTTTTCAAGTCTCCCTATTCTGTATATATTTTGGACCCCCATAAATCCCACCCACACAAACAAGCGGTCATAGATTTCTTTTGGTACACCTGGAGGACCGTGGCAATTAATCTATTGCCGCATTTACACAAAGAGTTGAATTAGTTACTGTTATATAAAAGGGGAAATTCTGGTAACGGGGTTATCTGTTGCAAACACACCCTGTTTGGGACAGTGCTCACTGAAAGGGACACCAGTAAATGCTGGAACTCTGTCAAACTTCCCTCCGTAGCCAAATGGAAGGCGAGAATGGACTGATGTGCAGAGGTGAAGGAGCCAGTGTATGCAGCAAGGGGATGCCCTTGGAAACATGCACTAATATGCGGTAAATGGTGGGGCCACTATGGAATTAGGTAGGCTGTCTAGCTCTGTATTCGCTGTATAGTAGGTGCAAACATGATATGCTGTGTACTGACAATAATGAGGGGAATGTTTTCTTATTTTGTGCTAAAAAACAATAAAATTTGGTATATAAAAAGTAGTAATTCAGTTTTAAACATATTTTGTTTGGGTAGAAGATGAAATGTGGTGTGCGGTTTTTTTGCAAGATAAATCTGCTAGTTCATACAGAGCTTTTCAGGATTTTCATAAACCCCAGGAAAAATAAATTATATTGTAAGGGATTTCTCTTACACATAGCATTTTGAGGCCATGTGTTTCAATCTGGGGGAAACAAATCACAGCTTATAGCTCGTTGAAGTGGTGCCGCATTTAAAAGATCATAACGCAGGTAGAAGAAAGGCGCTTTATTGAAGTACAGGAGTACAAAGGAACAGGTCCGTTGAGGAGAGATGCTCAGGCTCAACTGACACAAGGAGACTACACGTCATGGATCGTGGAATCTCCTTAAGTCATCAGTTGAGAGCATTCTAACCTGGAATAAGAACACACTACATATCCCCCCTCTTTACCCCTCAAACAATAAATAATAAAAAAAATAAAAAATAAAGTTCAGAGAAAATAATATAAACTGAAAATATTTATAAACTGAAAACCTACCCATGTATATTTGAAGACATCGCTATGTGTCCTAACACAAAATCTTTCAACCAACCTGGAGGTGTAACTTTCCTTTTACCTTCCTGTAACACAACCTCCAAATATTCCTGCACCTGATCAGATTCACTGTAACCAACACTTCCAGAGTCACTCACCACATTCTCCTCTTCACCCAAGGCATGATCATCCAGCATATTCGAAGGCACACCCTCTTCCATCCCTGAAGAATTGTGACCCTTAAGTTCATCCTCCAACCATTCAGCTTTTCCCTTCTCATACATCTTGCCGTTAACATGATCTTCACTGCAACCAGACTCTTGTCCATCATTAAGTAGGACTATTCGCTTAAGATTCCAAACTCTACCTTCACTCAGTTTGACGGCATTATGCAGAACCTCCATCACCCGTTCCGGTTTAAAGTACTGGCTCTCACCTTTCCTCACCTTATAAGGTTTTTTAACCTGAACCCAATCTCCTACTTTAATTTCAACTTACTTGACGTGATGGAGTTTGTCATAATAAGACTTCGACTTCTCCAGTGACTTATTCAAACTGTCCCTCACCATCTCCATAGACCAGTGCTGGATACCGGTCTTTACCAACCAAGCTGGCTTATATTTGCTTCTCGGACTTCTTCCACTCATAATAACAAATGGGCTCAGTCCTGTCGTCGCGTTCTCAGTAATCCTATATGCCCACATCGCCTTAAATATTGCAATATGCCAATCCTCACCTCCTTCCATAGCATATTGAATAACACCCTTGACAACTCTGTTGAACCTTTCTACTGTGCCATTCCCACTAGGATTGTACAAGGAAGTAGCCTTGTGCTCGACCCCCACTCTCTCTAAATATTTCTTAGCTGCTTCCAACATAAATTGTACACCATTATCACTCAGTAGTTTAGAAGGGATGACTTCAGAAAGAAATACCCTATCCAAAAACTCCAACACACTGGTGGTATCAGCTCTCTCCAATATCCCAATTTCAGGCCTCTTGGAAAATAAGTCAATAAGAACTACCACAAATTCTTGAGCATTACGCACAGACCCTAAGAGATCCACAGCAACATACTCCCATGGTTGCTTGGGTAAAAATGTTTGCTGCATAGGTGGTCTTAGAGTACATAAGCTCTTGTCTGCGGAAGAACACACAGGACAGTTTCTAACAAATCTTTCCACTGATTTGTCTACCCCTGGCTACCACAACAACTCTTTCACCTCCGATTTAGTTCTAACAATGCCAAAATGGCCCTCGTGACACAATTCTAAAATTGCTTTTCCTATCCCGGATGGGGGAACAATTCTATCTCCTCTCCAAATAACATCCCTCACAACAAAGAGTTCGTTCCTAACCTCCCAAAAGCACTTGCATTGTTCAGTTAACTGGTCCCTCTTAGGCCACCCTTCCAAAACATATTTCAAAATAGACTGTAGAATGGTTTCCTCCTCCATTTCTTTCCTCCAACAATCCTTACTAAGTGCAGGACTACAGGAATCCTGTACGAGGGCAACACTCCACTGATACCACGGATCATCAACACACCTTTCCAGCAGATTTGGTAACCTTTATAGGCAATCTGCCATTACATTGTTCTTACGAGGAACATACATAATGCGATATGTGTAATCCATTAAGCGCATGGATAGCCTTAATATTCTTGCCGATGTTTGTACGCTACCCTCACATGTAAGTAATTTAATTAAGGGTAGTAATGTCCTTACCCACACAAACGCTCAGAAGTGCTCTAGAGCCTAGGCACAAGCTAAGGCTTCCTTTTCAATAACTGAGTACTTTTCCTCAGATGGGGACAATGTCCTGGAAGCGAATTATATAATCCTTTCCTTTCCATTCCTATCCTTCTGAGATAAAACAGCCCCTAGTCCTTTGTTACTTGCTTCTGTGGTAACAAAGGTATCTAACCTGGGGTCAAAAATTCCTAAATTTGCTACTCTGCTCAAATCCCTTTTAATGTTCTCAAACTCTTGATCACATGCCTCACTCCATGCAAATTGAGAATTTTTTTAAAGTAATAACCTTAAGATATAAACTTTGCTAGCAAAGTTCGGAATAAATTTGGCACAAAACTCCGCCATGCCCAAAAATGATCTTACCTCCTCCTTATTCATAGGAGGTGACGCACCCACAATTGCAATCACCAACGATGCCTTCGGTTTTACGCCATCACCACTTATTTCATGCCCCAAATATTCCACACTTCTTTCCGCAAATTTACACTTGCTTAGTTCCACTGTTAACCCTTTGTTCCCCAACACATCCAACACATGTTCCAATCGCTCATCATGCACACTCTTATCTTTTCAAAAAATTAATATATCATCCTGGAAGCACATTACCCCCATGGTCTTCCCAAACAATTTGTGCATTAGTCATTGAAAAACTGCTGCAGCAGACACAAGCCCAAAAGGCATCCTCTTGTATTGAAAACACCTGAAAGGTGTGATGAAGGCCGTTAGTTTTTTGGAATCCTCTGATAAGGGAACCTGATGGTAGGGAGATGACAGGTCAGTAGTGGAGATCCAGCGTGCTCCCTCAAGGCTAGAAACCATCTCCGTAATCTTCGGCAGGGGAAAACGATTGATCAGAATATTGTTATTCAAGTATCTCAATTCTACACATAAACGGATTTTCCCATTGCTGCGCCGAGCAATTACTACAGGCGAAATCCACTCTGAGCTTTCAATTGGTTCTATTACGTCCATTGACACCAATTTATCCAGTTCCTTTGAAACTTCTTCTCTTATCATGATTGGCACTGTCCTAACTTTATGAATTTTGGGTACAGTCTCCCTCTTTAATACAATTTCGTACTCGAACCCAGTTAGTTTCCCGAAACATTTATCAAAGACTTTAGGAAATCTTGTTTCCATCTCGGAGGCCAATAAATGTTTATTATCCACTACCAATACTTTTGCCATTTGGGTCCAAGATCATCTGTAAATGTCCCTGATCCTTCCAACCCAGAACAGATGGTCCTTTTTTAGAAACATATAGTTTTCCTCTGGCGCTCCTGTTTTTGAATGTAAATACAAGCCATCTAAATCCTAAAAGATCAATCTTTTCCCCGGTGTAGCTTTCTGGTTGAATGTCTGGTTGTGCTAGTTGCTTGCCAATTTTTTCCACAAAAGTTTCGTTCCACACATCCTCATTCACAATTGTGAAAGGTGAGCCTGAGTCTGCGTACATCGTAATGGGTACCCCTCCAATTTCCATGTTACATATAGGTTTTCCTTCAGTGTTCACCTCCGTTATGTTAAGAATTAAATTCCTATCCTCAGTAATCCCTCTGGGCTCAACTGCTTTTTCCTCAATATCACCTTTCACAACATTATCACCTTCATAGATACATTTGACTACTTTCTTTTTGTTTTTGCACACTTTTGCAAAATGGCCCACAACTCCACATTTGCTGCATCTTAGCTTTAAAGCCGGGCATGAATTGGAGTATGCCAGGTGATCCTTGCTATCACACCTGTAGCATCTTCTTTCGTTTTCTCCACTCTGTAAACTTTTCTGCTCCTTCCCAGCTTTGCGATTTGTCACCTTGTAAATGCCACCCTCACTCTTCTCAGTAGATTTCAATTCTGAGATGCACCTTTCAGAAATCTCAGCCTTCCTTACTATAGCCAAAATTTCATCCAGTGGAGAGTGGCCATTTATCCATAGCCTTTCCTGAACAGATTGATTATTACAATGCACGACCACTTGATCTCTAATAAGTTAATCATGAACTGCACCAAATTTACATTCAAGGGCCAATTTCTTTAAATCCGCAATGTAGTCGTCCACCAGTTCACCTTTCTCCTGTTTCCTCTGGAAAAATTTGTATCGAACAATTCCAGCACAAACTTTTGGTGCAAAATATTTATCGAGCTCTAGCATTGCAGCATTAAAGGCACATATAGCACCACTTACAGGGCTTTTGGACATCTTATGATATGTTTTTAAACCCATAGGTCCCAACGAATGCAGCAAAATCATTTTTTTCTGTTCAGCAGACATTTTGTTATCCACATCAATAGCACCTAGATAGGTTAAGAAGTAATCCTTCCAATCCAACCACTTGATGGGTGGTGCGTTACCCATGGCCCAAAATACTTGCGGAGGAACAATGGTAAAATTTGCTTGCGCCATATCAGAGGTAAAACAAAACATACAAGTTAACTTGAAGACACTGTTTCGTACTCCTTTATAATTCCAATTTAACTTGAAGACTCCGTTTCAATACTCCCCCTTCCGGACCTGTTCTCTATTATATGCTTGTTTCTTGTACATTTTTTTTTTAAAGAGAAAAAAAAATGATTTGGTTACCGTGTTTTTCCTTCTTGTTTAGTGTTCTGGAATAATAGTACACAGGATGCCGTGTGCGTGTTTACTTAAAAACGTGTCACTTTAATATCAGCGCGCGGAAGAAGCACGTGTCACTGGAGCAGCAGCACGCAGGGTGGCGCATGTTTGTTTTCCATAAAACACGTGTCACTGCTGCTGCACTGCGTCTCTGTTTCTTTGGAGACGCGTGTCGACGTCGTCCGCATCACTGGTGCTGGAACCGCATCTCTGTATCCAAGGAGACTGCAGCGTCCACGTCGCTGGTGCTGGAACCGCGTCTCTGTTTCCAATGAGACGCATGTGGACGCCGGAACTGCAGCGCGAGTTGGCGTCTCCGTTTCCTTGGAGATGCTTGCGGCTGTTCCAAGCCAGGGACACGTGCGCAAGCAACGGTCTCCGCTTGCACTCACACTTGCGAAGAAGTCCAATAATAAATGTTTAAAAAAATTAAGGAGAAACAGGACGCGAATCTTCGATCGACAATGAAGATGGTGGTGAACGAGAGAGAAAAAACAATTTGCCCTCGACGGTCGGTTTGAAGAATCGGCAGAACGCGTCTAGAAGAAAATTAGCAATCCAATAAGCGGTCGCCGGTCAGGATAGCTGGTAAGTTCCACCTCGTCGCCAGATTGAAGTGGTGCTGCGCTTAATGGATCATAACACAGGTAAAAGAAAGGCGCTTTATTGAAGTACAGGAGTACAAGGGAACAGGTCCGTTGAGGAGAGATGCTCAGGCTCAACTGACACAAGGAGACTACACGTCATGGATCGTGGAATCTCCTTAAGTCATCAGCTGAGAGCATTTTAACCAGGAATAAGAACACACTACATTCGTGCAGTAGTTCGTGCAGTTTAACCACCTCCTAAAGTATAGTGAACTAATAGCAACCATGGACTTGGATTCAGCAAAATGCCAAGGGTAGTGGAAGTGATATTATAAACCCTTAGACATAGGAATCACAGAAAGCAACATCATATGACTTTTTACCTCTAATATGATCAGGACGGGATGCCACATCACCATAAGATCCTGAAGACATCACAATAAATGTCATCACCCAATTTCTATAATGATTGCAACATTAATATAACAGAACAAAAGACAAATGTCTTTACTAGATGCCACCTATATTAGGGTGCTGACACTATATGCTGGGAAACATTACTCATTTATTTTTGTATTACATGAAAAAATGTATTGGCAAAAGAGGATATAGTGCCACCAAATTATTTATACCACAAACTGTCATGATTTAATAGTATTAACAAGAACTGTATTGCTAATTCACAGGGAGAGGGGAAAAAGAAACAAAACAGCAGAGTGGAAGCTTCAGAAAGTAGACAGTGCTCATCATGATACTGTTTGCTTTCTGTTCTTGCCAGTGCTTAATTTGTAAATAAAAATGTGCCAGTGCCCAAAGCTCTCCTCTGCACACACGGCTGCTCCAGTTAAGTGCTAATTGAGGAAGCGTAATCCTGAAGCCATCTCAGGACCCTTTAATCCATTCACAGCCACTCCCTGCCTCTTCAGCTCGCTCCTGCAGGTTTCTGCTTTCTCCCTTTGTGACGCTTTTTTGTTTTCCTCTTCCTCTGTCTTTCGTGTCCTTTGCTCACAGTAAATGCTTGAGGCAGAAAAATAAGTTCTGGCCCTCAAAAATAAGTGCCAGTGCCCTGCACTGGAAACCACTGGCTCAAATTAAGCACTGGTTCTTGCAGAGGCTGGTAATCTTTTAATGTACTGGAGCATAATACTTGCCCTGAAAAAAAACTAGTGAATTCAACCTCTTCTAGGGCAGGGTTCGTGGGCGAGGTTGGCAAGGGGGAGGTGGATCCTCCCCAAGAGAAAATTTTACGATAAATCATGTCAAATAGTGTATATTGAGCACAGCTTTTACATACATTTGCTAAAACGCAATAAGCTTTGAAAGGGTACTCATTAAATATTCAAGTCCTTTCTTGATGTACCAGCCCAGGGAAACCTGTCACTTTCCATGAGTTTACCACATTTTTATCCAAATGTGTTCCAGGTGCCCCATATGTCAAAAATTACCTTGTCCGCTCCTGGGTGAGCATTTTGTCATGGGTGCCCCCCATATGCCACAGGTTCTTCCTTGTGCAAAAAAAGCACATACAATACAGGAGACCGTTGATGTCGCAAATTACCTCTAGTTTTTCAGAGACAGCACTTTGACATAGTTGTCTTCCACCCCACCACACCACCAAATCTCCTCCCTTTCCTCCAATAAGCCAGTGCCAGCATTTTTCAGCAGGTGCCACTCTCATTCATTCCGTCTCACATATTCTTACACTGACTCACTCATGCTTACTGAAACTCAGTCTAACTCACTATGTTACTGTCATACATGCTCATACATACAGACATATGCTCACACATTAAAGCTCTCTATCTCACAAATACACTCTCACTTGCATGCCTGCCCACAACATACATTTAAAAGCGTTTTATTTTACTTACCTTAGCTGCCAGCGAAGGTTCGACTCAAATTCCTGGAGCTCCATTTTTTATGACACTAACTATAAATAATAGTTTATTTTTCACTGTTAGTGTTATACAAAGTGGGCGGAAGAAAGGGATGTGGAACCCCATTGCCCATAAGGGTGAACCCCTCTAGGCTGTTGGCCCTTATTATGCCACCTCTGATTGCAGTGCTGGAATTTACAAGTTGCCAGATGAGGGTGTAGCAGCTGGAACCTCTGGTGGCCCCTAAATGAAGTCCATAACCGCAATAAGAACATTATAGTTACAAAATGAAGCACTGGAACAAGCCATGTTAAGATTGTGCTACATAGTCATGTCAACAACCATTCACAATACTTTACAATGCCCACTTTTGAGAAACAAAACATTTGTATGTGTATTGTATGTTATTAAATGAATTCAATAGTTAATTGGGAATCATTTGATCAGATAGTTGAGCTCTTTTTAAACACTTATTCAAGCAGCTATGGAGATTACCTTAACACCAGTGCATTCACTTGTTTGTGTTTGGTAGGAATAATCACCTGTGGGAACAATTTAGTTTTGCATAATATTTTACTGGCAATATGACTTGTGGACATTTTAATGGGTCTTCTGTTTCTGTTCCCACCACCACAGATAGGTTCTAAAAGCGTATAAAGTAGCAAGAGAACATTTCTAAGATTCCCTGCTTGTTTCTTTTGAAAGAAACAATTGAATCTTTGTCATATAACCACTTCCTATTATATTCATCCTACACCCACACTTGCTTACCAAGCTCTGTTTTGGCAGTCATTAGTTAACACCTTTGAATGTACTGCTTCAGAGTCACCTCTGCCAATTTACCATACAATGAGATGCACCTCGATTGCTGGTAAGATACTTTTATCTCCCCAGAGGGAGTCATTTCAGTCAGGTTGAAAAGGTGATCACCCAGCTTCAAACGATAGGAGGGTAGGAAAAGGATGTCAAAGTATAACAAAATAAATGCTTCTCGTGTATAACCAACTAAAGAGTTGGGCTGACCAATTGTGTGGGTCCCAGATAGGCCACTCCACCAAGGAATGTTTGTCAATAATCACAATTGCACAAAACCAACAGACATGAACACAAATTTGTCCCAATATATATTTATATATTTCTCAAAAATAGTAAGGGTAGGATTGGGAGACCTATACAGTAGCACTAAGTCATGTGCAATCAATGCAGAATTTGAATTTTTTACGTGAATTGTATTAATTAGCCAAGCAACAGTGGACATATTTGGTACATCTTTTAAGATTATCACCAACCAGTCCCATTCCATTGCTGAGGTAGATAGCCTTACCCGTCAAGTATGATATTGACCACTGTTGAAATGTAGTATCCTGCCAATCATGATTAAATCAAACTAGTACTGCCACATCTTAATAAAGAAATATGCTGCCTGATAAACAACAATTTTTATAGGTCGACTAAAGTACAAGAATTAATGAGTCAGTATTATTGCCCATTGTTTGCTCCACGTTCCAGAGCTCATAAAGAAATGTCAGAATAGGCAAAGTAAAATATGGTTGGGTTCAAACCATGTTTTTGTTTCAAAGTGAAAAATAAGTAGCAACCTCTACTGGCATTTATCATATTTTGCTCATCAAGCCATAGTTGGGAAAGACAAAAGATGACCTCTTTATGAGACTCCATAATCTGCTCTCTTGGATCCAGAAGCACTGAAACAACCAGAGAGAAGCTCTTGCCAAGGGCCACACTCAAAAGACCCCACCCCTAATAGACAACAAAATACATAAATATCTCTAAATTGAGAATTTTGAGGGTATGTCCAAATATGGATGAAGGAGTGAAAAGACTTGAGGGTAGGTGCATGGCCAATAGGTCTAACTGCCATATCATGTAGGAAGCCATAATAGAATTGGCCCAGAAAGATCTAGCAGATTTCTATAAAATATATTCTCAAGAGGTCACCATTCCATTAATCAGCAAAATCCCCACAGATCATTCCGGTACACTACAAAAGCACATTAATTCACTTCATTAATATTCAGGGAGAGGGACAGGGTACAAATGTTATAAATTTAAAAAGTGAGTTAGAGCAGTAGAGTCTATAGCTAATGCCATTTCGCCTTTACAGCTGTGTTCCTGAGAGTGAAATTTAGAAAGAAAAGTAAGAACCCAATAACAAAAACGTTTATGCCAACTAAAGGCGAATTGCACAAAATGCAATGCTGTATTACGCCTACTAATTTTCAAAGAATTAAAAACTTACATTTAGCAGCATTTATCTTGATGCATTATTACATTCTGAAAACGTCTAAGAAAAATTAAAGCTTGTGAAGACCACATAGTGATATAAGACATGGGCCATGATCAAATATCAATGCTGAGCCAGACAAGGCTTATCAACCACTGATGAGCTTAAACAAATGTTGAAATCATGGATGAAATAATTAGAAGTTGTGTCTAACACAGAACTCCTTAAGATACTGGAATATCACTTGTTATTTCCACCTTTGGTCCAAAGACCCTGTAAAAGGTGTGACTATAATAAGTATAACACTTTATATACCCCAGGATGGCTGTAGTCTGCAATATCAAGCAGGGAATACTGAGATACCAGAATACTACAGTCAAAATATTGAGTACAAAAATATTTTGGCTATGATATTCTGGGATCCGACAATCCCTAATCATTATTCTGTACCTGCATCCCTAGGTTTCAAGACCAAACCCAGCAAAATGTCAACAGCACACGGTCTGGTGTACCTTATAAAAGGCAAACCACATTTAAATAATGCTATGAAAAAACAGCCCTGGTGGAAAAATCACATATTTACATATAGTGGCTGAAGTTGCACAGAAAGATGAAAAGGCCTGCTGGGTCTTTGCTCAAAATTCCAGTGTCCTCCATGCAAAACATTGAGGCAGTTCAAAACACATTTAGAAGTAACCCTTGCAGTTGAATCTAAAATTGAGATCATACAATAGTAGAGTTTCATTTATCCCTTTTTCATGCCTTGGGTTAATTTCTGCTCCTTTCCAAAGAGATGGAAAACATTTTATTGACACATGTAAATAAAGAAGCCAGTTTGTTCACCCAATGCCATAAGAAATCAATAGGAGCCCAGCACAACCTTGAGACCTTCACTGGTCTCTGGGAGATCAGTGCATAATTGACCTCCAGTACTTCAGTGTATGGAAACTACTAGAAACATAGGCAAGAACACTGTCTATGTCTGTCTAAAATTGACATATTAACTGCTCCTAAACTCTGAACAATTGCCAAAAATGGGCTGCCACATCTCACTTGAAATTAAAATCAATCAACCAGTAGATTTGTAGTGTGCTTCTTCTCACCCACATGGAATTCAGGTTCTGGCAGGGCCCAGTTGATTAGCTGAATAGCGAATAGAGATGGGGAGGACCAGAGATGAAAGGGTAACTCACTCCAAGTCTTCGGTGCTAGGTAGAAGGAGTGGGTGTGCAATTGTGTAGGGTCTTGTATGCAGAGTCAGGTGCTTCAACTGACATCTCTGTACAGGGAGCCAGTGAAGTTCGATGAGGTAGGGGGTGATGTGGGTTCATCTAGGGAGATCCAAGGAGAGTTTGGCTGCGGCATTCTGGATGGTCTGTAGTCTGTAGTCATTGGAGAAGGTCAGTTGCGACCATGCGTAGAGAGTGTTGCCAAAGTCCAGTCAGCTGGAGATGAGGGCCTGGCTGATGGTGCAATAGTGCATCTTAAACTTTGGGGTAGCCATTTGAATATCTTACAAAGCACACAGAAGATGAAGAAGTGGGAGGAAGAGATGGAGTTGATCCGAATTGTCATTTTTAGCTTGTTGTCCAGAATGATGCGTGGGTTTCTAGAGTGGTCAGTGGGGGTAGGAATAGGTCTGAGTGCTGACAGCCACCAGGATGCCACCCATGGCGAGCTTTTGTTTCCAAAGATCAGTACCTCTGTCTTCAGGCAGTTGTCCTTTAGCAATGTCTGTCATGCAGTTGTGGAAGCTGCTCTTATGTCGGTGGTGTCTTCGGAGAGGGAGAAGGAGAGGGAGAGGATGAGTTGTGTGTCGTTGGCATAGGATATAATGTTGAGTCAGTGGGCTTGGACAATGCTGGCCAGAGGTGTCATAAATATATGTTGAAGAGGGTGTGGCTGAGCAAGGATCCTTGGGATACTCAACAGATGACTTTCTTGAGTTCAGAGGTGAAGTGAGGAAGGCAAATATTTTGTGTTCTTCCAGTGAGGAAAGAGGCAATCTATCTGAGAGTGCTCCTTGGATACCTACATTGTGCAGCCTTGTGATGAGTGTGTGGTGCGAGATCATATCGAAGGCTACCAGGATGTCTAGGAGGAACAGAGCCACAGTCTCTCCTCGGTCAAGTAGGGCTCTAATGTCATCAGTAGGCGCAAAGAGGGCTGTCTTGGTGCTGTGGTTGCAGCAGAATTTGGATTTGGGGGAGTTACGTAGGAGGTCCTGTTCCAGATGTGAGAATGTTGGTTGATTGGCTAGGAACGGGAGTTGGGAGATCAGTCAGTAGTTAAGTTTGTGGGAGTCTGCCGATGGTTTCTTTAGTAGGGCGTTGACTTCTGCTTGACTCAGGTCCTGAGGGAATGTGGTCATGGGAATAGAGGTATTGAACAAGGCAGTAAGTACGTGGCTAATTCTTGCTTTGTATAGGCTGTGGGGCAAGTTGGCTTAATTGCGTTAATCAGATGTCTGTAGTGGTAGCGGGGTTGTTGTGTTGTTTAAAGAAGTCAATGGCCTTTGGGTGAGGAATGAAGTTTCTGTAGATGTTAGCGATCTTTTCATGGAAGCAGTTTGCACGGTTGTCGCAGAGTTCCTGTGAGGGTGCAATGTTGTTTGTTGCAGCTGAGGGGTTGGAGAATTCCTTGACAATGCTGAAGAGTTATTTGCTATTATTGAAGCTTTTTTCCCTGAGTGAGGCTAAGTCCTTTTTCTCGATTCCCTCAACTTTCTGTGGTAGAGATTGAGGGCTGGCTTGAAGGCGGTCTTGTCAGTCATGTCCTTGCTGGTGTGTCATCTTCTTTCCAGTTTGTTAAAGTGTTGTTTAGCAGTTCTGAGGTCTTTAGAGTACCAGAAAGCCTGCTTGGTGGACCTTCTGTGGGTGTTGTTGCCAATGGGAGTGACACTGTTGGCACAGTTAGTGATCCAATTGTTGAAGTTTCGGATGTTCTGGTCTAGGTTGTTGGAGGCGATGGGGTAGGTAGTATTGAGGCCATTGGTCCATTTGTCCTTTGAGACTTTGCTCCAAATTGGGTGGTGGCATTGAGCAGACTGGTAGACAGAGGTCCATGAGATAATGATGTTGAAGTGGATGATAGAATGGCCTGTCCAAGTGAGTTCCTTGGTGTGGCTGTAAATGACGCAGTCGTTGGAGGTGACGATGGTGTCTGGTGTGTGTCATGCGGTATGGTGCGTTCATTGACCATTTGGGTGAGTCCAATGTTTTCATGTTGTCGAGGAGGTTGGTAATGTTGGTGGCATTGTGGTTGTCGAGATGGAAGTGAAAGTCACCAAGGAAAATGCAGTTGTTGGAGTCTATGGCGAGGGGGCAATGAAGTCTGCGAAGTTGCAGAAGGGTGGACGTGGTCCTGGAGGATGGTAGGTGAAAGTGCCCCTGATGGACTTTTTTGCTGTCTGTTTAGAGTTGGAAGTTGAGGTGTTCCATTGCTGGGGTGATGTTTTCATTTGTGGTGGTTAATTGGATGGATCTCTTGTGTATGATGGCAATCCCTCAGCCAGGCTTGTTGATGCAGTCGCAGTGAGTGATCTTGTATCCCTCTGGTATTGCTGAGACGATGTCGAGAGCGGAAGTGGAGTTGAGCCAGGTCTCAGTTAAGAATAGGACATCAGTGTGAGGGTGGTAATGAGGTTCCAAATTTCAGTGGTGTGTTAGCATAGTGAGCATGTGTTTGAGAAGGATGCATGCAAGTTGATGTTTTTGTTCAGGTGGGATCTGTGGTGTGTTCAGGGTGGGGCTGGTCAGTGGGCTGGTGTACGTAATATAGCACATGAAGAGGCAGTAAGTGCAGGTTAAAGATTACACTGTGGAGTGTTCTGGAGGATAACTTTTTCCAGATGGTTTTAGATCAAATCAAATCAAATCATTAACATTTATAAAGCGCGCTACTCACCCGTGCGGGTCTCAAGGCGCTAGGGGAAAAAGGGGGGGTTATTGCTGTTCAAACAGCCAGGTCTTTAGGAGTCTCCGGAAAGCGGAGTGGTCCTGGGTGGTCCTGAGGCTGGTGGGGAGGGAGTTCCAGGTCTTGGCCGCCAGGAAGGAGAAAGATCTCCCACCCGCCGTGGAGCGGCAGATGCGAGGGACAGCAGCGAGTGCTAGGCCAGAGGAGCGGAGGAGGCGGGTGGGGACGTAGAAGCTGAGGCGTCTGTTGAGGTATTCCGGTCCCTTGTCGTAGAGGGCTTTGTGTGCGTGGGTGAGAAGTCGGAAGGTGATCCTTTTGCTGACAGGGAGCCAATGCAGGTGTCTCAGGTGTGCGGAGATGTGGCTGCTGCGGGGTATGTCGAGGATGAGGCGGGCCGAGGCGTTTTGAATGCGTTGCAGGCGATTTTGGAGTTTGGCTGTGGTCCCGGCGTAGAGGGTGTTGCCGTAGTCCAGGCGGCTCGTGACGAGGGAGTGGGTCACGGTTTTTCTGGTGTCGGCGGGGATCCAGCGGAAGATCTTGCGTAGCATGCGGAGGGTGAGGAACCAGGCGGAGGACACGGCGTTGACTTGCTTGGTCATGGTGAGAAGAGGGTCCAAGATGAAGCCGAGGTTGCGGGCGTGGTCTGTGGGGGTCGGTGCGGTGCCGAGGGCCGTGGGCCACCAGGAGTCGTCCCAGGCGGACGGGGTGTTGCCGAGGATGAGGACTTCCATTTTTTCAGAGTTCAGCTTTAGGCGGCTGAGCCTCATCCAATCTGCGACGTCCTTCATACCCTCTTGTAGGTTGGTCTTGGCGCTGGCGGGGTCCTTGGTGAGGGAGAGTATAAGTTGGGTGTCGTCGGCGTAGGAGGTGATGATGATGTCGTGCTTGCGTACGATGTTGGCGAGGGGGCTCATGTAGACATTGAAGAGTGTCGGGCTGAGTGATGAGCCTTGTGGTACGCCGCAGATGATCTCGGTGGGTTCTGAGCGAAACGGAGGGAGGTAAACTCTTTGGGAACGGTTTGAGAGGAAGGAGGCGATCCAGTCCAGGGCCTGGCCTTGGATCCCGGTGGAGCGGAGGCGGGTGATTAGGGTGCGGTGACAGACGGTGTCAAAGGCAGCCGAGAGGTCGAGCAGAATGAGGGCGACTGTTTCACCGTTGTCCATCAGGGTTCTGATGTTGTCAGTGACTGAGATGAGGGCGCTTTCAGTGCTGTGGTTGGTTCGGAATCCGGTTTGTGAGGGGTCGAGCAGGTTGTTGTCTTCCAGGAAGGTGGTCAGCTGTTTGTTGACGGTCTTCTCTATTACTTTGGCTGGGAAAGGCAGAAGAGAGATGGGGCGGAAGTTTTTTAGGTCGGTCGGGTCAGCCGTAGGTTTCTTTAGTAGGGCGTTGACTTCGGCGTGTTTCCAGCATTCGGGGAAGGTAGCAGAAGAAAAAGAAGAGTTGATGACGGTCTGGAGGTGCGGGGCGATGATGTCGTCAGCTTTGTTAAAGATGAAGTGCGGGCTGGGGTCCAAAGGGGCGCCGGAGTGGATAGAGTTCATGATGGATTTGGTTTCTTCCGTGTTGATGTGGGACCAGTTGTTGAGGGTGATGGCCGTGGATGCCGGTTCGGTGGTGTATGGTTGGGTCTGGTGTCCGAAGCTGTCGTGGAGGTCGCTAATCTTGCGATGGAAGAAAGTGGCGAGGGATTCGCACAGATCCTGTGAGGGCGTGACGGCGTTGGCGCTGGGGTTGGAGAACTCCTTGGCGATGCTGAAGAGTTCTCTGCTGTTGTGTCTGTTTTTGTCCAGTCTGTCGGTGAAAAAGTTCCTTTTGGCAGCGCGGATCAGGTGGTGGTGTTCGCGGGTAGCGTTCTTGAGGGCGCTCATGTTGTCAGTGGTGCGGTTCTTGCGCCAGGCTTTCTCAAGGGCGCGACAAGTTTTCTTTGATTCTTTGAGGGTGTCAGAGAACCAGAGAGGTTTTTTGGTGTTGGTCTGTCGATGCGTGCGTTTGAGGGGAGCAAGGATGTCTGCGCAGTTGGAGATCCAGTTTGTGAGGTTGAGGGCTGTGTCGTTGGGGTCGGTGGTGAGGGTGGGTTGGTTGGCGGCGAGTGCGGAGAAGAGTTGCTCTTCGGGGATCTTGTTCCACTGTCGACGAGGGATGGGTTGGGTGCGGAGGTGGCGGGTCTCGCGTCGGAATGTGAAGTGGACGCAGCTGTGGTCGGTCCAGTGTAGGGCGGAGGCGTGGCTGAAGAAGACGTGTTTGCTGGCGGAGAAGATGGGGTCAAGCGTGTGTCCGGCGATGTGGGTGGCGGTGTTCACCAGTTGTTTGAGGCCGAGGTTGGCGAGGTTGTCGAGCAGGGTGGTGGTGTTGGGGTCGTTGTTTTGTTCCAGATGGAAGTTGAGGTCACCTAGGAGGATGTAGTCCGGCGAGGCGAGGGTGTGCGGGGAGATGAAGTCGGCGATGGAGTCGCTGAAAGGGCGCGTGGCCCGGGAGGACGGTAGACGAGGGATCCTCTGAGGGTGGTCCTCGGATCGGTGCGAATCTGAAAATGTAGGTGTTCAGCAGCGAGAGGGGTGTCTTCGGTGGAGGTGGTGACGCTGATGAAGTCTTTGAAGACGATGGCGATACCTCCTCCTACCTGGTTGGTGCGGTCTTTTCTGGAGATCTTGTAGCCTTCGGGGATGGCAGTGGCGATGTCAGGGGCCGAGGAGGCGTTCATCCATGTCTCCGTGATGAAGGCGACGTCCGGTGCTATGGAGTCCAGGAGGTCCCAGAGTTCAATGGCGTGTTTGTGGACGGAGCGAGCGTTGACTAGGATGCACTTGAGGTGGTTGATGGTGCGTGGACTTGTGGTCGTGGTTGTTGCGTGGTGGAAGGTGCGTTTGCAGGAGTTGCAGGCGAAGGGTCCATGGGTGCGTTTGGGGTGAGCTTGGAAGCAGGTGTTGGAGCGTCCTGGGTTGAGGGCGTGGAGGGTGGTGGGGTCGTAGCGGGTCAGCGGGGCTTGGGAGAGCTGGGGACCAGGGGTCGTGGTGCTGGGCGGGTGCCAGGCGCGGATGGGCGCAGACGGACGCAGACGGGCTTGCCTCTGGCGCGCCAGTGGCGCGGTCGTGCAGCGGCCGCCATATGAGGTAGGGGAGGGGAGGGGTCAGGTGGGGGCGAATGGGAGCTGGGGGGCGGGGCGTGCAGGAGATCGCGGCGGGAAAGCGCGAGGGAGGGGGGGACAGGTAGAGTGAGAAGAGCTGGGGGAGGGGGTTTAAGGGTGGAGGGGGGTGAGTGTTAGGAGGTTTAGGAGATAAGGGAGAAAGATAGGAGTAGGGTTGAGAAGATAGGGGAGGGGGGGTTGTAGAGGTGGGTGAGGGTGAGAGGTAGAGTGAGAGGATAGGAAGATAGGTAATAGAGGGGGTGAGGGAGGGGGGAGAGATAGAGAAATAGATAGAGAAAATAGATAGGGAAATCGATAGATAGGGAAATAGATAGAGAGATAGGAAGATAGGAGGAGGTGGAGAGTGAGGGAGTTAGATAGTGGGATAGAGAGATAGAGAGATAGGTAGATAGGAGGAGTGAGGGAGGTAGATAGTGAACGGGTTAGATAGGAGAGATAGAGAGGGGGATGCGAGTGGGGGAGGGGGATGAGGCAGGAGCAGGAGGGCAGGCGCGGGGAGAAGAGGACGGAGGAGGCAGAAGAGCCGAAGACAAGAAGAACAGAAGACAAGAAGAACAGAAGAACAGAAAAACAGAAGACTGGAAGGAGAGAAGAAAGGAAGATCAGAAGACCAGAAGGAGAGAAGAAAGGAAGACCGGAAGAACACAGAAGAACATAGAAGAACACAGAAGAACACAGAAGAAGATACAGAAAAACGAAGAACAGAGGGCAGAAGACCACAGAAGAAGATGAGGAAGAAGAGAAGAAGAGTGAAGACGGGGGAAAGAAGAGTACAGAAGAAGATTACAGACGAGGAGCGAGGAGGAAGAACAGAAGAACAGAGAAGAAGAAAAGAAGAAAAGAAGAAAAGAAGCAGGAGCAGGAGAGAGGGTGAGTAGCGAGGGGCTGGGAGGGGGGGGTACTTACTGTGAGGTGGGTCTCAGGAACTCAGGAACTCAGGAACCTGGAGGAGCTGCAGCGGCAGGGGGAGCGACCTACCCTTGGGTCAAGGGTCGCTACCACTGTCGCGCAGCGGCCGCCATATGAGGTAGGAGGGGGGGGAGGGGTCAGGTGGGGGCGAATGGGAGCTGGGGGACGGGGGCGTGCAGGAGGTCGCGGCGGGAAAGCGCGAGGGAGGGGGGGGACAGGTAGAGTGAGAAGAGCTGGGGGAGGGGGGTTTATGGGTGGAGGGGGGTGAGTGTTAGGAGGTTTAGGAGATAAGGGAGAAAGATAGGAGTAGGGTTGAGAAGATAGGGAAGGGGGGGTTGTAGAGGTGGGTGAGGGTGAGATGTAGAGTGAGAGGATAGGAAGATAGGTAATAGAGGGGGTGAGGGAGGGGGGAGAGATAGAGAAATAGATAGAGAAAATAGATAGGGAAATCGATAGATAGGGAAATAGATAGAGAGATAGGAAGATAGGAGGAGGTGGAGAGTGAGGGAGTTAGATAGTGGGATAGAGAGATAGAGAGATAGGTAGATAGGAGGAGTGAGGGAGGTAGATAGTGAACGGGTTAGATAGGAGAGATAGAGAGGGGGATGTGAGTGGGGGAGGGGGATGAGACAGGAGCAGGAGGGCAGGCGCGGGGAGAAGAGGACGGAGGAGGCAGAAGAGCCGAAGACAAGAAGAACAGAAGAACAGAAGACCGGAAGGAGAGAAGAAAGGAAGATCAGAAGACCGGAAGGAGAGAAGAAAGGAAGACCGGAAGAACACAGAAGAACATAGAAGAACACAGAAGAACACAGAAGAACACAGAAGAAGATACAGAAAAACGAAGAACAGAGGGCAGAAGACCACAGAAGAAGATGAGGAAGAAGAGAAGAAGAGTGAAGGCGGGGGAAAGAAGAGTACAGAAGAAGATTACAGACGAGGAGCGAGGAGGAAGAACAGAAGAACAGAGAAGAAGAAAAGAAGAAAAGAAGCAGGAACAGGAGAGAGGGTGAGTAGCGCGGGGCAGAGCGAGGGGCTGGGAGGGGGGGTACTTACTGTGAGGTGGGTCTCAGGAACTCAGGAACTCAGGAACCTTGAGGAGCTGCAGCGGCAGGGGGAGCGACCTACCCTTGGGTCAAGGGTCGCTACCACTGTCGCACAGCGGCCGCCATATGAGGTAGGAGGGGGGGGAGGGGTCAGGTGGGGGCGAATGGGAGCTGGGGGGTGGGGGCGTGCAGGAGGTCACGGCGGGAAAGCGCGAGGGAGGGGGGGGACAGGTAGAGTGAGAAGAGCTGGGGGAGGGGGGTTTAAGGGTGGAGGGGGTGAGTGTTAGGAGGTTTAGGAGATAAGGGAGAAAGATAGGAGTAGGGTTGAGAAGATAGGGGAGGGGGGGTTGTAGAGGTGGGTGAGGGTGAGAGGTAGAGTGAGAGGATAGGAAGATAGGTAATAGAGGGGGTGAGGGAGGGGGGGAGAGATAGAGAAATAGATAGAGAAAATAGATAGGGAAATCGATAGATAGGGAAATAGATAGAGAGATAGGAAGATAGGAGGAGGTGGAGAGTTAGGGAGTTAGATAGTGGGATAGAGAGATAGAGAGATAGGTAGATAGGAGGAGTGAGGGAGGTAGATAGTGAACGGGTTAGATAGGAGAGATAGAGAGGGGGATGCGAGTGGGGGAGGGGGATGAGGCAGGAGCAGGAGGGCAGGCGCGGGGAGAAGAGGACGGAGGAGGCAGAAGAGCCGAAGACAAGAAGAATAGAAGACAAGAAGAACAGAAGAACAGAAGACCGGAAGGAGAGAAGAAAGGAAGATCAGAAGACCGGAAGGAGAGAAGAAAGGAAGACCGGAAGAACACAGAAGAACATAGAAGAACACAGAAGAACACAGAAGAACACAGAAGAAGATACAGAAAAACGAAGAACAGAGGGCAGAAGACCACAGAAGAAGATGAGGAAGAAGAGAAGAAGAGTGAAGACGGGGGAAAGAAGAGTACAGAAGAAGATTACAGACGAGGAGCGAGGAGGAAGAACAGAAGAACAGAGAAGAAGAAAAGAAGAAAAGAAACAGGAGCAGGAGAGAGGGTGAGTAGCGCGGGGCAGAGCGAGGGGCTGGGGGGGGGGTACATACTGTGAGGTGGGTCTCAGGAACTCAGGAACCTGGAGGAGCTGCAGCGGCAGGGGGAGCGACCTACCCTTTTAGAGACATGGAACACATTAGATCCCCCAGATATAGGAAATTAAAAATGGAATCCTGCTGCAGAAAAATGGAGCAAATAATCATGGACATAAAAGCATAAAAATGGACGATTAATGTAGTGACAAATAAGGGACAAATGCATTGTGATGCATCCAGCTCAAATCAAGGTCTCCTTATAAATTGTCTAAGCTGGAAATCATAGGCAAAGAGTTTAACACCATCTGGAAGTGGGAACTTCAAACAGGATATAGTGGAAAAACAACCATCTTGTGTAGGAATAGATTTAGGGACAGCCATGAATACACCTTGAGGAGAATGGCATCTTCCAAGCATGAGAAGAGCCCCCTGCTTGACATCCTGTCTCTTTCATATTCTTGCACTTCATTAGCCATTTTCTAAGGCTGGTGCTGTCCTTGAACTGCAGAAGAACTCTCTTAGTATGTTTTGGCAGTTCTGCTGCCAAGGTTGCCGAGTAGCATGGGAAAAACTCCTCTTCACACACCAAGCTTGAGGGCCAAAGATGCGCTACTTTCTACTCCATGAAAATGAGGCTATGCGGACATACCATTTCCATTGCCCTTGGTTAGTTCTAGTCCCTGATGTAACACTTTGTGATTTGATGTTGCTCTGAATGCACCACTCTGTTTTTGTCACATTTTGCATAAGTCTCTATTCAGCAAAAGGAATATATAGACATCAGACAAGACGTATTATTGTAAATCGAACAGTGAAAGGCAGTAAAGAGAAAATGTTCCATTGACTGGGACCCAGAGATGCACTATTCCTCCTTGAATGAATCTGCATGGGTCCTCATCTAGGGCCAGTAGAATTGGGTGACCACTTGGTCAAAGGTCAATGCCTGTCTCAGATGTCCTGGCTAAGAAATATCATGAGCCAACTCCAGTAAGAAGGCCATGACACACTAGGGGGCCACTAACACACGGTTGACTCAGGCTCAGAGACCTTAGGCTCCATATATAGGAGACCATTCTGCCAATAAATGGAGTGATCCCGGAGGTGTTGGCAGCTGCCTGAGACTCAGTCTGCCACTGTAGAATGGACTCTAATCGGAACAGTCTTTTTTCAGTTTGCCACCAGGCTAACCCACAGAAGCACACCAGGATAGCAATGTCTTACCCTGTAGGTTCCGGGGCATCTCCTTCAGGATTCTCCTGGACAGTGGGAATCTTTAGAATGGGTTTCCCTTGCCTCTTACTCTTCTTCTACTAGGCAGGGACCTAGGCTATTTTTTTCAAGGTCCATGTCCTTTGGCCCCACTTCTCTGTGTGGTCATATGCCCTCACTCAGGTAACCCTAACATCTCCAAGTCAAACCTCAGCTTCACTTCCTTCCAGATGGTGTGCTCAAGATAATTTCCTCACAGACATTCAACAGGTATTGCTGGCATGCAGCTATGTATAAGGAATGTGAGACCCCCTCAGTCCTGTTACAAATGAACTAGAATCTCTGGACAGTGACACACCTGGTTGTCAGTCACAAACTGATGGACTGCATTAGGGACCACCAGCTCTGAAGACACCAGATGACACCTGACAGTTGTTACACTGGCTCCTGTGTCTCACTGAGCTCCTCACTCTACCTGTGATGGTGAGCCAATGCCTGCACGTTTTTGTATTGTCAAGACTGTGAGTCTTAGGCACCATCTCCTTGTCACCCAGGGTCTCTTGAGTAACCTCTATACTCCTCCCAAGGTAAACTGGGGCAGCCTCCTCCATCAGCACTATATGTGTAATTCCTCACATAGGCCCACCACTGAGGAGCTGCGTCGTCTGCCAGCTTGTCATTCATCCATCTCTGCAGGGCTAGGCTGTAGGAAAACACACCGCTGTCATCCCTGGACAAAGCATGGGACCTCACTCCTATGTGTCTCCCTGTTCTTTTAGCTTTGGGGCTATTACCAGGTCATTTTGTTCTTCCTTCTCTATCTCATCCTCATCTCCTACTTCATCCTCCTCCTGTCCCTGTGATGTAGATGGCAACATACAGACCTCTTACCACGCTCTGGTGGCTATCTGGTTATCTAGTTTTTCTGAGACTTTTGCTAGTTTCAGCCCTCTCTCCTTACACAAACTTTTCAGCAATGCCACAGTGAAGCTTTCAAAAATCAACTCTCATTTTTGAAAAAATCACTGGTAAATAACATGATAGGATAGGATAAAGTGAAATTTAGGGAAAAGAGAAAAATGCCCAAATACAAATAAAGAAGAATTAAAAAAAATGTAATATTAATTTTGATATCAGATTATACAAGGGATTTTTGGTGTTACAGAAATCACTGAGTGGCAATAAAAAAACATAAGTACTGAATCATGCCACTGAACACCAATGTAAGAAACTGGACTAAAAGTTGAGAGCTCACCTCAAATAATAAACACAGTCCTTGTTGACCTATGCTTAACACAGTGGTAGATTGGCACAAAAAATCAGGCGTAACTTAGAGGCAAGGTGTAAAGTATTTATGCAGCATTCAAACAGCAATAAAGTGAAAACAACACACAAGAAAAATCACAAACCAATTTAGAAAATTGAGTAAAATAAAAAATATTAAAATTACACCAATATGACAGACAGACAATAAGTAGAACCGTAGATATGAATTCTTAAAGTCTGAAGTAAGATCAGGCCACAAAGTTCAAAGTGCCTGTTAGAAATTTGGTCTGTAGTTGGCAGAGGTGTACACCCTGTCCAAGTAAAAACCACAAATCTAGTCAGGGTAAGAGAGATACACACCCTAAATTAACTTGTACTCACCCTCTTGGTAGCTTGGCACAGAGTAGTCAGGCTTAACATAAGAGGCAATGTGTAAAGTATTTGTGCAACACTTAAATTACTTTAACTCAGTGAAATACAACACAAAAAGACTCTTCATCAGTTTAGAAAAATAGAGAGTATCTGAGTAAAATAAGACCAAAACAACAAAAATCCAATAAGTAGAACCGGAAATATGAATTTTTAAACAAAAAACTGAAATGTGCTTTAAAGTCAATAGCACAAAAACATTACTTGAGGTCACTCTGGACCAAGGTATAGCCAAAGTTCAGGCCGACTCCGATGGAGGGCAGGATGGCTACAGGACCATATGGTCTGCTGAAAAAGTACCTTGGATGGAGCAAGCACTGGTGTCAAAGATTCAGGGTTTCAGTTCCGATTCATAGTCTGGTCCCCATTTGTGTAGAACCCCTTTTGATGCAGGTGATGTGCGAATGTTGAGCCGCGCAGCAATAGCCTTGGATCTGCAATTGAACCTCACAGTCAGGCCCCATGGCATCATTGAATCAGAAATGCATTGGTGTCGAAGGGCACTATGTTGGACCACGATGCATCAATTTGTGAAGAAAAATAGCTGCAGGTTCAACTCTCAAGGCTTTGGACTGGATTGGCACCTGTTGGCAGGGCAAAACTCACCACAATGGCAAAGTCCAGCAGCTGAAGCAGGGTTGAGGAAAGTCTCAAATGGCCCTGAGGCAAGCCAGCAAGCCCTTGGAGTCACTTGGGGGCATATTTATCCTTATTTTGCGCCAAATTTGCGTAATTGTTGTTTTACACAAATTTGGTGCAAAACAATCTCCATATTTATATTTTGGTGCTAGACCCATCTAGCGGCAGTTTTTAGAGTTAAAGTCATTTTGTGGACATGAAACCTACTTTCTGTCAATAAGATGGAAAGTATGCGTTCCCATGCAAAAAATGACTATGGCCTTTGCTCCATATTTATCCCCGTGCTAAAATCACACACGGGGAGGAGGGGTCAAATAATGGTGCAAAGCTTGCTTTGCACCATTATTTAATGCCTAGGCCAGGCGTTAGGGGACCTGTGGGCCTATTTCCATGGTAGAACACATGGAATAACCCCACAGGTGCTCGCCCCAGGTACACCCCCACCCACACCAGAGGGACAACGGAGGATGGGGGACCCCATCCCAGGGGAGTGTATGTAAGTACAGGTAAGTATTTTTCTTAAAGTGTAATTGGGGCCCTAAAGTGGGGCCCCCTACATGGCACTGGGTGCAATGGCCATGCCCAGGGAACTCTGGTCCCCTGTGCTGGCCATTGGGGTGGTGGTCATGACTCCTGTCTTTTCTGAGACAGGAGTCCTATGGTATGGATGGTTTTGCATCAGAAAATGACGCTAGGCTGGTTAGAGTCATTTTCTTTTACTCTAACCTGCCTAAATTCATTTTTTGGTGCAAAACGCCCTTCTTCCATATCGCCAGCCCACCCAGCTTGTGTCATTTTTTTTTTTTCGTTAGCCTACCCTTTGCACCGGCTTGCACCATTCCATAAATATGGTGCCCAGCTGGTGCTCAGAAATGGTGCAAGCCGGTACTAAACTTTTTGGTGCAAAACTGCTTTAGTGCAGTTTTGCACCAAAAATTATTAATCAGGGCCTTGGTTCTTGTGAGGACGTAGAGAGTTAAGTGCAGTGCTTCTCACTCCCAGACAAGAGGCAGCAGACCAATACAGCAATGCAGTTGAACAGAGTGGCAGTCCGACCTGATAGCACAGCAGTCCTTCCTGGCACAATGTCCTCAGATTCAGATGTGTAGTGATTCAGTGGGGTTTGGGGTCCAGTACTTATACCCAGTTGAGCCTTTTCAAGTGAGGGAGATGTCAAAGATAGGCCTTTGAAGTGCACAAGGTCCCGGTCCTTCCTTCCCTGGCTCCAGACACTCTTTAGGGGATTATGTAGCTCTTTGTGTGAGGACAGGCACAGTTTTATTCAGGTGCAAGTGTCAGCTTCTCACTCCCATCAAGCCCAGTTAGGCCCATCAGCCTGGTGATGGGCCATCAGGATGAAAATGTCACGCCCCATCTCCCTTTGTGTTTGACTGTCTGGAGGGAATGCACAAAGCCCAGCTGTCACCCAGATGTGTATTTAGAGACAGGTAGAGGCACAGCATGGTTAATTAAGACAGTGTCAACTTCCTAACAGTGGCATTTTCAGACTTCCAATTTAAAATCTGACTTCACCATATGTTGTGTCCTTAAATTGTGAACCCAGAGACACCAAACTCCACATTTCTATATTTTCATACTTGGAAATTTCACTTAAAGACTGTTTCAAGGTATGCCCAATGTTAACCTATGGGAGAGATAGGCCTTGCAGTGGTAAAAACAAGTTAATTTTTTTTTCACTACCAGAACATGTTAGACTTAAAAGTACATGTCCAACTTTTTAAATAGACTGCACCATGCAATTGGATCTAGCTAGGACTTACCTTAGGGGGTGACTTATGTGTAATAAAAAGGAAGGTCTGGGCCTGGTCAGTGGGTGCACTTGCTAGGTGGAACTGGCAGTTTAAAACTGCACACACAGACTCTGCAGTGGCAGGCTTGGGACATGTTTAAAGGGCTGCTGCAGTGGGTAGTGCAATCAATGCCTCAGGCGTACTAGTAGCTTTCAATTTACAGGCACTGGGTACATATAGTGCACTTTACAAGGGACCTACAAGTAAATTAAATATATCAATTTTGGTTAAACCAATGTTTTAATGTTTAAAGTTAAGAGCCCCTGCACTTTAGCGCTGGTTAGCAGTGGTAAAGTGCTCAGAATCCTGAAGCCAGCAAAAATGAATTCAGAAAAAGTGGAGGGAAAAGGCAAAAAGTCTGGGGATGACCCTGCAGAGAGGGCCATTTCCAACAGTGCCTACCACAGTTACCTGGTCATGCTAGAATTGGTCAAAGTCAGAAGATAAGGCAGACCATGATGGAGTGCGGGTCAGATACAGGGATCAGGTTTGTCCTAGTGGAGAGTTCACCTTCAGACTTAGAAACTTTTCTGGCAAACAAGATGTTGTTACACATCATCACCATTACAAAACAAAATAAAATGATGGACGGAGTGTTGAAACTTTTCAAACACTCACCCCCAGTCACAGATCTGGGTTTAATCCATCGTTATTTTGCTCGCCACGTTACCCCAGTTTGGACCCAGTCATATGCAAATCAGTCTTGACCCTGTTTCCCATGGGAACAGTCCAGCCCGAACTGCTAGGCCAAGTCCTCCCTGGACAGGAAACAAGCATCCTGGGACTGGTTTCAGGGTATCACCCTTCATCAGCCAGGCTAGCTTTAATCCAGTGGCGCAGCGAGCAAGGGACCCACATCTGGGCATAACCCTGCCACTTAGGGAACACAAAGCAACATCACAAAACAAAATAAAATGATGGACGGAGTGTTGAAACTTTTCAAACACTCACCCCCAGTCACAGATCTGGGTTTAATCCATCGTTATTTTGCTTGCCGCGTCACCCCAGTTTGGACCCAGCCATATGCAAATCAGCCCTGACCCTGTTCCCCATGGGAACAGTCCAACCCGAACTGCTAGGCCAAGTTCTCCCTGGACAGGAAAAAAGCATCCTGGGACCGGTTTCAGGGTATCACCCTTCATCAGCCAGGCTAGCTTGATTCCAGTGGCGCAGCAAGCAAGGGGCCCACATCTGGGCATAACCCTGACACTTAGGGCGCACAAAGCAACGTCACAAACCAAAATAAAATGATGGACGGAGTGTTGAAACTTTTCAAACACTCTCCCCCAGTCACAGATCTGGGTTTAATCCATCAATATTTTGCTCGCCACGTCACCCCAGTTTGGACCCAGCCATATGCAAATCAGTCTTGACCCTGTTCTCCATGGGAACAGTCCAGCCCAAACTGATAGGCCTAGCCCGCCCTGGACATGAAACTAGCATCCTGGGACCGGTTTCAGGGTATCACCCTTCATCAGCCAGGCTAGCTTGAATCCAGTGGCGCAGCGAGCAAGGGACCCACGTCTGGGCATAGCCCTGCCAATTAGGGCGCACAAAGCAACATAACAAAGCAAAATAAAATGATGGACGGAGTGTTGAAACTTTTCAAACACTCACCCCCTGTCACAGATCTGGGTTTAATCCATTGTTATTTTGCTCGCCACGTCACCCCAGTTTGGATCCAGCCATATGCAAATCAGTCTTGACCCTGTTCCCCATAGGAACAGTCCAGCCTGAACTGCTAGGCCAAGTCCTCCCTGGACAGGATACAAACATCCTGGGACCGCGGATCCAAAACAGTCTTAAAAAAAACACCCATTCATACACAAAAACCTTTCAGGGTTAGAGTGATGCATAAATTATGCAAAAACGAAGAGCAAACTCTGGGTAGCTCTCAAGCAAGGCCCGGCAGCCAACTACCAACAGGCACCCACCCCATGGCTTGCCAAGCCTTCATTCTTGTGAGGTGGGAGGATGGCCCATCCCTGATATTTAAGCAAACCTGGAGGGAGACAGGCAGTCCCCCCTCCCTGAGGCAATTATGGCCCAGGGGGCCCCATCCTCCGGGGGCTTTGCCCATTACTAAAAGGGGATGGGGCCAAGCGCCACCTCCCTCCCTGGGCCAATTATTCACCATGGGGACTCAATCCCCAGGGACCTGGCCAATCAGGGAAAGAGGAGGGGGGCCACCTGGTAGCCCTCCTTGGGCTGACTTCTGCTCCAGGCACCCATTGGCCCTGCCAATTATTAAAAGGGGAGAGGGGCCACAGTGTTCCCCCTCCCCAGGCTGATTTTGTGCCCAGATACCCAACAACCTGCGGCCTAGCCAATTAGTGCCAGGGAGAGGGTCTTTGCTCCCGCACGTAGAGAGGAGCAAAAAATGCTGCTTCCTGCAGGTGGGAGCAATTCTTTCAGCTGTTGATGAAACGTTTGCTCCCAGCCCCTGGCAGTGGACGTAATTTTTGGTTTCCTTTGGTGGAAGCTGTCAAAGCACTTGCCAAGTGACAGCAAACAGCTATGTCCTATAGGCGGGCACCACAGGACAAAGGGAGTCGGCCCTGGGGGTTAGTGGCCCCAAAAGCCATTAATTGCTACAAGAGGGGGGCCGTGTTTTTGAGGGTCTGCCCGGGGAGGTGGTGGTCCCGGGGCTGAAATTGGCCCGGAAGAGGGGCTGCGCAACCCCCTTCCCTGCTGATAATTCAGCCATGACTTGAGGCAGTAGTGGTACCTGGGACTGAAATTGGCTGGGAGGGGGCCACATGATCCCCTTTTTCTAATTCAGGCTGACCCCAGGGAGGTGGAGGTTCTGGGAGTTACTTTGGCTTGTGTTACTTTGGCCTTACTGTGGGGAGGTGGTGGTCCCCAGGGCTGTAAACGGCCTGGGGAGGGGGGAAGCGTTCTCCTCCCTTCTCAAAATCAACAGTTATATATGCCCCCGGGACCTGGCCAACCTGGGGGCTCAGTTCTAAACAAGCACAGGAGACCACACTTTTTTTTTATTTTACCTAAGATCTGCTGTGATTTTCGTGGTAAATGTTTTTTAAAAAAAAGCCTTTTGGCCCTGGCGGTGTCCCTGAGGGACCTCACCACCAGGCCTACGGGATCAGGCTATTTCTACCCTGTCTCTTTCTCTTTTTTTGGTGGGTGGGGGGGATTCGATTGAGTCAGAGTCCCAAAATGGCTGCCCACACTTCCTGGTTGAAGTGTTGGCAGCCAATCAGATCTCAGCATGATATGTGTTGGATCTGTGGAGGATCTGCATCCCTAGATAGCTACATTTCTTGTTCCGTTAATATTTCAAAAACTACTAAACAGATTTGCATCAAATCACAAAACAAGATCTTTCAGGACCAAGATGTAGCTTTCTGCCAAATTTGGTGTAATTTCGTTCAGCCGTTCAGGATGTAGTTGTGTTCAAACTCCCTATGAGAAATTGCATAATGAAAACCCTTTTTGGGAACCTTCTTTTTCTCGGCCCCTGCTTGACAAATCAACTTGAAACTTTCAAAACAGCAACTGGAGCAATTGGCATACAAGTTTTGAAAATTTCAGGAAGAGATGTCAAAAGGCGCCAAAGTTATTGGCAAAACAAAAACAGTTTGTCTTGGGGAATTAAGTCCTAATTATAACTACATATTGGTGACTGCTAGTTGGATGGATATATATATGTGTGTATATATATATATATATATGTATGTGGTTGGAATAACGTATAGTAATAAAAATTACTTTATGTTAAAAAAATCTTAGAAACTTACTGAAAAAAACAAAGGTTACAGGGACGTAACCTGCATCTTGCTGGCAGGGAAACAGAGAAAAGTTTCTCATGCAGTGAGGGTGAGCTCTTTTGATAGCTCTCCCTCACTGCAAGTGTAGTGTTCGCTGTGACTTGATGGGAGCTGTCAGCTCCTGTCAAGTCACAGCAAACAGCTATGTCCCAGGGTGGGCACCCTGGGATATAGCAGGAGCCGGCCCTAGGTGGGGGGTGGTCCCCAGGTCCCCAGGGCAATTAATGGTTCCTTGAGGGGATCACATGGTCTCCTCCAACATGGAAATAGCGCCGGCCAGGGGGTGGTCCCCGGGGATCTGCAATGGACACCCTTCATTGTGTTTACTTAAAGCACCAGGAAGGAGGCAGCCCCCAGGGTTGATGGGGGAGGCGGGCACCCCCTCCGCATTCGATTTTAATGATGCCCCTAGGAGGTGGCTGTCCTCAGGGCTGCATGGACAGGGGGCAGCCAGACCCCTGCATTATGTTTAGTTAAAGCCCTAGGGAGGTGACTGTCACCAGGGCTGCAGGGGGGCCGAGCGCACCCCTGCTTTGTATTTTATTAATGCCCTGGGGAGGTGGCACTATAACTACTTAGTGGTGAACGTCACTAGGTAAAAAAAAAATATATATATATATATTTATTTACGTCAATAGGTGTAAAAAAAAAATAATAAATACATATATATATATATATTTTTTTTTTTTTACCTAGTGGTTCGCCACTAAGTAGTTATAGTTAGGACCTAGTTTTTACAGAAAAAGCGTTTTTTTACTTGCCTTTATCTTTTTGGCTGCTTGACGAATCTTCATGAAATTTTCAAAAAAATTTGACAGTCACCTATATATACATATATTCTCTTACATCTGATTGTTACTTGGTAATCGCATATCTTCAATCATTAAAAAAATCAATGCATCAATGTTTGTGAGTAATTAGGTATCTCAAGAATCCCACCAGCTCATATGATGAAAATGTATTTAACTATTCTAGGATTTGATTATACCTGGAATCTACCTACACATCAAGAAGTCAAAACTAAACATATTCTTATCATGCCAGACACGTTCTATTTCAAAGATCAAAGATTTCAATCCATGATTTGACCCATAATTTCCATTTTGTTTTCCAATATATCATTTTGTTTTATCTATCTTATTGCTTGACTATTCTAAATAGCAGTATATTTACGAAAAAGGAATGCATCCCATTGTGCGGTGTACAGTTTGTCTGACACAGTGAAACCTGTTACAAACTTACCCATTGAGCACTACAACAATGGTTGGTGTATGTGACTATGTGACATTTTAAATGATTATCTTCCATTTGCAATCATCTCTGTACAAATCACAGGTATAGGATTATAGATAGGTATTTAATTTATATTAAATCCCAATTTATTAACTCTCTCCTTTATTTTCCTACTATGTAGAGCTTACTGATCTGACAGCAAATGCATTATATATCTCTTCAATACCTTATAGGAGACAAGTACTGGGTCTTTAAAGAAGTGACAGCAGAGCCAGGCTACCCACACAGCCTAGTGGAGTTGGGAAGTTGCCTTCCACGAGAAGGTATTGACACAGCTTTGCGCTGGGAACTAGCAGGAAAAACCTACTTTTTCAAGGGAGACCGATACTGGAGGTACAACGAGGACAAAAGAGCTGCAGATCCTGGATATCCAAAACCTATTACTATATGGAAAGGAATCCCGCCATCTCCTCAAGGAGCTTTTGTGAGCAAAGAAGGCTGTAAGTAGAACAATTAATCTATGTGTTACCGTAAAGGGAGTTTATAACTCACCAAAGATATAGTCAAATCTTTCTTGATTTAAATTGACAATCTTCTATAAAGATGACGCTACAATATGGCTTGTACAATGGAAATGTTTCCAAAGTGATCTAGAATAACCAGTCATTTAGGAAAACACCTCCACCATTGACTAGAGGAGGCTGGTGAGCTTTAAAAGTGGTGAGGTGTAATCCTTGGCTCGAATTCCAGTGATTGAGTCTGACTTCTCCTTAGCAGGTTGGAGGGTTTGGGGTTTGCTCACACTTCCTTGCGTTCAGTCTTATTCTCTTATTTATTCAGTTCATGTACTTACTCTAATTCAAACTTGCACTCACTTTTACTTACCCTGACTCACAGACTCACTCATTTACACTTTGACCCACTTAGTCTCACTCAATCTCACTTACTCTCACTCAGTTCCATTAATTTGATTCACTCAATCGCACACTGACTCCTTCAGTTTCACTCATTCTTACTCACTCATTCTTAACATAATTCACTTATTTTAACATAGTCTCCTCTCCTGATCGGCTCATTCTCCTTGATTCACTCAGTCAGACTCCTTCTGATTAACTCATTCTCACGCTGACTCACTCATTGTCATTGATGCACTCAATCACACTCATTCTGATTCATCCAATATCATTCTAACTCATACTCAGTCTTATTCATTGACAATTATTCTGACAGTATCATTCTGACTCACTCATTCTCACTCTCACTGACACAATCTCACTCATTCAACTTTACTATGACTCAGCTATTCTAACAGTCTCACTCATTATCACTCATTCTCAATCAGTCTCACTCATTCTCACTCTTACTCGCTGTCTCACCCATTTTCTTGACTCACTGTCTCACTTATTCTCTGAGTCACTAAGACTCACTGAGACTGTGTCTCATTTAGTCTCACACATTGTAACACTCAGTTACACTCACTGGCATTCTCCCTCAATTTTATTCATAATGATACTCACTCTTCCTATCACTCATTCAGACATCCCTTCACTGACACCCTCTCACTTTTACTCACACACCTTCATGCTTACACATAATCACGCTCTCTCACAGATACACACATACCATATACACACAGCATTTACATGTTTCTTTACTTACCTTGCTGCCTGCATGTAGGAGGCTGGACTGGTTTGTAGTGAGTACCAAGGGGTACTTGCACCTTGCACCAGGCCCAGTTATCCCTTATTAGTGTATAGGGTGTCTAGCAGCTTAGGCTGATAGATAATGGTAGCTTAGCAGAGCAGCTTAGGCTGAACTAGGAGACGTGTGAAGCTACTACAGTACCACTTAGTGTCATATGCACAATATCATAAGAAAACACAATACACAGTTATACTAAAAATAAAGGTACTTTATTTTTATGACAATATGCCAAAGTATCTTAGAGTGTACCCTCAGTGAGAGGATAGGAAATATACACAAGATATATATGCACAATAGCAAAAATATGCAGTATAGTCTTAGAAAACAGTGCAAACAATGTATAGTTACAATAGGATGCAATGGGGAAACATAGGGATAGGGGCAACACAAACCATATACTCCAGAAGTGGAATGCGAACCACGAATGGACCCCAAACCTATGTGACCTTGTAGAGGGTCGCTGGGACTATTAGAAAATAGTGAGAGTTAGAAAAATAACCCTCCCCAAGACCCTGAAAAGTGAGTGCAAAGTGCACTAAAGTTCCCCTAAGGAGAAAAGAGTCGTGTTAGAGGAATAATGCAGGAAAGACACAAACCAGCAATGCAACAACTGTGGATTTCCAATCTAGGGTACCTGTGGAACAAGGGGACCAAGTCCAAAAGTCACAAGCAAGTCGGAGATGGGCAGATGCCCAGGAAATGCCAGCTGCGGGTGCAAAGAAGCTTCGACTGGACAGAAGAAGCTGAGGTTTCTGCAGGAACGAAAAGGGCTAGAGACTTCCCCTTTGGTGGGCGGATCCCTCTCGCCTTGGAGAGTCGTGCAGAAGTGTTTTCCCGCCGAAAGGACGCCAACAAGCCTTGCTACACGCAAAACAAGCGCTTGGCGTTTTTGGACGCTTCTGGGGCCCAGGAGGGACCAGGAGGTCGCAAATTGGACCTGCAGAGAGAGGGGACGTCGAGCAAGACAAAGAGCCCTCACTGAAGCAGGTAGCACCCGTAGAAGTGCCAGAAACAGGCACTACGAGGATGCGTGAAATGGTGCTCGCCGAAGTTGCACAAAGGAGTCGCCGGAGACCAACTTAGAAAGTCGTGCAATGCAGGTTAGAGTGCCGTGGACCCAGGCTTGGCTGTGCATGAAGGATTTCCGCCGGAAGTGCACAGGGGCCGGAGTAGCTGCAAAGTCGCGGTTCCCAGCAATGCAGCCCAGCGAGGTGAGGCAAGGACTTACCTCCACCAAACTTGGACTGAAGAGTCACTGGACTGTGGGGGTCACTTGGACAGCGTCGCTGGATTCGAGGGACCTCGCTCGTCGTGCTGAGAGGAGACCCAAGGGACCGGTAATGCAGCTTTTTGGTGCCTGCGGTTGCAGGGGGAAGATTCCGTCGACCCACGGGAGATTTCTTCGGAGCTTCTGGTGCAGAGAGGAGGCAGGCTACCCCCACAGCATGCACAAGCAGGAAAACAGTCGAGAAGGCGGCAGGATCAGCGTTTACAGAGTTGCAGTAGTCGTCTTTGCTACTATGTTGCAGGTTTGCAGGCTTCCAGCGCGGTCAGCGGTCGTTTCCTTATCAGAAGGTGAAGAGGGAGATGCAGAGGAACTCGGCTGAGCTCATGCATTCGTTATCTAAAGTTTCCCCAGAGACAGAGACCCTAAATAGCCAGAAAAGAGGGTTTGGCTACCTAGGAGAGAGGAAAGGCTACTAACACCTGAAGGAGCCTATCAGCAGGAGTCTCTGACGTCACCTGGTGGCACTGGCCACTCAGAGCAGTCCAGTGTGCCAGCAGCACCTCTGTTTCCAAGATGGCAGAGGTCTGGAGCACACTGGAGGAGCTCTGGACACCTCCCAGGGGAGGTGCAGGTTAGGGGAGTGGTCACTCCCCTTTCCTTTGTCCAGTTTCACGCCAGAGCAGGGGCTAAGGGGTCCCTTAACCGGTGTAGACTGGCTTATGCAGAATTGGGCACATCTGTGCCCAACAAAGCATTTCCAGAGGCTGGGGGAGGCTACTCCTCCCCTGCCTTCACACCATTTTCCAAAGGGAGAGGGTGTCACACCCTCTCTCAGAGGAAGTTCTTTGTTCTGCCATCCTGGGCCAGGCCTGGCTGGACCCCAGGAGGGCAGCTGCCTGTCTGAGGGGTTGGCAGCAGCAGCAGCTGCAGTGAAACCCCAGGAAGGGCAGTCTGGCAGTACCAGGGTCTGTGCTACAGACCACTGGGATCATGGAATTGTACCAACAATGCCAGGATGGCATAGAGGGGGCAATTCCATGATCATAGACATGTTACATGGCCATATTCGGAGTTACCATGGTGAAGCTACATATAGGTAGTGACCTATATGTAGTGCACGCGTGTAATGGTGTCCCCGCACTCACAAAGTTCAGTGAATTGGCTCTGAAATATGTGGGGGCACCTTGGCTAGTGCCAGGGTGCCCCCACACTAAGTAACTTTACACCTAACCTTTACCAGGTAAAGGTTAGACATATAGGTGACTTATAAGTTACTTAAGTGCAGTGTAAAATGGCTGTGAAATAACGTGGACGTTATTTCACTCAGGCTGCAGTGGCAGGCCTGTGTAAGAATTGTCAGAGCTCCCTATGGGTGGCAAAAGAAATGCTGCAGCCCATAGGGATCTCCTGGAACCCCAATACCCTGGGTACCTCAGTACCATATACTAGGGAATTATAAGGGTGTTCCAGTAAGCCAATGTAAATTGGTAAAAATGGTCACTAGCCTGTCAGTGACAATTTGGAAAGAAATGACAGAGCATAACCACTGAGGTTCTGATTAGCAGAGCCTCAGTGAGACAGTTAGTCACTACACAGGTAACACATTCAGGCACACTTATGAGCACTGGGGCCCTGGGTTACCAGGGTCCCAGTGACACATACAACTAAAACAACATATATACAGTGAAAAATGGGGGTAACATGCCAGGCAAGATGGTACTTTCCTACACAACCCCCCCCCAAACGAAGGACAATAAGACTAGCCATTACCTGATGAGTCTTCATTGTCTAAGTGGAAATATCTGGAGAGTCCATCTGCATTGGAGTGGCTACTCCCAGGTCTATGTTCCACTGTATAGTCCATTCCCTGTAGGGATATGGACCACCTCAACAATTTAGGATTTTCACCTTTCATTTGTTTTAGCCAAAGTAGAGGTTTGTGGTCTGTCTGAACAATGAAGTGAGTGCCAAACAGGTATGGCCTCAACTTCTTCAGAGCCCAGACCACAGCAAAGGCCTCCCTCTCAATGGCAGACCAACGCTTTTCTCTAGGGGTCAACCTTCTACTAATAAAAGCAACAGGTTGATCCTGGCCCTCAGAATTAAGTTGTGATAGGACTGCCCCTACTCCTAATTCAGATGCATCAGTTTGGACATAGAATTTTTTAGAGTAACAAGGGCTTTTCAGGACAGGTGCAGAGCACATGGCCTGCTTCAGCTCCTCAAAAGCTTTCTGACAGCTTGCTGTCCACAATACCTTTTTAGG
The DNA here is from genome assembly GCF_031143425.1 of Pleurodeles waltl. Taxonomy (NCBI): domain Eukaryota; kingdom Metazoa; phylum Chordata; class Amphibia; order Caudata; family Salamandridae; genus Pleurodeles; species Pleurodeles waltl. Next base: position 387,437,293 of record NC_090446.1, on the reverse strand, counting down.
CATTTTCTTGGATGTGAGGTCATTAAGAGGGGCTGCAATGGAGCCATAGTTCTTAATGAACCTCCTGTAATACCCAGTGAGGCCTAGGAAGGCTCTCACCTGAGTCTGAGTGGTAGGGGGAACCCAATCAATAATAGTTTGGATTTTCCCCTGAAGTGGTGCAATCTGTTCCCCACCAACAAGGTGTCCCAGATAAACCACCTTACCCTGCCCTATCTGGCACTTTGAAGCCTTGATAGTGAGGCCTGCCTTTTGCAGGGCCTCCAAAACTTTCCAAAGGTGGACCAGGTGATCATCCCAGCTGGAGCTAAAGACAGCTATATCGTCCAAATATGCTGCACTGAAAGCTTCCAGCCCTTGCAGGACTGTGTTCACCAACCTCTGAAAAGTGGCAGGTGCATTTTTCAAACCAAAAGGCATTACAGTAAACTGGTAATGTCCTCCAATGGTAGAAAATGCAGTCTTAGGTTTAGCATCTTCTGACAATTTGATCTGCCAATACCCTGCAGTCAAATCAAAAGTGCTTAGATACTTGGCAGATGCCAGTGTATCTATGAGCTCATCTGCCCTGGGTATAGGGTGAGCATCAGTTTTGGTTACCAAGTTGAGACCTCTATAGTCTACACAAAACCGCATTTCTTTCTTTCCATCTTTAGAATTGGGTTTTGGTACCAGTACCACAGGAGAAGCCCATGGACTGTCAGAGTGCTCAACCACTCCTAGTTCCAACATTTTCTGAACTTCTTGCTTTATGCAGTCCCTGACATGGTCAGGCTGCCTATAGATCTTACTTTTGACAGGTAAACTGTCTCCAGTATCTATAGTGTGCTCACACCAAGAAGTGGTGCCTGGCACAGTAGAGAAGAGTTCTGAAAATTGTCCTAGGAGATTTATGCAATTATCTTTCTGCTCAGCAGTAAGACAATCAGCCAAAACTACACCTTCCACAAGAGCATCTTGTTCTGTGGAAGAGAAGAGATCAGGTAGAGGATCACTGTCTTCTTCCTGTCCCTCATCTGTTGCCATGAGCAGGGTGAGATCAGCCCTGTCATAGTAGGGTTTCAGGCGGTTGACATGGAGCACCCTAAGGGGACTCCTGGCAGTGCCTAAGTCAACCAAGTAGGTGACTTCACCCTTCTTTTCAACAATTGTGTGGGGTCCACTCCATTTATCTTGGAGTGCTCTTGGGGCCACAGGCTCCAAGACCCACACTTTCTGCCCTGGTTGGTACTGAACCAAAACAGCCTTCTGATCATGCCATTGCTTCTGGAGCTCTTGGCTGGCCTGAAGGTTTTTACTGGCCTTTTTCATGTACTCAGCCATCCTTGATCTGAGGCCAAGAACATAATCCACAATATCCTGCTTAGGAGCTTTTAAAGGTTGTTCCCAACCCTCCTTTACAAGTGTGAGTGGACCCCTAACAGGGTGTCCAAAAAGAAGTTCAAAGGGGCTGAAGCCCACTCCTTTCTGGGGTACCTCCCTGTAGGCAAAAAGGAGGCATGGTAGAAGGATATCCCATCTCCTGCGGAGTTTTTCAGGGAGTCCCATAATCATGCCTTTGAGAGTTTTATTAAATCTCTCCACCAGTCCATTTGTTTGTGGATGATAGGGTGTTGTGAACTTGTACGTTACACCACACTCCTTCCACATGGCCTTTAAGTATGCAGACATGAAATTGCTTCCTCTGTCTGATACTACTTCCTTTGGGAAGCCCACCCTGGAAAATATTCCCAGGAGGGCCTTTGCCACAGCAGGGGCTGTAGTGGTCCTTAAAGGAATAGCTTCAGGATATCTTGTGGCATGGTCCACTACCACTAAGATAAACCTATTGCCTGAAGCAGTAGGAGGGTCAAGGGGGCCAACTATGTCAACCCCTACCCTTTCAAAGGGAACCCCAACCACAGGCAGTGGGATAAGGGTTGCCTTTGGAGTGCCACCTGTCTTGCCACTGGCTTGACAGGTTTCACAGGACTTACAAAATTCCTTTGTGTCCTCAGACATCCTAGGCCAATGAAACAGGGGAACAAGCCTGTCCCAAGTTTTCATTTGTCCTAGATGCCCAGCTAAGGGAATGTCATGTGCCAGTGTTAGGAGGAACTTTCTGTACTCCTGAGGGATCACTAATCTCCTGGCAGCTCCAGGTTTAGGATCCCTATGCTCAGTGTACCAGAGGTTGTCCTCCCAGTAAACTCTGTGAGAGTCACTGACATCCCCATTAGCCTGTTTGACAGCTTGCTGTCTGAGACCCTCTAATGTGGGACAGGTTTGCTGTGCCACACTCAGCTCCTCTCTGGCAGGCCCCCCTTCACCCAAAAGCTCAGCAGTGTCTGCTTCCAGCTCCTCTGGTGTAGGTTCTGCACAGGGAGGGAATTCTTCTTCCTCAGAAGTAGAATCCACTGTAGAGGGAGGGATAGTAGGAAGTGGTTTGCTTCTACTAGCCCTAGCTTTAGGGAGCACTTGGTCCATTGTTCCAGGATCCAAGCTTCCCTGTCCTTTTTGCTTTTTGGCCTGAGCCCTTGTCAAAGCAAAAATATGCCCTGGGATGCCCAGCATTGCTGCATGGGCCTCCAACTCCACATCTGACCAAGCTGATGTCTCCAAATCATTCCCTAATAGACAGTCTACAGGTAAATCTGAAGCTACCACAACTTTCTTTGGACCAGTTACCCCCCCCCAGTTGAGATTTACAACAGCCATGGGGTGGCTTTGTGTTATGTTGTGAGCATCGGTTACTTGGTACTGGTGTCCAAGTATGTGTTGTTCAGGGTGCACCAGTTTCTCAATCACCATTGTGACACTGGCACCTGTGTCCCTGTAGGCCTGGACCTCAACACCATTTATTAGGGTTAGTTGCTTGTACTTCTCCAAGTTATGGGGGCAAGCAACCAAAGTGGCTAAATCAATAGCCCCTTCAGAGACTAAAGTAGCCTCTGTGGTCTCCCTAATCAGACCAACCCCAACTAAATTACCAAAAGTGAGCCCAGCTACTCCCTTGGATTGGCTATTAGTAGGTTTGCTCCCACCACCACTGCTATTAGTAGGGACACTAGGTGTAGCAGTAGGGGTTGTAGTGGTAGGAGCTGTGGTGCCTTTCTTTGGACAACTGGGATCTGTTGTCCAATGGCCTTTTATTTTACATAAATAGCACCATGGTTTCTTTTCCTTGTTCTGATTAAAGGAGGATTTGGGCCCACCACCCCCACCAGAGTGTTTTTGTGGGCCTGATGAAGACTCATTTTTAGATTTGTCCCCACCCTTGTCTGAAGACTTACCATCCTTCTTTTTGTTGCCATCTTTGTCACCCCCTGTATGAACTTTTCTGTTCACTCTTGTTCTGACCCATTTGTCTGCCTTCTTTCCCAATTCTTGGGGAGAGGTCAGATCAGAGTCCACCAAGTACTGGTGCAACAAATCAGACACACAATTATTAAGAATATGCTCTCTCAGGATTAAGTTATACAGGCTGTCATAATCAGTAACTTTACTGCCATGTAACCACCCCTCCAAGGCCTTCACTGCCTGGTCAATGAAATCAACCCAGTCTTGTGAAGACTCCTTTTTGGTCTCTCTGAACTTTATCCTGTACTGTTCAGTGGTTAAGCCATAACCATCCAGGAGTGCATTCTTAAGAACTTGGAAATTATTGGCATCATTTTCTTTCACTGTAAGGAGCCTATCCCTACCTTTTCCACTAAATGATAGCCATAGGATAGCAGCCCACTGCTTTTGAGGGACATCCTGTACAGCACAGGCCCTCTCAAGTGCAGCAAACCACTTGTTAATGTCATCCCCCTCCTTATAAGGGGGAACTATCTTGTGCAGATTCCTGGAATCATGCTCTTTTGCAGGATGACTATGGGGAATACTGCTGCTGCCACCATGGGTATCTAAACCCAACTTCTGTCTTTCCCTCTCTATTTCTAAAGACTGTCTATCCAAATCCAGCTGTTGCTTCTTGAGCTTCAGTCTGGTTTGTTCCACTCTCAATCTATTGAGCTCCCTTTCTAACAATCTGTCATCAGGGTGGGTGGGAGGGACATTTCTAGATACAGAGGTATGATGGGAATGAACAGAAGGAGACCTGTCCCTTACAGAGGGCACCCTAACAGCTTGGCTACCAGCATAATGTGAGAGCACACCATCAATATGGTGTGATTCAACCTCTGTACCAACTATGCTAGACTGTCTAGTAATGGGCAGGCTGAGAAGTTTCTTTCCTGAACCTTTTCCTGGGGGAGTCCCTGGATCAGATTGAGAACCATTAGCTACTTTTTCTACAGATTGGGCACTTATGGCCTTATCCTGTACTCTAAGCATATTAATTAACAGTTCTAAGGAAGGATTCTTCCCTACACTCAAACCTCTCTCTATGCAGAGACTCCTTGCTCCTTTCCAGCTAAGGTGATCATATGCAAGTTTGGACAGTTCAACATTTTTTCCTGTGCCAGACATTTTTTAGAGAGAGTTAAAGTGATAGAAAAAGAGAAAAAAAAGTTTTCAGAACTTTTTGGAAAGACAGAAAAAACTTTTTAAACTTTTAAGAACTTTTTGAAAGTTTTAGAAGTACTTTTCAGCACTTAGAAAAGAGTGAAAAGAGGAAATGCAAAACTTTTTGGCTATGTGTATATACACTGACCTTGTTTTGTATATTTTTCTCTTATGAAAAGTACAATGACAAGAGTGGTAAGTAGTCTCAAGCACTTATCCCACCACTGCACAACCAATGTAGGAGGCTGGACTGGTTTGTAGTGAGTACCAAGGGGTACTTGCACCTTGCACCAGGCCCAGTTATCCCTTATTAGTGTATAGGGTGTCTAGCAGCTTAGGCTGATAGATAATGGTAGCTTAGCAGAGCAGCTTAGGCTGAACTAGGAGACGTGTGAAGCTACTACAGTACCACTTAGTGTCATATGCACAATATCATAAGAAAACACAATACACAGTTATACTAAAAATAAAGGTACTTTATTTTTATGACAATATGCCAAAGTATCTTAGAGTGTACCCTCAGTGAGAGGATAGGAAATATACACAAGATATATATACACAATAGCAAAAATATGCAGTATAGTCTTAGAAAACAGTGCAAACAATGTATAGTTACAATAGGATGCAATGGGGAAACATAGGGATAGGGGCAACACAAACCATATACTCCAGAAGTGGAATGCGAACCACGAATGGACCCCAAACCTATGTGACCTTGTAGAGGGTCGCTGGGACTATTAGAAAATATTGAGAGTTAGAAAAATAACCCTCCCCAAGACCCTGAAAAGTGAGTGCAAAGTGCACTAAAGTTCCCCTAAGGACAAAAGAGTTGTGTTAGAGGAATAATGCAGGAAAGACACAAACCAGCAATGCAACAACTGTGGATTTCCAATCTAGGGTACCTGTGGAACAAGGGGACCAAGTCCAAAAGTCACAAGCAAGTCGGAGATGGGCAGATGCCCAGGAAATGCCAGCTGCGGGTGCAAAGAAGCTTCGACTGGACAGAAGAAGCTGAGGTTTCTGCAGGAACGAAAAGGGCTAGAGACTTCCCCTTTGGTGGACGGATCCCTCTCGCCTTGGAGAGTCGTGCAGAAGTGTTTTCCCGCCGAAAGGACGCCAACAAGCCTTGCTACACGCAAAACGAGCGTTTGGCGTTTTTGGACGCTGCTGGGGCCCAGGAGGGACCAGGAGGTCGCAAATTGGACCTGCAGAGAGAGGGGACGTCGAGCAAGACAAAGAGCCCTCACTGAAGCAGGTAGCACCCGGAGAAGTGCCAGAAACAGGCACTACGAGGATGCGTGAAACGGTGCTCGCCGAAGTTGCACAAAGGAGTCCCACGTCGCCGGAGACCAACTTAGAAAGTCGTGCAATGCAGGTTAGAGTGCCGTGGACCCAGGCTTGGCTGTGCACGAAGGATTTCCGCCGGAAGTGCACAGGGGCCGGAGTAGCTGCAAAGTCGCGGTTCCCAGCAATGCAGCCCAGCGAGGTGAGGCAAGGACTTACCTCCACCAAACTTGGGCTGAAGAGTCACTGGACTGTGGGGGTCACTTGGACAGCATCGCTGGATTCGAGGGACCTCGCTCGTCGTGCTGAGAGGAGACCCAAGGGACCGGTAATGCAGCTTTTTGGTGCCTGCGGTTGCAGGGGGAAGATTCCGTCGACCCACGGGAGATTTCTTCGGAGCTTCTGGTGCAGAGAGGAGGCAGGCTACCCCCACAGCATGCACAAGCAGGAAAACAGTCGAGAAGGCGGCAGGATCAGCGCTTACAGAGTTGCAGTAGTCGTCTTTGCTACTATGTTGCAGGTTTGCAGGCTTCCAGCGCGGTCAGCAGTCGTTTCCTTATCAGAAGGTGAAGAGGGAGATGCAGAGGAACTCGGCTGAGCTCATGCATTCGTTATCTAAAGTTTCCCCAGAGACAGAGACCCTAAATAGCCAGAAAAGAGGGTTTGGCTACCTAGGAGAGAGGAAAGGCTACTAACACCTGAAGGAGCCTATCAGCAGGAGTCTCTGACGTCACCTGGTGGCACTGGCCACTCAGAGCAGTCCAGTGTGCCAGCAGCACCTCTGTTTCCAAGATGGCAGAGGTCTGGAGCACACTGGAGGAGCTCTGGACACCTCCCAGGGGAGGTGCAGGTTAGGGGAGTGGTCACTCCCCTTTCCTTTGTCCAGTTTCGCGCCAGAGCAGGGGCTAAGGGGTCCCTGAACCGGTGTAGACTGGCTTATGCAGAATTGGGCACATCTGTGCCCAACAAAGCATTTCCAGAGGCTGGGGGAGGCTACTCCTCCCCTGCCTTCACACCATTTTCCAAAGGGAGAGGGTGTCACACCCTCTCTCAGAGGAAGTTCTTTGTTCTGCCATCCTGGGCCAGGCCTGGCTGGACCCCAGGAGGGCAGCTGCCTGTCTGAGGGGTTGGCAGCAGCAGCAGCTGCAGTGAAACCCCAGGAAGGGCAGTCTGGCAGTACCAGGGTCTGTGCTACAGACCACTGGGATCATGGAATTGTACCAACAATGCCAGGATGGCATAGAGGGGGCAATTCCATGATCATAGACATGTTACATGGCCATATTCGGAGTTACCATGGTGAAGCTACATATAGGTAGTGACCTATATGTAGTGCACGCGTGTAATGGTGTCCCTGCACTCACAAAGTTCAGTGAATTGGCTCTGAACAATGTGGGGGCACCTTGGCTAGTGCCAGGGTGCCCTCACACTAAGTAACTTTGCACCTAACCTTTACCAGGTAAAGGTTAGACATATAGGTGACTTATAAGTTACTTAAGTGCAGTGTAAAATGGCTGTGAAATAACGTGGACGTTATTTCACTCAGGCTGCAGTGGCAGGCCTGTGTAAGAATTGTCAGAGCTCCCTATGGGTGGCAAAAGAAATGCTGCAGCCCATAGGGATCTCCTGGAACCCCAATACCCTGGGTACCTCAGTACCATATACTAGGGAATTATAAGGGTGTTCCAGTAAGCCAATGTAAATTGGTAAAAATGGTCACTAGCCTGTCAGTGACAATTTGGAAAGAAATGAGAGAGCATAACCACTGAGGTTCTGATTAGCAGAGCCTCAGTGAGACAGTTAGTCACTACACAGGTAACACATTCAGGCACACTTATGAGCACTGGGGCCCTGGGTTACCAGGGTCCCAGTGACACATACAACTAAAACAACATATATACAGTGAAAAATGGGGGTAACATGCCAGGCAAGATGGTACTTTCCTACACTGCACTGGTCCCATTCTTCTTCCAGCACTGCAGCATGATGAAACTCAAACCTCGAACCTACACAGTCATACATTTGAGGCTTAAGCCTGCAGCGCCTGTAGCTAACTTTAGCCGTGATGCTTTAGGCGTCACTTAGGGAGGAAGCACTGAGGCGTGCCAGGGCCTTGAGGCCAGGGCTGGCTAATCTCTCTGAAGGCTGGTGCAGGCATTTTTGTGCACCTACACCAACCATGAGAGAGTATTACAAAGCTGCCTCAGGTAGTTGCTTGTCAGCATTTTTGTTATTATAAAAAGAGTGAATAATAGGTTATTATTCACTTTTGGTATAATAAAAACAAGAAAGGCTCCAGAAACAAGGAGAGCATAGCCCTTAAGGGAGAACTGCCCCTGCATTTGACACAGAGTAATGTACAGCACATACATGGTCATCTGTTGCCTCATTAGACAGCCTAAAATTCAGGCGGTTGTCCAGTTCATCTGCAGCAGAAAAAACATATGCATCAAGGGAGTGGAACTGAGGCAAAGGCACACATTGCATTCACTGGAGCAAACAAGTCTCTCATTCTATTCTGCCTCAAGTTAAGAACAATAGGTGATGCTGAAAATAAAAATAGCAACAGGTTGACTTGTGAACATCTAAAGAAACAAATCCTTCATGCAGACATTACTAAGCCTATGCTAACTCAAAATGATAGACATCTATAGTTACTTGCTATACACTGACTGTGTAGAAGGTTGGGACTTGTCCTTTCATATTTCACTTAGTGCCCTAATGTGCATGGACCAAAGCATACCCATAGTCTTGCCTCCTTCTTAGTCCTAAAACATTTCTTTATACCACATCTATGATTGCAAAGATGAAAGTTCTCACTTTCCACTCCTACTCTTCCGATACTTGTCTATTTTTCCTTGGCCCTGAACGTATCTTGTATTTTCAGTTTTGGCTGTGTTTGAAGGGGGGCCTATTCCCTAGTGCTTCCATTGACACTCCTCGTGTTTCCTGTGGCAGGGAAGACTCTGAACTGATCTGCTCACCACAGTGTTTCAGTTGGGTAATCCATATTTGGATTAATTTTGGATCTGCCTTGTAGTAACAATTATACAGTATATAATTGGGATGCAGTACCTGCACCGAGGGAAGATGCCTACTACTCCCTCTGTAACTTAAGCCCACTGACCTTTGCTTACAGGGACCCGTTGGGATTCCCATTTTTTAAATAAATTTAAATTGTGCAAACATTATTTGACTGTAGTCTCATTAATGATACATCGGAACTTAATTAGGAACTTCTATTATCTTGATAATCTTCATCCAGTTGTCTGTAGGCTTAAGCTCGAGTCAATGTGAGCATCTGTTTGTGTAAAGGGTGTGTGCAGAATGGTTGATGGAATTGGGCCATGCAAACATAATCATAAAACCACCCCGCATATTCTTCGTCATGTTCTGTCTGACTTTGGTACACAAAGATTTCCCACGGGTAGAGTTGCTAGGGTCATCTCTTTTTGTGATGTCACAGAGGTAACAACATCTGCAATACATTAAGAGTGTTCTATAGAGAATCTTCACTTCGGAAAGACACTTGACAAAACCTCCATGGATATTTTTTTGAGCAGTAAAGACACCGCTCAAATATTTGGTTGTGTGCTCCTTCTTTACTGCCAAGTACTTCCCTAAATATAAGTTACATTCCTCTTTCAGTAATTACAAGATATATTTGAGGTACTCTTCACCGGATCCTGCTGCAGTGCTTTCTGAATTTGTAGCTGGGTGATGTCTGTTTTGTCAAAGCTAATAGTAAGGCCCTCATTATGAACTTGGTGGTAATCAACGCCGACCGCCTTTGCGACAGTGAACGTAATACCGCCAGTGGCCGTAGACTGCACACCGCTGAATAATGATGCCAAAAAGTCAAACCTCCAAAAATCCTGCAACCTCCACCCACCGCCAGGGTCCATGACGGCAGAAAGGCACTATACCCCACCCCGCCACCGCCATGCAGACAAATCCTCTGACCATCAAATAATGATGCACAAATCAGCATGGAGGATAGCGGATGCCGAACGACCATAGGTGGTATGGACCGCCACAGCCAGCAATGGGACCCACCAACAACAAATACACACATTGACAAGTTTGAAAGCCACACACCTGACACACATCCACAACACTATAAAACACTCACATACACACACCACAATCCTTTGCATCACAATGGCAAGACAGATATTGACAGCATAACACACATACACTGAACTAACCATCACACAAGCCACACACACAACCACACAACAGCACCCTCACCAATACACCCACAACACACCCCTCACAACACACACCATGGCACCCCTTAAGCACCCCCGTTTCACAAACAGGGAGTTAAGGACCATGGTGGACGAAATACTCAGGGTCGAGCCACAACTATTCAGGGCACAGGTACAACAGACACCCATGGCCAGGAAGATGGAGCTGACAATAGTCAACAAGGTCAATGCAGTGGGCAACCATCCACGCACAAGGTCCGACATTCGGAAGAGATGGAACGACCTGCGCAGGAAGGTCCGGTCATGGGAATCCAGGCACAACATCGTCGTACAAAAGATTGGTGGTGGTCCCCCACCTACACCCCCTAAATACACCAACTGGGAGGGAAAGGTCCTGGCTATCCTGCACCCAGAGGGCCTCACCGGACTCACTGGAGGACAGGACTCGGGTAAGTCAACCACAATACCTTAACAGTAACCACACCTGTAATGCATGTATCATCCCAACCCTCTCACTACCACCAGGACCCCATCCCCTACCCAGTCCACAACACCCACATCCAACTTCCCTGCATGCCCACAATCCCACAAACAGACCACCATCCAGCCCCCTGGGCACAGTAACCTACCCCTGCATAGATTCCCAGTGGCACTACAGCACCCACAAAGCACCTCCACCCCCCACATAAAATGCAACCAAATGTACACGTAGGGACCTTGCATGCCACGACTGGGGATATAACCATCAAATAGTGCAGAGCAGTGCTGCAATTGCCGATAAAGTACCTGACACCCACCTGTCTATTTCCCCACACACAGGTACCACCACTGCCCATGCCACCCAGACAGAGACGTCAACGAGTGCCAGCGCCCCACCTGAAGACAGAGGTCCCGCTCAGGAAAATGCAGAGGGATGCCTTGAAATAGAGGAACTCCCTGGTCCATCACACAGTCCTGGACTTTCACCCTCCAGCAGACCCACCCAGGATACCACTGCCACCCCTGCCACCCACCCACCATCATCAGCTCTGGCCAATCGACCCCACACCAGTGTCTCCCGGCCACGGACTGGCGGCCCACATGTATGGAGGCCAGAGTCTCCACCCAGCAACAGGCAGGATGACGAAGGGCCCAGTGCAAGTGGGACTGCCAGACCTGTGCAGGGGACATAGGCACAGGGGGCTAGGCCCAGTGGGAGGGCATCAGTGGCCAAGGGGGGTGGCCAAAGGATGGATGCAGCAGCCCAGGAGGTGGTATCCAAAGTCCTGGGAGCATACCACCATACCCAGGACAGGATGGGCCAGATCCTGGCCACCTTGGAGCATAATCAGAGGCTGCAGGTAGCACACCACCAGGAGGCCATGGAACAATGGAAACAGCTCAATGCCACCATGGCCTCCATTGCAGGGGTGCTGCAGCACCAGTATCACAGCCTGTCCGAGACCTCCACCCACCTGCAAGCCCTGATCACTACTAGCCAGGACACTGCCCTGCCTACCACATCTGTAGCAGTTACTGGACTGGTGGCATTGCCAGAGGACACACAGGAAACCAGCACCCCTTCCCCTGTAGCCCAGCTTCACCTTCGCAAACGTGCCCTCAGACCCAGATATGCCACTGAAACACCAGCCAAGACCAAGCCCAGCGCCAGGAAGTGACTCTGCCCTGAACTGTCTCCCTTGTGTGCCACTGGGCTACCTTGTTGACATGCCACTGCCATCACACTGAATTCCAATGGCCTCATGGACTAAAAGCCAGTGCTACCAGTATGTATTTGCACCATGTACCCACTCCCTTTCACTGTCCCAACACGTATGTATATTTTGCCATTCAATAAATACACCTATGCACTCAAATCGTATGTCCCTCGTCAATATGATATATAAACTGTGAGTGTGTATGCATTAGACAGTTAATATCATAATCACACCTTTATTGCAGGAGGGGATCCAATGAACTGTAGTGTCTGAATTATGTCACACTGTACAAAATATTGGGTTTCCTGGGACATGCCACCTCAGTCATCAGTTAGCATTGTCACTGACAATAGACACCACATTACTTATTACATGAGTCAGACTGAAACTATGCAGTGAATAAATCAGCATCATTGAACAGTACCTTAGAGTCACTGTAAGTATAGGCGGATTAGCTGGGTCCTGGAGTTGAGATTTTCACCCTCTTCTTCCTCACCATCACTCACATCCCCTCTCTGAGGTTTCGGTGCTGGTTGGACAGCACCATCCTCTTCAAGAAGTGAGATAGCTTTCCTCACAGCTAAGTTGTGCAGCATGCAGCAGCCCACCACTATCTTACACACCTTGTCAGGGTTATGGCACAGGGATCCCCCAGAGAGATGGAGGCAACAAAATCTAGCCTTCAGGAGACTTATAGTGCGCTCAATCACCCTCCTAGTACGTCCATGGGCCTCATTATAATTCCTCTCTGCATCTGCCCTGGGATTCCCCACAGGTGTCAGGAGCCATTGCAGGTTTGGGTAGCCAGAATCACCTGCAAAAGTGGGCAAAAGAGGACTAGAACAATCTGCCTTTACTTGCATACAGCCTGGCTGTCAGCTATGTACAGATCCAGTGTCATACACACTCACCTATGAGCCATCCTCTGTCCCCTCTTAGTTGTTCCATCATGTGTGGCACACTGCTGTTTCTTAGAACAAATCCATCATGGACTGATCCTGGAAACCTGGCATTCACATGTGAAATGTACTGATCAGCAGTACACACCAATTGTACATTCATAGAGTGATGGTTCCTACGATTCCGGTACACCTGTTCAATTCACTCTTGGGGGTATGAGAGCTATGTGGGTTCCATCAATAGCACCTATCACATGTGGGATATTAGAGAAGGCATAAAAACCTGATATGATGGCGGGAAGTGCAGCTCTTTGGGGAAACTAGACATATGTTTGCAAGCGTTGAACAAATGCATCAAGGAATTTGGACAGGATGAGGCTTAACATTGGCTTTACGATCCCAGCACCCATTCCCACGACAAAAAATGGAGCACAGATAGCACTTGCATAGTTGTAGGGATGGCATGCTGATTTCGATTGGCCAGCTTCAGAACAGGATCCATTAATGCACAGAGGTCATGGATTGTAGCTCTATTGAGTCTGTAGGTAATACTGATGTGATGTTCCTCTATAGTTTCCAGATCTACAAAGGGTCTGTATACAGATGGGGCCCTCCCTCACCACATGGGTCCGTACCTATGGGGGAGTAAAGAAACACATTCTGAGTGTCAACTTACACTTGCATCCCATGATGTCACTGTATTTTAAATTGTGCGACACGTAGGTAACACACTCAAACGGAAAGTATGAGGTACACTGTTAGGCAAATGTGGGCTAGGTTAACTCTGTCATAATGGCATCACAGTGTGGACACACTTCCAAAGATGGGCACATGTGAGGATTGTAGATTCATGTCAGCAAGCAACAAAGGGGAGAGAGATTGGGGCCCTGGATGAGGGCCCTGGCCAGGCTATGGTGACGTGGTGGTAGCAAAATGGCATCCTCCTGCCATCCAGGTATGATAGAGTGGAAGTGACTTCATTCCGCTGGCGTTAGTCGTCATGGTGGAAGGCGGTGTTCACTACTGTGCACCTGATTATTGGATTACATGGTTGTCAATGTGGAACCTGGGCCAACCATGATTGCCGCCGGTGATGATGGAACACACCGCCGCGGAACCTGCACCATTTTGTCAAACCCTTGACACTTGACTCCTGATTCCTGTGAAGGTTAGTATTCCACTGCGTGTGCTGTTATGTCCTGACTCTGGTCCCCGAGATGGAACGAGTTACAGGGGTACGGGCCCGGCCTTCACTGCGGAGGAGCTGGAGAAGCTGGTGGACCTCCAAGTTTGGGTGTGGAACACTTCTTCTGGTCCATCAAAAGAAAATCGCCAAGGAGGTACGGACCCTGGGGGTCTACAACCAGCGGGGAACCCACTGCAGGAAGCGGTGGGAGGACCTGATGCGCTGGGCCAGGAAGACCAGAGAGGACCGGCTGAGGAAGGCCTCCCCATGAGGAAGGGGTGCCCATCAGACCCTGACCCCCCTAATGGCCGCATTCTGTCAGTGGCCTATCCGGATCTGGATAGGCGCTTGAAGGCAGCACAGCAGCCACAAGGGGGTGAGTACCAACACTGTTGTGATACTGCTTTGATGGATGGATGTTAGTGCTGTAGTATGTATGCATTGTAGTGCCAGGCACTTGGAGAAGTGTGTTCCTGCATTCCTGCCCCCTCCAAGACCTTGGGATGGTGTAAGTGCTAGTTTGGGCAGTGTAAAGGCCTAGGAGGGGTCCCCTTTCTGGCATCTGGTATTCATTGTGGCCTTATGGACTTGTAGGTGGCTGGGCATGGTCACTCATGGATGTACTCCACACAGTGTATCAGGTTCATGTCCATGAGGGTTATGTGGTGTATTTTGGGGTCATGTCCACTAGCCAGGGGCACAGTCATTACATATGTTGTCTGTGCTGAGTCTACGTGCGTGACCTGGATGGAAGTGTGTGTGAGCCAAAATGTACATATATTCAGTATTTGACAATGTTCTCCCTTGTTTTGTTTCCCCATCCCTGTGTTCTTGTGTCCCTGTGTACATTAGCATAATCTGGAGAGGGAGCTGAGGCACTGACTAGTGGGGATGCAGTAGCCCACAGTTCCAAGGAGGCAGAGTCGAGTGACGCCGAAGAGACCAGTGGATTGAAGGGCGAGGGGTGTACCATGAGGGAGGCTTTACAGGCACCTGCATCCACGTCCAGCACACCTAGACCTGATGCGAGCAATCCCTCAACCTCCACTCCCAGACCTGCCTCCAAATCCACTCCAACTGCACCTAAGAAGCTTTCCCTCTTCTGTGATGACCTGTTTGAACCCACTGGCCCACCCGTCTTGTCCCTAAACGTGCCCATGGCCTTGCCCAGTCCACTCATTCCTTGTCCAAGTCTGCCCCAGTCCGACATTGGCACTCCCAAGCCCCTTCCCCAGGGAGGAAGAAGCTCTGTGTTGCCCCAGGTCCCTCTGCCAACCCCTGGACCAAGCCCACTCCCCCTCTTTCCAAGGGCAAGCCCAAACCCCCTCGACCTCCCAAACCTAAGCCTAAGCTCCCCTCTTCCAGATGTAAGTCCCCACCCCCTGCCAACCCCTGCCCCTGTTCCCTGAGGTGCCTGGCTGCCCCATTGATGTCCCTTTCCAGTGGAGTACCCTTTGCACACGTGGGAGTTCAGGCTATATTGACCCTTCAGGGACTTAACGATGGACTGGCCAACAGCCTTATTTGGACATTACTTTTGATTTGTCAAATAAATTTCAGTGCCCATTAGTGCTGTTGGCACAATATAGTGACATTGATCGTGTTTCACTGTAGGGGTGTGGTGTGCACATGTGTGTTCTTTGGTGCAGGCCTTTGTTGGCTTGTGTCTGGTACGTACATTTTGTTATGGTATGTTTGGCTTGGGATGTGGGAGGGGTTGGGAGTGTGTTGCAGGGTGGGTGGGGTGGTTGTGCAACTGTGCCCTTCCTTCCCATGTGACTAGGCTGCGGTACTTACTGTCGTCGTCGGTCACGGTCCTGAAGGAATATGGCAAGGAGCAGCACTGGCATTATTTCCAACTCTCGCTCCATGTCTGCATCAGCATTTTCTGTGTGCCTTCAGTGAGTGTTTCCTTTTATATTGTTAGTTTCCGCCACACTTTGCCTGGTGGTGGTTCCAGACCCGGAACTGATTGCGTCTGGTGTTTCATTATTTGGTGGGCGGGTAGGCCTTTCCGCCAGCGTATGGGCGGCCTCCTCCATCCTCGTCGGGACTACAAAGATGGCGGTTAGTGGATGGCCCGCTGCTGGTTTCTCATGTGCTTCATTATTTGGTGGTCCAGACCTCCAGTCTGTTGGCAGTAGTTACCGCCACCGCCGGCGGTGTGGTGTTTACTGCCAGGTTCATAATGACCACCAAAGGCTGCTGTCCTTCTGAAGCTCTGCTAACCTGCCACCTTGAAGTCAGTGAGTCCACAGGCATTGTCTGAGAGCACTAGAAAGCACTCTAATCCCTCATCTCAGATCAGAAGAAGGGTGCCAAGTTCCTTCTACAAGTACAGGTGACCTGAGTGGGGACTATGTTTCTAAATCAGACTCCCTTACTGTGTCCTCATTTTGCTTGTTAGCCTTTGTAGAACTTCACCCACCACCTACTCCACTGTTCTGTCCAAAGACGTGGTGTGCATAAGCCCATTACCAAACACAGTAGCCAGAAGAAGTGTTCCACACCCACACTTGGAGGTCCCCTGCACAGCAAGATCCAGTTGTTCCTTGCTAGCTTGCTTGCTAATTGATGTCTGAGCTTGTAGAAGGTCCTGCCCTATTCATGTTTGTCTCTGGACCACATCATAACTTATGTGGAGGGTCAGACCCATGTTTCTCTTATTTCAGTAGTAAGATTTATCTCTCTTCGATATGGAGCCAGCTACGTATCACAAATAGTACAATACACTGCTACATTTCAGGCCTGAGGGCCATATTAATTGTTTTTAAACAATACTGCGAACATCTGGAGAGGGAGCCGAGGATAACTGTGTTATACTATATCGAGTCTCACCCTTCACACCACAGTCTTTGATCTAGGCTTGACTGTTTGGCTAGCCTACCCCAAAGGGCTGAGAGGCTTGGACAACTTCATTTCGCACTCCTACTTTTCTGGTTAGCAGGGATAAACTATAAACTCTCCTTTGATATTGCAAGCTTGTTCTTTATATTGCCTGATTTTGTGAAAAGGCCTGACTATTGAATTCCAAATTGTTTTTAGACTAATTACATCAGCATTATTTAAACCATTAAGTGTAACACAGTTATTTTGACGGGAATAGGGAAGACCGAAAATAGATTCCTACCTAGCCTTCTTCAGCTAGGTTCTGGGAAACTATGGCCACCCTCAGGATGTGGGCATGAAGTTGATCAAGAACCTACTAGCACTCAAACCAAGTTTGTATTGGACACAAATCTGGGCAAATACAAGCCTTGTGTGAGATTTGGCAGAATAACATATCAAACAAGTTGCCCTAGTTGAGCCACATTGTAAGCACTGTATCGGCCATAGGCTGTGCAAAGGTTTGGGCTGAGAAAATTACCCCTGCGAGTGTGCATTATTTTATGGTTAAATATTGGTCCTGTATGAACGCAAGGCAGGGAGGAGAACTCCTGACACAATTTCTGGATTTTAAATATTTGCCTCATTTTGAACAGTACATGGACTGGCTATTCCCAGAAATGAAAACGTCACTGAACATAAGTTTTAGGTTGGGCACATTTCCAGTTAAGACCTTTTACCAAGAGCCTCCTGTAACTGTAAACAAAGGGAGATAAAACTGTAATGTACTTTATACTTCACTGCACTACGTCCTTGAAAACAAGGATGCTATACCCACGCCTACTTTTTATTAGATTGAATATAAGACACTATAAAGCTGCTCTGTCTTTATGTCTCCGAGTTGACTCTGATCCGTTTGTCAACCCAGTTGCTTCTCATATCTATGCTGACTGGAGAGCCACTAGATCAGACTCCTTTGATGTACACCCCCTTATATGGGTCTGGGGGGCTTTATAACTCTAGACAGTGGAGTCATTCACTTCTATCTCCAGTGACCCTCATAGACCTAGTAAAGAGATGTAATTATGCTGACCTGGAAATATAATATCACTATACACAAGAAGGAGGGCCAACTTTTGTTATATCTCTAATGTACAGCAAGTATTTATCTGTACATTTCCTCTTCTGGTCATAGCAGATGAGATATGAGATATCAGGAATAGCATCTAAGTAGCTTCCAAGGGTTGCTATTTATCATTTTTGTCATAATTGCGCACAGTCCTGCAAAGGTAAAATCTATAATGCACCTTTTATGCCCGACTGAAGCCTACCATGTTACTTTATTTGCACACCAAATTTGTATTGCATGCTTTCTTTGCATCAGCCTGATGCCTATCTGTAAATGAGGGGAAATATTGAACCAGTTTAACTTCTCACCAGTGGTTAATTTTGGCCAGTGGTTTCTGGTGCTCGGCACTAGCACTTCATTTTTAATACCAGCACTTATGACAGACTGTCACATGGTGGCGCTGTTTATCTAATTATGAAATGAGTACACTAACTGTTGTTTGATCATTCAGTATCCATTAAAAATGACTAATGCCTGCCGCCAAAACCAATCTTAAAGCTTTGGGTGGCACTGTATAGTCTGAATTGTCACACTTACAGTATGATGGTTAGTAGTGGTGATAGTGTCATTGGCAGCATTAGTCGGGGCAATGAGTGGTGGAAGCTTCAGTGGCCTCCTGACAAGGGCCCTGGCATTTTCTTATACAAATTAAGCACTGCTTCTCACTCCAAATGGTTGGCGCTTGAAATGTTTTTATTACACCTGCCACTGATTAATTTTTTATAATGTTTTTTAGTGTAGTTTTATAGGTTTATGATGGTCTAACGTTCTGGCTACTGTCTTTATGTTAATTGATTTGAACTACTTATTAGCACATGTTGGTGAAGAAATCTGCTCACATGGCTAATATGTTTTTATGTTAGTTTTGTGTTAGCCAAGTACTTTGGTAAATAATATTCTTTAGCTGATACAAGAAACATATTTTATTAAATTTAGTGTCAGATACCATTTTGGTTAGCGTCCTTGGATAGTTGCCATCGGCTTAGCATATTAGAACATACCTTCAGCATGACCAAAGTGAATCAACTCAGGCTGTTGACTGGTTGTGCACATATGATGATCTGACATGATAACACCCTCACTTTCGACTGTAATTTTAAATGTTTATGTTTTATTGTATGGTTTACATTTGTAAAGCTCAAATAATAGAGCAAGCATGAATGCAGTTAATTATTGCAGTCAAATTGTAACGTAATTCTCTTGTTTCAGACTGACAGTGCTCTTTGTTACTTGCAAGTTTTCATGTAGGTGTAGTTTCCAACCATGTAGCATTATTGTTAAAATGGTTTCACATTCTTCTTATAAGCTGAATAATGCAAACGGTTACAAACCAAAGCCACATCCTTCCCCTCACTTGTCCAGTCTTCTACCATGTACACCCTGCAAAACTTCAATTTCCTATGTGCCCCTGGAAAATCCTAGATGTACACTGATCTGAACTATTTTATCTGTTGTATATTTTAGAGAATTAAGGGCCAGATGTAGCAAAAATCTGCGAGTCGCAAATGGCCCGAATCGCTATATGCGACCCCGCAAAATCGGACATGGGATGCAAAAACCCCATTTCCGAATCGCAAATAGCGACGCAAGCCATTACCGACTTGCAAAATTTGCGACCCCATTGTGCGACCCGCAAATAGGAAGTCGCAATTAGCGAGTCGCAAACCATCTGAAAAAGCCACTCGCAAAAAGCCCATTTTGCACACCCAATTTACCACTAACTCAGAGCAGGTGGTAACCAGAACCAAAGTATAAAAAGAGACCCAGAAGGCATCTGGGTTACTCAAGATGGCGGAGATATATGTGATAGCAAGGAGGAGGAGAGTCCACGCCGTACAGCAGAGGAGGAGGAGGAGCCAGAGACAGGAGAGGATATACAGAACAAGGCAGAAAATTTTCCAACAAACTGAGGAGATTTATGATAAATACAGACTCAGCAGTGCAACAATATTAGAATTAATAGATCTACTCAATCCGCAGCTTCAACGCCAGACTGTG
Source organism: Pleurodeles waltl (assembly GCF_031143425.1). Lineage (NCBI taxonomy): Eukaryota > Metazoa > Chordata > Amphibia > Caudata > Salamandridae > Pleurodeles > Pleurodeles waltl. The sequence goes on along the minus strand of NC_090446.1, from coordinate 387,417,575 downwards.
CGCGGCAGCGCCATCCCCACACATGTGCAAGTGCTATGCTCACTGCACCTCTTGGCCTCGGGTAGCTATCAGGGGGTCATTGCTGTGGCAGGTGGGGTATCCCAAAGTGCACTCTCATGGTTTTTCAGATGTTTCTTAGATGCCATACTCACACACATGTCCAGATACATATACCTACCCAGGAATGAGGCAGAAATCAACAGCACAAAGTTGGAATTCTACAGGATTGCCAACTTCCCTCATGTAAAAGGGTGTGTAGACGGGACACATATACAAATATGCCCTCCTGCAAATCTGGAATATCTGTTCCGCAACCGTAAGTGTACCCACTCACTGAACATCCAGGTGGAATGTGAGGCCCATTATGTTATCACTGACATGGTAGCCAAATTTCCAGGGAGTACACATGACTCTTACATTTTCAGGCACAGTGGGATACACCAATGCCTAGAACGTGGGGAGTTTGGAGACGGATATCTCCTAGGTATTGCTGAATACACCCTGAAGACATACACACAAGTCAATGTGGAAACCATCCATGCCCTGCTAAAATTGTCCATTTTTGCCAAACAGGTGACAGTGCATATGCGCTACGACCATGGATACTTACCCAGTACTTAACACACAGCAATGAGTCTGAGAGGGGATACAACAGTGCACATAGGAGGACCCGAAATGTTATAGAGAGGACCTTTGGACTGTTGAAGGCAAGATTCCGATGCCTCCACAGGAGTGGAGGTGCGCACCAGTATGCCCCAATAACAGCTTTCAAGATAGTTGGCGCATGCGCTATACTGCACAACATTGCCACCAGACGTGGGCTACATCTCACCCCAGAAGACCCAGATTCGGAGGATGACGAGCAAGAGCTACCACATTGCCATCATGAGGATAGAAGCATTGCAAATCAAGGCAGACAAAGACGGGACCACATTGCAAACCAATACTTTGGAAGGTATGTGCTGCCTGTCACCACACACACGAATGTCACACACAAAGAGCCCAGGTGTGAAGTGGAACAAACTTTTATTAACTGAACCTAATAACTAAAGACCTGAACTGTCAGGGGCTGTAAATGTCCACCTGCAATGAGGACACATTCACCTCATGTGCCTCAATTGTCCGCAAGTGCATAGCTCAACTCCTACACCTGGGGCGCCCAGCATGGCTAGTGCCTGGAGTGTCAGCAGATCCCTGACTGTGCACTGCCACTCCTCAATACCCTTGTGTCTGTGGCAGATGCACTACTGACGGTGGAGCCCTCCTCACTATCTTGAGGTGTGTCTGCTGTGCCCCTAGCCACCTGTCTTGCCTCCATCATGTCCACAGCGTGGCTTATCCGTCCCAGTCCACGAGCCACATCCCCAGCAAAGTGGCCCAAGTCTACTTGCAAACTGACTGTCCGGCGTGACAGCCCTGTTGTATTGACAGCCAGGGGGACGATTGAGGCAGCCATGCGGTCCAAACGGTGTATGAGTTGGCGCTCACGGCGCCTTGCACTCTCTCTCTCTGAAACAAGTTCAGTTACTAGTTGCAGGATGGAGAGTGCAAGGTCACCGACATGACTGTTCAGGCTTTGGAACTCTGTGTGCACCTGTGCCAGCCCTGTGGTGAAATTCCTTTCCATACGCTGCATGGCCCCTGATATGACTCTCATCTGCCTTGTTTGGAGGCGCTGACCTCTGATGAGAGCTGCCTTGGCGGTGGACATAGAAGATTCCCCTACATCTCCCTGGGACACTGCAGGGACATGGACACGTCGTCTGTGACGCGGTGGTGCATCAGGGTCCTGTTGGCTGGCACTGTGGCTGGGACCGGGTGCTGGGTCAATCTCCCCAATGTCCAAGGGTGCAGCTGGAGGGGACTGTGGTCGGGTGGTGCTGGGCCCTGTTGTGGCTGCTCCTGAGTCTTGTGCTGCCTGTTGGCTGACCTCTGCACCCTGGACGGACTGGCTGGTGGGGATGTCTTGTGGGAGACCTGTGGGACATAGGGAACACACTGTCAGTATCTAACATCAGTTGTATGCTTCCTAATAAAATGTTGCCTATCAGCTGCCTACTGGACTACATTGCCCATAATGCACCATTCTGGTGCTTGCTAGTCTGAAATGGTGCTAATTTGGTTGTGCATGCTGCTGTGTACTGGGTGGGTGGGGGTATGGCAGATATGGGTGTACATGCATGTTTCATGATACTACCTTGTTGATGTTCTTGGCGCTGACGTGTCCAGCTCTCCAATTCCAGCCACTGCCTCTGGCTCCAGGGTCTGTTCCACACATTCCTCCATGGGTGTGGGTGGTGGGACGGTGGATGGGCCTCCTCCTGTGCCCCTCATCTCCCGGAGGCACTCTGCCACCCTCTCCTCGGTCCTGGAGCGCAGGTCATACCATCTCTTTTTGAGCTCTTCAATGCTCCTGTGGCTCACCCCGATTGCATTTACCTTCTCCTGGATGTCAGTCCAAATCCTCTTTTTGTCAGTCTCTGGCACACTGAGGGCAGCCCTTCCAAATAGCTGGTCAAGGTGCTGGCAGCATTTATCTGTCAGCACCTCCAGTTCCTTCTCTGAAAACTTAAGTTTCCTCTTCCTGCCAGAGTCCTCCATTATTGTTGCTGTTCCTCCTGATGGTTGTTCAGCAGTTGGAAATGGGTGTGGTCCTCCCTCCTCTCAGGTGTATTTGTAAACTTCCTGCCTGTGATGTCATCAGCAGGAGCAAGGAAGTGTTTTCCAGACTGTTCTGCTGCACCTGCATGCAATTTGCGGCACACTCGCAAATTGCGACACCCACTCACAATTTGCGTGTTCGTTTTTAGCGAGGTTGCAAAAAGCGACCTCGCAAACAGCGGACTCGCAATCTTATTGGATACCTGTTTGCGAGTCGGAAATTGCGAGTCGCAACGACTCGCAATTTACGACTCGCAAATTTTTTGCTACCTACATCTGGCCCTAAATCTCCTTAGGCTACACTAGCCTTATTTCAGGACTTGTTTTCCATGAGAAAGACAAATAAGAGATCATTCTCATAAGTGATCCCTGTTTTATCATACACCATGTGGTAAGCCCCTACCATCTCTCTGCCTAGTGTGCACAATGGACCTTAGAACATTTCTATCAAATAAGACCACAGGAGTAAATGGATCAGAGAAGAGAAAAACCCCCAGTAATTGTGTGTTAACACAGTCAGCGGGGAATTTTGTACCAATTTAAAGGCCACATCCTCTTTTCAATAGTTCCGAGTAGAATCTTTCAGGTCCAATGTAAGAGTGAGTAGCATCAATGGTTGCCAAAACTCTAGGGCATATAATGGTTGTTCTCCCTCTTCAAGGTAAGATTTCACTTCCCTGCTGAATATTGCTTGTTCAGTGCTGGTTGAAAGGGATGGACAACCAGTTACCTGAAAGGCTGTCACTGCTTTGTGATGGATGAATCTTCATCCAACCATCCCAAAAAGCAACTATTCTCAAGTTGAAGAATAAATTCACCCATACAGATTTATTTATTCACTTTCGTAAATCATACACAAAAGAATATGATTATGGAACAGTCTTATATACTCATTTCCTTCTTTCCCAGAGCTGGGTAGTGAGCGATATGGGGCTCCTTGTGTACTTTGCCTCACGGTTCCAGCTGTTCCTGTGCTTTTCCTTATTGATGTTCAGGTTGTGTGACAACAAACCTTTTCAGCATTCACCCAAAACACTGATATATCCATCCACTGTAGTTATTTCTATTTAGTCCCCAGCTGAGCACTTGTTTTCTTCTTCTTTTACTCTCTTGATCACCAATATAAACTCATCATTGGCCCAAAAGGGAACCCATTCTAAAGTCGAATTCAGACAGATATGCTGTTGAGTTTTGCCCAATGCCAATGACTTTTTTCTGTACACATTCAGATTTTCTACTGTCATCTTTCATGGCATTGCGTAGTGTAAGTAAAAATGCTAACTGGGATAATGACAAAGTACCACAGAATGCCTTATCATCCTGTTAGGGCAATCAGCAGCAAGCTGCATTGCTTCCTGGCTGCAGGGTAGCACATCCCCTCACTCCTCTAATGATCATCACAGTAAGGCCAAAGAGTCATATAGGACCCTTGTTGTGCAACAATGTATAACAAAGTTTACGGGGCTTGGAAATGTAAAGCTTCCCTATCCTAAACATAAGGAAAATTAAATTTTTGCGAGGTTGTTAGTCAAGACAGGTCCCTGCAGGACATCCATGTACAAAGAGGTCATGATTCAATACATGGCCTGCAGATTTGTAAGAATACCTTCATGAATCAACTGTTGGACAATAAACACAAAATACTTAAATATGAAGCTGCTTTCATGAGTAGGAATCTTTCAGTGAAATTACAGGTAGTTATAGCAATCCTCAGAAAATGAAAACATCAACTCTTTTCTAACACTCCTGATAAGGAAAGAAAATCTGGAAGAGTTGCATTAAAAAAACTAACAAGTAACAGGTCTTGATAATTTGCGGATGTGAGCTGCAATGTTGGCTGACTTGTTTGATCCATCCGATACTAGGCCACCATAGATTGTTGTTCTGTTTGGGCAGCCAGTTAGAAGTTATAGTACTCCTGGTATTTAAAAATGCTGTTACATAGCTTCACTTGCTATGTATGGTGCCCATGTCCTCGGGATGTACAACACGCATTACAATCTCTCCGAATGGATGAACTCATACTTAAATAATCTCCCAGAGACTTACTATTTCTATGTGAATCATTTTGAGCGCTAATGGGGAGAGCAAGGGTGGGGGAGTTAATTGCATTGTTATTATCATGCCTTTAAAGTACAAATGTCTTTATGCTAATATGCCAATAAAGATTATATAAAAAAGTGATAGGTTTCAACAGTTGATGGAAAAACACAAATCGAGTTGCCCAGATGCAAAAGGTTTGATAAAATGAAGTAGATCAATTCTTTTTAGAGGCCTCCGAAGAACATACATTTACACTGGAATGCAAGGAAGACATGAATCAAAATTCCTGATGGCTAAACATGCTTTTGACACCCCAGTGAGGGCCATGTTTTGTGGAGTCTGCTTATTCACTTCCTCTCTCCAGTAACATTTATCATAATAAACATCTTCTGTGAAGGCAAAATTATTTTATCTCTGTATATGGATCATGTTAAGCCGTGCATAATAGTGGTGAGAAGAGGAGCATCACTGAGATCATCAGTGGCATAATTTAGTCAAAAGGTATTGATGTAGAGAAAGTGGTATCACCTCTAGCATCCTAACTAGACAGAGTGAATTACTTAAACGATCTTGATTGAAAACTCAAACCCGTAACATGTTAATCAAGAGCTGTTGATAACACAGGAAAGAACCAGCTCCTAAGTTGAATTAAAGCTTAACTGTAGTCTGACCTCTGAAATCGCTAGTTACATACTGTGCACAGTGGATCCAAAAAGAAACACGGGATTACCAATTGCATTTGCAGCTGATAGATAATAATAACTGGCACTCTACAAACTGAATTGTGTACAAGCTTTAGTAACAGATTATGTCATCCAAAGGACTGATGTTATTGATCTTGGAAGGCTGGGCGGCTGAGTGGGCATGTTGTGATTTAAATTTGTGACACTCAAGTTTTATTAAAATCTTTTCCATGGATACCTTACTCCTCAGAGCTATCTACCCTGATAGAGAACTTTTAGTCTGCCCGGATTTTGAAGGATTTCAGAGCAGGGCATGCGTTCAGCCCAGATCATCTTTGTGCCCTGCTGAAAGAATCAAGTACGCCTTATGTTTTTTTCAGAAGTGAAGACATAATTATGCAGTGAAAGCCGCTTCTTATTTATTCAAATTTTTTTTTTTATATTTCTGTTAGCGAAGACGTGTATTTTGCGTTTAATTCTAGGTCTTACTCCTCTTTTACTGGGGTGATAATTCATAACATTGTTGTCAGACAGGTATTATAACTGAATTACAACTCTCACCCTCTATAGTTTTTTCAGCATTTCATCACTTAAGGTAGCATGGGTGACCACAATCTATTGCAAAACAAACATCTGTATTGCTCAATGCTACCAGCTTCACATCTGTACTCAGGAATGCAGCATACCGAACCTAAGGTGGCATTGGTGTTTTATGGCCAAACGTCTTTTAACACAACGTTTACAGCAGCAATGTGGATACACCACATACTTATTTGAATAAATTCACTAGAAGCATGGCTCACTCTGTTCAGAAACTTGTTTACCTGAAAGATGTATGTCTGCTATTAATTTTTACGTTTACTTTCTTGCATCAGAATCTGTTCTTATTGTTTTGGACTATGGGAGATCGAAGAAGAAGTTCACTTTACAGTCACCCTTGTTCCAATGTTCTTTCCCATCATCTATAGCCATGTTCTATTCTTTTTCTGTGAATAAAACACAGGGGGGTGTGCAGCATGACCACAGGAGGGGTTGTCGACAAATGGCACAAAGCAATACCTGTGTGATACCGACTGTTCAATGCTTTGGATTTTAACAGGCGAAAAAGAAGGTTGTACTTATGCCACAAAGTAGTAAATGTACCCACGTAATTATAACAGACTCCGTTTAACAATAGTAGTAGAGGCTGTACATTACAATTGCCCTCATCTATTTATTTGTGAAATACATTCCACTAATACAATGTTTCTTTTGTCTCCCAGCTTACACTTACTTCTACAAGGGAAAGGAGTACTGGAAGTTTGATAACCAAAAGTTAAGTGTGGAACCAGGTTACCCAAGGTCAATCCTCAAAGATCGGATGGGCTGCAACCAGAAGGATGTTGATAAAAGTAAAGACCGACATATACCCCATGATGACGTTGATATAATGGTCACGATAAACGATGTGCCTAGCACTGTAAATGCCATTGCAGTGGTGATTCCTTGTATCTTGTCCCTGTGCATCCTCGTCTTGGTGTACACAATCTTCCAATTTAAAAACAAAGGCGTCCAGCAAAATGTCACTTACTATAAACGACCAGTACAAGAATGGGTATGACAAGATCAAGCACGCATCTTGGTTTTTTAGTTCCTACCAGGGCCGCAATGGTATTTGAATTTTAAGTCCTGGAAATTAAAACTGATAAAAGGACTTCAATGACTTGAGGAATTTCTTGATGCTTTTGGTACTGACAGGTGCATTGGAATACAGAGATGGCCTTACACAGTGGATCCACTTCTATTATTGCTGCCACCTACCTGTAACCCTTTTAGTGTACCATTCTCCATAAACCAACCCAGTGGGAGTTTGACACTTTCAAGTTTTATGTTTCCCTCCACAAATGGCACATTCTCTGGGACCTGGCTGCTAGAAACCAGCATTCTTCAGTGTGGGCACCAAAGTGATGGCCCTAGTTTTTACAGTGTTGTCAATAGCTTTTCAGAAATAGCCACTCAATGTATGAAATGGCACCTGTTGTGTTATGCTAGACAGATCATAAAACAGGTCTTATGAAAATAACAAATTTACACTTTTGTTGTCCAAATGGATCATCAACATTGTAAAAGCCTAAGAAACAATAAATTTACTGGTGACATCTCCCAGCAGCCCACGAGTCAGATATGTTATAATATAGGTTAAGTACTGATAATAAATGATTTCTAGATGATGGCATTTTTCGCTGATCCCATGAAGAAATAACGTACAAGTGGCCAAAAATATTTCTGAATAGTTTGCTCTTGCTTGAAGGTATGAATACATCAACTAGCTGAATCCAGGTTTCTCAAATACCATTCCCATATTGAATTGCATTCTGTATGGCAAAAATATCTGGGGAGAATACTTATTGTTTGTACGCAGCCCAATTGATTTCTTTCTACATTCTATGTGGTATTCACATTGCACCATGTATTTGCCATTTTCTGTCTCCCTGAACAAAGGCAAGTAAGGTATGTGGCGATTCAAAGGATCAAACTCTGTTATAAAACTAACAAAATGGTCAACTTCATTTTATTTTCTCCAACAGGGGCCTTTGAGGTGGGTAAATGGTATACTAATAAAGTTATGCTAATGAATATTGAACATTCAAACCTCGTTTTAAAGATAGGGGCCATTAGGATTGAGAGATGTCTTTTGTGTAATTCAGACTAAGTTTAGGAACTTGGAGTCTGCATTTCTCCTGCCAAACCAAATGGTGTTTGCATAAAATATTTAGACAAGATCACAAGAGGGCAAGTAAGTGAACACTCATGACATATCCATCTTTTAGCCATGTGGCTCTGCATTCACTAAGCATGTCCACAGTGAACCCTTTGGGTAAGAACCCTGAACGTGAAATGTGCACTGTTGAGAAGATGCTCAACAAAGTAAACTACTGGATAGAACAATGAGCATAATAAACAGGACCTCAAACGTGTTTCTCATTTTATGGAGAAAACATTTTAGTGAATAAGGTAAAGAACGATTTTTTTTAGTGTATTAATGGAGACATTACATAGAAACATTCGTTAAGATATTTATTAGGGTAAGGCAACTGCATTCAATAAAGCAACTGCATTCACTAAAATGCAGTATAAAGATGTGTTGACACAATTTTTTTGCGAAAAAATGCCAAATACACCTTTTTTAGTAGGTTGGTATTTTCTTCTGTATAACTTCTTGATATGTTGTCTGTACCCTGGATAAAAGTGTTCTGAGTACATCGATCTATAAGTGTTTTGAATTCTTAAATGGGTCAAACATAAATCCTCTATTAATAGGAATGTTAGGAGTCAGAGGATCAAACCCTCCTTATTTTTCAAGGCCTGCATTTCCTTTGCAGTGCTGTGTGGTTCCTTAATATACATGAAAAGGTAAAATGTCTTCAAAGTAGATAGATTCTACATTTTATTCTCAATATTAAATCATACTGCAACGCATGTACCCTTATACAAATACTGGAGTAGTGCAGAGAGAGAGCCACATTTAAGGGTTTTAAAAGTCGTTGAAATTATCTGCATTTTAAAATATTCGTGTTTTTACATTCTGGACTTAATGATACTTTGTGAAATATTTTTTAATCTTTTTGTTTTAATAATTATACAAAAGATGTTGAAATTCATCGTCGTATGACTGTTCAATGTGTCTATTATTCTGAAAAAAAGTAATTTTGTGTGGCCATCTGTATATGGTTTTGTTGAGTTTAACACATACCTTGAATTACTCATGCATTAATTCAGCATCAAGCCTTTCATTTTGCACAAAGTGTGCACATACCAAGCTAGTGACCTCTAGAATAAAGACACCTCCTCAGGCTGCAGTGTGTGGACATTCTCAGCATCAGAGATGGACTTTTCACATCAATCATATCCTACGGACTTACAATTATTTTCATTAATATCTTGTTTTAGATAGAAAACTGAATTGCAATGAGGCAAGGTGTACAGCATGTTCTGTAAGTAACTTAAAACCTTACATTGTGGTACATAGAGATTGCTTTCCTGCTGAACTGTTTATTGCCTCGTATTTAGCAAAGCATTTTCTTACTATGTATAACAACAGAACTACCTGTTCTGTAGACAATTTCCTTGGTCATAATTGTTATGTACATTTGCAGAAAATATATATATTGTATGTTTTCAAAAAACATTACAATGTTAGTTTTTCTTCAAAAGGCTAAATAATTGTATTACATTTTAGGGACTGCCTTTGAAAGCCCGACAAAGCATTTAGATGTGGCTACCCTAGAGAGAAGAATTTGATGGCTGATAATGTGTCATTTGTGAGAAAGAATATCTTTCTAGTCAGTACCCTGGCATTGACACCTTTTGTCTTATGCACAAAAATGCATTGTTTTTGGAAGGCCATTGATGCCTGAACTTTACTATGGGTATTGTTGTACGTAAAATGTCTTTATAAACAAAGTTTGCATAAAGGTTTCTCTAGCAACTGAAGGTTTTAAAAGTGACATTTTGAAGTTTGTTATCTTCTCATGCTACTTTGTATGTGACTCAGTGTGTAAGCTGCAACTGAATACACTGAATACACATGTGATGCCATTTACAACAGTTACATGTTTACTTTGATGAATTATGCGCACCCTGTAGAACAGGTGAGCTGAAAGCATCAATTTAAATGGTCTGATATTTTGGAAAAACTGTACTAGTTTAAATTCAAAACAGGAGTGTGTGTTGGTTGGCTAAATGTCCAATGAAACAAAGTTAAGCACAAGAATGGAGAAACGTGCATTTTGCTTTTATGAAATTTTTGAACATAGAGTTATGATAATAGGTTGTTAATAAGCCGTTAACATTGTTTATCATGTAGAACATGATATACCTTTTCTTGAAATGTGAACTGATCACAAAGCATTTAAATCTATTTGTGTATGCTTTTGTTTATATTTATTTTTATTTATGTATTTTTTTAACCTTGAGGGTGTTATGTTGCGATCTGAGAGTTTATCTCAGACTTTGTTTGCACACAATAAACCATGTATTGCATGCATACATTGATAAAATGTTGTTAATGTCTACTGGGTATGATTCTTTCATTATAATGACTCGTTGGAAGTTCCATACATCATCAAAAGTCTTACCAATGTACAGTGTTAATATACAGAGCTTCTGAGTCCCAAAAATGAAACAGCCACTTCCCTTTTACCTAGTTCACCCAGACGCTTTGAATATACAGATGAAAACTACTGCAGTTCATGTCTAAAAACAACATGAATGGATTCACGTGACTGGACATTTCTGTTATACAACATGTACTATAATGTGGACTACTTTTTAACTTTTTTAGTTAATCTTTTTATATTTAAACACATATCTGCCTTTCTGGAAAAAGTACCTCAGTTTGTGTTATACCAATTATCCTTTGACTTCACATGTACTTTATTTTATAAAAATGCATTATCACCGTTTGAGACACTATAGTGTGTTCTGAAGGGAGAGATATGGTTTTTATACTGTCTGCACCTTGTACTCAGTATTCCTATCTCACTGTGTTGTATTCCAAAATAAGTTTGTCAATAAAATGAAAAAATAGCCATAACACTTTACTTGGTTTCAAGAACTCAGTTTTAAGAGTGTGTCACTTTTCTCTGGAATGTTTAGATAATAGGACAATTAATAATTGAATCAGTTGTTTCATCAGCTCAGATATGGGGGGGAATTTGTGGGAATATGTGTAGTAGGTAGTTACATGTTGGTGTGTGCAACTAATGTACGTGCTGTAGTTAGGAGATCATTGCTGGTATACATTGATGACTGAGACAGAGGATCTTTAATGTGCTCCTGACTTTGAACAGGAGATAATGGATGCTGCTTAGAAAAGAGATGGTGCCGTTTCTTTTTACAGGCCATTGACCAACTCAGACACCATACTGTGGATCTTATGGAAGCATGTAAGGCCACTGTAGAGGGTGCAAGAAATGAACCAGTGGCATGGAAGTTAAATGTCATACATAGGCTCGAGTGTGTATTTACACACTTACGCATATGAGAAACATTTATAACTTTAGGGAGCACTGTGGTGCTCTGGATGGGCTGCAGCTTAAAGCACTGCACATGGAACAGAAATGTGGTTGTACCTATTTTTATATATTAGCTAAGTCACCTTGTACCTCAAAAGGGGTACTTAATATATAAACATAGTGTATAATGCACATTGGAATAGTATGCCCTCACAGTGAGCAATTACGCAAAAGCTGTTTCTACTGTACAATTGAATTTTCCACCAACATACCTAGATGCACACAAAATACCTAGCACAATGATTATCATTTCATTTTTATTTAGGCTCAAAAATGTTATTCAATGGTTAAAGTTGATTTGTGATCCTTTTACTGGAAACGTAGCTCTAAATTCTTTGTAACATTTGCACTGTGTGAACTAAAAAGGTTGCCAGCCACAACAGCTGACAATTCTGGGTATTCAATTCTGACCAAAGCACTTTCCCTGAAAACATTGTTGAGACTTAAATAGAAAGACCAACATTGCATCTGCCTGCGTAGAAGGTTGTGTACTAGAGTGAAAAGTTGAATACTCATTCAAATAGTAAAGTTAAATGGTCCAGGTTTCTTTAAACATAGGACATTGAAGTTACTTATATAGGAAATCTAAACCATATTTTCTAATTTTGATATGATCCCCGCCACGTACCATGATTCCAAATTAATCTAATTAAAAATCTATTGCGCTAAACCTAGAGAAATTGGATCCATCACCGCAATTATTCGTTCAAGGAGCCATCCTAGACTTCCTGGCTCCATCCAGTGCAGTAGGGAAAATTATTCCCAGCACTGACAGAGGGGAGGAAACTTCACCTCAGTAGGAGAGAGACTATGGGGAAAGGACTAGCTTCTCCAGTTCATGTTGGCCTCTTTTCACTGGTAGGAAGATAGCTTAAGACAGCAGAAGAACATCTGACTCCAAGAAGTCCCAGTGAACCACTGAGGACTGCATACTGCAAGAGTCCTGCCTGGAGAGAGACCCAGTGCCTAGACACCTGTCCTGCTCACCTCATGGTTCAAATAGAGACCACAAGGAACCTTTCCAGTGGGTCATTTTATCACCTCTGATGGACTGGCAAGAAGTGCTCAGCCTTCCCTGGGGGAAGTGGGGCCTGGTGAAGGGAATGCATAACAAGCATGTTCATTACTGGCCCTAGGGATAATGCCAACAAGGTCAAGGTCAAGATCCCATATGATGACAAAAAAACAAGAAAGCGTTTGACTGTAAATGCAAATGAGGTAGAACAGGAGATAGACAGAGAACCTAAAGTGGGACTAAGTGAAAAAGAAGGGGATGAGGCAACCCAAATCCACTCTGAAAGAGTGCAAACAGAGACAGGCAGTACTAATCAAGCTAAAGCTGAATGAATGATCAGAGAAAGTAGCTAGCACCCTCAGGGGAATGAGATTACTGATTACTTTCCAAAAGAATAAAGTTAAAGCATACTAAGCACTAAAAGTGATGTTGGAAGATGAGCCAGAAGGTATAGAAGAAAAAATGTGCCTACTCAGTAGCAGCAAACTGAAGGGTTTTGAAGCAGATGTTTGCCATGGAATTAAATGCTGTGAATGCCTACTTGTGTAGAAATACAAGGAGCCTACCAACTCACCTCTGAGCATCCTTTTCTACCTGGCAGTGCTCCTAATGCGATTTCACAACACCAAGAAACACAATGGTCTTAACTAGCCATGAAGTACATACTTGGAATTTGGGTAAGAAGAAGGCTCAGGAAGCTAGTTATATATTTATATATTTTATTTCAATGAGGAAGACATTCCTTTTCCTCAACTCCTACCTCACCCCTCAGATAGAACATATACTGAGAAACGAAACATATAAAAACTTGACAAGGGTAATGCCCAACACAAGCACCCATCCCAGTGAAAAACATTTCTATCTCTGATGAAGATAATGTGTAGGACAATGGATGCAACCACAGGGACTTTGAGAAGGCAGTCTTTGAAACTAGGATTGCAGATGTTGGACACAAAAAGACAGAAAGATGAGGGTGACAGAAGTAGTGATGGTTGAATGTAAAAAGAAAGAACCTATTTTATCAGCAAATAAGACTGTTTCGCCTTTCGTGACAAGCTGGTAGAAGTCTCAGAGGTGATTTAATTGGTAACACCTGTTTGCAAGAAAACTATTTCTGCATAGCGGAGCAAATACGAGAGTAGACAGTAGTGTAGAGCTTATAATTCTTACTTCTTGAACTTTTAAATCAATTGGCACAGTCCATGGCATCAACAAGAGACAATCCAGAGTGGGGGCTTAGTATATAGAAAATTGTGCACACTACATACCCATATAGGGAGATTCCCAATGGCCAATAAAATAAAGGGAGGAATTTGAATGCCCAAGTAATTAGACGTAAGAAGCAGAACAGACAATAGAACTACAGCCCATAGAATGTGAGAGACCAATTATAGTATTTTTCAAAACAGGATCTTTCTTGAAACCAGGCACTGCTACAACTGAACCCATTTATGGTCTCCACCAAGGTGGTTCCAAAACAGAGTAGTAGGGCTATAAAATTTGGAAGAAATGCAACCAGGGACAAATGATTACAGATAGGAGCAAAGAAGCAGGAACAAGTGTAAGAGGCTGGACTGGCTTGTAGTGAGTACCTAGGGGTACTTGCACCTTGCACCAGGCCCATTTATCCCTTATTAGTGTATAGGGTGTCTAGCAGCTTAGGCTGATAGATATTGGTAGCTTAGCAGAGCAGCTTAGGCTGAACTAAGAGACGTGTGAAGCTACTACAGTACCACTTAGTGTCATATGCACAATATCATAAGAAAACACAATACACAGTTATACTAAAAATAAAGGTACTTTATTTTTATGACAATATGCCAAAGTATCTCAGAGTGTACCCTCAGTGTGAGGATAGGAAATATACACAAGATATATATACACAATACCAGAAATATGCAGTATAGTCTTAGAAAACAGTGCAAACAATGTATAGTTACAATAGGATGCAATGGGGACACATAGGGATAGGGGCAACACAAACCATATACTCCAAAAGTGGAATGCGAACCACGAATGGACCCCAAACCTATGTGTCCTTGTAGAGGGTCGCTGGGACTATTAGAAAATAGTGAGGGTTAGAAAAATAGCCCACCCCAAGACCCTGAAAAGTGAGTGCAAAGTGCACTAAAGTTCCCCAAAGGACAAAGGAGTCGTGATAGGGGAATAAGGCAGGAAAGACACACACCAACAATGCAACAACGCTGGATTTCCAATCTGGGGTACCTGTGGAACAAGGGGACCAAGTCTAAAAGTCACAAGCAAGTCGGAGATGGGCAGATGCCCAGGAAATGCCAGCTGCGGGTGCAAAGAAGCTTCTACTGGACAGAAGAAGCTGCGGTTTCTGCAGGAACACAAAGGGCTAGAGACTTCCCCTTTGGAGGACGGATCCCCCTCGCCTTGTAGAGTCGTGCAGAAGTGCTTTCCCGCCGAAAGAATGCCAACAAGCCTTGCTAGCTGCAAATCGTATGGTAAGCGTTTTTGGATGCTGCTGTGGCCCAGGAGGGACCAGGAGGTCGCAAATTGGACCAAGAGGGAGAGGGGACGTCGAGCAAGACAAGGAGCCCTCTTAGCAGCAGGTAGCACCCGGAGAAGTGCCAGAAACAGGCACTACGAGGATACGTGAAACGGTGCTCACCCGAAGTTACACAAAGGAGTCCCACGTCGCCGGAGACCAACTTAGAAAGTCGTGCAATGCAGGTTAGAGTGCCGTGGACCCAGGCTTGGCTGTGCACAAAGGATTTCCGCCGGAAGTGCACAGGGGCCGGAGTAGCTGCAAAAGTCGCGGTTCCCAGCAATGCAGTCTAGCGAGGTGAGGCAAGGACTTACCTCCACCAAACTTGGACTGAAGAGTCACTGGACTGTGGGAGTCACTTGGACAGAGTTGCTGGATTCGAGGGACCTCGCTCGTTGTGCTGAGAGGAGACCCAAGGGACCGGTAATGCAGCTTTTTGGTGCCTGCGGTTGCAGGGGGAAGATTCCGTCGACCCACGGGAGATTTCTTCGGAGCTTCTAGTGCAGAGAGGAGGCAGACTACCCCCACAGCATGCACCGCCAGGAAAACAGTTGAGAAGGCGGCAGGATCAGCATTACAGAGTTGCAGTAGTCGTCTTAGCTACTATGTTGCAGTTTTGCAGGCTTCCAGCGCGGTCAGCAGTCGATTCCTTGGCAGAAGGTGAAGAGAGAGATGCAGAGGAACTCGGATGAGCTCTTGCATTCGTTATCTAAGGAATCCCAAGAGACAGAGACCCTAAATAGCCAGAAAAGAGGGTTTGGCTACCTAGGAGAGAGGATAGGCTAGCAACACCTGAAGGAGCCTATCACAAGGAGTCTCTGACGTCACCTGGTGGCACTGGCCACTCAGAGCAGTCCAGTGTGCCAGCAGCACCTCTGTTTCCAAGATGGCAGAGGTCTGGAGCACACTGGAGGAGCTCTGGGCACCTCCCAGGGGAGGTACAGGTCAGGGGAGTGGTCACTCCCCTTTCCTTTGTCCAGTTTCACGCCAGAGCAGGGCTAAGGGGTCCCTGAACCGGTGTAGACTGGCTTATGCAGAAATGGGCACCAAATGTGCCCATGAAAGCATTTCCAGAGGCTGGGGGAGGCTACTCCTCCCCTGCCTTCACACCATTTTCTAAAGGGAGAGGGTGTAACACCCTCTCTCAGAGGAAGTCCTTTGTTCTGCCATCCTGGGCCAGGCCTGGCTGGACCCCAGGAGGGCAGATGCCTGTCTGAGGGGTTGGCAGCAGCAGCAGCTGCAGTGAAACCCCGGGAAAGGCAGTTTGGCAGTACCAGGGTCTGTGTTACAGACCACTGGGATCATGGGATTGTGCCAACTATGCCAGGATGGTATAGAGGGGGCAATTCCATGATCATAGATATATTACATGGCCATATTTGGAGTTACCATTGTGAAGCTACATATAGGTAGTGACCTATATGTAGTGCACGCGTGTAATGGTGTCCCCGCACTCACAAAGTCCGGGGAATTGGCCCTGAACAATGTGGGGGCACCTTGGCTAGTGCCAGGGTGCCCACACACTTAGTAACTTAGCACCCAACCTTTACTAGGTAAAGGTTAGACATATAGGTGACTTATAAGTTACTTAAGTGCAGTGAAAAATGGCTGTGAAATAACGTGGACATTATTTCACTCAGGCTGCAGTGGCAGGCCTGTGTAAGATTTGTCAGAGCTCCCTATGGGTGGCAAAAGAAATGCTGCAGCCCATAGGGATCTCCTGGAACCCCAATACCCTGGGTACCTCAGTACCATATACTAGGGAATTATAAGGGTGTTCCAGTAAGCCAATGTAAATTGGTAAAATTGGTCACTAGCCTGTCAGTGACAATTTGAAAGAAATGAGAGAGCATAACCACTGAGGTTCTGATTAGCAGAGCCTTAGTGAGACAGTTAGTCACTACACAGGTAACACATTCAGGCACACTTATGAGCACTGGGGCCCTGGAGAACAGGGTCCCAGTGACACATACAACTAAAACAACATATATACAGTGAAAAATGGGGGTAACATGCCAGGCAAGATGGTACTTTCCTACAACAAGCAATACTTAGAGGAAACAAGCAATACTGCTGAAAAGAAAGACCTTGTATCTCCATAGTAGCAGAGAAGGCTCTCGGAGTAGGGTTCTCGGGGGCTAAATGAGGCATCAAATGCTCCAGCTCCAGGAGTTCAAGAACAACACCAAAATAGAACACTACTATTTACACTATTGTATTCCTTAGATAGCTTATACAACAATGAAAAATAGAAGAAACATCTTGAGGCTCGCAAAGGTGCTTCTGGAACTAGGACATGTGGCATCTGATAATATTCTTTCCATGAGGTTTCTGTCCAAGAGACCTGAAGAAACGTTTGCAAATCATGTGGGGTACAGCTGCACTAGCATATGTTGTGTTCAGATATGCAGACTTATTCTACAGTTAGGTCATAGGGATCTCCCCACAAGGCGAAAACTATATATGAATATCCTGTGCTACAAGCCAAGAGAGCAATCACATTTTGAGCATGACCAGTGTAGCCTTTAAATCATTGTAAGGTCTCAGCCCAGACTTTATGGAAGAGGTAGTCAACCTACATGTAAAGCTGGATCCAATAAATAGGAGGAAAGAGGCACAAGTAAAAGCTCATTGTAAGAAACTGGATCATTAGATGAGCGGGGTGGAAGCCCCACTAAGATAATAAACACAATGAGGGTGAACCACCAAATTCACTAAATAAACCTGTGCTTAACCCTCTGATAGCACTTCGAGGCAATGTGGAAAGTATTTATGCAGCACTCAAACAGTAATAGTGACAACACAGTACAAGAAAAATCCCACACCAACTTAGAAAAATAGAGCACAATTTATTACATAAACAGCAGAAGAATAACAAAAATCCTATAAGTAGAATGGGGGATGTGAATTTTTAATGTTTTAGGTGACAATAGCACCAGTTTGCACAAAACACCACTTGCTGTTATCTCGTCGCACTGGAGCACAGTAGAGTGACAAGCTCAGGTCAACCTATATGGAGTGTGGGTCAGATTCAGGGACCACATTCATCCCACTGAAGACATACCTTCTCAAGTACACACAAGGAGGTGCTACTCACACTGACGGTGGCCGCAAGGAGATAGTTGTCAATGCAAGGAGTCGGATGTCAGGAACAGTCCCTGTTTTGGTATGAAAAGTCAGTCATTGCCGGGGCTTCGCATTGGCGATCAATGTGGGATGTCACTGTTGGCGCAAAGTGCAGGGCTCAATGGAGCTTCACGTTGTCAGTTGTCACGGACAATTGTTGGAGTGAAGTGCAGTACCCACTGGAGCTTCACGTTGGCAGTCATGACTGGTTCTCGGCGTGAAGAGGTCATGCTGCGGTCACAATAAGACCATAACTTCTGTATCTTCACCTTGAGTTCAGGAGTGCACAATGTGCCAGCCAGTGGATCCATACCCGGGGGCATCTCTTGGGATCAGGACTCACTCCAGTAAAGGTCACCAGCAAGGCTCAGGCAGGCCCAGGCAGGACTGGTTGGTGCTGGTCAACTGGGCAGTAGCAGTAGACTTCTGGAGGCTTGTTGTGTCCCTGTAGCTCAAACAGGAAGTCAACCAACTGTCCCTTGTAGTCACTTCTGGGAGCCTGGATTGAAGGTGAGCAGGTCCAATCTTCCTTCTTCAGACAGGAGGGCAGACCTTCTTTTGAATCTTCCATAGAAGTTTGATGCAAGGAGAGATGAGAGGTTTTGAAGATGTCACATTTATACATGGTGCTAGCCTTTGTGCAGGGGAAATCGTCCTCCATCTCTCCAAACTGGTTATGGTTAGTTCTTCCCCTTCCCGTGGGTTTGGCTCTAAACAGTATAGGATGACAAGGGCAATAACAGGCCTGGTGTCACGTTCCTTTGTGTGTACCTCAAGTAGAGCCTTGTGGAATGCAAACAGGGCAGGGTACAGCTGCTCCCCGCCACCCTGTCAGGAAGACCTACTCCCCTCACAACTGGGCCTCATTTGTCAGCATATCTGGAATGAATACACAACCCACAATGAAAGAGCCATTTATAGTTGTGTGACTCTGGACACTGGCAGAAAGGCAGAATGTTAAAGCAGAAAAATTACAGCTTTCCAAAACTGACATTTTCAGGAAAGATAACTGAAAATCTGGCTTTACCATAAAAGAGGATTTTAAATGACAATACCTTTAAGTGGAAGAAACATTTTTCTATCTGTTCCT
Organism: Pleurodeles waltl; assembly: GCF_031143425.1. Classification (NCBI taxonomy): domain Eukaryota; kingdom Metazoa; phylum Chordata; class Amphibia; order Caudata; family Salamandridae; genus Pleurodeles; species Pleurodeles waltl. The sequence continues at coordinate 387,398,386 of NC_090446.1, read as the reverse complement.
AAAATTAAGTTATCATTAATTAAGTATATTATGGTAACCCAGTGTTAGTGTATGGTAGAGATAGCCTTATAACTTTAGGAGTTTTTCACTGTCAGGACATCTATATCTACATCTATATCTCAAGCACATAGGTCCAACTTTTTAAATACCAGCCATCCTGCCCTAGGAGCCTTTATGGTCTTTTTAGGGATGCCATTTAAGTATTTAAAAAGGCAGGTTCAGGACTGTCAACTGGTTTAAAACTGCACTACAGGCTGCAGGGGCAGGCCCAAGACATGTTTTACAGGGTTACTTTAGTGAGTGGCACAATGAGTGCTGCTTCCCAGCAATAACATTTAATTTATCGGCCTTGGGTAAATGTATTACCATTTATTAGAGACCTGTAAGTAAAGTAAATGTACCGATTGGTGTATGCTAATTTTACCATGTTTTAGGAAGAGAGTACGAGCACTTTACTACTTGTTAGCAGGGGTAAAGTGCACAAAGTCCTAATGCCAATAAAAACAAATTAAGGAAAAACAGGAGTGAAAGCAAAAGATTTGGGGAAATACCACAAAGAGAATGTCAGGTCTAAACGACTATTAACCCCTCTAGTGCCTCGGAGTAATGGTTACGTCCTGGGCAGCATCGCTCGTGTGCCCAGGACGTAACCATTACGTCTAAGTAGGGGCCCCAGGGGAAAGCGCTAGCGCTCCGTCGGGGGCCTCACACCCCCCCTCCCCGGGCAGGGATGAAAGGGGAATCACCTCCCCTTCGAAGCCCCGCCCACTGACCCCCGTGGTGTCTGATGATGTCAGCGCGCAATCGTGTGCTGACCTCATCAGAGGCCTACCCCTCCACACTGGAAGCTCAACTTCCAGCGCGGATCGGAGGAGAAATGTAAAAGCATTCCTCCTCCGATCACGTGGAGGGGCCGAGAGAGACATCAAAGGAAAGGAAAGGCTTTTCCTTTCCTTTGATGTCTTTCTCAGAAATGCCACTAGACACCAGGGAAATTGTTTGTTTTTATATAATTAAATAAGGGGAGCGGCTCCTTGGGCAAGTGCCGCTCTCCAAGTGGGCAATTTATTTTTAGGCCATTTCTGCCTCCCCTGGGGGAAGATTGGCTTATTATAATTAGGCCGATCTGCCCCCGGGGGGGCAGAAACTGCTAGACACCAGGGATATTTTTTTATTTTTTTTTTTTTTTTTTATATGTGGGGAGTGACCCCTTTGGCCAGGGTCACTCCCCTCGGGGCAAAATTAGTTTTAGGCCTGGGGGCAGATCGGCCTATTTTTATTAGGCCAATCTGCCCCCAAGCGGGGCAGAAACCACTAGACACCAGGGATTTTTTTTTAAATGTATATTTATAAATAAGAAGAGCGGCCTCTTGGGCAATGGCCGCTTCCCGGGGGGCAAATATTTTTAGGCCATTTCTGCCCCCCTTGGGGGCAGATCGGCCTATTTCTATTAGGCCAAGGGCAGAACCCATTTAGGCACCCGGGATTGGTGTGTATGTATTTCAGGGGGAAAAGGCCTGACAGCGAAGGGGTTCAAGCAATGATTAATGGAAATGTGCTGCTGTGACACCAGCTGGAGCGTGTAACAGCACAGCATATAAACTACAGACAAATATGCTCCAAATATAAAAGAGGACATTGAAATAAAGAAAATCTAGTTTTTAAGAAAAGGACACATGCTGAATACTAAGCTGCAATATTGGTGGTTAGTTCTTTAAACTAGAGGGTGGCAGCTGGATATGATAAGCAGCACAAAATGGCAGCGACCTAGGCAGCCAAAGGAATAACAAATGATGGATAGCCAACATACTTTGAGCCGCACACAAGACACAAAAAAGAACAAGCATTTGTAATGCAATGGGTTTTCCATTTGCTTGAGTTAAAGCTATTAGCGTTGTAAACTCCTAACCGGGCTTTTCTTGCCACATAAACTGAAAATGAAAAGTAAAACAGTTTCACATAAGCTAGCCGACGGCTGCCATGAGCGTGAAGCAGACACACAAAAAGAAACAGACGTTCGCTTGCAGTGAAACGTATCGGCAACTGTGCAATTATCCATGTAACTGGCAAAAGTGCAAATATAAATGTAACAGGGCCGATGTCATGCAAAGTGCTCGACTACTGCCCAGCGAAATCGAGCTACCTATGAAATAAAGAGAGGGTCGATGTCATGCAAAGCGCTCAACTACTGCCCAGCAAAATCGCGCTGCCTACAAAATAAAGAAAAAAAGTAGTCAAGAAACCATGCGGAAAACATGGTGCCTCGTATGTTTTCAGAAGTTGGCCGGTGCACTTGAGGAGGGCTAAACACCAGAAAAGGCATGATGTATGCATGCCTTTCACTAATGAAATCAAGTACATTTTAAAAGGCAAGCCCACGAACTAACCAAACTGATATGTGTGACATGGGCGTGGTTAAAAGCCCACATAGAGATTACAGTAGGGACAGAGCGTTTTGCACGCTCGGCCCTTAAAAGGAAGGCTGATGGATGGGCTAGTAATCTGGATTGCAAAAGTACGAAAGTCATAGCTAAAACCTTTGTGTTCTTAAGTCAACTGTAATGTGTACATTACTCTGGGTAAGACAATCACAAGAGATTCTGTGATGAGGACACTTGAGAATGAACAATAACACTTCAGCAATAATATTCCCTCACAGAGTAGCCTCATCATACCGGTGTGCAAGGATTTCAGTGTCAAACCTGTGCAGGGCATGACTGAGAGAAAGATAACCTGAAAGCGAAAGTGCATGGGAACATTTGGAAGCATACATGCTCTGTGTAGAATCATTCAGGAACGGGTTCGATTTTATAGCCGTGATGGATTCTGACAGCCACCTCTTTTGCTCTTACCATTTTTTGTCAAATGATTTTCCCTTATATTCTCATACTGTGTTGATCCGAGCAGCTTAGGTGTGTTTTTCTCGACTCTCTTCACACCAATGTATTCTTTGCTGATCATTTTGGAAAATGTACGTTTGCGGAGATTGCTGCTGTTCTATAGTAAATGATAAGGATGAGGAAAGATGGTTTCAATACTGAAAATCCCATACTTGTATGAGCTTGTATGCAGCTCTTTTAACAGAAGTCACTAAGGACAATGTAATTAAGCATATCTGCTCTATGAATAGAGTAGTGATAGTGTATATTACTTATTTATAGTATTAGTTATGGGATGTACATTGGATTCGATAGTTAGGAAATCACTAGGTATAATGCCCCGAACATGTTGTGAGGCAACTGGTGCCCAAAGTAGGTCCATGTTTTCACTCTGCCACCTATCCTGTGCGTTTTACCCTACCATTTAGTACCATTTGCATTCCATGATGTTCTCCCTGCTGTCTTTTTGTCCCCTTCTTCCTACCTTTTGTTTTTGACGTTAGTTTACTTTCTAGTGCGATACCTATCCTTTTTTGTTGTTGTCTGCTTTTCCGAGCTTTATTTACGTCACACATTTGCATGCTCTCTTCTTAGAAAACCAATTATAAGTAAGGTGCTTGTCAGTACTGTTGGACAAGGATGAGAAAAATAAATTTCATTTGCGATAAATAGGGCCTAGTATGACAGTGAGGATAAGGGTGATGTAAGTTATTTTACAGTGCCAATAACAGTGTCCTGTGACACCATATATTATGTACTTACAGTATAACTCATAATTTGGAATATGTTTATTATCCTAGACTCTCTTGCACATTTAAAAAGTGCAGCATTATAAAGGTCCTAAACCTATACTAAGGTAAAGGTGTCCAATGTAGGTATACATTTTTGCTGTGACATCTATTTTGACCTTTACATCCTCACATTATATTCCCTACCAAATGCATGATTTTCACTCTTCTCTATTTTCTTTGTCTTCATTCCATTTATTTGTCAAATCACGTTCCCTTACATTTTACTACTTATCTATCCTTGTTGCCAAGAAATGTTTTTGTTCTCTTTTTTCACCTCACCTATTTTTTCGCTCATTTGTTAGAAAACTAAGTTTAAGGAAGGTGCTACTGAGCACCTCAGGATAGTACAAATGGGCAAAATGCGGTTTAATTACTTAGTTAATTACTGAAAATTCTTTGGTTATATGATATTGCCACTTAGATCATTGAACCCAACATACTGTATAGTGCTAAGATAGTGGGTAACAGTGACACCCATCCTTCTTCAGGTCTGTGAAACTGTTTTAGACTAAACTGATTTTAGACTAATTAGAAATCCCTCCTTCCTCTTTCTAAGTGTGAGGCAACATTATGAACTATAGAACAATTTTCTCTTCCCCCTTCACACTCAACATATCCTAGAGAGTTGAGGGAAAAAGAGCAGAGGCTGTGGAATGATACATCATAATGTTCAAAGCACTAGTTCTACATCAGTATTAACAGTGTGGTGTTGTTCCATATTCTCTAACGGGCCTGTTAATATTATAATCTTTTCACTTAACTTATAATGTTGGAGGTTTTTGATGATGTTAGTGTGCTCTTTTAAATAAAAAAAATATACATTTTAATGGTGTTAAAATGTGCATGTGGTGGTCTATGTGTTATCTATCTACTGTTGTATTTCTCTATTTTATGTTGCCTGTCTCCCTTAGGTATCCAATCCATAAATTAATCTCCACTCTCTTACAATTTGATGTACATTCTGTTTTATTATTGTGTTGGTTGTCTCATAAAAATAAATCATTTAATTACCTTTACCTTATAAAATTAAATACCTACACAAAACTGAAGAAGAAAAGAGAAGGTCGGAAGAAAAGAGAAGGTCAGAACAATGATTATGAAGAAAGTATTCAATCTAGAGCAGATAAATCCTCAGGTAGAAGTGTGCAAATTAATCGGAACATGGGTAAGAGTAGACAAAGTCGACCATTTATTAAAAATTAGAAAAAACACAAGTAAGGATTAAAGATGCTAGTGAGACATGGGTAACATCAAAATTAGGTAGCTTATGAAAATGCAAGAAACCGCCCAAATATAGCTATGAGGATTCTTCTACAAGAAATTTAAAGAACTTTGTGAAAAAGTTCTTAGACAATACGGTAGTGTACAACATTACGTTGTCAATTAAACAGATAAAGACAAAATCTGTTAGACATAAACAGAAAGAGTTTGTAGAAAAACCTGTAGGTAAGTCATTTGTTGTAAAGAGGGAGTTGTTCATTCTTATTCCTAAAAGAATGAAAACACTAGATAGGTTGGTGAATTCATTGAAAAAGAAGTGCTGCCAAAAGCAGAATAAAAAAAACTTGGGGGGTCATTACAACATTGGCGGTAAAAGCCGCTTACCGCCGTGCAGAAGACCGCCAATACACCGCCGCCGCCGCGGGAGACCGCCACAACTATTATGACACACATCACGGAATCCGCCGAAATTCAGACACCCACACAAGTCCGCCACACCAAAGGTCAGCGATAAATATGCGGAAACAAATCCTCCACCTCCACGCCAACAGAAACACGCCCATGCTATTACGACCCACGAATCCACGCGGCGGTCTTTCAACCGCGGTATTCCATTGGCGGTACACACCGCCGCGCTCAAAATACACACACATCTCCAAAACACCGCCACATTGGACAATTCAAAGTACACACACCTGATACACATACAAACACCACTCCCACACACCCAACACAATATAAAACACACACCCACATCACACACAAACCCCTACGACCACAAATTAGAGACGAAGGCCAGAGAGAGACAGCACAGAATAGAGAACACCATCACACAGAGGCACACTACACCATCACCCACACAACATCCTCGCACAAAACACCACATACCACTACACTCACCACACTCATCAACACATACACCACCCCACACATCACACACACCACCCCATGTCACGCCAAAGACACCCCCGCTTCTCCGAGGAGGAGCTCAGGGTCATGGTGGAGGAAATCATCAGGGTAGAGCCACAGCTATTTGGCTCACAGGTACAGTACACACCCATAGCCAGGAAGATGGAGCTATGGCAAAGAATAGTCGACAGGGTCAACGCTGTGGGACAGCACCCAAGAAATAGGGAGGACATCAGGAAGAGGTGGAACGACCTACGGGGGAAGGTGCGTTCCACGGTCTCCAGGCACCACATTGCGGTACAGCGGACTGGCGGCGGACCCCCACCTCCTCCCCCACAACTAACAACATGGGAGGAGCAAGTCTTGTCCATCTTGCATCCTGAGGGCCTCGGAGGAGTCGTTGGAGGAACAGACACTGGTAAGTCAAATCTTCACTATCATATCCCCCACCCTACCTGCATGCTATCACACACCCCCACCCTCACACCCTCCCCTATCACCCTAACTCCTCACTAATCTACCCATAACACCAACCACCCATCCCAACCCCAAGACCTGCATGACACAACTAAGCATGGACACCCATCACTAAAGCATGCCCATTGCACAGACCCACAACACCCCCCAACCATCACCACACAAGCCCCCACACAGGAATGCCTGCACTGGGGTTCACGCACACCCAACCATTGCTCACCATGAAACACACAAATGCAATAATCATGTACTTATACCCCCGCAGGAACCCGAAGGAACGTCACCACACCAGAGGGTCCAGACAACACCACTCCACCCCCAGAAGAGGCCCACAGTGACGACAGCAGCTCTGCCCTACTGGATCTTGATGACCAGCCCGGACCATTGTGGGCCTCAGGACAGTCGGTTCCCCTTGCCCAGCCACAGCCCAACACCGAGCTGCCACCCTCTGGTAACACCAGCACAGCACCCACCCAGCGGGCCCATACCTCCCTACCCAGGACAGGTCAATCAGCGGTGTGTCCACCACTACAGGGCACCCAGGGTAACCCACCACCCCAACAACAATAGGGACCTGGGGGCAGTGGTAGTGGGCACAAGGTCCAGGGGACGGAGGCACAGGAACACCAGGGAACTGGGAGGGCTGCTGTGCGACAGAGGGAGGACAGGCCAAGGGAACCAACTCTCCACGAGGCCCTATCCTCCATCATGGGAGCATACCACCACTCCCAGGAGACGATGGCAATGGTCCTGGACAAGTTGCAGGAGACCCTGCATCTGCAGGAGGAGCAGTATTTGGGGTTCAGGGAGGAGTTCAGGACCATCGCCTCTGCCCTGGGCACCATCGTAGGGGTGCTGACGGACATTCAAAAGACCTTGAGGGACACCGTGGCACTCCAAGGGGCCCCTGACACTAGCCACGACGATGAAATGCCCACCACCTCCGCCGGCGCTAGTGGACAGGACGCCCCGCCACAGGACCACCACACCAGCACCCCACCCCCTGCAGACGGACAACCACCACGAAAGTGGGCCCTGAGATCCAGGAACAGGACAGAGCAAGATGGCAAGACCCCCGCCAGGAAATAAGACTACCCTGATTGTCCCCCCACTGTCCCACTTTGTTACCCTGTCCAGATTGGAACTGCCCCAGCTCCACTTCCAATGGACAGATGTGCAATGTACCTGTGACACTAATAGACAGGACTCTGCCATGGACATTCTTCCACCATGACCTCTCCCCATTTCACAACCCCCCTACATTTTTATGCACTTCAATAAACACCCTTGAAACCTTAATAATATTGGAGTCAGTCAATGATTGTGAACTTTGTATTGTCAATTACAGTGTTAAAAAAGGTTACCCATTGGAAGGTCAACATACCAATGTCACACATCACAAGCCTTTCAAGGGTGCAAGCTGATGACACGTAGGTTACCACATTACTGAAACTGAAATGGAAGGGGACAACTCAGTTACCAAATAGGGAGTGAAATGTAGGTACAGGAAAGAGGTAGACGTGTGAAATGTAATATAATGTGAAACATGAAATTGTACTCACCTGTGTCTCATTGAAAATATTGCTGTATGACTGACTCCCTGTTGTCGTTTTCATCTTCATCAGCTTCCTCCTCATCACTGTCCACAGGCTCCACAGGCTCACCCGCTGCAACAACACCGTCATCTGGATCATCCTCCTGCAGAAAAGGCACCTGGCGTCGCAATGCCAAGTTATGGAGCATGGAGCAGGCGATGATGATGTCGCACAAATTCTTCGGTGAGTAGAATAGGGACCCACCTGTCATATGGAGGCACCTGAACCTGGCCTTCAGGAGGCCGAAGGTCCGCTCGATCACCCTCCTAGTCCGCCCATGGGCCTCATTGTAGCGTTCCTCTGCCCTGGTCCTGGGATTCCTCACTGGGGTCAGTAGCCAGGACAGGTTGGGGTAACCAGAGTCCCCCAATAGCCATACACGGTGCCTCTGGAGTTCACCCATCATATCAGGGATGCTGCTATTCCGCAGGATGTAGGCGTCATGCACTGAGCCAGGGAACATTGCATTTACCTGCGAGATGTACTGGTCTGCCAAACAGACCATCTGGACATTCATGGAATGATAACTCTTCCTGTTCCTGTACACCTGTTCATTCCTGCGGGGGGGACCAGAGCTACATGGGTCCCATCAATGGCACCTATGATGTTGGGGATATGTCCAAGGGCATAGAAATCCCCTTTCACTGTAGGCAAATCCTCCACCTCAGGGAAAATGATGTATCTCCTTGCGTGTTTCAGCAGGGCAGACAACAATCTGGACAAGACGTTGGAAAACATAGGCTGGGACATCCCTGATGCCATGGCCACTGTTGTCTGAAAAGACCCATTTGCAAAGAAATGGAGCACTGACAGCACCTGCACCTCAGGGGGTATTCCAGTCGGATGGCGGATTGGTGACATCAGGTCTGGCTCCAACTGGGTAAATAGTTCCCGGATTGTGGCACGGTCAAACCGGTAGGTCACGATGACATGTCGCTCTTCCATTGTCAACAGGTCCACCAGCGTTCGGTACACCGGCGGATTCCGCCATCTTCCAATATGTCCCAACTGACGGTGCCTAAGAAGGACAACAGCGAAAAAACTGTCAGCATTCCTCCAGGTATGTACCCACAGTCACACACAAGACTACACCAGACAATTAACCCATCCAGGAAAGGTTTTGAGTGTAGGCCTCGGTATGTGTGACGCAGTAGTAATTGAAGCCATGTGGGCCCCTGAAATGGCGGCTGCCTGACCTCTAAACTGGGACAATGGAATTGTGGGGTAACAGCGCTGGCGTAGGACACCGTCGCGGTAGGCGGTCGTAGAGCACGGCGCAATGCTGCATTGGTTAACATTGTACCCTATGGGTCCCAGGAGCCAATGAACAGGTGCGCTGGCGGTGATGATGCGCACCGCCGCGGACATCACCGCCGCAGACGTCACCACCATATTCTATCTCTTCAATCACTAGATACCTGACCTTCGACAGGAGAGGACCTACACTGCTAGTGCTGCTGTGACCTCGGTCTGGAAGTGACGATGGCTGCTGCGTCTGGGGAAAGGGCCCCTGCCTTCACTGCACAGGAGTTGGAGAAACTTGTGGATAGGGTCCTCACCCAGTATACGCTACTCTACGGTCCTCCAGACCAACAGGTTAGTACACAGGGAGCACGTTGTATGGGCTAGGCCTGGGTGGAGAGGGCTGGGTGGATGAGGGAAGGGGGCAGAGTACATAGAACAGTCATGCATGGGGATGAATGGGCCACAGGGATAGAGTTGGGAGGGGGCCAATTACAACAACGGTGCTGTAGGTAACGACTGTTCCTCTTTCCTTGTGCATGTCATGTAGGTCAGTGCCCACCAGAAGAGGGACATTTGGCGTGCCATCGCCAAGGAAGTCCGGACCCTGGGGGCCCACCAGAGACGGGGCACCCACTGCCGGAAGAGATGGGAGGACATTCGCCGCTGCAGCAAGAAGACGGCGGAGGCTCAGCTGGGGATGGCCTCCCAACGTGGGAGGGTTGCCCGTCGCACCATGACCCCCCTGATGTTCTGGATCCTGGCGGTGGCCTACCCGGAGTGGGATGGGCGCTTAAGGACATCACAGCAGACACAAGGGGGTGAGTACAACCTCATCCTATGGACTTTGCGTGCAGTGGAGCTGTCTGGGTGGGGGTGGTGGGCTGTGGGTGTCCCTAGGCCAGGGCGAGTTAGGTAGGCTAGGCCCCTCCGTTATGTAGGCCATGTGGCACTCTACCCCAGCTAAAAAAAAAGGCAAATTGATGTATAGTTGCCCCTTTGCCATCCATGTGGGCAGATTTCTACCATTGCCATGTAGGCCATATCCCAGAAATTGCATGTGCAGAGGGCAGGAGCACGGCGTAATGCAGGGGGCTGCTGCGTTTGTCTTGTCCGCCAACGGTAGCGGTATGCCATACACTAAAACTCTCTTTCTTCTGTCTCCACCCTTTTTCTGCTCTCCCTGTCCTTCTGTACATCAGCATCAACAGGCGGAGGTACAGTGGCACCGGGGCACGAGGGAGCTGCATCCCACATGGCCATGGAGGGCCACACCACAGACTCTGAATTCACCATTGGGAAGGAGGGCGAGGGTATCTTCACGTCGGCCACAGGATCACCAAACAGCGACACGGACTCGTCCGCCGATGGGAGCTCCCCTGTGGTGGCGACACCATCTGTGCGCCCCACTTCTACAGGTACAGCCGCCACCTCCCCTACCAGCACCGCCCTCCCAGCGTTCGCCCCGTGCCCGCTCACCCAGGAGGGTGGGCATCACCTTCGCCCCAGGCACCTCATGCCCTGCCCCAGTCACCCCTGAGGCCATTGACCTCCTCAGGTCATTCACTGTTGGGCAGTCTACCATTGTGAATGCCATCCAGGGTGTAGAACGAGAGTTGAAACACGGTAATGCATTCCTGGAAGGCATTCATTCTGGTCAGGCTGTCCTTCAGCGAACCCTGCAATCTCTGGCCTCAGCACTGATGGCAGCCATTGTCCCTGTGTCCAGCCTCCCCCCTCCAACTTCCTCCACCCAGACCCAATCCCCTGTACCCCAGCCCATCCCAAGCACACCTACAGACCAGCATGCACACAAGTCAACACACACAAGTAGCTCAAGCAAACATAGGCACCACACACACCACAGGCACTCACACAAGCATCAGACCCATAGAGACACAGCAACATCCACTGTCTCCACTGTGTCCCCCTCCTCCTCTTCTCCCTCCTCCCTCCCAGTCTCGTCTACACACACACCTGCATGCACCACATCTACAGGCACTAGGACTCGCACCAGGACACCCAGCACCACAAGCCGCTCACCTGCATGCACCACCTCCACTGCCATATACACGTCCCCTGTGTCCTTTCCCAGTGTGTCTGTGACGCCCCCTCCCAAAGTACCCAAACGCCGGCAATCACTCACCCAACATCCATCCACCTCACGACAGCCTCCAGTACCTGCACCTGCACCCAAAACAGCTAAAGTGACACTTCCTACAACCACCTCCTCTTCCTCCACTCCCAGAGCCCCTCCAGCTACCCATCCCAGTGTACATCACAAACTGTCCCTATGTCAAATTGACCTTTTAGCCCGCACCCCCCCCTCCAATTCATCAGTCCCGTCGTAGCGCCTCAGCCAAAAAGCCTCCAGTACCAGTGGTGCATGTACCAGGTTTTTGGGGTGCCCCGTCCACCAGGGCAGGCAGTAGGACCCGGAGCCAAGGCACTGTCAGCCCACCCCCTGTAAAGGTGCCGAAATTGGAGAGTGGACGACGGGACCATGTCAAGACTCCTGGTGGGACAAACAGTGAAATGGTATCTAAGGCGATTGGTGAGTCATCTGTAACTCAAAAGAAGGTGGGGAAGGTCCTGAGGAAGTCTCCCCAACCTGTTGTGAGTGTCACGGCGGAGAAGTGCGCCATCATTTACGGCGGTCCAGACACAACCGCCAGCACCGTCGTTACTGGTCAGGAGACCACCGCCAGAGTCACAGCCCAGGAGGGCTCAAGTATCGTCACTGGTCCAGAGACCACTGCCACCGCCAGAGTCATAGCCCAGGAGGGCTCAAGTATCGTCACTGGTCATGAGACCACCGCCAGAGTCATAGCCCAGGAGGGCTCAAGTATCGTCACTGGTCCAGAGACCACCGCCACCACCAGAGTCATAGCCCAGGAGGGCCCAAGTATCGTTACTGGTCAGGAGACCACCGCCAGAGTCATAGCCCAGGAGGGCTCAAGTATCGTCACTGGTCTAGAGACCACCGCCAGAGTCATAGCCCAGGAGGGCCCAAGTATCGTTACTGGTCAGGAGACCACCGCCAGAGTCATAGCCCAGGAGGGCTCAAGTATCGTCACTGGTCCAGAGACCACCGCCACCGCCAGAGTCATAGCCCAGGAGGGCCCAAGTATCGTTACTGGTCAGGAGACCACCACCAGGGTCATAGCCCAGGAGGGCCCAAGTATTGTTACTGGTCAGGAGACCACCGCCACCGCCGGAGTCACAGCCCAGGAGGGCTCAAGTATCGTTACTGGTCAGGAGACCACCGCTACTGCCGGAGTCACAGCCCATGAGGGTCCAGAATCCCACAGCCCCCCTGGGCAATGATGGAACGTCAAGCCACACACCAACATCCAGTGTGGAGTTCGTCATGCCACACACCAACGTCCAGTGTGGAGTTTGTCATGCCACACACCAATGTCCATTGTGGAGATCGTCATGCCACACACCAATGTCCAGTGTGGAGATCGTCATGCCACACACCAACGTCCAGTGTGGAGTTCGTCATGCCACACACCAATGTCCATTGTGGAGATCGTCATGCCACACACCAACGTCAAGTGTGGAGTTCATCATGTCACACACCAATGTCCATTGTGGAGATCGTCATGCCACACACCAATGTCCAGTGTGGAGATCGTCATGCCACACACCAATGTCCATTGTGGAGATCGTAATGCCACACACCAATATCCGTACCAGAACCGCCATGGCAAAGCACTGCTGAACAAGGCCAAGACCGCCACGGTGAAGACCGCTGAACAGGGCAAAGACCGCCATGGCAAAGCACCGCTGAACAGGCCAAAGACTGCCATGGTGAAGACCGCTGAACAAGGCCAAGACCACCATGGCAAAGCACCACTGAACAAGGCCAAGACCACCATGGTGAAGACCGCTGAACAGGGCAAAGACCGCCATGGCAAAGCACCGCTGAACAGGCCAAAGACTGCCATGGTGAAGACCGCTGAACAAGGCCAAGTCCGCCATAGCAAAGTACCGCTGAACAGGCCAAAGACTGCCATGGTGAAGACCGCTGAACAAGGCCAAGACCGCCATGGCAAAGCACCGCTAAACAGGCCAAAGACTGCCATGGTGAAGACCGCTGAACAAGGCCAAGACCGCCATGGTGAAGACCGCTGAACAGGGCAAAGACCGCCATGGCAAAGCACTGCTGAACAGGCCAAAGACTGCCATGGTGAAGACCGCTGAACAAGGCCAAGACCGCCATGGTGAAAACCGCTGAACAGGGCAAAGACCGCCATGGCAAAGCACCGCTGAACAGGCCAAAGACTGCCATGGTGAAGACCGCTGAACAAGGCCAAGACCGCCATGGTGAAGACTGCTGAACAAGGCCAAGACCGCCATGGTGAAGACCGCTGAACAGGGCAAAGACCGTGTGGGTATGAATAGTCCGGCACATCAGGCATCGTTCTCCCATGTGCAGCTGGGACTGTGACAGGACATGTACTTTCACGGGGAGACTCATCCAGTCTGGGCACCAGTCCCACCCAGTACCAGTAGAGAACTGCATCTACTTGCGAAGATGTGTCTTTGCACTCCCCAGGATGGCACAGTGGGCAAGCCACCCACTGTAGAGAATTGAGAGACTGTGGCTTTGCACTCCCCAGGATGTAACAGTGGGCAAGCCACCCACTGTAGAGACTTGAGAGACTTTGGGTTTGCACTCCCCAGGATGTAACAGTGGGCAAGCCACCCACTGTAGAGACTTGAGAGACTGTGGCTTTCACTCCCCAGGATGGCACAGTGGGCATGCCACCCACTGTAGAGACTTGAGACACTGTGGCTTTGCACTCCCCAGGATGTAACAGTGGGCAAGCCACCCACTGTAGAGACTTGTGAGACTGTGGCTTTGCACTCCCCAGGATGTAACAGTGGGCAAGCCACCCACTGTAGAGACTTGAGAGACTGTGGCTTTGCACTCCCCAGGATGGCACAGTGGGCAAGCCACCCACTGTAGAGACTTGAGAGACTGTGGCTTTGCACTCCCCAGGATGTAACAGTAGGCAAGCCACCCACTGTAGAGACTTGAGAGACTGTGGCGTTGCATTCCCCAGGATGGCACAGTGGGCAACCCACCCACTTGTGAGACTTGAGAGACTGTGGCTTTGCACTCCCCAGGATACATCAATGGGCATGGAGCCCCGTCGTGGATCTGGCTTCACATTCATCTGGCTGAGGTGCCCCCCCTTCCCTTCCCCCTGAGGTGCCTGTATTGTTTCTATCTGATGCCCCGGCAGTGTTCTCTCGGATTTTGGTCAGGTATCTATTGTGGGCGTCGCCCATGCATTTTTGGACTGTTGGTGCACGGACATTGTTGTGTACATATCTGCACTACTTCTTGTATTATACATTTATTTTTGACAGATTTCGTGATATAAATCCGTATATTTTTTTATGAGTAGTATATTGGCACAATACAAAGTTTGACCGCTATTCGCTTTGTCTTTGCATTCTTTCAGGGGTATTGTGGGTTGTTACTGTGTTTTTTGTGAATGCATTGGTGTGTATGTTGTAATATGCGAGGGTGGGGGTGTTTGGTGGGTGTCCCCGTAACTTTTGCCTCCCCCCTCCCCGTGTCGTAGGTGCAGTACTCACCGGTATCTTCTGCGCCTACGTCGCTGTTGGTCGTAGATGAGCAGGAATGCAAGGGCAGGTAAGATTTGTAGTTCCGGCTCCATGGTGTCCTCGTTCCTCGTGGGATGTGTTGAGGTGAGCGCTTTCCCATAGCAAAAGCTGTTTCCGCCGTGTTTTTATCTACGGTGATCCACCCCGGAAAAGGTGGTGGATTGGTGTGTTGTGATAGTGTGGGCGGTACATTGTCTTCCGCCTGTCTGTTGGCGGTGACCGCCGCGCTGTTTGTCTGTACCGCCGTGGCGGGCGGTGTGTTAAAGTGGCTGTCTTAGTTGGCGGTTTCCGCCAGGGTCGTAATTCCCATTTTTTGTTGTCCGGCCTGTTTGCGGTCTTACCGCAGCTTTAACACCGTCCGCCAGGGTTGTAATGACCACCTTGATCTTTAGTGCCATGTTTGAGGGAGACTGGAAATATATTTCCATTAGAGAAGATTTTTCAATGAGGAGAGCTATTTTCAGAAGCATCCTTTAGTGGTTGTTGTTGACAGAGATGCAAATGCATATGAACTTAGATAAGGTTCATGGTCACTGGAGAGACCATGTTAGATAATTTCAATAAAGAAATTTCTGAATCTACTTTAACATAAGCAGGAATTCCAAATAATGTATATGCTTAGTGCCATTGTACAAATTACAATGCAGAGACAAAAACAGAGATCTTGAACAGTTGTTTAATTTTGTGCTAGCAAACTTGCTGATCAGAAACTGCGGTGCCCAAGGCATTCATAATAACTTAGAAATTTCTCAAATTCTTACTGATCCTCAGCAGTTGCATACTTATGAGAGTATTGTCATCCAAACATGCATCCATTTCAATAAATAGTCTGTCTGCAGAGACATTTGGCAAGAACCTCTTGGTTTTTCAAAGTATATTTTGCCAAATGCAGTAAACTATAAGCACCACAGTATTCCCCCACTACTCTAGCGATATCATGGGTGCTACTTTAGAACTATATCAAATGAGGCACCCAAAATGGGGCCTAATTAGTCTATGGGAAAATAATTTGGAAGCCATTGTTTTCCACTTCTCTTTCTCACAGGAGCAGAAGGTTGTTCTGATGGTTGTCAAGTACAGATTATTGTTCCTAACTATAGGTCAACTAGGCTAGATCCTGAAGATCCATGATTTTAACAGAATATTGGATAGCTTTTTCATCTTCTCTTTGAAAGTGAACGGGCTGTTGTTTACTATGCCATAGCACAAATTCTCAGAACAGAAGCAGGAGAGCAAGAGAACGTCTTGAGAAAGTTTTTGGTAATGATGAAATTCTTGAGTTCAACCTTGTGAATTTCATGGCATTTCAAGATGGCCCAAATAAGTACTAGTTCCCTTGGCATGCTGAGTTAAAGTGCATGTTGCATAATTTAGGTACACCTACCTGGTTTGTAAATCTCAGCTTTGCAGAGTATGCTTTGAATGATCTCCACAAGTTCCACAGGCAATGCAACTCAAATATGACTGGAGAATTGCACTTTATGGATCCAGAAAATGTATGTAGGTACTTCAATCATAGGTTTCAAGCCATACTTCACTTCAGCTGCAACAAAAAACTATTTTCCAATTGGTGATGTTGTTGACTACTTTGAAGGAAGGATTATCAAGCTATAGGTGCCCCACATATTTTGGGGGCCTAAAAAATAAAACAAAAATACAGCAAGCTGTCTTCTCAGTCTCCTTAACTTGAGGGCTTGCAATTCGTCAAAACAGACCAGTTTCAAACCAGCACACTGAATTTGCCCTTGGCATCCCAAATTGTTGCACTGCTTATAAATGAATCTAGTGTTGTCTTTGTTATATCTCTGCCAGATTTGGATTTTACAAAACTTACTAGTATTATAGCAATCAAAAATATCTACTTAAGAGCATGGATCTCTTGAAGGAGACATAGGACCTGATTTAGAGCTTGATGGGCGTTCCATCATCTCTCCGTAGTAGCGGTTTCAAGTACTCCATTAAGCTGACAAAGCTTTGAACATTGTACATTTATTTAGATGGTGGCTGAATCTCCGTCAGCGTAGACAGAATGTAGTCTGTTGCGTAAGCGGTTTCCTGCTGCCCACATGGTGGACCCCTACGATAACTAACATTACTCCGTCGCCATCAGGATAGTGGGATTGTGCTGAGCATACTTAGATTTTACCAGTGTACTGGCATTGTACCAGTGGCAGGTTTCTGACGGTGGGTGTCTGTTGCCAGACCCGCTCAACATTCTTCTATGTCCGTGGCTATTGGATGGATGCTACCAACACACACCTAATGTCTTTTGGCTAATTGTAAATACCTGCATATCACATTGTACAACACATTCAATTTCAAACCATGATCCTTTGCCATTCTACTGCACAAAACCAATTTGCTGCTGAATTTGCCACACAAAATTAATCTTATTTTTTTTCTCTCTGTTAATTTTTCAGTTGTTTATTTTTTCCCTGTACTTGTGGGTCCTCTATTACATTCAATGTTATTTACTAATAATGGCAGGAAGGAGAAATCCCCATTTTACAGAAGAGGAATTGTCAGTCATAGTGGATGAAATCAGAGTAGACCCACAATTGTTTAAAGCACAAGTACAAAATACCACCATAACTCAGAAAAGGCAAATGTGGTCCAGAACAGTGAATGCTGGAGCCAACAACCTTCGCACACAGGAGGAAATTAGGAAGAGGTGGAATGGCCTGTGGGGGAGAGTGTGTTCCCTGGCCTTGAAGCGCCACCTGGGAGCCCAGGGGACTGGTGGTGGGGTTCTCCCAGCCCCCATTACAACTATTTCCATAGGAGGAGAAGGTCTTGCAGATCATACATCCTGAAGGCTTGACAGGAATCCCTGGTAAGCTAGGCTTATGAATGTCTCACTAAACATAAATATTGTTTTTGCTCTTAAGTTAGCTGTTGATAATGTATTTTCCACCTTTGTAAAATGTCTAAAACCGATTTTAAAAATTACAAATCAATTGTCATCACCAAATCAGTAGCATTATAGTGCCATCAATCCTTTTACTACTGGGCAATATGCCTGTTGTTTTTCATTGATCATTTCTGGTACTTGCCTGTTTGTTTGTGTGAATATATTTTGTTGTAGGTAAGATAACAGGTGCAAGACCCCATATATTATACCATGAAGGTATGGAGCTTGTAAGTCTGTTTTCACCTTTTAACATATTTCACTTATGTCATAAACTTGTGTACATCTTCACTGCATATATTTTACTAGGAATGTTGAAATTACAATTTCCCAAGTGTTGGTAATTTCAAATTGAAATGACCATGATCCCTTGTTTTCAGATCTGGAAAGTATGTTTGCAATGTGAAGTTGGTCAGTCTCGCTTTTCTTCTATATATGCATATGTCAAAATATCAGACATTTTTCAAACCCCATTTTATGCAATGAATAAAAATGGGATTTATTTTAGGTAATTTTGTATGTTGTCACTTTCTTGCTATTTCAGTGAAGTGATTTAATTGGTTTCACAAATCATAGCATGTTGATTTAAATAATCTATTCCATGTTATGTTGTATGTAGACTATAAGTTGTAATGAAAATAAATGTACTTAGCAAAGTTCATACGATGGCCAATGCCATTAATTCTACTCAGTTGTATAAAAGTATGAATTTTAGCTTGCTAGGTCTTGGAATGGTTACCTATCATTTCTCCTCTCTAATGAGTTTGTTTGAATGTATGGTATATTTAGTATACAATTCCTAAGTAACCCTTTTCTTTTCAGGACACCTCTTCACGTGCTTTTTTTAAATGTGCATGTGTGTAATTTATAATGTTTGGGTAAGTAGCAAAAAGTACTAATCATACTATTAATTCTATTTTTATTTCAGGTTGCCTTATCTGTAGTTCATAACACATTTGATGCATAATCCAGACTTTTACAATTTGTCTTCTTGCAATTCATATTAGCTCCTACACCCAGAGTACGTGCACAACCATATACCACTGAGCATACATCCACTCCAGACCAGGATCAAGCCTTCAGTGAGGACTCCAATCCGGCAAGTCCAGATGATGAGGAGCAGCCTGGTTCATCTGGGCCCACAGCTCCAGTGAATTTCACTCTGCCCACATTCACACCTCCCGCCCCAGCTGTTACAGCTGTCAGCCAATGGACACCTCCACTTCCAGTGTCCAAGGAACATCACCCCAATCTTGTGCCCCTAGTCCTGGCTGCTGTTGAGCCTACACTTCCACCTCCAGTTCAGCCAGGACCTAGTGGGATGGGGCACACTGGCTCAAGGGCACAGGGTAGTGGGGATAGGGTTTGTGGGAGGGAATCTGTGGGCCAGCAAAGTGAGGCTATGAGGTTCACTGTCACCCAGGCCACCATTGACCAAGTCTTGGGATCCCTACATCAGTCCCAAGACATGATGACCCAGGTCTTTACAGAGCCCCTGGACTTTAAAAACTTTTAGAGGGAGCACAATGTAGAGATGTAGACTCTAAACTCAAATTTGAGCTCCCTGACTGGGACGGGGGGCGCTTGACATTTACCACCATATATGCAGGGCTTTCCCAGCAACGCCTTCCCCTTCTGTGGCTATAAAACATCTGGGCTCACTACACCTGCCTGTGGATCCCCTCCACTCCCAACCTTCTACCCCCTCAAGAGGGGGTGTTTATGTGGACCACCAGGAGAGGATCGTAGGACCTCCACCAGTAGCAAGAGATGCAGAACCTAATTTGCTCCAGTGTGTGACTAACATTGACTCTGTGAACTTTATTCTGGACACATTTACCTTTTTTGATGCCAGTTGTATTTTGCACATTGGACTTCAAACATTTTTGCCTCTACAATAATGAAGTTTTTGATAATATCCCATTCTTCCATAGTGGCAAGTTCTGGAAATGGTCTAAACACTTGAGGCTGTCATCTTCTACCTCTTCCTGGGTTCATATGTCTTCATTTCAGAAAAAATAAAAATATCTCTTAACTGTGCAAACTTGGGTATTGGGCATTAAGACTATACAGCTGGGCATGGGGGTGTTTGGTAACAATTGCAGGCTGTTTAGCCTTCAGTACCTCACAGTGATTTGCATAGATGAGAAGTAGATCTCACTACAGTAAATGGTTCAGATCCTTGTCCTGGATAATGTTAGTGGCCTAGATTTGTAAAATAGGGACATGAAAAATGATTAGGGTAGACAACAGGTCACTACAAGTTTGTAGTTCCAAGTAAATAATACATTTAAAGAAAATGTCCTGTACTAACTTCTTAGAAATCCGTGAGAGAGATGTATTCAAATTGTGTTACATCAATACAAACAAAACCTCAAAAATATTTTTTATTTTTTTATTTTTCGTCGTACCCATACAAGTCAACACACATCAGAAGACCATATTGAAGGCCATCACCAGAAAGTGTGGGAGTCTACAAGTGGTGTAGCATTCACTGTCGAAAGAGGTGAAAGGATCTTCAACGCTGGACCCTGAAGCCACCAGAAGTCCAGCTTGGCCAGTCCTCCTAATGTGGGAAGGGCGTGTGACGCATCCTGACCCCTCCTAATGGCCCGCATACTTGTGGTGGTCTATCCTGAGCTTGATGGGCAGTTGAAAGCCCAACATCAGAATCAAGGAGGTAAGTTCTTTTTTTGAGTTCTTATTGTTAGATAACTATTTTGTGTGTTACAGCAACAAATTATAACATCAACATAAAGGCTGAAACACATCCAACACACAGGAAGAGTTCAAGAAGGTGTACGTTTTGCACAAGGTGTATGATGATGTGTTTTCTGTATTGATTTGTTGAAAATGTCAACACTAGATTTCTGATCACTACAAAAAGACTGCTTTGTGCATGCTTGCCTAAGAAAAAAGATGTAACTAGATTTTGTCCATGTTATGAGGGACCATTATACCAAACAGGCCACAGTTCATGATAGTGTCAGGTGTGATGCTCCATCACAATTGTGAGGAGGTTATAGTGTCTCTAATACAGGTGACTTAGCATACAATGCACTCATGATGCAGTGGATGTTCCAAAATTCACATTGATTGAGCAAGTGATCCAAAATGACGAGGTACATGAGAACAATGGCAAAAACTTTTACCAAAAATATGAAAAATGTATTTTCCCTTCAAAATAAATTAAAGTCAGTTTATATTCTCAGTTGCAGATTCGCATGAAGCATTACTTCTTCACAATTGTGCATGTAAGCAAGTCTGTTCTTACAAACATGAATTTGGTAGGCAAACATTATTATAGGAAACAGACAGGAATATGCACACATTGGTGACGGAGTAACACATACTCAAAATCAAACATTTTGGCCCTCATTCTGACCTTGGCGGGCGGCGGAGGCCGCCCGCCAAAGTCCCGCCGTCAGGTTACCGTTCCGCGGTCGAAAGACCGCGGCGGTAATTCTGACTTTCCCGCTGGGCTGGCGGGCGGTCTCCTTCAGACCGCCAGCCAGCCCAGCGGGAAAGAGGCTTCCACGATGAAGCCGGCTCGGAATCGAGCCGGCGGAGTGGAAGCTGTGCGACGGGTGCAGTTGCACCCGTCGCGTATTTCACTGTCTGCACAGCAGACTGTGAAATACATGTAGGGGCCCTCTTACGGGGGCCCCTGCAATGCCCATGCCAGTGGCATGGGCACTGCAGGGGCCCCCAGGGGCCCCGCGACCCCCCCTACCGCCATCCGGATCTCGGCGGTCCGACCGCCGGGATCTGGATGGCGGTAGGGGGGGTCGGAATCCCCGCGGCGGTGCAGCAAGCTGCGCCGCCGCGGAGGATTCAATGGGGCCGCGGTACACTGGCGGGACCCCGCCAGTGGTGCCGGTCCGACCGCGGCTTTACCGCCGCGGTCGGAATCCCCATTGGAGCACCGCCGGCTTGTCGGCGGTGCTCCCGCGGTCCTCCGCCCTGGCGGTCAAAGACCGCCAGGGTCAGAATGAGGGCCTTTGTGTCCTTTGTTATGTCTAGATGATAAATCTATATTGATAAAAAAGAGCTATTGAAACAGACTTTTGCAGATTGACAAAGTACAAAGGTTTTCTGCTACTTATTTATTTTTGTGACGTTGAGTTCACTATTAGAAATAACCAATCTGTACCATTAAAATGTGTTAATTCCAGTAGAAATGTGAAATGTTTAAGAGAAATTAAATAGGAGTAATGATAGTAAATTTCAAAACCCTGAGGAAATGGGTCCTTAAGATGTTCCCTACTTGCAAGAGGTAATGACAAAGTATACCTAAGGTTGAAAGGCTTGAAGGAGGTGAAATATGTAAATTAGGATTCTTTAAAAAAAAACTCATGATCGTTTTTCTTTGCGCAGATCCAATAACAATGTTGTATCAGTCTTTTCAGCATCTTCAAGAGGAGGCAAAGGGGACATTGACCACAAAGGTGGGGAAGCAGCTGGCCACTCTGTGTCAAGTAGTGAGACCTCAGACACCAATCGACAAAGTGGCATGAAGGGTGAGGGGACTGGAATGGAGACCATCAGCTTGTCATCTTCTTTGGAGGCCTCCACAAGCGACCAGTCCCTAGTAGTGGCAGACCCTACAGGACCGTTAACATCTGCATCCTTGTCCGCCACTCAGATTCCCATCTCCACCTTCCCTCTTTCTCCCCCCTCTAATTTGGCCAAACCTGCCCCCTTAAAAGGCTGGGTCAGGTCTTCTTTGCTGCAGGCACCTCTCCCCCCCCCCCCCAAGCTGCACTCAGTAGAAACGCTACAGAAGTTGCTTGTGAAAAGAGCATCTGCACTGTTCACAGACCCCCAACCGGCCCAACCTTGTGCTCCTACTCCGTTCCCTTCCTCATCCCAAATTCCAACTTCCACCCCAATCCCAAGCACACTCATTTCTCTGCACACACCCACTCCAACTGACACAAGTAGCACACCCATACTTACACATAAACGCACACACAAAGAAACACAAACATACACCCATCCAAGAGACACACTACTGATACTATACCCACAGAACCACTAGCACACACAAGCACCAAAGCCACTACCACCACCATACCTACAACCACCAGCACATCCACAATCAGCACAACCACCAGCACACCCACCACAACCACAACATCCACCTCAACAGAACACTCATCCAAATAAACACACTCACCCAAATGCACACTTACAGTAAAACAAAACCCACAAAACCCAAATGTGCACACTCACCTGATCACTAAACACCTGCAAAACCAGACATCCAAACATACACCAGACACATATGCACCTGCAAAAGACACACACACCACAACCACACCAATCACCTCAACAGCACACAAATCCAAAAACACTCACCCACACCTACATGTAAAACCCCAACAAACCCAACACACACACACTCACCAAAACAACAAACACCTTCAAATAAACACACACCTAAATATACACCAGATGCACCAGAGCCACATGCACCTGCACAAAGTACAGACACACGCAAATCACCCACTCCAGCTCCCTCTACCTCCCAAACTCAATCCTTTTCCACCCCTTCTGTCCCTTTTTATCCTCCTAAATTGCTGTCTTTCCTGTCCCTGAACCCAGTTAAAGCCAAACCCACCACTCCCAAAGAGCATCCTTGAGGTGCTTGCTCTATTCCCAATAGATGCCCCTTCCTGAGGAGGTTGTCCCTTGGCAGTGTAATTAGGAGGCACGTTCTGGGCCAGAAACCCAACATGTTATAGCATCCCTCTTTTATGGACAATTATTTTTTCAAATAAAGTTATTGAGAGACAAGTATCTCATTTGTAAATAAAAGTCTTGCAAACACATTGATTATTGACAATGTTAATTATGAAAATGTGTGATTGTTAGACTTGGCATCCTTGGTGTGGTCTCCCCTAACTTTTTGCCTCCGTTTCCCAGGTTGTTGATGTGTGCTGGACTCTGTTTTTGCTGTTTTTGTTACTCTGGGCACATTACCACTGCTATCCAGTGCTAAAGTGCAAGAGCTCCTATGTAAAATGTATGTGTAATTGGCTTTCCATGATTGGCATATTTGATTTACTAGTAAGTACAGTGCACTAGAGGTGCCCAGGGCATGTAAATCAAATGTTACTAGTGGGCGTGCAGCACTGGTTGTGCCACCCTCATTAGTAGCCCTGTAAACATGGCTCAGACCTGCCACTGTAGTGCCTGTGTGCGCAGTTTTTAAACTGCCTATTCAACTTTACTTGCCAGGCCTAAATCTTCCCTTTTCTTACATGTAAGGCACCCCCAAGGTAGGTAGGACCTAGGTAGCCCCATGAGCAGAGTGCACTGTATGTTTAAGGTAGGACATATACTAATGTGTTTTATATGCCCTGAGAGTGAAAAACTGCCAAACTCGGTTTTCACTGTGCAAGGCCTATATCTCTCATAGGTTAACATGGGGCTGCCTTTAAATATTATTAAAGTCAGATTCCCTTTGAGAGCAGATAGAAATATGGCATTTAGGGCCTCTGAACATACAATCTAAAAATACATAATTTAGTAAAGTTTGTTTTTAGATTGTGTGTTTGAAAATCTTGCTTTTAGAAATTAGGCATTTTCTTGCTTAAACCATTCCGTGACTCTGCCTGTTTGTGGATTCCACTGTCTGGGCCAGTTTGACAGTTGGGCTGTTTGCACCTCTCCTCTAGATAGTGACACAAAGGGAGCTGGGGTGTAGCATGCTTATTCTGAGGAGCCATCTGTGCTGGGAGAGAGGGGAGGAGTGGTCACTTATACCTGAATGGGCTGTGCCTGCCCGCACACAAAGCAGTGCCCAACCCGCTGGTGTGCGTCTGGGGCCTTGAAAGGTGGAGTTGGCAGACAAGAACTGAAAATCCACACACAGAACACCGTGTGGGTAAGTTTACAATGCACCCTCTGCAATGCGGCTGATAAACGACACGCCACTAGCTTTGCGGCTGAAATCGACGCTCCAGTTGCATTGTGGCTGAGAGATAGATGCAACGCAGCTGGTGAAACGACACGCAACACCCGCTTATGGATGTGGATAATGACGCAAACACCACGCATCGTGGTTTTCTAACAGCGTGCAACTGGATTTTCCACTCATCGGCCCTGGGCGTTCAAAGTCAGCCCAACTCTGCATGGACCAGAGGTGCCCCGTCCAGAAATTGACGCATCGCTCTCTTGCAAGGGAGAAAAATTATGCATCGCCGACCCAACCAAAGAAGGAAAGGAATTGATGCACAGCTACCCTTTTCCAATGCACGCTCACCTGTGCAGTTTTATTTTTTAAGCTAACTAGGTACTTCGTGTAACAACAGCATTCTCACTGTTTTCTAAGGACCAAGACAAATTCTTTTGAAAATTCATATCTTGACTCGTGTATGTAGGATTTTGGTCATTTTGGTCTTGTTTTGTTTAGATAGATATTACCTATTTTTCTAAATATGTGTTGAGTCTTTTTGTAGTGGTAAAGTGTATTACTGTGTGTGTTGGTGTAAATACTTTACACATTGCTTCTGAAGTTAAACATGCCTGCTCGTGCCAAGCTACCAAGGGGGAGAGTGGAGGTTAACTGAAGGGTGACTCTGCTTTACCCTGACTAGAAAGAGGGTCCTTGCTTGGACAGGGGATAACCTGACTGCCAAACAAAGACCCCATTTCTAACAGTGATACATGAGATTACTTTAATTTATGACAGTAAACAAAATATTTTACTAAAAAAGTATTTGTACGGTGCATACATCAGGGATACATTTGCTATGTACATGGTCATTTTGCTGAAATCATTCATCATGGTAATGGTCACTTACACAAAAGTAATACATTTTGTGATTTTTTTTTACACGTTAATGCAGATGTGTTTATTTTACATTGATCGTTGCTTAGAATGAACACCTGTACATTACCCATTTATAAAAAATGTGCATTATTTAAAATGTAAGGATATATATTACATGCCGTAAGACAAGGGGAAATGTGACATCATTGCATATATGAGATGTTTTATTTTTAATGTTACATTGATTTTTGATTTCTAGTAAACAAATACCTACACTCCCAATTTACACATCTAAATGTTGTATATATTTATACTATTGCTTGTGAGCATAAATTAATAATGCTCAAGTCTAGAGCTACTGAATACAGACAACTGTGATGGTGACAGGTAACAACAAGACACTTACCTTTGATTCCTGTTATGACAGGGTTGATTTGCATCATGGCCAAGTAGCAGTAAAACAGGAAGGATTTGTATGATTGGGTTCATGGCAGAAAGGAAAATGAAAAACAGACAAAAGGTAAATCCTTATATGTCTTCTGATCTGCCAACTCAGGTATGGAGGTTTAGCCGCCACAGTTATGTCGGTGGGAAGGCACATTGTGATTGGCCCGGTGGACAATCTGGCTGTGGTCACTCCACCAGCCGCTTTTGCCTATGGCGCTGTTGACGCAGGTGTACAATTATGGCAGTGACAGCGGTTCGCAGACAGACTTTCACCTATGGGCCCACCAGCATCTAAATAAAGTGGGCAGACCACCTAGTCGGAGGACAGATTATCCAATGGAAAAACCACGGTGGGACCAGATCCATCAAGATTTAAATCAGGCCCATAGTCTATTCATGGGTTTAAGTTTGTTTGTCTTCTTCCACATGATAGATGTGAGCTAAAATATTTTTTTACTACTCGGATATGTCTGTGAGTGCATTCGTAGAAACATCATTAGGCTCTAAATTTTAGCTGGCAAAGCAGATACCAGGTCTCTATGCTTCACCTCATTCTTACTAATATTCTTTATAAGGAATATGACTGTTTTGTATTTCTGCTTATCTCCTGTAATACCTCCCTTGGCAATGAGAACAGGATGTGGCGGTTGATAAATAATTGTTTTTTCTCTTAATAATACATTTTCCAACAGTTCCACTCCATGATACAGAAAATTTAATTCTCCTCAAGTTATTATTTCTTTTAATTATCATATAAGAATGACAAAAGACTAAAACTGATTTGCCATCTTGTTTTGCTGGCGATCTTCATATGATTACTTTGGCTGGGTAAATGTGGATCTTGGCTTATATGTATGGGATTCATTTATTTAAAACCACATTCATATTATTAAGCTCAATTGAAGTGTCAGAAAGTAAGAAATTCTGATTT
Source organism: Pleurodeles waltl (assembly GCF_031143425.1). Taxonomy (NCBI): domain Eukaryota; kingdom Metazoa; phylum Chordata; class Amphibia; order Caudata; family Salamandridae; genus Pleurodeles; species Pleurodeles waltl. Next base: position 387,371,560 of record NC_090446.1, on the reverse strand, counting down.
CTTTGTTGACCATTAACAGTCAGAAGGGTTTTTAAAATGTCTTGTAACATAGTCTGCATCAGAATGGAGTTCACTTTAGTATCAAAGTTGTGTTTGAACTAAAAGCCTTAGCCACTGACATGGCCATCACTCCTTCATGTATTCAAAAGGTTTTTTGTAAGTCCTCTTCATGGAGAACCATAACATGTTTTCCTCCATCACAGAAAGACCAGGAATTATATCTGTTCAGGTTCTAGTAAGGGTTATTTCAAGTCTTCTGTAATCAGAGATGTATAGCTTAAAAGACTTCATAAAATGATAACCACAAGTCTGTACTCTTTTTTGTAGTGGGTAAAGTGGTGGGCAAATTGGGGCAAAGACTCTGAGTTGCAGCTCCTCATCTGTCTCAGTACATGTGGTATTCATATGATTTGTGCCCATTTGTCCTTAAGCCCTGGAAAAAATATTCCATAACAAAATACTATACCAAAGTTACAAAATCACACAGTAGTTGCAGTGGGACTTTAACCACCAATTGGCAATCAACAATCACCAATCCAGTCAGATAAATGCTAAAAGAAAGACTGAATTGTCACAATGGCATAGTTGTACACCCATTCCAAAAAGTACTAAAGTACTAAGAGCAGAGCAACTAGGGGATCAAAGTGAAATATGATTTGGAGACAAGGCAGACAGTGTTTTGAACAGCAGTCCAAATGGTTAAAAACTGCATTTCCCTCTTGCTATAGAAAGGCACAAACTAAGGTGAAGCAGGTAGAATGGAGTAGAATTGATTGATTTCCCAGTAACAGAGTGTCAAGAAGGTTTGTTATCTGACCTAAGAAAAATTGACTTCCCATCAAAAACATTATATCCATATATATGAGTCATGAAAATCCATTAGCATGGCATCATCTTACTAAGAGGACATATGATTTGATCCAAAGATAATTTTCTTAATAGAGAGATAATATTAGTTTAAGAATATGTTGAGAACTGCCCCTTCTGTTCTCAAGCTTATGTCACTCATTAAAAACCAATGAGTTTTAAACAACCTTTCCCAGCTCTGCAGCAACCATGGTCTTGTTGGTCTGTGGAGTTTATTGTAGATCTTCTCAGACCTCGTAGGAACATAGGGTTATTTTAGTGGTGGTAGATTATTTCACAAAAATTGGCACATTCAAATTCCCTTAAAGGATTGCTATCTGCTCCAGGGCTGGCCAATATTTTTTTATTTACACTTCTCATTTAACATGGATAACCAGAAAAAATATTAGAAACATGGCTTTTCAGTTCATGACCAGTTTCTGGTAATCTCTAATGAATACCCTGAAGATATCTCAATTTCCATCCACATGTTATCATCGGAAAGGGTGATGCGCTAAGGCAGAGGAGCAATACTCCAGTGTCTGTATGCAACATTCCCAGTACTGAGTCATATGGCTTCCAGAATTTTCATACAATAATTCTTTGCATAGTGTAGATATTTACTTCTCTTTCCCTATGGCTTACATCCACATCGGTTGTGAAGTTCCTTTACCTATGTATATGGTCTAGATTTACAGTGACTATCAGGGCTACCTTATTACAGTAGTTGGCAAAATCCACCCAAATCTATACATAAAACCACATCTCTCATCTATTTAGGGCTAAATCTGATTAGAAAAAGTTTCAGACAGGAAAAGATGCCGACCCCTCATCTTCCAACCTGGTGTTCAGATGTCGTTATTTATAAAACATCTCACATTTCCAGGCACACTTCTTATATTGACACCCAGATTTGTAGGACCCTTTTATATTTTAATATTAATAGGTGAATTTGCTGATAGGCTTAAATTACTATAAGCCTTTAAAATATATCTCTTAGTCCATGTATCCTGAATTAAGATGGCTAAGGGACAAGATAAGATCTTCCTCTGTCTCCTAGTAGATGGCTACCTTGAATATGGGGTGGAAAATCTTTTGGATTCCCGTCATTACAGGGATTACTACAGTGTTTGTTTCATGGAAAGTCTAAACTGTATATGAAAACTCTTTTGGAGGAGGCCTTCTTTATTTAGGCTCCTTGATTTATTAGACATTTTCATATCTCCTTTTCTGAGTTTTGTTGGTATTTAATTTGAGGCAGCTGTTTTTCATTCATGTTGCTATGATATTCATGGTGTTGTGGAAATTGGCTTTGGTGATGTGGGGGTCTTCAGTGTTCGAGAGGATTAGTTGTGTGTGGTTGGCGTAGGAGACTATATTGAGTCCATAGGATCTGACGATGTCTATGAGGGGGGGTCATGTAGATGTTAAACAGGGTGGTGCTGGGGAAGGATCCTTGGGGTATGCTGCAGGTGATGTTCTTGGATGCAGAAGTGAAGGGAGGAAGGCGGATGCTCTGCATGCGGCCTGAGAGGATGGATGCAACAAACTTATGGGCGTTTTGTTGAATGCCTATGTTGTGGAGTCTCTTGAAGAAAGTGAGGTGGGAGGCTGTATCGAAGGCTGAGGAGAGGTCCAGAAGGATCAGAGCTGCCGACTCTCCTCAGATTAGAAGAGACTTGATGTCCGTGGCCATAATCAGTGGGGTCTCCATGCTGTGGTTGGCCCAGAATCCTGATTGTGAGGTGTAGAGAAGGTGGTTTTGTTTGAGGTAGTCAGTGAGCTGTTGGTTAATGGCTTTCTCAGGCACTTTAGGCACCTTGGATGTGAAGGGGACCAGCGAGATTAGTCTGTGGTTTCTGAGGTTGCTTGGGTTGGTGGAAGGTTTCTTTGTGAGGAGTCTGACCTCTGCATGCTTCCAATTGTCCGGGAAGGTTTGCGTGGAGATGGAGGTGTAGAGTATGTGGGTTAGTTCCATGCTACTAGCATTGCCTTAAAGGTTGAAAAGCCTGTGGGGGCAGGGGTGCCCCAAAGTGGTGGTCTGTGTGGTGATCAGGGACCAGGTTATTATCTTGTGGCTGATGTTCATTGTTTGAGAGATGTTGTCTAGGCTGGACTTGGGGGTCGGGGCAGTGAAAATGTATATGGTGGTGATCTTGCTGTGGAAGTAGTCTGACTGTTGCAGAGTTCCTGGGAAGGGTGGATGGTGGTTTCTGTGGCTATCGGGTTGGAGAACTCCTTGATGATTTTGAAGAGTGTTTTCAAGTGGTTGGCTGTGGTGTCAATGCTGGCAGTGATCGCTGCTTTCTTTGCTGCCTTGATGTGGTGGTGATAGTTGTTGAGGGCTGCCTTGTAGGTGGCTCTGGCGAAGGGGTCCTTGGTCCGTTGCCATTATTTCTCAAGTCGGTGGCAGATGCGTTTAGACTTTTTAAGCTCCAGAGAGTACCATCTTGCTGGCTTGGATGTGTTGCTGGTTTTAGATGTCTTCAGCTGGGTGACTCTGTGAGCGGATTTGGTGATTCAGGTGGTGAAATTTTGGATGGCTTGGTTGAGATCTGCCAAGGACCTGTGCCCTTAGCATGTTGGTTACCTTGCTTCAGCTTCAACAGGGGGTGTTGTGGCGCTTGGAGGTGGTGTGCTCGGAAATGGAGAAGGTAAAGTGAACAATGTTGTCATCAGTCCAGGTGAGTTCCGTCATGTGGGTGAAATTGATTCTTTCACTGGACTGAAGATGACATCCAGTGTGTGTCCGGCTTTATGCGTGAGTTTGGTGACCAGATGGGGGAGGCCGATGCTGCTGAGGATCTCCATGAGGGAGTTGGTATCGCTGGGGTCGTTGAAGTGGAAAATGAGATTCCTGGCGGAGTTGATGGCGAGGGGGGGTGATGAGGTTGGCGATGGCATCGCAGAAGGCTGGGCATGGTCCTGGGAGTCTATGTACCAGGGTGCCTCGCATCATGGTCTTGGCATGGGTCTGGAGTCGAAAGTTGAGATGCTCCATGAGGGGTGTTGGGCCATCGTCAGTGATGGTGCATTGGATGGTTTACTTGAAAATGCTGGTGATGCCCCCATTGTGTTGGTGCAGTCTCGGTGTACCGTCTTGTAGCCATCAGGGGTGGCTGTGGCAATGTCAGGGTTTGAGGAGGGTGTTAGCCATGTTACGGTGATGAAGGCAACTTTCGCCTTGTGCGTAGTGATGGTGTCCCATACTTTCGTGCCAGATTTGCATAAGAAGCGGGCATTCAGCAGGATGCAATGGAGTGGTGCTCGGTTGTTCGTGGACTTCTTGGTGGCTGCAGTGTGGGCGTCAGTGTGGTCAGGTGGGTCTGTGTTGCAGGAGAAATGGCAGTGTCAGCAGGCAAAAGTTCCTTTAGTTGAGTGTGGGGAGGCCGTGAATCAGCTGTTGATGGGCTGTCCGATGTTCAGGGCCTAGCGCTCCTTGGTGGTGTAGTGGTGGGAGGAGAGGACTAGTAGTCTTGGTGCTGAGCGAGGGCCAGGTGCAGACCGGAGCACATGGGCTTGCCTTTGGCACAGCTTCAGAGGCTGGCAGCATGTCTGCTGAGCACATCTGCTGCTCCGCCTTGCTGTGGCCTCCATAATATATGGTGGGATGGGCTGGGGTTGGAGGCGGGCTGGCAGGATGGCGGGAGCGGCATGGTGGAAATGTGTGGTCACCAGAGGTGTCAGCAGATGCATTCTGGCCCAGAAAGCAGGCGGAGCTGGCAGAGGTAGGCAGGAGGGCTGTGGAGTGGCTGGTGGAGCTGTGACCACCCCAAGGGTCAAGCACTTCTCACCTGGACCGTGCTGCAGCCTCCATAATATGTGCAGGGAGGTGGGAGGGACACAGGTGGAAGGTGGGCTGGCAGGAGCAGCAGTGGCACAAAGGTGTCATCATTAGAGGCATCAGCAGACACAATTTGGCCCAGGAAGTGGGCAGAGCTGAAAGCAGCAGGGAGGAGGGCTGGGGAGCTGTGACCAGCTTAAAGGTCAGGAATTTCTCAGTATGAAGCCTGGGAAAAGACTGTTGTGCGGGCTCTTGTTCTAAGTGCTAAGTTCGTTCACCTATTCCTGTCACCATTTTTGTGTTTTACCAAAATAGTTCACACAGGATCGCCCACTGTTTAAAAACCTTCCCTGAACCTTGAAATCTAAAGTGCCCTTTAAAAACATTTTTCTGGCTATTTCTTTCTAGCTGAGAGGCCAGTTAGCATATGGACCTTATGCTGGAACGTGAGGCTTCAGAATGAAGAGAGAAAGAGAGAGAGAGTGTGTGTGTGTGTCCGTGTATATATATATGTATATAAAGAAAGTTATCCTCGGACGAAAATCGCACTCTCAACAGGTTAATATTTATTTTGGAATGCAGCAAAGCCAGCAACATACAGAGAATTATTTATCATTTCTTCAGGCCTTACGTGTTTCAGACATCTCTGTTCTTGTTCACAGGCCAAATGCTTGAGTTCAGCAGATAATTGCAGACACCTAATTACTCTGTTAAACACAAGTTCTGCCCCTGGTGGGCCTCTAAGTGAGTCACAAATTGCATCCTGGTAAAAGCGGTCCTGCACATTTATATTTTGTCTTCAGTAGGTTTACATTTCTTCCTTTATAAGTTGCTGAAGTCTAACAAAATCTTACTATACATTTAGTCACTCCTGTGGGCAATTTCAAAGTACAATTACCGGGTTTTGCTGAAAATTGTTCCATCCTGTTGCTCTATATGTGACAATGTAGTAGAGTCACACAGACCTGCTTCCTTTTGCAGTGTTGCTGCCTTCACGGCTGGACAGGACGTTAACTATGTGCAAAGAAAGGTGTCCTCGGACGAAAAGCGCACTCTCAACAGGTTAATATTTATTTTGAAAAGCAGCAAAGCCGGCAACATACAGAGAATTTGTTATAATTTCTTCAGGCCTTGCACGTTTCAGACATCTCAGTCCTTGTTCAGAGGCCAAATGCTTGAGTTCAGCAGATAATTGCAGGCACCTGATTACTCAGTTAAATACCAGTACTGCCCTCAGTGAGCCTCAAAGTGAGTCGCAAAGTTCATACTGCAAACTGCAAAAGCAGTCCTGTACATTTATATTTCATCTTTAGTATCCTTTATATAGGATGGAAGATTAACCACTAAGGGCTGTAAAACATATCTACAAATTCTGATATTTTCTCTGTGGGACCCCCAATTCCAAATACAATTGGTCCCCCCGGGGGAAAAGGGAGATTCTTATGAATTTTAGGGAGACTGTAGAAACGAGGAAACCTTGGGCGATCAACCTTTAGATACATAAATTCATCATCATCCAATAAACATTTTTCATGCCATAATTTCAATAAGTTGTTGATCTTACTAGTCAAATTTGTAAAGGGGTTGTACCTCATCTTTTCATAACAGTTGTTGTCCCCTAGTTGTGTATAAATGTCTTCATTATAATCACAGCGGTTCATCACCACAATGTTACCCTCTTTATCTGCCTGCCTGATTATTATGTCATCATCTTCTTTCAACAATTGCAGAGCCTGTCGTCCTCATAGCTTCGATTCTTTTTATGACTTCATTTTGGACATGTATTCATCCAAATCTTCACCAACCAATTTATGGAAAACTTCAATATTGCCATCAGTTGCTGATTTAGGCATCCAACCAATTTATTCTTTAAACCACTGGTTATATACATATCTGGTGCTACATTAAGATCATTTAAAACCCTTGATATATGGTTGGAACTTCTTTGTAATCTGTAATTGACAACAGAGCCATAGCATCACATACCTCCTGAATAGACAGGTCACTATATACAGATTTCCCTGGTAATGTCCCCGGCTTCTCTCCCTGTCGACTATTTGATTTGAAAAATCTCTTCAGCTTCAGACGTCTCACAAATCTATATAAGTCAATCTTTGATCTACATACATCTATGTCCGTTGGTCAAGATCCAAATCCCTTATTCAATGTACAGGGCTTAGGGTGTGTTCCCTGAAAGAGCACCGCCATACACAGTAATAGAACAAAGACTATATAGAATAATATAATAGTTGTTTATGGTTGTGAGCACTGATTTTCTCTGCAAAACCACCTACTGTAACAAGAAGTCAGTAAGTATGACTAGTTAGTGCATTCACTATGTTGATTGCCCTTGCCTATTCCCCAATGAAATGTTACTATGATGATCGAAAACAGCAAATTTTAGCTGGCAAGCTTGACATTGAGAAAGACGCTCAGCCGAAACATGTTTATCAAGACTGTTTGTGCTGGCGATTGAAATAAACATTTATTCCAGTCTCCGAGAGTGTGCGCATTGGTTGGTGTTTGGAAGCACATAAAATATATATATTACAATGATGCAGATATAGATCAACATTTGATTTTACTTGGCACCCAGCCTTTAAAGTCTAAAGAGAGAGGTCAGTTTGAGAGAGAGTAGATTTACCAGATTATAAGCACTAAAATATTCACCCTCCACCACATGTCACACCCTGATGCCAAAAGCTGTGTGAGGCGCGGGGGCGTCTGCAGGGGGTTGGCATGGGTTTTGGTATGTATAGTGGTTTTGCCCTTATGGAACCCTCTCCATGCACTCACTGCTAATTACCCCATATATTACAACACTTATGACATCTTTCTTGACATCATTGATAATATCACTGCAACATCTGCAGTAAAATTATTGATGAGAAAACTATGCATGGCAGAGGCATGAGTTATGGTTACCTTAGGGCATGAGTTCTAGTTTCCTGATGTAAGTATAATTCTATGTCGGGACCAGAGGCGAGGATTATACTTATCTTTCTCCACTTTAATAAATAGTAGCCAACGTAAACAGGAAAATTAACAATAAAAAACTACTGATCCCTTGAAGCTTAGGTTATCAATGAAGTAAAATAAAAGAATAGCCAGCAGTAATTAATTAATTAAGGAGGAACCAATCAGCATTAAACAGCCCCAAATATAGTCTGTCGTTAGTGCTTCCAGCTCCTCTTTCTGCGCTATGCGCAGCCAAAGGTAAGTGGCATTTTTCTATCCATGGCCTATTATTGTTGTATAAATTATTCTATTTGGGTTAATTAGTTCAAATTTTGTGATGTTTTCATATTTTTATTGATTTCTGATTCTCCTTTACCCGCGGGAACGTTTGTTCGCTCCTTCGTGGCTGAATCTTATTGTTTGCAGCGCAGCTGGAGCTGTCAGTTGGACACCAGATGGTGTCTGACTGATGCGCTTGCGCTAATCTGGCGCTCAACCTAGAACTCTCACTTTCTGAGAGACAACCTGCACGCCGGCATTACACGCTGAATTCTACATGCCTGGAGAGAGACGCCCCATTTTAACAGTGTCTGTAAAATAATGTAATCTCTTCTTCTGTGTTTTCCCCGATGCCCCCTATACTCAGGGTCTGTATCAGAATACATTTAAATATATACTTTGACGGTCCTGTTGGAGTCTGTATTTTCTTTAATCAAACTATTTAATATTTTAAGGGACATACTTCCAGGTGCTTTTCCCTATTGTTAAATCATTTTTTTTTAAAGGTGTGAGCTGTCCCCTTTTTTCTCAAACATATATTTGTCTGACATCCAGCTCTCCTCATAATAAAAGGGATCGTTTTCCCAGTAAATGTTTTGAAGAATCTTAACCTTTTTATAGAAGTTTTTCCTAATTCTATTTATATCTAATATTAAACTATCCTAATGGAATTAAACGATGAAAGTTTTTTTTTGGATGCAGTAGCTACATCTATTTACCGCAGACTCAGAGGGTATCGGTATGTGAGTGTGCTAAAATATCCTCTTCCATCCCTTTTTCCTTAGTTTTTGACACTCAAATATCTGTTGAGGAAGTAACGCCTGCGAAGAGTCGCTGCAAATCAGGGGTTGATCATGATGTTTTTGCTTGCATCAAACAATTTGTTCTTACAGATACTCCTGATCCGCTTTCTGTTTCCCCTTCTTCCAATAGCGATCTGTTTTTTTATTCCTACACTGACACAGATGATGAACCAGGCCCTTCTAGGCCTTGGCTTCCATCCTCCAGACCTCCTTCAGATCCCATGCCTGAAGCATCAGACATGCTAGATCCTGAGGATATTCTCCATCCATGGTGTTATGAATCGGCTCCAACTAACAAAGTAACCACTTATGCAGCGGGCCACATCCGGAAACCTTTAAAGAAAGAATCTCGTAATTGTCTTAGAGCTGAATGTCCCCGACCATCCTTACCAGACAAAGTGGCATTCACTCCTGATTTGGACCCTGGAATGTCCACGTTTATTCAAACATTCATGAAAGACCCTTAGAGGGGTATTGATAGGCCCTGGCAGGCATGCCAGGACAAACTACTTGATGTTTTGTGTCCCTTAACAACATTTTTAGACATGGCTGAAGACGCAAAATCTACAGAATCTGTAAACTCTCTGGAAGTTCTCGCAGCCTGGGCGCAGCATGCTGTAATCTTTTTAGGAAATGCAAATTGTACTCAACAGAACAATGCCGTTCTCTATTAATTAAGGTCGACCCAAAAGTTGGTGACTTGGCAGACTCTAAAGCAGGACCAGTTTCTCAAGGAGGACTTTTTGGAGAATCATTTATTAACGAATTAGGAAAATTTGTTAATACTTTCACGTCTTTAGACAAGGCTCAATCATCCTTTAAAAAGGTTTTCTCTTTCTGTGTTTTCTATGGGGCCGGTCGAGGCAGTGGGCCGCTTGTCTAGCCGCCTTTCCTTTCAAAACTTCTTCAGAGGACAAGGCTCCAGATCAGGACAACCTCAGGATCAAACAGACTTTGTCAATTTTTACACCACAAGAGGCCAGCATTTCAGAAGTCGAGGTGGCAGAGTCTCAAACACTTCCTCCTATACAGGTAAGAGTTCTCCCTTCTTCTCTTCTAAAAGTAGGGGGCAGTCTGCAACATTTTACCCAGGTTTGGGAAACAATCACAAGGGATGCATGGGTCCTGCAAACTATCAGAGGTTTTCACATAGTTTCTTGGCACACCCACTCAACTTCTTACACCTCGCCCTATTCTTTTTTCCTCTCACGATTCTGCTCTGGTGGTCTCAGAGGTTGCAGTATTCTTAGAGAAAGGTGCTATATGCCCAACCCAACCTCATCCTTGCGGTTTCATAAGCAATCATTTTTTAGTCAGCAAAGCTGATGAGGGTCAGCGACCAGTGATAAATCTCCGCAATTTCAACAAATGGTTAATTTCTGGACATTTCAAAAGGAAGGTATTCACCTCCTTTGCGACGTTTTGCATCACCAGATTGGCTAGCTCATCTCGAACTAAAGAACACTTATTTGACAATTCCAAATTTTCTACCTCACAGATGCTTTCTCCAATTTGTTTGGCATCAACAAACTTATGAGTTAACCACCCTTCCTTTTGGTTTTATCCTCCGCTCTGTGGTGTTTCACCAAGGTTCCCAAACCAGTAGTGGAACATCTCAGAGCTCAAGGGATTTGCCTCATCATATATTTCGGCGACATTCCTAATTTACATTAATGCCCTCAAAAGTTGTCGCTTCACTTACAGCTTACTGTCAACTTATTTCAGCAACTCAGCTTCAGCGTAAACGACTCAAAATCCCTACTGGTTCCTTCTCAAAAAGCAGCCTTTCTAGGTTTCTTCGTAGATATGATTTCAGGCACTCTAAGCCTTCCTTCTCAGAAAATGTCAAAAATGTATGACAAGTTGAGAGATACTCTGCCCAGGTGCCAAGTTTCTCTTCAGCAAATAGCTTGTCTTCTAGACCTCGGCTCAGCGATATTTCCTGACCCTCTTCATTATCAGGCTCTACAACAGCTAAAGGCTGCTCATCTTTACAAGACTCTATCATATTCTCACATGAATTTCCTATCAGAAGTCCGGAAGGAGATTCGCTGGTGGCTCTCCCATATGGATGCTTGGGATGATAGAGCAATTTTTTGATCAGCACCAGACTTTATTATCAAGTCAGATGCCAGCAGATCAGGTTGGGGCGCACGTTGTGCAGATTTGTCCACAGTAGGAGTTTGGTCTCCAGACAAACAAAAGTTACATATAAATTGTCTAGAGCTTTTACCTGTTTTTTTTGCAATCCAATGTTGGACCAAAGAGACTAGTCGAACATCTATCCTCCTCAAGATGGACAATGTTTCAGCTGTTCGTTATATCAATCATCTTGGGGGTACTCATTCCAAAGCACTTTCTGATCTGGCAAACAGTTTTTGGCATTATTGTCTGGACCGACAAATTTCAGTAGCAGCAGAATACCGGCCTTGTCGAGAATATCAAGTTGCCTATTACCAATCCAGACACTTCAGAGATTCCAGTCTTTGGAAACTACACCCGAAAATCTTTTCCTATCTGCAAAAGTGTTGGGGCCCTTTCTCTGTAGATCTCTTTGTCTCCAGACTCCATCAACTTCAAAGATTCTTCAGGTGGAGACCAGATCACTTGGAGGATGCCACAGATGCATTCCTCCAGGGCTGGAGTCAAGAGAGCAGCAATGCTTTCCCTCCCTTTGCTATGATTGCTCGAACATCTGCCCAAAAAGCCAATTTTGTCCTGATTACTCCAATTTGGAGGTCTCAAGTTTGGTATCCAGGTCCTCTGGAACTTTCCGATCCAACCCCCCTTCTTTCCAACCATTCTCCTCAATTCGAACCACATGCCTCATCAAATGGTTCCAGAAGCATCTGTTTCTCTAATGGCCAGGAGAATTTCAGGGTACTTTGGTCAATCCCTGGCCTTTCGCTACAAGCTGAAGATCTCTTCTACAAGGCCTGGGCTTCTAGCTTGTCTACACGCTACAAGTCTGCATGGTCTTGATGGGCCCATTGGTGTTTGCAACGAGGTCTTGATCCAGTGGATGCTGATGTAGTAGGCACATTCAATTTCTTAGCCAGTTTAGCTAATGATGGTTTAGCTTATTGCTCAATTAATACTTTCAGATCAGCCATTTCAGCTGGTCATTCCACGTTAAATGGTTCTCCTTTAGGAAAGTATCCACTTGTGTCTCATCTTCTGTGAGGAATCAGACTGTCTCTTCCTCCGGAAACTCGTTATTCCGCCCGTTGTGATGTTAATCTAGTACAAAATGTATTTTTATCCTGGCAACATAACCAGTATTTGTGAAGGAAGGAACTTTCGGCTAAGTTAGCTACGCTTCTCTGCCTGATTTCCTGTAGAAGGGTTTCAGATGTTCGTGTGTTGGATATTTCCAGTAGAAGGTTTTCTTGTGCTGGAGTTTCGTTCATGGTAAGTAGTAGAACAAAATGTAACTCTAGAGTGATTTCTTATCCCGCCTTTGCAGACTGTCCCAAGTTCTGCGTTGTACAATGCCTTAAAGCCTATGAAGAAATGTTTGTGGACACCCATCCTCCAGGTGAACGTCAACTGCTAATTTCCCTCCTAAAATTTCGTAAAGCAGTATCCTCTCCAACTATTGCTTGTTGGGTAATGCAAGAAGCAAGAATAGATTCTTCCATTTTTTTGTGCTCATTCCACTTGTGGAGCCATGGCCTCTAAGGCGTTCTCTTTAAAAACTCATCTGGAGGATATTATGAATGCTGCTGACTGATCTACAGATTCTAATTTTAAAAGATTTTTATTTCAAACCAGTAATTGATATGGCTCAGCTTGTAGTGGATAAACCTTAAACTAGCATAATCCTCACCTCAGGTCCTGACATAGAATGAAAAATGTCCTAGCTATCGTAACAGAAAGTTTCAGTTCTATTAACGACACAGAGGTGAGGATTATCCCACCCTATCATCTTCATGATCCCACCCGTTACCAGTAAGTAATACTATTCTTTTTCTTTAACTTGTTTTGCAAATACCTATATCTAATATTTTCAACATGTTGATTTATATCTGCTTTTACTAATGCAGGATGTTTATTTGTAATTATTTAAATTTCTTCCTCTAATCCTATATTGTTACCTCTTCTTAGGATCTGATACGGTTTAACAAGAAGGCTAACACATATCATGGCTTGCCTCATGCTTCAAAAGAGGAGCTGGAAACACTAACAAAGGACTATATTTGGGACTGTTTAATGCTGATTGGTTTCTCCATACTGACTGCTGTTTCATTGGATATTCATTCATTTTACTTCACTGATACCCAAAGCTTCATGGAATCTGTAGTTTCTTTTATTGTTATTCTTCCTGTTTACGTTGGCTGCTGTTTATTAAAGTGGAGAAAGATAAGCATAATCCTTGCCTCCATGTCCCTAATAGAATTTAAACTTTCGTAAAATTACAATAGCTAGGAAATTTTTCATTACAAGTGTTACATTTCTATGTGTGTGTAAGCGCTGAACCTAACTATAACGTCCCTGTAACCTTAGTTTTTTCAGTGACTAGATAGATAGAATTTCTCTTTAAATCAAGGGGCGGAGGCCACTGTGCAGTTATAGTTAGGACCATGTTTGCATAGGAAATTGAATTTTTGGCTTGCTTAAAACTTTGGAGGCGTTTGACGAATCTTCACAAAGCTTTCCAAAAAAAGGTCTCATCCACCTCAACTTTTTCCTGGGCAGTTTCAGCGTTATTTGTCGAGAATGGCCTGAGAAAAACAGAGGGCCCTAAACGCATTTACCCCATGAAATCTCCACAGCTACAGTCAAAATGTTTGAACAGAATTACACTAGATCTTGGTCCAAAAAGTGGTCTTTTTGTAATTTGGTGCCAATCCATTCAGTAGGTTTTGAGAAATTAAATGCCAATATATATATATATATATATATATATATATATATATATATATATATATATATATATATATATATATATATATATATATCACACTGAGGAGGATCCGCAGAACCAACTGATCTAATGATAACATCTTATTGGCTGCCACCACTTCATCAAAGATGTGAGAGCAGCCATTTTACAGCTCGGGACTCAGTCCCCTGTCCTGAATAAAAACATTTAAAAACATACAGAAGGGCAAGGTAGGGACACCCTGCTGCCCTAGGCCTGATAGGCTGGTCCGAAAAGGATCCCCCCCAGGGCCAAGAAGTATTATATATTTTCTCAATAACGATCTATGGAGGATCCAATGCACAGAGGAAATAAATGTCACGCTTCTGCCTTCATCAAAAGTTTACACCCCCCCCCATCAACGGTGGGCCAGGGACATAGGGTTTGGTAAAATTAGTTTTTGGGGGAGTGGGCATACATACCCTTCCTCTACCAAGCCTCACACAGGCCCAAGAGACCCCATTCCCTAAGGAAGCTTTGTTAATTAAAGGGGGGGGGGAGACAAGCTCTCTTCCAAGAGCCTTACAAATGCCCTGGTGGCCTTATCTCAAGGGGCTGATTTGTAGATTAAGGAGTACACAGTCTCCCCTCCTCCCCCAAGCCTTAAAGAGTCCCTTGGTACCTCACTCCTCGGGCTGATTTGGTGATTGAGGGGAAGGGGGCAAGAGTACTTCATCCCTGTGCTTCAGTAGAGACCCAGGGACCCCATCTCCCTGAGCTGTAAGCATGGTTTCCTCAGGGCGAGACCAAACTTTGTTTTTTGGTCAGGGAAAAAATGTTAGCTCCAACTGCAGGAGACCACCAATAAGCAAAGTGGCTGGCTCCCCATGGAGAGCTGGTGTGGCCCTGAAACTCTCCCACAGCCCCAACAAAGAAAAAAAAAATGTTGATATCCCGGGTGGGACTGGAACACCCACAAAAACAATAAATATATATGAGATAAAACAATAAATGAGTGTTCGTAGCCGCTCATTTATTAATCAGTGCTCTGCGATGAAGTGCCCTTACAGTGACCTAAGGCTTTTGTTAACTATACTAGTTCATCCCAGGAAGAGGCAGGAGCACCACCAACCTTTTTTTTTTTTATGTGGCGGGAGGCTGCAGGAAACGTGGCAGTCTTCCAGCTACATTAAAAAAAAGTACATTTCCTGGGTCACATTTCATGAGTGTTCTGAGCTCTTTACTCTTCAGCTAGAGCACAGGGACCTCGTGGTGGGTTTTAGGGTTGCATTTTGTAGCCTGAAAAATTGCAGAAAAAGACTCAAATCCATGTTGGTTTGTTTTTAGTAATGCTTTATTGAAAATATTTTAGGGCAATCACTTTTATGAAACATTGTAATGTGTGAATTTCTAAAATATAAATTTTATCATAGTTATTGTTTACTTTCTGACAAAGAGAATAGGTCTGCTCTATATGTTGATATGCTGATAATGCCAATTGGCCCTCTTTATATACTTTGGTGTTCTGATCCTTTTACAAAGTAGGTATGTCTGTCTTACTTAAAATGACACCCTTTATATTATAAGATCGCAGTCTGCTCTGTGCCCCCACAGGGGTAGAGGGGTTGGGTGCAAGACTGCCTGTAGCCAGGATCTCCACCCAGCCCCATGCCAAGCACATCTGAAGGACATGCACTGTCTGGTACGGGCACCTGTGAGGGGTTGGATACAGAGCAAGACTACATGACAGGCCTCTTGCTCAACCGGACACCATGCCCAGTGATGGACATCTTACTTTACGTTTAAAAAAACATAGAAATTCACTGAAAAAATAAAGCTTGAAATGACGTTATAGTTAGGAATTGTAGTAATATCTTACTTTACATTAATAAAAACCTTACAAATTCAATCAAAAAACAAAGATTAAAGGGATATTACAGTTAGGTGAAAATGTCAGTTAAATAATACTATTTTAAAAAAACAAAATCACAGAAATCTTCTAGTCATATTTATCTCAAATAACTACAGTTTGTACCCTAAGGTAGCCTTAACTCACGCCTTTGCCATGCTCTGTTAATGACCTGTGTTGTTATGTTGATATCTCCCGTGCACTAATCACTCAAGAGGGTATCTAGGTGCTTGAGCAAGGTGTATAGATGTGTGGTCTTAAAGAGCTTAAAGAAAAGCCAGGACTTCAGTTTCTTGTAAAGCTCTGTAAGTGAGGAGGAGGCTCTGATGTGTTGAGGGAGGTTGTTCCATGTCTAAGGTGCAATATAGTAGTGACCCCCAGCCTTGTTTTTGTGGACGCAGGCCATGTGTGCAAGTGAGAGTGAGGCAGAACATAGGTGTCTGGTGGTTTGGTGATAGTGAATGCAACTGTTCCGGTATTCTAGTTCTGGGTTGGGTGGTATGGGAGGTCGAGTATGAGTCTTGCAGCTGCATTCTGGATGGTCTAGAGTCTGTGTAGCAGTTGTTTGGAGATTCCATTGTAGAGTGTGTTGCTGTATGCAAGCCTGCTGTTGATGAGTGCTTTTGTGATGGTGCTTCTGGTGTTCCGGGGCAACCATGTGCACATTGTATTGACTGGAGCCGTCATTTTGAGCTTGCCATCTAGGATAATCCTTAGATTTCTTGCTTGGTCTGTGGATGTGGGGGGGGGGGGTAGCTAGGATAATGCTTAGAATTCTTACTTAGTCTGTGGGTGTGGGGGGTTGGCCTTAACTCCAACGGCCACCAGATGGAATCCCATGGGGGAACTGAGCAGCAGGCAGTTTTGCATCCAGTCTGCTACCATGGTCATGCAGTTGATAAAGTTAGCACTGGTGGTGTTTGTCTTGTCCATTAGGGAAAGGATGAGTTGGGTGCCATCGGCATAGAAGATGACGGTAATGCCTTGTGATTGGATGATGTTGGCAAGCAGTGTCATGTGTAAGATGAAAGAGTGGAGCTGCGGAACAATCCCTGTGGGATACTGAATATCAGTTTCATGGTCTCTGATGTGAAGGGTGGCAGACTGGCACTTTGGGTTCTTTCCATGAGGAAGGAAGAGATCCATTTGAGAAAGGATCCTTGTATG
Source organism: Pleurodeles waltl (assembly GCF_031143425.1). Classification (NCBI taxonomy): domain Eukaryota; kingdom Metazoa; phylum Chordata; class Amphibia; order Caudata; family Salamandridae; genus Pleurodeles; species Pleurodeles waltl. The sequence continues at coordinate 387,354,950 of NC_090446.1, read as the reverse complement.
CCATTCTTGTGGAGTCGTCCCAGAAGGGTGTTGTGGGAGACATTGTCAAAGGCTATGGAGAGGTTGAGCAAGATGAAGGCCATTGTTTCTCCTCAGTCCAGGATGTCTTTTAATGTTGGTGGCCATGATGAGTGCTGTGGTTCTTTCTGAATCCTTATTGTGTGTTGTCTAGAAGATGGTGAAGTTCGAAGGGGGTTGTGAGTTGCTTGTTGATGGCCTTCTCAATCACTTTAACTGGATAGAGAAGCAAGGAGATGGGTCAGAACCTGCTCAGTTGATTCGGGTCGGCTGCGGGCTTTGTGAGGCGGGTGTTGATTTCTTCAAGTTTCCATTCATGTGGGAAAGTGGCAGACACAGTGGAGGTGTTGAAGATGTGGGTCAGGATGGTGCTGACTGGTGATGTTTCCAGGTTGTAGATGTGGTGCAGACAAAGGTCCTTTGGGGTCCCCGAGTGGATGCTCGACGATTCCTGCTGTGTTGTTTCTGGAGAGGGTTGTCCATTCTGTCAGTTGCCTGTCTTGATTGGTGATGGGTAGTCTAGCGCGGAGCTCTCTGGGGTTGGGTTGGTGTGCAAATTTACTGTAGATGTTTGTAATTTTTCTGTGGAAGAAGTTGGATAGGTTGTTGGGAGGCAGCAAAGTTGTTGACAGTGGCTGAGTGAGAGGTTAAATGCTTAACGATTAAGAAATCCCATTGTAGCTGATGGAACTTCCTTTGATGTGGTCAACTAGTGCTTTTTTCTTTGTGTCTCTTATTTGCTGGTGATAGAGTCTGAGTGCAGCCTTGCAGGTAGCTCGGTTGGTGGTGTCACGGCTGGTTCTCCATTTGTTTTCTAGCTGTGTACAGTGTCGCTTGGTAATTTTAAAGGTTGCCTGTGGGCTAGGCTGATAAGTGTTGAGCACTCAGTCAGCCTACTTCTGTGGTTTTGCCCAAGCTGCAGCTTATAGGGTGGAACCTGGTAGGGATGATGACTTCAGGTGTGCTTATTTAGACCCAGATGATGGAGTAGTCAGACTTGATAGTGTTGCTTGTAGCGAAGATGGGGTCCAGTGTGTGTCCTGTGGCGTGTGTGTTGGTTCTGTGACAAGCTGGGTGAGTATGATATTGCACAAGCTTTCGAGGAGTTTTGTGGAGCAGGGGTCGTTTCGATCTTCCAGGTGAAAGTTGAGGGCACTGAGGAGAATGTAGGTTCTGGAGTGAAAAAGTCGGCAATGAGGTTGGTACAGGTAGCTCGGGATCCGGGTCGTCAGTAGGTAAGGGTTCCGTTCAGGTTGAATTGTTTGGAGGTTTGCAGCTTGGAGTGCAGGTGTTCCGTGAATGGGGTGGAGTTCTGTGAGGATGTTGTACACTTGATGGATTCCTTGCAGATGTCAGCAGGTCCTCCTCCATGCTTGTGAAGACAGTCCTGAGCAATCTTGTAGCCCACTGGGATTGTAGCAATGTCGGGAGTCGATGAAGGGTTGACCTAGGTCTCTGATGAAGAGGATGTTTGGTGCTTCGCTGCTCTGAAGGTCCCATATTTCAGTTGTGTGTTTGCTGAGTGACTGTGTTGAGGAGCATGCATGTGAGTGGGAGGTGAAGTACTCCCGCCCTCACCATGCACAGTCTTTTGTCAAAAATGTTACTGCAAATAGTACATTGATATTAGCAATAACGTTACCAAAGGTGTCATGAGTGCCGTAACTTGTGGGGTAATTAACAGTGCATGGCAAGAGCACGAGTTATAATTACATTAGGCCATGAGTTATAGTTCCTTGAGATAACTCAAACTATACCTGGTAAATTTTGATGGTTTGGTACATTTATTTAAAATGTGATCCTAACTCTAACATCCCTTTAACCTTTGGCTTTTTCAGTGAATTTGAATGTTTGTTTTTTTAACATGTAGTAAGTTTCATGACTATACGTCCATCCAGCCACCGCTGTGCACAGTCTGCAGCCAGGCCCTGAGGCCAACCACCTATAGGCACCCATCTTAGCATCATGCACAGCCTTCACCCATGTGCAGCAGAGGTTGCCTGCAAGACCTGGTCTGCAGTCAGCAGACCCCCTAACCACCCAACCCCTATGTTGTGCAGGGCCCTTTAGCCATGCATGTCGGGAGTTGGCTGTGGCCTCTCTGGGTGTGAGAGAGTGTATCTGGGGGAAAGAGTGACTGTCAGAGTCTCTGTATGGGTCTGAGAGTGTGTACATCAAAGACAAAGGTCTGAGTATGTCTGTGAGTGTCTGAGTGGTTGAGTGAGAAAGATTGAGAGAGAAAGAAAGTGAGAAAGACAGAGACCGAGTTTTTTAGGCTTTGATGTAAGATATAGTTAGAATGAGCTATTTCTGCACAATTTTAAAAGAAAAATGTATATGTAATTTTTTTTAAACAAAATCCCATTTCATATGACCCTCAAATATTTTTAGTTTAAAAAAAACTTAAAGAGGGAATACGAGTCCGCCTGGACTCAAACACTGCTCAGTGTGAAGGTCTGTGACATTCACACTAAATTTTTCTTTTTTTTAGCCCTTTATAGGCTCTCTTGGACTGTGAGAGAGCCCTCAAGGGCTCCCCCGCGGGCCCTACATGTTTTTTTTAGTTTTTTTTAGTTGCTTAACAAAATGCTTATACACGAGTTATCTGGGACCACATGAGTCCCACTGCTTCAGCAACCAAGGAGCTGCTTTTAACAGAGCTGCAACCAAGCCACAGCAAACAGCTATGTCACAACGAGGGGCACCACAGCACACAGCAGGAGTTGGCCATCGGGGATAGGGTCCCCAAGGCCGTTATTGGCTTCTTGAGGGGGGCCGTGTGGCCCCACTCCAACAATCATAGCCCCAGAAAGGTGGTGATGCCCGGGGCTAAAGGGGGTCCGAAACGGGACCCTTTCTTTTTTATTGGAGCCCTGGGGAGGTGGTGATCCCCGGGGCTGCAGTGACGCCTCCGTACCAAATTTAGCAATTGTCCCCCACATTCAATTTCTAAAGTGCCCTAGGGAACTACACACTTACAGCAAGTTGCCCCGGGGAGGTGGTGGTCCCCAGGGTGCAGGGGCCCTGCGTCCCCCCATATATATCATGAAAATCACACCAGGCAGGAGGGGGTGGTCCCCGGGGCTGCAGGGGAAGTGGCCTCTCGCACTCGTATAAAGAATGCCCCTGGGACTTGGCCCATCCTGGGGGATTTGAAAATATGGCTACGCTTTGTTTTTGTTTTTTAAATTGGCAGATCCGCCGCAAATAGCAGGGAAATGTTTTTTTAAATGCTTTTTTTTTTTAGCCCGGGGGGGGGGGGCTCCCACTGGAACTTCACCACCAGAGCTAAAGGGTCAGGCTGCCGAGTCCCAAGATGGCTGCCAACACTTCCTGGTTGAAGTTTTGACAGCCAATCAGATCTCAGCACGAGATAGGGTGGGATCGCAAATCCTTCGCGTCCCTAGATATGCACATTTTTCCCCTTACTTTCTCAAAAACTACTGAATCGATTTACCCCAAAACAATAAAAGGTCACTTTCTGGACCAGGATCTACCTTTGTGCCAAATTTGGTGCAATTCTATCCAGTAGTTTCTGCGCTATCACTATTCAATTTTTCCTATGGAAATATGAATGGGGAAAAAGTGTTTTGAGACCCCCCTTTTCTTGCCCCCCTCCCAGACAGATCACCTAGAAACTTTCCAGAAAACAGCTCAAGTGAGCGTTGTATTTTCTTGGGGATTCTTCAAGCCACGCCAAAGTTACTAGTGAAACCAAAAACTATGGAAACTTGGTCCTAACTATAACTACCTAGTAGCAACCGAAAATAGACTATATATATATATATATATATATATATATACACACACACACATCTCTCTATATATATATATATATAAATGTATGCATATATATATATATATATATATATATATATACAAACATACCTATATACATGTACATGTATATGCATCTGTGTGTATATATACATCTCTATATATATACACATACCCCTAAACCTTAAAATTACCTTTGCCAGCCAAACACCCTTACCCATCCTAAAAATGCCCTTGCCACCCAAATACCCTAAACCACCCTAAACCCTAAAAATACCCTTGCCACCCAAATGTACCTACCCACTCTAAACAATAAACTTATCCCTGACACTCAAATACCCCTAACCATCCCAAACACTAAAATTACCCTTGCCACCCAAATAACCCTACTCATCCTAAACGTTAAAAATAGTTAGACCACCCAAATGTCCTTACCCACCCTAAATCCTAAAAACAGCCATACCTTGCCACCCAAATACACCTACCCACGTAAAGCCCTAAAAAACATCTTTGTCACCCATATTCCCTTACCCATCTTAAACCATATTTATGGAAAATGTAATTTACACAGTGTACATCTGTTCGTGGCATGTTGTGCTGCAGATTCACATGCTATGCATATCGATGCTGACATCTAGTGTTGGGCTTGGAGTGTTACAAGTTGTTTTTCTTCGAGGAAGTCTTTTAGAGTCACAGGATTGAGTGACTCCTCCTCTTGGTTCCATTGCACATGGTCATCGACTTCATTGTTAGATTGTTTTCCTGCAGAGGGTGAAGAAAGGATTGATAAAGTATATAAGAGAAAAGAGATGTCCATGAAAATGTAAATGTATATACATATGTACAAATGTGTTAACTTAAACGACTACAGGCTTCCAGGGAAGAGGGAGGGTTCATGTGAATCGGCAGCACAACATGCCACGAACAGATGTACACTGGGTAAGTGACATTTTTTGTTTCACGGCATGTGTAGCTGCAGATACACATGCTATGCATAGACTACAAAGCAGTTAGTCCTCCCAAAAAACAGCGGTAGCTAGCCTGTAGGAGTTGAAGTTGTTTGAAATAATGTTCTTAGGACAGCTTGTCCTACAGAGGCTTGTTGTTGTGATAAAACATCAACACAGTAGTGTTTAGTAAATGTGTGAGGTGTTGACCATGTAGCTGCTTTACATATATCAGTCATTGGTATGTTTCCTAAAACAGCCATTGTTGCACCTTTCTTTCTTGTAGAATTTGCTTTAGGAGTAACTAAAAGTTGTCTTTTTGCTTTGATATACCATGTTTGTATACATCTAACAATCCATCTTGCTAAACCTTGTTTTGATATAAGATTGCCTGTAGGTGGTTGTTGAAAAGCTACAAAAAGTTGTTTTGTTTTTCTAAACTGTTTAGTTCTGTCTATGTAATACATTAGAGCTCTTTTAAGATCTGGTTTATGCAGAGCTCTTTCTGCCACAGAATCTGGCTGTGGAAAGAAGACTGGTAATTCCACTGTTTGTTTGATGTGAAATGGTGAGACTACTTCTGGTAGGAATTTTAGATTTGTTCTTAGTAAAACCTTGTGTTTGTGTACTTGGAAAAAAGGTTCTTCAAGAGTAAAAGCTTGTATTTCACGTACTCTTCTTAAAGAAGTAATTACCACCAAGAAGGCAATTTTCCATGTTAAAAACTGAATTTGGCAAGAGTGCATGAGTTCAAAAGGTGGTCCCATTCGTCTTGTAAGCACTATATTTAAATTCCAAGAAGCAACTAGTGGTGTTCTTGGTGGAATGATGCATTTTAGCCCTTCCATGAAAGCTTTAATAACAGGAACTCTAAATAAAAAACTATGTTGAATAGTTTGTAAGTATGCAGATATTGTAGAAAGGTGCATTTTATGGAGGAAAATGCTAAATTTGATTTTTGCAAATGAAGTAAGTAACATACACTGTCTTGTATTGATGCTTTAAGGGGATCTGTGGTTTTAGATTGACAATAATAACCAAATCTTTTCCACTTGTTTGCATAGCACTGTCTAGTAGTGGGTTTTCGTGCTTGTTTAATGACTTCCATACATTTGGATGGGAGTTTTAAATATCCAAATTCTATGACCTCAGGAGCCAAATCGCTAGATTGAGAGCATTGGGGTCTGGATGTCTGATTTGACCTTTGTTTTGTGTTTGAAAATCTGGTCTGTGTGGGAGTTTGGAGTGAGGTACTACAGATAGATCTAGTAGTGCTGTGTACCATGGTTGATGTGCCCATGTTGGTGCTATGAATATCATGTTGAGTGAAGTTTGACGGAACTTGTTGACTAGAAACAGAAGGAGTGGGAGAGGGGGAAAAGAATAAGCAAATATCCTTGACCAATTGATCCATAGAGCATTGCCTCTGGATACAGGATGTGGGTGTCTGGATGCAAAGTTTTGGCATTTTGTATTTTCGCTTGTTGGGAATAGATCTAAGTCTGGTGTTCCCCACTTTTGAAAGTACTTTTGGAGTACTTGAGGGTGAATCTCCCATTCGTGTGTTTGTTAGTGATTTCTGCTGAGGACATCTGCCAACTGATTGTCTATACCTGGAATGTACTGTGCTAATAGATCAATTTGATTGTGAATTGCCCATTTCCAAATTGTTTGGGCTAGAAGGGACAGTTGAGATGAATGCGTCCCTCTCTGTTTGTTGAGATAATACATGGTTGTCATGTTGTCTGTCTTTATAGGAACATTCTTCTGTTTGAGAAGAGGTTGAAATGCTTTTAGGGCAAGAAACACAGCTAATAATTCTAAATGGTTTATGTGTAGCTGTTTCTGTTTGACATCCGATTGACCTTGAATATTGTGATTGATTAGGTGAGCTCCCCAACCAATCATTGATGCATCTGTCATAATTATGGTCTAAGGCAGTGTTGTCCAACCTTTTTATCGCCGCGGACCGGTAAATGTTTGATAATTTTTCCGTGGCCCGCTTGTCCCATTGTGTGACAAGCGGGCCACGGAAAAATTATCAAACATTTACCGCCCGCCACAGTGGGGCGGCCCGGTGCCAATTGATCCACGGACCGGCACCGGTCCGCGGCCCGGGGGTTGGGGAACACTGGTCTAAGGCACAGGGTCTTGAAACGACCGCCCCTTTATTAAGTTGCTGCGAATCCACCACTGAAGGGACATATGTCTCTGGTGGTCTACCAACACTAGATCTTGAAGTTAACCATGTGCCTGTGACCATTGTTGTGCAAGGCACTGTTGTAAGGGCCTCATGTTTAATCTTGCATGTGGGACCATTGCTATGCAAGATGCCATCATTCCTAAGATTATCATGACAAATCTTACAGTGTATTGTTGATTTGGTTGCATAAGTGGAATTAGATTTTGAAAAGCTTGTATCCTTTGTGTATTTGGATGCGCTAGAGCTAGTTGAGTATTTAGGACAGCACCTAAATACAGTTGTATTTGTGCTGGTTGCAGGTGTGACGTTTGGTAGTTTATAGAAAAACCTAGCATGTGCAGAGTTTCTATCATGTAACGTATATGATTTTGGCATTGTGTATGATTGCTTGATTTTATTAGCCAATCGTCTGGATATGGAAAGACATGGATGTGTTGTCTTCTTAGGTTAGCTGCTACTACTGTTAATCACTTTGTGAACACCCTTGGAGCTGTTGTTATGCTGAAAGGTAACACCTTGAATTGGTAGTTTTTTCCTTGTATTACAAACCTGAGGTATTTTCTGTGAGCTGGATGGTTGGGTATGTGGAAATACGCATCTTTGAAGTCTAGGGCTGTCATAAAGTCTTGTTTTTGTAGCAGTGGGATAATGTTATGATGCATTTTTGCATCATAAGTTCCAGAATGGAAGGCGGGCAGGGTTCTGAAATGGTCAGTTGACCTGGAGCCGACCTGACGCCAGGTTGTGTCACTGAAGATTAAACTTGTGATGTACTAAAATCACATGTCTGACCAGTTTCTCTTCACAGCATTTTAGCGACGAGCTTACTTGACCTCAGGAGCGGACACAACCTGGGTCTTACAGCCAGTGAATGAAGCTAATTGTAGCCTTCGCGTCAGCACTGACAAGGGGTTGGCGGCTCAGCGAACGCTGACTCACCTGTTGTTCAACTGTGCCCTGTGCAGCTGGGTTTCGTGGAAACAGCGACCCGGGTGAGCTATGAGAAAGGGGTAGCGCTGCTCTTTCATCTGAGGATACTCAACACTGCGGAACACGCGCATGCGCGTGAGATGGTCTGACGGCCATTTCCGTTTGGATCTCCACGACTAAACCGCTCATGGTAGGAGAGTGTCGGCCATCTTAAATTTCATTGAACATAGAAGGAAAAGGAAAGACTAGACTGCTCATCTTAGGGGAGCGGCGGCCATCTTATATTTATTTTTTCGGCTTTGTTACATCGGAAAAGCCATATTTGTTGCAACCTTTAAAAAAAAATTCAAAAAATTGTCTGCTCACCAGCAAATGACTATTGCTGTATTTCAGAGTATTTTGCTGTCATATTGGTGTGAGGGAAAGAAAGAAAGGAAAGAGAGAGAGAGGATAATAAATAACATTTATTTTCCCCTTTTCATAGATAAAATCTGTGTTTTGCATTGAGTGTAATATTTTTCATGGCTTCTTTTGGAAATATTATTACACCACCGTTTTTCCTATCACAAGCAGGTCAACCTGACATTTGTTGGGAAGATTGGATCGAAATCTTAGAAAACTACATCATAGTACTGATGGTCAGAACTTTTCTCCAGCCAGGAAAAAAGCAGTTTTATTGAGTGCTCTTGGCAATGAGGGACAAAGAGTTTTTAGGTATCTGCCAGTAGCATTGGGTCCTAATGGTCAACCTATGGATGACATCTACAAGGAGGCTATAAAAAGGTTGGAGAACCGATTTGCGAACGAGGTAAATCTGGTTATGGCCAGATACAAATTTTACACTCAACCTCAGGCAGAACATGAGTCCATTGATGAGTTTGTGGCTAGACTCAGGGAACTCTCCATTAAGTGATGCTTCGGTAATATGACGGAAGAGTTAATTCGAGACCAGTTGATTGTGCAGTGCAGGGAAAAGAAAATACAAGAAAGATTATGGTCAGCAAAGGATCCATCACTCATGGAAGCTATTGGAATGGCTAAAGTAATTGAGGAGTCGCAGAGGTGCATGAAGGAAATGAACAAAAGAGACAGGGCTACTGATGTTTCTGTGATCAATCCAGGCCAACAGGACTATGTTGAAAATGAAGTATGTGCAATTAGGAGGAAAGAGAAGAAAGTATGGCCTATCAGCATCCAGGAATAAAGTGGAACAAAGTTTTCCCAGGGCAAGGAGTAAGAGGGACTGCGCCCATTGTATTAGCATCTTCCATGATACAGACTCAAAAAAATGTTTCGCTATGAACAAAATTTGCAGGAGGTGTGGGCGGAAGGGCCATTATGCGAGAGTGTGTAGAGAATCTTGTAAAGTGAACAAAAGTGGGAATTCTGGTGTGGGGGTGGTTGAAAGTACGACGGAAAGCTTGTTTACTGACAGAGTCCTTGTAGTAAATGAGGGTCACAAACTTAAAAGTGCAGTTATATCTCAGGAAAAGGGGAGGATGTCTAGACCTACAGCTGTCTTCAAAGTGTGTGAGAAGGATGTTGAACTCATGATTGACTCTGGGTCCATGTACACCATTATACCTGAACGGGTTTTCAAAGTGCATTGGCAGAATGTCAATCTGATACCTAAAGACATAAACCTAGGGGGGGTATCAAGGAGAATCCATAGACATCTTGGGGTACATGGAAGGCAACATACTGTATGGCTCAAGATGTACCACGGGTAAGGTTTATGTGTCAGTGGAAGGACCACCGATTTTGGGGTAGATGCACCAGTTTGATTTAAATATCATGTTACATCCCAGAGCCCCTAATCAGGTGTTGGTTGTGGATGAACTCACCTTGGAGAGGGTGTTGACTGGAGCGGAAAATGTTTTTTGCAAAAAATGTGGATGTCTCAAAGGTTATGTTCACAAAGTAAAAGTGAAACCCAATGTTACCCTTATACAACATAAATTGAGAAGAGTGCCACTGTCTGTCTGTGATGGGCTGAAAAATTGTTAGGAGAAATGTTAGAGGATGGTGTGATTGAGCCTGTGGAAGCTTCAGAGTGGGTTTCGCCAGTGATGATTACCAATAAATCTGATGGTCGTCTGAGATTCTGTGTAGACTTACGCTCATTGAACCAGAATATTGTGGTTGATGTCTTTCCTCTTCTTAACATAAATGAGTTACTTACCTTTGTGAAGGACAAGAGATACTTCTCAAAGCTTGACTTGAGGAGTGTTTATCACCAAGTTAGGTTGCATGAGAGCTCCAAGTCACTCACAACATTTGTCACCCCGGAAGGAACCTTTCAATTCAATTGGCTACCATTTGGATTAGCAACTGGCTGCTAGTGTTTTTCAGAGGGCAATGACTAAGGTTCCAGAAGGGGTAAATGATGTAATTTACTTCCAAGACGACATTCTGGTCATGGGGAAGACTAAGGGTGAACATAACGCCACTTTCCATTTAGTGTTGAGGGAATTGGAGGAATTTGGCCTCATGCTAAATCAGGAGAAGTGCATTTTTCTGGCCAAATAAGTTGAGTATTTGGGCTATACCATTGCTATGGGGTCGATTAAGCCTAAACGCTCTTTGTTGTATGCCATAAGTAAAGCACGGGTTCCGAAAGATAGAGATCAACTAAGGTCGTTCTTGGGGCTGGTGGAGTACTATGCCAAGTTTGTTGAGAAATTTGCAGAGAAGACAGAAGGTTTAAAAAAAATCTTACGCAAGGGAAATAAGTTTGAGTGGGAGGAAGAACAGCAGCTCTGTTTTGACAACATTAAGAGAGAGATATGCCAAGCAGGCATATTGACAGTGTTTGGCAGGAATCTAAAATCTGCACTCACGGTAGATGCCAGTGCATCTGGTTTGGGAGTGGTTCTTTCACAATTTCATGGAAGTGATGAGAGGACTGTGGCGTTTCCCTCTCGTACTTTGACATCGGCTGAAAAAAATTATTCGGTCATAGAGCGAGAAGCTTTAGCGGCAGCCTGGGGTGCTGAGTATTTTCGTGTATAACTGTGGGGCTTGCCGTTTGTTATACGGACTGATCATAAGCCACTAATAAGGATCCTAGCTCCAGGTGGTGCAGGAAAAGGCTCAGCCAGGCTAGCTAGACTAGCGGCAAGACTTCAGGAGTATACCTACACAGTTGAGTTTTTACAGGGCTGGAAGAATGTTCAGGCAGATTGCCTGTCTAGATTACCGTTGAACTGGGAAGAGGTTGATGGTTTTGGTGTTGGTGTGAGAGATGCAGACATGGAAGGTGAGGTCGCCACTGTACAAGATGCAGTGGATAGCGGCACAGGTTCTTTTTCGGTGTTGCAGTGGAGAGAGGAAATGGAAGGAGATCCAGTAATGAGAGATGTACTTAAAATGATTAGGTGTGGAGAGGTGAGAGAGAGCACTCTTGCCCCAGCTGTGAGACCCTATTTGAAGGTTCTGGAAGAACTCTCTGTCTGCGGTGATTATAAAGGGAGACTGTTTTGTTCCTCCTGTGGGGTTGAGGTTCCAAATTTTTCAGCTGGCACATGAGGGTCATCTTGGACAAGGATTGACCATCAGAAGGGTGAGAGCAAACTTTTGGTGGCCAGGCTTGGATAATCAAATCAAGGAATGGGTGCGAAGTTGTAACCTGTGCAGAGAAAGCGAAAAGAGGTTGGTTCTTGAGAAGTGCGAGGGTGGACATCTAGGAGATCCAGGGAAGCCTTGGCATCCGATCTGTTTGGATTTTATTGGACCGTTGAGGGAGTTGTCTCTAGATATAAGATTTGCAGTGGTGATGGTGGATATCCACTCGAAGTGGTTGGTAGTGGATTTTTGAGGGATGTCACCACAAAGACCACCATTGGTGTCTTAGAGAAAATTTTCAAAAGAGAAGGAGCCCCAGTAGTCCTTATTACGGATAATGGCACACAACTCACTTCACATGAGATGGTAAGGTTTTTAAGGGCTTGGGGTGTTATGCATTCTTGTACATCCTTATATAATCCAAGGGGAAATGAAGTGGCTGAGAGGGCTGTCAGACTTCTCAAAGGAACTATGCAGTTGGCCTTGGCAAACCGGGGTGATGTCAGAGAAACCATTTCGGACATGGTATGGGCGTTTTGTACCACACCACATAATGTTACTGAAAGGGTTCCCTTTGTGGATATGAGGGGGCGATGGCCAGGCACCAAACTAGTGACAGCCTGGTTGAAAGGGGTGTTGTATGATGATGTGGGTGCCGATGACCTAGACAAGTCTCTCAAGAGGGGCGCAAGGCAAGCTAGATTACAGGTGGAAGTAGGAGATTGGGTCAAAGTGAAGTCGGGAAGGATACAGGGAGGTTTGACCAAGTTCAGGGGTCCTTTCCGTGTTCAGCAAGTTGGTACATATTTTGTGATTTTGGAGAATGGTGAGAGGTGGAATTTTCGGAAGGTGGCCCTATATCAAAAGAGTGGGATGTTTGAAGGGAATAGTGGCGAAGGTTGCTCAGGAATGATGTTCATGGGTGGTGATGATGAGGTTGTTAGTGAGAAGGATGGAATATCACTGGATGGTTGTGTTGGACGACAGCATGGGGATGTTGGGAATGAGAGTGGTGATGATTCTGTTCCCGGAGATGTTGGGAATGAGGATGGTGTCGATCCTATTCTCGGGAAGAGAATCAGGAGACCACCTTCTTATTTGAAGGATTTTGTTAGATAAGAGATAAATTGAGAATTATTTTGTTATTGTTATCATTTGAAATTTCATTTCAAGTGATAAATTGAGAATGATTGTATTATTGTTATCATTTGAAATTTCATTTCTTGTTTTCATACTCTGATTTCTTGTATGTTAATTTAATGTGTTTTGTTTTCCTTATTTGTAATTCATTAATGAACGGGAGAGGATGTGTTATGATGCATCTTTGCATCATAAGTTCTAGAATGGAAGGCGGGCAGGGGTCTGAAATGGTCAGTTGACCTGGAGCCGGCCTGACGCCAGGTTGTGTTGCTGAAGATTAAACTTGTGAAGTACTAAAATCACATGTCTGTCCGGTTTCTCTTCACAACAGATAACATCTTGCAGTTTTACCATGTGAAAATATTCTGATAGGATGTACAAATTTAGGGGCCTAATATTGGACTGAGGGTGCCATCTTTTTTGGAAATTAGAAAGTATAGTGAGTAAACTCCTGTTCCTATTTGAGACTGTGGAACTAATTCTATTGCTTGTTCGAGTAGTAGAGATTGAACCTCTTGTAACAGAACTGTATGTTCTGGGGTTCATTTGTGATATCTTGGTGGAATAGTTGGAAGAGTGTTTATCAGTTATAGGCAATAGCCATTATGGATAATTGATAACACCCAGTTGTCTGTTGTGATATTTTGCCAATGTGCATGGAACTGCTGTAGTCTTCCCCTCACAGGAGATGTGTGGAGTGTAAGGGAGTGAGGAAAGTCACTGTTTTGGTTGTGTTGCTGGTTGTTTAGAGGTTTGGAATTTACCTCTATTTCTAGAGTATTGTCCTCTGTATGTCCCTCTAAATCCACCTCTCTGGTACTGGGTTTGATAAGTTGGTTTTGCTTTTGAAGTTGATGTCTGGGGGGATTGCGGTCTAAAACCTCCTCGAAACTGAGGCTTACGAAATGACCCCCTATATGGTGTAGTATAGAGCACCCATTGCCTTGGCTGTATTGGAGTCTTTTTGCAATTTTTCTAGTGTAGTGTCCACCTCTGGCCCAAAAAGATGTTTCTTGTCAAAAGGAATGTTTAACACAGCCTGTTGGATTTCTGGTTTAAAACCAGAGGAGCGCAGCCATGCATGTCTTCGAATGGTAATTGCTGTGTTCATGCTCCTTGCAGCTCTATCAGCCGCATCAAGGGCAGACCTTATCTGGTTGTTACAGATAGCTTGCCCTTCCTCTACTACCTGCTGTGCCTTCTTTTGGTGCTCTTTTGGGAGATGCTGTATGATATCCTGTGTCTCATCCCAGTGGGCTCTATCATAACGGGCTAGTAGTGCCTGGGAATTAGCTATCCTCCATTGATTTGCTGCTTAGGATGCAACTCTCTTCCCTGCAGCGTCAAATTTCCTGCTCTCTTTATCAGGAGGGGATGCTTCTCCCGAAGATTGGCTATTTGCCCTCTTTAGTGCAGCACTAACCACCACTGAATCGGGAGGCACCTGATGGGTGATGTAATCAGGGTCAGAGGGTGCAGGCTTATACTTCTCTATTCTAGGCATGATTATTCTTGCTTTCACAGGCTCATTAAAAATGTGGTCCGCGTGCTTTACTATGCCTGGTAGCATTGGGAGGCATTGGTGCCTAGAATGTGTTGAGGGTAACGTGTTGAACAAAAAACCTTCCTCTAATGGTTCTGTGTGCATTGTTACCCCATGGTAGGCTGCAGCCCTGGCTATGACCTGATTGTATACTGTAGTATCTTCAGGTGAAGAAGGTTTAGAGGGGTAGGTGTCTGGGTCGCTATCTGGGATAGGATCAGGATCATAAAGGTCCCATGGATATACAATGTCTTCTTGGGAATCAAAAGAATGTGTTGGAGAAGGCATTGGAGGAGGACTGGTGTGAGGAGAGGTAGGTAGGTGCGGAGAATGAGGAGGAGAAGACTGGGGAGGCACAGGCTTCTCTTTTTGCTCTGGCACTTTAGCTGGGGGCTGTGCTGTGTCCAGTTCCTCTTGGGATGCCAGCTTTCATTTTGTCTTTAGAGTAGATGCTGTAATAATTCTCCCTGTCTCTTTATGGATGTGTATCCTAGATTGCCTCTCATCCATAACTTGTAGAATGGGCTCAATGTCCGACTCTTCCTCAGAGGTTTTATGGCTTTCTCGTAGTTTTTGGGAAAGTCCTTACTCCTCTGTATAACCTGTCTTTTTCGGTTCCGAAGTTTGATGTTTTTTCGGTATCGAAAATGCTGTGTAAGGTTTCGGCTCCGAAACTGTCTTTCTAATTTTCAACTGGAAAAATTGCTGTTTTTTGCTGGAGCCCGAAATGGAGCCCTTGATAGTTTTTGTCGACTCCGAAGTATTCGGAGGTGTGTCCTTTTTCGGTGCCAAACCCGAAGGTCGGTCACCAACAGTCTTTTTTCGGGCTGAACCATGGCCTTCTGGCAGTGGTGTACCCAAGGACTTCTGATGTTTCTTGGGTGGGGGTGCAGGGGAGGACGTACTCACATGCTGGCCGGCTGTGATGGGTCTGTCGTCTTCGGACTCCTGCTCAGACTCTGTGTCTCAGATAGAGACTGCGGTTTGCGTCTGCTCCTCTTCGTTGACGTTGAGATGTTCACTGCTCTTCAATGCCATTTCCAGCCTTCTTGCCCTTCGATCTCTGAGTCTTTTTTGATCAAAACAATTGACAGGCCTCACAGTTTTCCTCCCGATGGTATGGAGAAAGGCACAGGTTGCAAACCAAATGCTGCTCTGTGTATGGGTACTTGGCATGGCACCGAGGGCAGAATCGGAATCGAGACCGATCTTTCAGCCTCTCCACGCGGTCGGCCCGAATAGGCCCGAGTTGGGCGCGTGCGCCCTGAAGGGCGAACAAAGTGGTTTCCCGACGGTACTACTGGTATGATGCTAGTTGGATAACACGATCATACCATACCGACGAAAAGAAAGGTTTTCTAAAGATTTCCAAATCGAAATCTCGGAGCAAGAGTAAAAACACGTCCAAACCCGACGACGGAAAGAAAACAATCTAACAATGGAGTCGATGACCATGCGCAATGGATTTGAGAGGAGGAGTCACTCGATCGCATGACTCTAAAAGACTTCTTCAAAGAAAGACAACTAGTAACACTCCGAGCCCAACACTAGATGTCAGAATCAATATGCATAGCATGTGTATCTGCAGCTACACATGCCATCGAACATATATATATATATATATATATATATATATATAAAACCTAGGTAGTTATAGTTAGGACCATGTTTCCATAGAAAAATCATGTTTTTTTACTTGCCTATATCTTTGGCACTAATTGAAGAATCTTGATTCTTGTTGTGCATGGAAAGTTTTGGGGTGATCTATCAAGTGAGGGCTGAGAAAAGGGAGGGGGGTCAAAAAAAGTGTTTCCCCCATGTTATTTCCCATAGGAGTTCTGAACACAACTACATCCCGAACTGCTGGACAGAATTACACCAAATTTGGCAGAAATGCAGCTTTTGGTCTGCAGATTATATTTTTTGTTATTTGGCGTAAATCTGTTAGGAAGTTGAAGAGAAATTAAGGGAAAACCAAATGTGTCTATCTAGTGCAGCAGATCCATTCCAACGTTTTCAAGATTACCACGGCTAATTCACGAATGCACGCACGAACAGGAATGCTGTGACTGGTTGGCCACAACCTGACCAGAAACTTGTGGCTGCCATTTTAGATGACGCGACATGGTCCACGGGGCTAAACAATAAAATGAAAAGTGGCATAAGGGGTCAGGGTGGAGGTACCCTGACCCCAGGGCTGTGATATAAGATGAAATTATGACCTTAAAATTATTATTTTTTTCCACAATGCACGATATTCGTGAATATGTTGCAATGCCCAGTGTGGTCCTCTGTGTAACGTTGCAACAAATTCACTGATATCGATGACATTTAAAAAAAAAAAAACATTCATTCATACACTAATTCATTAACTCCATAGCACTCAGACAAGCACCAACTCACAAACCCAATCAGACCCTTACACACGAACTTACAGACACACTCAAACACTGACACATCCACTTACAGACCCACCTGGACACTGACACACCCACTCACAGACCCACTCAGACACTGATGTACCCACTCACAGACCAACTCAGACCGTCATGCACCCATTCAGACCCTCATGCACCCACTCACAGACCCACCCAGACACTGACACACCCACTAACAGGCCCACTCAGATTGTCACACATCCACCCACAGAACCACTGACTCACACAACCACTCTCACACCCAGTCAGACACTCACACCGAGAGAGACCCTCTCAGACATACTCTCACTCCCAGAGACAGACCCTTTGGCCGTACATGGTGGTTGTTGGTTGGTTATAGGGGGTTGGCCACAGGGCCTGGGCACAGGCCAGGCCCTGCGGCCAACCCCTGTTGAGCATGGCCAAAGACCATGCACGGCGGTGATTAGAGTAATGTATAGTATTTAAAATTACTTTCTGTTAAAGAAAACCATATAAATTCACTGGAAAAAAACAAAGGTTACAGGGACATTATAGTTAGTAAATAGAATTTAAAAAACATAGAAATTCACTTAAAAAAACTACAGGTTACAGGGACTTTATAGTTAGGTTCTGAATTTACTCATACAAAACCTTAGAAATTCAGCATTTAGAATTGTTTCAAGTAACTAACTTGTGCCCTAAGGTAAGTAGAACTCGCATCCTCGCCATGTAGTGCTAATTACCCCAAATATTACAGCAATCATGAGAACTTTTCTAACATCATTAAAAATATCAATGAAGCATTAGCCATCATATTAATGAAGAAAAACTGTTCATGGCAAGGGCGCGAGTTCTACTTACCTTAGAGCGCAAGTTATAGTTACTTAAAATACCTAACTATGGGCCAGATGTAGCAAAGACTTTGCGGCTCGCAAACGGCGAAAATCGCCGTTTGCGAGTCGCAAATGCGTCTTTGCTATGTAGAAATGCATTTCCGAGTCGCAAATAGGAAGGGGTGTTCCCTTCCCATTTGCGAGTCGCAATGGTATGCAATTCCATTTGCGACCGCGAAAGCGGTCGCAAATGGACTCGCAGTTACCATCCACTTGAAGTGGATGGTAACCCAGTCGCAAACGGGAAGGGGTCCCCATGGGACCCCTTCCCCTTTGTGACTGGACCTAAAAATAATTTTTCAGAGCAGGCAGTGGTCCAATGGACCACTACCTGCCCTGAAAAATACCGAAACAAAAGGTTTCGGTTTATTTTTCAAAGTGCAGCTCGTTTTCCTTTAAGGAAAACGGGTTGCACTTTGAAAAAAAAAAACTGCTTTATTTAAAAGCAGTCACGGACATGGAGGTCTGCTGTTCCCAGCAGGCCTCCATCCCCGTGAGGGCCCTGAGTCGCTATGGGGTTGCGAATTGCGACCCACCTCATTAATATTAATGAGGTGGGTCTTTGCGACCCCATAGCGACTTGCAGAAGGTGTCTGAGACACCTTTCTGCATCCCAAATTGCGACTTGCAATTTGCGAGTCGCAGGGACTCGCAAATTGCAAGTCGCAATTTGGGACTTTCCTACATCTGGCCCTATAACTGCTAAATTTCTAACATTTTGTACGAGTAAATTCATAACCTAACTAACCCCCTGTAACCTTTGTTTTTTTTTAAGTGAATATATATACACACATACATATGTAGACACACATATATACACATATTATATTACCTAGTGGTGTTTGCCAGTAGGTAGATATATTTCGGACCAAGTTTCCATAGAAAAAAAGTGTTTTTCGACTTCCTATACCGTTGGCACCATTTGAGGAATCGACATGAAATTTTCATTAAGAAAGTGCAGCTGTGATTCTTGTTGCAAGTGGAAAATTAAGGGGTAATCCATAAAGCAGGAGAAGAGAAAAAGGAGGGGAGGGTAAAAAAAGTTGTGATTCCCATGTTAATTCCCATAGGACCTTTAGAGACGACTACAGCCCGAACCATTGGGCGGAATTACACCAAATTTGGCAGAAAGCTATCTTTTGGGTAGCAGATTGTGCTTTCGCTTATTTCGTGTAATCTGTTCATCAGTTTTGGAAATATTAATGGAAAAATAAATTTGAATATCAAAGGCCCCGGATCCTTTGCAATGATTTTGCGACAGACGCTGTGAATTCACAAATACAATCGCAAACAGGTATGCTGTGTTTGGCTGGCGGCAACTTGACTAGAAGATTGCAGCTGCCATCTCAGGGAATGGGACACGGCCCCTGGGATTGAAATTTCATATGAAAAGTACTATAAGGGGTCAGGGTGAAGTTACCTTGACCACAGGGTTGTATTATATGAGTATAGTGTTCTAATTATAAGCATAAAATCATTTTTTGTCACGGCTAGTGATATTCACAAATATGCCGCAATGCTCAGTGCATGCCCCCCAGTGTAACATCAGTCTGAGTTTATCGGCTACAACAAAAAACTATTGAGAATATTATATATAGATATATATATATATATTCACTAAAGAAACCCGAAATACCAAGGCTCAAAAAGTGGTGGTCCGACCATGGTTTCGGGAAACACCATAAATAAATTAAAGCAAATTCTTGTAATGACTTCCAGTGAAATCAAAACTTTTACTATCATACAGATCATTCCTCCCAACGTGTTTCAGCCATAGCCTTGTTCACAGATATATATATATATATATATTCATTCACTTAAAAAGCAAAGGTTACAGGAGCTTTATAGTTAAGCTCACATTTTAAAAGTACCAAACCATAGAAATTCACCTGTTATAGTTTGGACCAACTTTTCCCAAAGATGAAGCATTTTTTGTTTTGCTGATAATTTTGGAGCTGTTTGACGAACCTCACAAATTTTTTACAACTAGTGTACCAGTTAAACTTACTCAGACACTAACATACCCAGTGTGCAGTATAGGTTTAGCACACAGAAAATATTGTGACGTCAAAGGGTTAATTAGTGTAGGCAGTCTTGATGAGTGAAAATGCATGCAGGAAAACCAGTGCACACTGTTAGGCTTGTGTTGCTTGTTTTTGACATTCCAGTGTTTTTGACATTTCACAGGTATAAATCATTAGTTAAATAGTCTGTTTATCGTACCAAGCTGCACTGAGTGTATGACGCTTGTTTTCAACAGTCCTAAGACACTGACCTTTTGCAGATGTTCCAAATAGTCTGCTTAATGATGCTTGTTTTAAAATATTACTCAATACACTGCTTTCTTATTTACTGCACCAGGCAGCCATGTGATTCGTGGGAGAGACATACCATTGAGGGTGTGTAGAATCAGAGCGTACTTGGGAGCATGACTGAGAAGTACTGAAAAGAACAAAGTTGTAAACCGTGATGACAGCGCCAGACACTGAGAGAAGCGAATAGAATATTGCATAAGTCAGCTTTTAGCGTACATAAGACACAGGTGTCGGAGCTTCGGGGAAGCTCACAGGCAGGGTCATTCAGAACTGCACTCGGACTGCAAACCATCACCCCCAATTGCACCACAGTCACCAGCAGCTGAAGAAGACGAAAGAAAGAGAGAGAGAGAAGAGAAGAGTGAGAAGAGAGAGAAGGAGAGAAGAGAGAGAGACTGATCAGGTTTCCTGGCGTTGTGGAAAGTTAAGTCCCAATGGGGTTGAAAGGCCTACCTCTACTTCTTTCTTTTGATTCATGTAGTGTGACTGATTTCATTACGAATGCACTGTACTACTTGATTCTCATCTCCAGCACTTGTACCTATAATAGTGTTCTATTAAAGTCACATTGGCTGTGTGTGTGTGTGTCACTCCTTTTCAAGTGTCTTAATTGATTTGTCATTTATTCCCTTCACTTGGATTGGTTTCCAATAGGCAGTTCAATACACCTTGAGACAGACCCACTCAGGCACTCACACACCTACTCACAGACCCACACAGACACTCACAGACTCACTCAGACACTCACACATCTAGTCACACCACACAGAGACTCACCCACTCACAAACCTACTCAAACACTCACACTTTTGAGATACTGGCACACCCAGTTACACACCCACTTACACATCCACTCACAGACCCACTCAAATACTTATATACCCACTGACAGATGCACCTAGACACTGATAAACCCACTCTCAGACCCTCTAAGACACACACCCACTCACAGACAAATTGTGACACTGACACACCCACTCACAGAAGTGAAACACTCATACAGGCAGTTACACACCCACTCATATATCCAGTCAGATAGTGCCTTACACCCCCCACACAACCACTTACAAGGCTATTCAGATACCAACTCATATCCACACTCACAGATCCATAGAGGAAAGGAGAAACCTACACACAGAAGTAGATAGTGTTTTTTGCAGTCTATATACATGAAGACCGTTTATATACATGAAGACAGTGATAAGTGGAGTATATTAAATTGGTGTTTTGTATTATGCTTTGGATTACGAATGGATCCGCTGACCCATCGAGGAGGCGAAATGGGTTGCTATTTTAAATTTAATGTTGCTTTTTGTTTGTTAATCAGCAACGGATCTGCAAATCCGGGTGAGATAAAAAAAAGAAACTATTTCGAAAATAAATGTAAGTAGAGTTTGGAAAATGGTTTGACCTTTGTGCTTATGAAGTGTGGTTGATTATTACACATATAATGTCGAGACGGGGCCTATCACCTGAAAAGCCTGATGTCTGCAGGGGCGATGGTATGCCCCCCGACCTTCTGGAACACCTCTCGGCACTTCCTGGTGGACACAGAAACCCCGGCAGGTGTCCCAAAAGGAAAAGGGGAGTGGAAGAGAAAGAGACAAAACACTGCCACGTCTTGTCGGTCCAGCCAGGCACCCTATATCTTCAGGGGGGGCAGGTTGTTGTTGACAGAGTGATAGTAGACTTAATGCATTCAACTTCCTTGAAACTGAATCTCTCTTTCTGATATGGGCACGGGAGCGGTAGAAGAACAACGGGAGGCTCCAGCACTTTTCTTGGATAATAATAACTATTGGCACAATTACTAACACTGCATTACCAAAAACCCAAACTGAGACCCATAAAAATAAGTACTGCAACACTAGGGCTGGCTTCACAAAGATTTACTGTTGCACACTACAATTAGAAATGTGGTTGCACTTATCATGCACAAGAAAGACAGACAAGGGCATTAATTATATCACATATAACTTTCCTGCATGCATAGGGTTAAAACAAAAGGAACAAAAACAATCCAAGAAATACAAATGTCCACTCTGGGTTTAAACAGTTAGGGTGGCACAGTTTGATTTGGTTTCACTGTGTGTGTGAAAAACCCTTCAAAGGCAAATTCCTCAAACCTGAAACACAGGCATGAATGACACAATTTAAATCAAAGAGTTATGCTATTAGAGAAAGAAAAGTCATGTTTATGCTCTTTTAAAATTGCACTGTCACTTTTTGTAGTACTTGAGCTCAAGCAGATTTCCTGAAGCACATTTAGGCAAGTAACTACAATAATAATGTAGAACGTTCAGAACTGCATTTGTCTCTTCAAGATAAGCACTCTGCCAAAATAGGAGGTCTGAAATACACCAGCTGTTCTAGGAAAGCGTGGCGCTCAAAGAACAAACTCCCTGGAGAATACTAGTCACTTAGCTGCAGTCTTTTCCGGAGTGCTGGTGGAATGCCTGGTGTCAGCTGGTACAGGAACGAAGAAAATAATTGCCTCAAAAGTCCTGAATACAAGGATGACAGCAGGGGCTGGACGGCCAAATCAGATGCTGAGTTCAGGAAGCAAAACAAAGCCAAGCAGGGAGGCATTCTTCACTCTGCTATTTATAGCCAATCAGGAAAGCAGTTGAGTTTCTACATGTGGATGAGAAGCACATGTCTACACCTGCTCACATTAGCAAACAAGCATTGGTAAAACATGCATTGATAAAACCAATTGTGTGACACAGCACATTATGTTTACTTAGAAACATGAGGGTTTAACCAAGAACAGAGATATGATTTAACGGTAATCCCTGGGGATGCTGACAGATAACGCTGGAAGCACCTTGGGGATTCCCAACAGTCCTCCCCACCAAAGACCCTTTCAAAGGGCGGCGCTTGGAAGGGTGCAAGAGATGGAATTTTTTAGTAAGACGTGGAGCATGAACTGTGGACGCGGGTTCCCAGGAATTGTCCTCAGGCCCATAGCCTTTCAAAGCCAATAAATAGTGTAGAACACCACAGAGTCAAGAATTTTGGCCACTTCAAATTCCCATTTCCTGTGTACTTTTACCGGGGAAGGAGGTGGGGCATTGCGGGTCTCAGGGGAATAGGGACGGAGTTACGACACCTGAAACATGGGGTGTACCTTGAAATCACCTGGCAATGCCAGTTCTACTACCACAGGATTGATGATTTTGGCAATAGGAAAGGGGCCTGGAAATCAGGGGTTTAATTTTTTGGATCCTGCAAGATGGAGATTTTTTGATGATAGCCACACCTGATGATCTATCTGATAAGAGGGAGCAGGTCTCCTCCTTTTGTCCACTTGTTTTTTTATTTGAGCTTGGTAGAGTTTTAAATGGTGGTGTACTTGTTTTTTAATCTCCTGTAACTCGTTATGGTGTTTCTGTACTGATGGGACGCTTGTGAATGTTTGAGACCAAGTTATAGGTAGCATTCTTGGGTGCAGACCAAACAAACAGTAAAATGGGGATACTCCTGTAGCCATGTGGACACTGTTGTTATATACAAATTCAACAAGAGGTAAAGCCTTATCCCACTCAGTAGACCATATGTCAATTTAACATCTCAGGATTTGCTCCAGTGATTGGTTGGCACGTTCTGTCTGCCCATCCGTTTGTGGATGATATGATGATATGCAGAGCACAAGCGGACGCCCATACCGACAGAGGAACAGAAGCTACGCCAAACCTGTGATATAAATTGGGGACCGCGATCGGAAACAATTGTGGTGGGCAACCCATGAAGCCATACAATGTGTTGGACAAACAAATCAGAGAGCTTGGAAGCTGTAGGGAGGCATTATAATGGAACAAAATTAGCCAATTTAGTTAGGTAATCTACAACCACCAATATGACAGTGTGTCCATTGGAAGCTGGGAGATCAGAAATAAAATCCATACTTATGGTATGCCATGGGACCACCGGAATTGGCATGGGAAGTAACAATCCTGTGGCTGGAGTATGTGGGTTTTTAGCCCAAACACAGGTGGAAAAAGTCTGGACGTAGCTTCTGACATCCTGCACAAGTGTGGGCCACCAAAACCATCTTTGACAGAGCTCTAACATCTTTTTCTCAGCCGGGTGACCTGCGAGGACAGAATCACTTCCCCAGTGTAACACTGTATCCTGTAATTCTTTGGTAGGGACGTACACCTGATCATCATGGTATAGTAAACCTTCTTTTTCATACACATCAGTTGGACAGGGAACCTTGTGTTGGGCTACCCGTATTTTCTCAAGGAACTCTTGGGAAGTGCACACAACCACGATTTTTTCTGGGGTATAACGCTTCTGACCTGTTCTAGTCCAACATCAGAGGAGAAACCCATCATAGACGTGTCTGCCTTTTGTTGTGTAGTACTGGGCCTATAGGTTATTACGAAGTCAAACTCGTTAAAGAATAGAAGCCAGCATAATTGACAAGGTGTCAGGTCCTTGGTCGCTTGAAAAAACAGTAAATTGCGGTGATCTGTGTAAATAGTTACGGTGTGTCTAGCTCGTAGTAGATGGTGACGCCATTCCTGGAAGGCAAGCTTAATGGCCAGAAGTTCCCATTCTGCCACCGTGTAATTTTGCTCTGCGGGTAGCAATTTCTTTGAGAAGTAAGCTACTGGATGGAAATGCCCAGACTCAGGATCTCGTTGGCACAAGCCACCACCCACTGCCATTTGGGAAGCATCTGTTTCCACGAAAAATGGCTGAGCCAGGTTGGGATGATGGAGAATGGGGGCTTCAATGAATGGGTTTTTAAGATGCTGAAAGGGTTTCTCAGCTTCTGCATTCCAGAGGAACTTAACCCCCTTTCATAGGAGACGAGTTAAGGGAGATACCACAGTAGAAAAGTGGGGTATAAATCTACGATAAAAATTTGCGAAGCCCAAAAACTGTTGTACTTCCTTGATGGATCTTGGGGCTACCCAATCCAGGATGGCCTGTACCTATCCATGGCAATTCCATCGGGAGTGATCACATATCCCGGGAATTCTACAGTTGTAGCATGAAAAACATAGTTTTCCAGCTTGGCGAAGAGCTGATGCTCACGAAGCCGTTGTAAAACCACTCTTACATGCCCTATATGTTCCTCAGTGGAAGACAAATAGATCAAAATGTCATCTATGTATACCACTACACAGATATCCAGAAACTCCTGCAGCACTTCATTGATGAAAAATTCAAACGCTGCAGGAGCGTTACACAACCCGAAGGGCATCACTGTGTACCTCGAAGAGTCCAAATTTAGTTTGGAACGCCGTCTTCCACTCATCTCCCTTCATCACTCGGATCAAGTGGTAGGCGCCTCGGAGGTCGAGTTTGGTATAAATGGTCGACTGACGTACCTGATCTCAAAGTACTGGGATCAACAGAAGTGGATACCAATTTTTTAAGGTCAATTTCTTCACTGCGCGATAATCTATAGAGGCGCGCAGCTCGCAATTCTTCTTGGGCACGAAGAACAAAGACGACGATACTGGTGATGTTGAATGACAAATGAAACCCTTAGCCAATAGATCATCCAGGTAGTCTTGCAGGTATCAATTCTCAGGCTCAGAAAGAGCATACACCCTACTACATGGTAGCGTTGCCCCTGGAATCAAGTCTATACGACAATCATATGACCTATGTGGCGGCAGGTGGGTGGCTTTCTGTTCACTAAAGACATCTGGTGATGTTGAATGACAAATGAAACCCTTAACCAATAGATCATCCAGGTAGTCTTGCAGGTATCAATTCTCAGGCTCAGAAAGAGCATACACCCTACTACATGGTAGCGTTGCCCCTGGAATCAAGTCTATACGACAATCGTATGACCTATGTGGCGGCAGGTGGGTGGCTTTCTGTTCACTAAAGACATCATCGAAGTCTTTACACGGTACAGGAATGGCCAGTGTGTTGTCTAGCTTGATAGCCATACTAAGTGTGGACCCACAATGCAAGGGTGTCACTAGTAATGGTTTGTCATGGTAACAGGAGTGCCAGCAATGTTTGAAGTCTAATGTCACTGTCCTTGCTGCCCAGTCAATTTGGGATTGTGTAACTGAAGCCAGGGTATCCCCAAAATGGCTCCAATGCTGACAGATAATGCAGGATGCACCTTGGGGATTCCTGACATATAACAGGATGCAGTCTTTCAAGTTGTTGAGGAACACCTTGTGGCCTTTCTCTGTGAAATGAACTCTATCATTTCTATATATTCCACGCATATCAAAGAGTATATTGTTAAGGTATATAGAGTTCATGTTGTGGTCTCTGAGGAATGCAGAAACAGTTTTATTGACATGTTTCGGGCTTTGTTTATCTTTGGACAGAACTGATGTGACCATTTCCACGTCTGCCTTTAGCAAAATGTTAGAGAACACCAAGGCAGTATGTGAGAAAGGTGTCATTAATATTTAATTGGGATTTCCAGTCCTACCCCAGTAATTGTACTTAGGTCATTGCCAATACAGTGTACAATCATGAGGTATGGATGTTGGCAATCCACAATGCTTTCAACCAAAGACAGTAATTTATGCCACTTTATCCTTCTCTGCCCAGCCCAAGTAATGTTGACAAAAGGTAAACTCAAGTCCCTGTCAATGTCACTCTGTCTAGCACTCGCTTTGGTCCAAAACATAAAATTATGACCCATAATCCACACACTGAACATTTTGGAGGCAAGTGGTAGTAGCACACAGTAGAAGGCTGCAGCTGAATGTGAAAGTATTTAAAATGAAAGCACCTAAAATATAAAATAACATATTTGAATGGAGGACAGCACCTAATATTTAAAAAATATATTTGATGGGATGGGGTGATTATATATGTGGTTAAAACTAGGTAGGAATATTCTAAAAAGATAAGTGTGTGATTGGCTCTAGAGCAATAAAAAAAGGTTATGCTGTTTGGGATATGATTATCATTGAAAACAGTCAACCACACCTGCTACAGTTGAATTTGAAGCTAGTATGCTGCAGAGCAAAAGTGTTGTTAACTATTGACCAAGTGGGGGCGGAGCCAAGATGGCGACCGGGAGGGACGCTTGATTAAGCGCTCCTCTCGGGCTCGCCTCGTAAATAATTGCGGGGCGCTTCTGGGGCGCCGCTGTCGCAGCCCTGCGGCGGGATCCGCGGCTGGGACCGCTCTCCTCTCGTCGGCGGCTCCGGGCGTGATCGAGCGGCCGGGCAGAGGGACTGCCGCGGAGCGGCTCGGAGCCGGGAGCTGCGGCCGCCATTTTGCTGGCCGCGTCGGGCTGGATGCGGCCTTAAGGACTGAAGGAGAGGTGGGTGCGCGGAAGCGGGGAGCGGCCCACCTCGCGAGGGTGATAAACCCATATTAAGCTTTAATTCCGCCCTGGGTGCCCCCCCCCCCCTCCTCGACGCCAATCGGCCGCCGGAGTTTCCCCTCCCCCCCAATCAGGCGTGGGGGAGCCCCAAGGAGCAGCGGCGATTCAGCGGCGGGGACTGCAGGGACCCCGGGTGGATGTCCCCGCTGTGACTGGAAGCGAGCAGAGAGACGCGCCTCCCCCTCCGCAAAAGGCCCTGTGGGACCACAACAACAGGCCAGGGGCGTATCTGTTACATGAGCGGGTCGGGATCCGCTCCTTGGACTCCCCAGCTGCTACACGTGGCCGCGGACCCTGTCGGGCGGCTGTGCGCTCGGCCACAGCAGACGCGCCCTCTCCTGGAGGCCGCTGGCGCCGTCTCCCCTTGGGGCGGGGTTCTGCACCAGATTTGGAGGTCCTGACGGCGAGACGGACGTACGGCGTCTGCGGGGACCGCTGCGAGGGGAACTGGTCACTGCCTTCGCCTTGCATCGCCTACCCCCTTCCTGCCCGCGAGGGGGGAAGAAGGACGGGAGACGAATCCTGTTGTGGGCCACTGGGGGTGCCTCCCTATCCTATAGCGGTTGGCGTGGAGCGCCCGTCCCAGGAATCGTCTCTGGACCTGCAGCTGGATATCGAAGCTACCATAGACGTGGTTTGCGCAGGGTCGACCAGGATCAAGCTAAGCCATATCCTCTGTTAAATGGCGCCGACCTGCACCGCAGGGAGGAACAGTGCTTAAAGAACTGTGCGAGCCCGCATCACACTAAGTAAACACACCTGGGAATATCACTCCTTTACTCCACACTGAAAGTGGACCTAGAGCCTGGAGCTGGCTGCTGACCGGGGGCTCGGGGCACGCACGTGGACCCAGCGTCGGGAGGCACTAGACCACCTGAATGAGATCTCATTAAGAGAACCAACAGTAGGGCCGAAACCTCAAAAACTGAAATCTGCACCGGCGTGGCCCCGCGGGGACATATATGCCCTCCTCGCTTACAGGGCCCAGAGAAAGTAGGTGAGCGCGAGATTCTGGGAAGAAGCAGGCCGCAACAGATAAGTCAAAATGGCCGGAAGGCTCAAATCAGCTAAAAACCAGGACCGGAACACGCCAGGTCAGGCTCCCGGAGATCAGCAGCATACGCCCTCTCTGCAGTCGTTGGAGTCCACGCTCATGTCACATTCCTCGCAATTCGAGAAAATACTACAAGCAATCATGGACACTAAAACCTCACTGGAGACCAGGATAGACACGGTATCGCAAGACCTGAACATCCTCAGAGTAGACCATGGCAAACTATCTGATAAAGTGAAGACAGCGGAGGCGGTGCTAAGTGACCTGGCCCCCTCGGTAGCGGATAACCAAAAACAAGTTCTCCGTCTAGATGCAGAAGTAAAGTCATTGATGAGAAGAGCAGAGGAGGCGGAGGGCAGATCCCGTCGCAACAATATACGTTTTCTTGGTTTTCCTGAAAAATCACTGGATCAAAGCTCAGAGCTCCTGCTGGAACACTGGCTAATTAAAGAGGTCCTGAATGGGAACCCATCCAAATTCTTCTCAGTGGAAAGAGCATATAGAATCCCCGGACGCCCCCCGACACCGGGCCAACCTCCGAGACCACTGATAGCTAGGTTCCTAAACTTCAGGGACCGGGATACGATACTTCAACAGTTCCGCAGCAAAGGTCCATACAGGTATGAGGACTCGACTGCTTACGCTTATCCAGATTTCACTCAGGAAGTGCAAAGGCAACGCAACTCCTTCACCCAAGTTAAACAACGCCTCCGGGAGTATGACATAAAATACGCATTAATGTTCCCCGCTAAATTACGTGTAACAACAGATGAGCGCATTCATATGTTCACCTCACCGGAAGATGCCTGGACGTGGATGCATGCCAAAGGCTTCGCCCAACCCCGCGAGGCAGCCGGTACCGGCGAGAACTGGTCAACGATGAAACCTAGGAAACGATCCAAAAGGCGAGCCAGGGGTCAACCCACGGTAGAACAGGCTGCAGAGGAGAGAGCCAGGGCCCTTAAAGAAACCCCCCTACTAACTCAGAATTCCTTTGAGACGCTCAGGACCCAGCCAGTGGAGGGCTCGGATTCTGACTCGGTCAGCTCGGACTCTACATTAACGGAGGCATTGAGGGGCCCGGAGCTCACCCCCAGGTCCGCAGACACACTCTGAACAAACACTACTGAACTATCCCCCCCGGGGGGGGACCAACCGCCACAGCCTGAATACAGAACTGAACTTTGCGACCTCCTCCTGATGTGGGTGGTCACATCACCTGAACTTATGTATCCTTGCACGTTTGCTCCTGGAGATAACTCATTTATTCATATTGTGCGCGGCGGGCGGCGTGGGGTGGGGGGGCGGATGGCTGTGCCCTGGGAGTGCCCCAAGCCAATTGCGGACCGTGTCTGCAGAAGGATGCGAGCCCCTAAAATGAGCCGCATCCGGATAGTATTATTGCTCCCCCGCAGATATCCATACGGATACACCTTGGCACGCACCTAAAATGGGTGTGTAGCCTGTTGCAAGTTCATAGTTGGGGTTGGGATCCAGTTGGGGAGGGAAAGAGGGTAACTATTAGTTTGTGCACTACCGGTCTGCTCGCAACACTGGATAAACGCCCGGAGGCAAGGGGCTTGCACGCGGGGGCGGTGGGGGCGGAGGGGACCCAATGGGCCTTCCCGGGATCCGGGGTGCAAGACATGCACTCACAAATTGAATATGGCCCAATCCACAACCCATAGCGCATACAAATATGACATAGTCACTTGGAACATCAGGGGACTGGGGACTCCGGGCAAAAGGTCCAGGGTGCATGCACGACTCAAAAGCCATGGCACACATATTGCAATACTACAAGAGACTCACCTGCGGGACCCAGACCTGCAGGATCTACGCAGTAAATGGGGAGGTCAGATTGTGGGCACATCCTATTCAACCTTCGCGAGGGGGGTACTTATATGGATAGCAGGGAATGTCCCTTTTATCCAAACATCACACAAGATAGATCACGAGGGCAGATATGTGGTAGTGGAGGGTAAGCTGGACGGCAGACAATTGTCAATCATAGGGGTATACGCTCCCAATAGCGCACTGCCTGAGTTCCTGAGCACACTCACTCCAGCGTTACTAACGAACCCTGAAACACCCGCCATATGGGGAGGTGACTTCAACTGCACGCCAGATCCAGCATTGGACAGGTCAAATCCCCCCACAGATTCAATAGTCATCAGACACCCCAGCCGCCCATTATCGATATGGGCTAGTAACATGAGCCTTCATGACATATGGCGCATGAAACACCCACGACACAGGGAATATTCATTTTATTCAGCACCACATAAGGTACACACCAGGATAGACTTGATGTGGGGCACCCAGGAGATCTGCACAGGGACCAGTAGAATAGAATACCTAGCCAAGACATTATCAGATCATTCACCACTTAAAATAGTTTTGGACTGGGGCAGGAAGCGCCAGGCTATCCCAACGTGGAGGCTACAAGCGGAAGCCTTACACGACCCTGCGTTCACAGACTCACTGAGAACAGCGCTGAAACAGTATTGGGTATTAAACACTGGCACCACAAAATTAAGAGCAATGGAGTGGGACGCACACCAATGGTGATCCGTGGACATTGTATTTCCACTACATGGGGGGTGAGGCGCACACTCCATGCAGAGGTTAGCAAGCTGGAGAAGAAACTAAGAGCACTAGAAAACGCAGTTGCCCGCAATGCAACGCCATACACGGCCCTGAAGGAAATGCGCGCGGAACATGCAAAGGCTGATGCTACATTACGCCTTCACGACCACAAACACCACGTGGCTAGGCTACAATCGGAGGGCGACAGATCTGGTAGGCTGCTCGCATGGCTGCTGCGGGAGGACCGGCGGTGCTCGCCGATCGTGGCGATAGGAACAGGCGCAGGTGCAATAGCTACTACACAGGTAAAAATAAATGATGCGTTTAGGGAATATTATACACAATTATACACCAAAAGCACATCATGTACCATCCAACAACTTGAGTCCTTTCTAGCAGATTCCCCCCTGCCCCAACTAATGCATGTCGATAGAGAGACACTGGAAGCCCCCATCACATTAGGGGAACTTAATAAGGCTCTTGAACAACTACCCAGGAATAAAGCCCCAGGGACAGATGGCCTGCCGTCGGAATACTACTCCACTTTCGCGGCGCACCTTAACACACATCTCCTAAAAACGTTTGAAGAAGCAGGGACCAATGGTATCCTGCCTCCCTCAATGAGAGAGGCAATGATAG
Organism: Pleurodeles waltl; assembly: GCF_031143425.1. Lineage (NCBI taxonomy): Eukaryota > Metazoa > Chordata > Amphibia > Caudata > Salamandridae > Pleurodeles > Pleurodeles waltl. Next base: position 387,323,609 of record NC_090446.1, on the reverse strand, counting down.
TGGTCCTTCCAAAGCAGGGGCGTGACCCCACTGACGTCAGGTCTTACAGACCTCTCTCATTGTTGAACCTAGACTGCAAGATACTTGGCAAAATCCTGGCTAACAGACTAGCTCCCTACATGCATATATTGGTACACGATGACCAGAATGGATTCATCCCGAAACGTAACACCTTCCTAAATATTCGGAGGCTGCTCAGTGTGATGGGTGACACTCCCCTGACCGCACTCGAGGAGGTGGTAATATCGCTCGAAATAGAAAAAGCGTTTGATACATTAGAATGGGACTTCCTGTTTGCCACTATGCAGTTACTGGGTATCGGTCCAAAATTCACAAACTGGGTACGCATTCTGTACACTGCCCCACAGGCTAGGGTGAAGACGGGAGGAGAAATATCAGAAAGCTTTCCGATTAACAGGGGAACAAGACAGGGCTGCCCCCTCTCCCCCCTCCTATTTGCCTTAGCGATGGAACCACTAGCTGCACGCGTCCGGGCCAAAAAAGAAGAATGGGGGGTGTCAAGGAACGGCACTCTCCACTCCATATCACTATACGCAGATGATGCCCTGATATACATACGTAGAGTGGAGGAGTCGCTGCCCCCAGTGATGTCGCTGCTGTCTGAGTTCGGAAGGGTATCTGGTCTAATAGTTAATTGGGGGAAATCCTGCATATTCCCACTAACCAGCTGGGCTCCTGCGAGGCAAGAAAGTGCCCCATCAGGCCACCTTAAATGGTGCTTCAACACATTTAAATACTTAGGAATCAACGTATACCACAGGGCGGAAGATTTAAGAGATGGGAATCTGGGGAAAGCGGTGTCCTCTGTTAAGAGTTCACTATGCTTCTGGAATAAATTACCTCTCTCCCCACTGGGTAAAGTAGCTATAGCAAACATGCTGATATTACCCAGACTGCTGTACTATTTTGCGGCCCTACCAATCATTATCCCCAAAAGCTTTTTCGTCGGCTTGAACTCCATCCTGCTACAACTGGTTTGGGGAGAGGGCAGAAGGCGAGTTGCACTTACCACGCTACATCATCCGGTAGCAATGGGTGGACTGGGCGCCCCAAACTTTGAGCTCTATTCTGCGGCCGCACAGTTGCAGTGGATCTTAAATTGGCTCCACAGACCTAGCTCGGCAGAAACTATATGGTTACAATCCCAACTCCAAGGCGCTCCCATACTAGCTTGGCTGTTGGATAAGCAGACTAAAAGCACATGCACAAACCTGCTGATGATAGTGGCACACACATACTGGAAGAAGTATATCCAAAAAGGAGTTAAAAAACTACCCTACTCACCACTCCTCCCGCTGGATAGGCTCCCCGGGCGGGTGGAAGCTGGCTCATATTCACCTACAACCTGGTTAGACGCGGGTATTGGTGCAGTAGGAGACTGTTTCGAGGAAGGGAAATTAATGACTTTTGAAGCTATACAGGCCCTCACAGAGATCAATCAGAGGCAATTCTTGGCATATCACGCGATATGCCATGCAATCAGGAAAACGTGGGCATCTGGCGACGTAGAGCCTGATATCTCAGTCACCCTGCACCACATGCTGAACTGGGACCCCCAAGGAAAAGCAGTCTCAAACCTTTATAAACTTCTGAATCGACCCCCGGAAGACAACTTGCAGAAAGCTAGGGAGAGGTGGAACATCGTATTGCCTAATCCGCTCTCAGGGACAGATTGGCCAAAAGCTCTGTGTCACACACGTGAGGTCTCAAGAAACCCCAGATTCCGATATACACAGTTCAATTATCTACATCAGACATACCTGGCGCCAGCCAGGATTAAACGCATGTTCCCCGGATCGGATCCAGCCTGTCCCAGATGTAAAACACCAGCAGCACAGTTCTATCACATGGTCTGGGAGTGCCCGCGGTTAAGGGGGGAGTGGGAGGGGGTGGTCACAGCCTTAGCGGAAATCACGGGGCTCAACCTGGACACGAATCCCAAATCCTGTCTACTCGGATTAAGGACAAGGACGAAAAGAAATAAACACTTGCACAGGTTTGTAGATCTAGCGTATGTAATGTACAAAAGATTGATAGCAATGAACTGGAAGGCTTGCAACGCGCCGGACTTAAAAGTCTGGCTTGCTCTTACGTTACGTTGGGCTCGAGCTGAGCATCAGGTATTAACAAACTTAACCCGTAGGGGACTGCGGCAGGCGGGCTGCGAGACCTGGGGCGTCTTAGTGTCTAGGCTAGAAGCCAAAAACGATGAAAGACCCCCCTGAATCACAGATAGCTGTATCCACCTGGAAGGCCACGGGCCCAGCCCCCGGCAGAAAGGCAATACTACACTTGGGGACGCATACATACCCTTCATCAATGCCTCGCCAACACTGACAGCTTAGTAGCCCATCCCCCCATGCAAGCATGCCACAGCACCAAAAGGCCTGCATAATCAATTAATAGACACCTGCGCTAAAACCTACTGTGCCATAACCCTCCGCCTCGTCCCCCCCCCCCTTGTCTCCTCTGCTCCCCGACCTCGCCCGTGTGGTCACGTGGGCCCCTGTCGCTAGTGGTAATAGAATCACATTGCAACTGAAAGCTTTGCCCTACGTGGCGGCAACCTCGGTAGTGATGGGCAGAATCAGCGGACCGGGAAGTGCACACAAGTTCTTAGCAGTTTGATATATACATTGACCATTAATATGGGAGAGCCAGACGATAGACTGTAACCAATGATAATTTGTTATCAATGACTATGTATGCCAGAAAATGTATGGCTTTCGTCTTGAAAAATCAATAAAAACATGTTTAAAAAAAAACTATTGACCAAGTGTTAGCCGAGAAGGTTTCAAACGTGGGGACCATGGAAATGGAGCTACAAAAGCATAAGGGGGGAAGGGAACAATAAAGACTAGACTGTTAGCCACAAAGGACAAGAGCTATCGTAATACTGATGACTAGTGAGTGTTTTGCTTCAAATTTTTGAATTTTTACAACATAGATCAGAAATGATATGCTTTATCAGCAGATTATTGAATGTATTTACAGACTCCTGTGTGGATCTAGGGATCTGCTGCAATTTTACAAGGAGGGGAGGGCGAGTGCTACAGCAGAACCATGGATCCACCTAAAACACATGCCAAATAGGGCTTCTTTACAGCAGTCTTAGAAAGGCTTAAAAAAAGACTGACTGGTATAACAAATGTCAAATCTGAAAGGAAGGTTGTGATCGGTTTTCTATATGAGTATTAAAGAAAGAAAAGTGGAAAAGGTTGCCATTAATGGTTCCTTTGTACTGAGAGTAGGATACCATTTGCGTACATGTGACTTGATATTTTCACAGACAAGTGTGATAAGTGAACTGAGATAAAAAGTAGAGACCAGAAAACACGTTTCACCGGTATGTCAATAAAGGAATACTTTTAATAAGTATATGTATATACTAGGTTATGAGTGCAAAAGAGAAGGTAGGTGATGAATTAAGGGAAAGGGTAATGAGCAGCAAAGGACGAAGAAAACTGTCCTAAGACAAAATGTAGTTATTTTAATGCGCTACAATGAATGAATCTGTTTGGAAGAAGATGTGGTTGATTAATTACAGTAATAATCTGTTTAGCCCTCAGAAGTGGACTATAAGGCTATAGTACATAAATTGTACCCACTCACAGAGTGAGGCAGGGAACCATACAGGAAGTTACTGTCTAAGAAAATTACATACAAACCCAAAATAAACGTAGCAAGACTGCAACTGAGACACGGTGAAAGATGCCAATAAAATCACTCACAGCCCCATTTACTCACCTAGACATCCACTTACATAGTGACTGACACATTCACGCAGGCACTGTCACGATTCACTCAGACACCTGTAGAGACACTGATGTACGCAGCACTGAATAAGTTACAGACAGATCCACCCAGCTATACAATCAGTTAAACATTCATTCATTCATCTACCAATATAGCCACTCACATACCTATTTAGAAAACAATAGTCACTCACAGAACCAGTCAGAGAGCGGCAAAGGGACTTACACATCCACTCACACAGCTACAGAGCAGTTATGTATGCGGCACTAATAGAGCTACAAGCACATACATATAAATACCACAACACCCAGCAACAAAGCCAGTAACCAATCCATATAGGCACTTAGATACCAATGAAGAGAGCCATACAGTTTGTAAGACGAGTCACACACTGATGTATTCTGTTACATATCCAGTCACACACCCAGAGAGTCACTCACATGTATACTCAAGTACTAACACACCTAGTCACAAATGTATACTGTAAGTCATATATGGATTTATACATCCATACTGAGGAACTTACCCTGCATGTTACTCACAGCATAACTACTGCACTGAAACACGCAATTGCAGTCCCAGAAAACTGCTTATATACTCATCACTGATTTAGCCAGACAGTAACTCCAATACTTCCTCTTGCACAATTATTCACACCCCCACGCAGGCAGTATAAGATTCACTCAGAGACATATGCTGCAATTAATCAACCCAGCACTCACACAGTTAGAAACAGACGTTTACAGCCATAACCCAGTTGCACATACTGTCGCCAACGCATGCAGTCACTGACATATCTATTTACAAACCTTAGAGCTAGCTAAACACCCAGTCACACAGTCACGGAGGCACTTACACATCCAGTCACACACCTACACAGCACTTATATATCCAGCAGTAAAAGAACTACTTGAACATACAGTTAGATATCCCAATTCTAACACAGCCATTAAGGAATCCATAAAGCCAGTTACATAGCTATTTAGAGACCCAGAGTTAATAAGACAGCCAGTCTCAAAACAACATAGTTCCGTACAGATCCAGACACACAAGCAGGAGGTACTGATACAGTTGCTTACGTATGTATTCAAGTACTGACACACCTAGTCACGCATTTGTACAGTAACTTATATAAGCAATTATACATCTATACTGAGAAACTTATACAATATTTTACACACTGATATAATCACTTATGTAGGTACATACTTGCTTATAGTATGTCATGTAATAGTGTACTGTAAAGATAAATGTATTCTTTATTTAATTTCCAGATATCTACTTTTGTTTAAAGAAGAGGAATTGCAATGCCAGAAGAGACAAAAAAAAGAAAGAACAGACCCAACTGTACCATCTGCTTAGGTGGAGAATAAGCGAGGGAGGGAAACAGTTGTTTGTAAGAGAACTAAGGCGTTTCTTAAACTAATATGTGGAAAAATTCAAAATGAGGGAAAAATTGCAACTAAAAAGCAAATAAAAAGCAAAGTTTGAAATCAACTCAAAAAGGTCAAGGAGGAAGTGACATTTAAAGTAAAACAGGTTATAAGAAAACGAGTAGTTGACAAGCAGACAGAAACAACTTAAAGAAATATGAATTAAAATGTTTTCAAATATACTAATACAGAATTTGGTACGAAACTTGAGGCAGTGTAAGAGGAGAAGTGCAACACTGAAGCAAAAACATCATATTTAAAGTGTAGTTGATAAAGCATTTCCTGTGAAGAGGAAACTATCTTGATACTGAACAGAATGGGAACACTAGATAAAACAGTTGTGTCTATGAAGAGAAAAAGCCAAAGAAAGGATTATTAATAAATCTAACTCTTATTTTTTTTTTTTTAAAGGTGAATGGAAGCACACATCTAGTACAGAGCCGTTCTTTAATGAAGAAAGCTACTTACAAAACAATACATTAGTGCATGCAGTTGATACAACTGGTTGTTGTTTTGAGGTAAAAGATAGTACTCCCACTGCAAAAGAGGGGGATATTTGTAGAAATGTAGAAGATGAGATAGCTGAAGAGGTACAAGGAAGGTGTAGATATGCCCCTGTGTATAAATGGGACTGCAGTAGTATATGAGGTGTTCGCCAGGAATCATTTGATGTTTTAAGAAGCTTCCTACATCAATTTCCAGATAGAAGTGTAACGCGGAAAACTGCTATGCTGCAAGGATTAGATCCAAGCAAAATGAGGAAATATACTAATTTACACATACATTTACTGGTGTGTCTATCCAAGAAAGTATGCACATGCACCCTTAATCATTTTCAAAGGTTGGCTGTTCATCACTCTAAAATGTGAAATTTAGTTAGGAGACTTTACTCTGTAAAAATCCCTGCATTGTGTTTTGGAGAAATGAATACAATTATTTTGTATGGTACACTATCAGAGGTAGAAAACATTTGTGAAGATGTTCAATTATGTTTCTTTGATCCTGAAAAGGAGTCTAGGGATTATCAGGAGTTGGTATGTGCAGGTACAGAGGAACATAACTTAGATTATTAATACTGATAACTTTGCACCCAAAATTGCAAAGTTTAATCCAGTTTCTACTGAGAAACCAAACTGTATTTTTTGTCGACCCAATAAATACAAAAGCCAAACTCGAAGTGTTGATTTCTTCTCAAAAACTGAACAAGAAAACAGAGATAGGTGATTGCAATTTGCTGTGTATTTATTTGGAGAGCAACACTTTGATTTGACAACACAAAAATTATATGTAATTATCGCTATGATAAGTTAGAGAACAACAAAATGCCTGCCAGAGCAATATATAACAAGTTAAAACTTCAGCATTTAAATATTTATTTATCAATACTGATTCAATTTATACACCCTTTTCAAGCATTGTTAATATGGAACCAAAAAGTGGGATACTACCACTGACTGCGCTACAGAAGGGCCTTAAAGGTAGAGGTGCCTACTTACCTTTAGACATTAAGCAGGATTTTGAATCTGTGGGTGTAGAGAGAGCTATAGATTAACCACTTTTATTCTAGTGAATGGAATGCCCACATAAGAAAAAGTTGGCAAAAACTAGTGGATAGAAATAAAGTAAAAAAGCTACAATGTACCTAAAGCAAAATAATGTGTATTATAAAGATGTAGATGTTGTTACAGATGGAAGCTGGATGGAGGGCATAATGTTCCCATCAAGTGGAAAACTTTAAAAAGTGGATAGAACTAAACCAGAACAAATATATGAGCACTACAGTATCCATCCTCTGCATTCAAAAGAAGTTATGGGAGATTCTATTGACCTGTATCAAATGATACAAGCAGAAGAAACTCCAATGAGTGTGTGGGAGAAATGTTTAGAGGCTTACTGTTTTCCAACTGGAGTAGGTGGGATGTATGATGCCCATCAAGTGCAAATACCAGCAGCTGAATACAGGTCAACCAAATTATATTAAGACCCTAAAGTTTTCCAAAGTATTCCATATATATTCCATCTATAATTTGAAAGCGATTGGTCTGGACCTTTATATTCTCTTATCCACATACTTAAGTTAAGACAGGAGTTAATCCAGAAAATCTGCAGGGAAGACTTTGTTGAGAAAATTAATGGAAAGGATGAAAAGTTGGAGTACAATTTGATAAATGTAATTGCATGCCAAATTGGGACCAACAAGTATTGGTATCATTGGCATGGTGAACTAAAATGTATGCTGTGAAATGTAGGTGCAACTACTTGCTTTGTGACGCTCAGTTGTGCACAGTACGCATGGGATGACTTATTAGACTTTTTGAGAGAAGGAAACTCTAACATTAAGTACATCAATGTGAACAGGCGAACTTTGCTCTTTAGATCCTGCAAATGTTTGTAGATATGTTAAACCACAATTTCCAAGCAATGCTATGCTTTATCGGCAAAATAAAATGTGACCTTTTGGAGGAGAAGTTACTTATTTGTTTTGGCGTACAGAGTACCAAGCAAGAGGTGCTCCTCATATTTATATGCTCTTATGGATAAAAGATGCACCACAACTTGGAACAGACACAAATGACTGTACATTGTTTCATAGGACAGTTTGTGACACGTGCAATCCCAAATGATAGTGAAGAAAAAGGCCTGAAACAGCAAGTTCTACACTTGCAAACCCATAGATGTGGGAAATATTGCAGGAAGAAATATAGAGCTAAATGAAAATGTTTACAAAAAGCATTGTTTTGGATTCTAAGACCCATAATTTGCAAAGGAATTGTGAACAGTTTCTTCTCTGCAGTAAGACATACATTAGTTGGAAAATCACCAAAAAACACTTACAACCTGAGAAGAACAGAGGCTTCCAAATATATTAATGACTACAATTCAGTTATTCTCAAAACGTGGAATGCCAATAGGGATATCCAATTTGTTGCAGGCAACTCCATTGCTGCTGCTCTTTAAGCAACTACATACCTAACCAAATCAGTTTGATGACAACAAAGTACATGCTGATGCAAGTTGTGTGAAAGAGTACAATCTATTAATACGTTTTCATGATCCTCATTTACGCCAGTGTTGTTCTAAATGTCCTAATTACATCTCATGTTCTTGCAACTGAACAAAAACATTGACTCCAGCTTTTATTTAGTGACAGCACTACAACAAATTCTGTGTCAAATATTCAAGACTTTGTAGATATATGCAGCGTTTCTGTTCAGTTTACATGAAGCATTCAAGATGATGCAGGGAAGTTTTTAATGGTCATGTTTACAGTTTTAGAAGACGCAGTACCTATTGAAGAATTACTTACTCATGGAACCATCAGTGTGAAGATTGTTGATTCACACCAAGTACAGAAAAAGATTCTGGACAATTTATTTAACAGTACACCCAAAACTGTGACTTTTGACAGATTCTTCTGTTGTGTAGCCATTTTAGTTAAAGCTCCATACACGTTATTTTAGCAAGCTAGGACTGCCGCTGTGCACTTTAACCTAGATATATTTTATTCAGATTATTATTTTAACAATAGTCACATTTGCAGTCTTGTTTTGTTTCTCCCTATCGAGTTGTTCTTTGCCTAGGTCAGCAATGCGCTCTTAAAAAAGACATTTCTTTCACTCTGTGCTTTTCTCAAGGCTGCAGTAAGATAGGTTGTCGGTAAACATGGTAACGCTTTGTCTCTAGTGTTCATAGAAACATACACATCCTTACGTAGGGACATTTTCTTAGAACATCAGCTGTTTTATTATAAAAACACTTCTCTGTCCCATACACAATAGAGGGAAATTCCAACTAGATGACCAGAATTTTATGCTGATTGCAGAACGCTTCGCTACAGCTACTTATGTAGACTACAGGCCTCTTGCTCAGGTATGAGGGATGATGTCTTCCCAGGGGAATTTGAAGGGCAGAACTAGAGCTTAACATGCTGTGCTCTAACATAGCCTAGGTAGGAATTATCTTAATGATTTTAGTGACAATATGGAAGCGTTATTTTTATGCTTTACTCTCCTTGACACAATTTTAATTCTATCATGCTTTATTGCCCTAGTTTTTGCAATATATGCTTTATCTAAAATGCAGTGGTTTCATTAAAACCTTATTGAAATATATACTGCCTCTGATTGTCCTTGTATATGGGAGACTAATACAACTGAGAGAAACTGATGCGATCTGAGTGACCACGATTTCCCTGAGGAATGAATTGTGTTATGTGCTTGGCTGCCCAATCATCCCTGCTCTTGGGTGGAGAGGAGGCACTGCTAGTTAGCCGGATCAAAACTCAGATTAGGCCGACAGGTATCAACTGTAGTGGGTTAGACTCAGTACCCCATAGTACAAGTGATTCTGCCGCCCAAATCCAGTAGTCTCATAAGAATAATGAGAACCTACACAACAGTTAAAGCAAGCTAAACAAAACAATATCTGTCCACATAGTCGATCAGATAGTATGTCAACATTTCATATGCAAAAAAGTGGCAAATATGTTATTTTAATGTTAGAACAATGCAGAGCTGATGGCAATAAATTGGAAACAGAGATTACAAACTTTAAAGCAGGACAAATGTCTATTTCTGGAAAAACATATACTACTGTGGGTATTATATTTCATGAAGGAGTTGCTATTACATCTGGTCACTACACTGTCAATGTAAACATTAGAGCTGGATGGACAGATTGTGATAATAGCAATCAAAGTTCTAAGGAGGATTACAAATATAAAGGTGGAAAAACGTAATTGCTGTGTGCATTATCAGTATTTATGGCATCATATGGCCTACCAGGGGGATGTCTTTATAAGACTTTCCATACGGTGGTGTGCATTTAATGCAACAACGATGCAGAGCAGATGACAGCAGATTAGAACCAGAATTTAGAAACTTAAACGTAGGACAAATCTACTTTTCTGGAAAACCATCTCTAGTATGGCTACAATATTTCATAAAGGAATTACTGTTACATCTTGACCCTACACTATCTAAAAAGTTAAAGTGGATGAAAACAATGTAATGATAGCAACGTCAAATTAAAAAAAGAATGCCTTAAGAGCTACCATGTTGTTTTCTTTTCTTGTTTGAACCAAAGTTTTAAGGAGGATTTCAATTGTAAAAGAGGAATCATTTAGTTATACGGCCTACAGGGTAATGTCCTTATAAGGCTTTCCTACTTTACTGTCCTTTACATTTATTAGTAGTACTGAAGCAGTGTTGATAATGAAGGAGATATTTTTAGCAATTGTTTCTTTAGAATACTTGTTAGAATAGGTAAAACAATCAAATAATTGTAATGATTGCTAAGCATCGCTCATTTACAGTGGCATACTGTGCAGTTCTAGGGTTTTTGTCTACAAATTAAACAGTTGCCCACCCCCGTCCCCCATTGTTCAACGATGATTGTTTATACAGTACATCATTTATGGTGTAGAATTATAGAAAATGAGAACAGTAAAAAGGGGAAAACAAAATGCTTAAATGTAATGTAAGATAGCATTACAGTATAACTCAGTGTTTTGTTTGCTGTATGAACTTATGCATTGCAGAAATTAAAAATGTACTCTGTAACTTTATAAAACCTAGTACTAACTTATCTTTATGCTTTGTTTTTTTTCATACAGATCAATGGAACTATCTATTGGAGTGATGTAGTATACTACTTAGTTCACTAATGCAGACACACCCATTCATACTCCATGACAGACACTGAGACATCCAGGTGTGCATCAATACATACACTGACACGCCCAACCAAACACCAATGCAGTTACTTACACACCCAGTCACACACTGTTGCAGATCCTGACACACACAGGCACATACTGATGCAGACACTAACATAACCAGTGAAACACTAAGGCAGCTACTGACAAACCCAGGCACACACTGACACACCTATGCTGAGACTAATACAGACAGTTACACACCAAAGCACACACCAATGCATACACCGACAAGCCCAGACACATTGATGCAGACACTGAGACACTTAGCCAAACACTAATCACCCACTGACACATCCAGGCTCACACCGATATAGACACGGACATGTACAAACACTAATGCAGATACTGATACACCCAGGCACACACCAATGCAGACACTGACACACCCAGGCACATACTGATACAGTCATTCACACACCATCTCACACAAACATAGCCAGTGGCACACCTACCCACATGCCGATACAGCCACTTACTCACCCAGCCACACACTGGTACAGTCACTCAAATGCCACACAGACACTGATAGAGCCACTAACACGTCCATTCACACAGTGATACAGCCAGTCACCTGGAGTGGAAAGAGCGTTGGCTGCTCTAGCGTGCTTTCCTGATCAAAGTTTTCACCGTTAGATTTAGCCTTTGAAATGGAAGGCAACATGTTCCAGCAGAGCAAGATCAAAGGCTGAGGCCTGTTAGGATCCCTAGGATGCATCATCATCAAACTCCAACAATAACCATTAGATTTGGCACCAAACTTTCACACATGAACAAATCTGGATATTGAAGCTGCTGTGGTTGCTCCATCACTGGGATGGAAGTGCTGCCTAACCCAATCCAAGGTATTGCCCACAGACCTAGCTTGGCAAGCAAGCCTCAGCACCTTCTTCCAATCTCCAGACTAAGTACTGCATTTCTCCAGTTGCTGGGGAAGTTCTTTCTGGTCACTCCTATAGCCCCCTAGGTACTCGGGGGAGGATTCCGGGCTTTAGATCTCTCCAGCCAAAGCTTTTACAGCATCCAAACCTCTGTAGTAATTTGGGCCCTCTTTAAGTCAGAAGCCATTCTGATTTTTGTGTCCCTGGAGCAGGCAAACAGGATGCCAACCACCTGGCCCTTAAATAGAAGTTCCATTCACTAGGTGCTGCTAGAGTTAGAAGTGCTTAAATTCTCTTCTTACAGCAAGAGTCAGAGGTTTTGCCCTTTCAGAAGTGCTTTCTTCATCAGATTTAGTATTCCCAGGTCCAGATATGTTCTGAGAATGTGGTGGTGAGGTACTAGTCTGGTGTCCTGTGCACTTGCAAGTGATTAGCTAATTTTCACTACCAATCCTGTCTACTTTTTCCCCCTTGTTCTACTTTTACAACAATTCCTCTTCACATTATAATTCCATGATCCCCTTAATTCGAGATGGTTGAACCCTTCCTTCCTTTGGAGGGGATTCAGAGAGACAGCTAACCACACCCCTATTTTTATGAGCATGACTCCCAGCTGCCATAGTCAGAACTGGTTCTCCTTCCTGCTAGGGTTGAAGTGAAATGTCTAAAATGACTGACAATGAATGAGAGAAGATCCTGCAAGCCCCGTTTTGAATCATTAAGTCTAAGGAAGTAATGTTAAGGCTGATATTTGTTCTACAGGCTGTTCTGTATCCCTCCCAGATGGCTAATCTAGTTGTTGCTACCACTTCGGCCTTCCTGGACCCAGAAGCCGAGTTCTAGTCCTCTAGCCAGCAGAAGGAATAACTTCAGCCAGGAATGTGTATCGAACTTTAGAGGAGTGATGAATGGCAGAACTAGTTTTAGGCCAGAAAGAAAAGCCTGATAATGAGCATTGTTTGGTTAGAGTCAGGCTGGGACACAGAGGTGATGAACTAAAGCACTGAAGTATTTAAACAAATGTATTTTGCTGTTATTAATATGGCACCATGACTACAGTCAACTGGGGGCAAGATGCCTGATGTTTGTAAATGCGACACTTGAAAATGGGAGTAAATATAAAAGATCTGTTTTATGGAATTCATATAAACAAAGTTAACTCTTCAGTTACATTTTCTGAATTTTTAGGGGCCATATACATAAGTGAAAAATACAGCCATTATTTGAAGTGGGGTACATTTAAAGTTAAGAAAATGTTCCATATTCTGTACATTTATGGAAAAAGAATTGCGCTTTAAATTTCTCCCATTTAAAAAATAAAATGGTTGTATGTTTGGGTTATATATGGAACGTTGCCACTCTATGGCAAAAGGTATGTCCTTACCACATATACTTAAGCCAGAGTCTGTTAGTCACCTGTACACATATATCCCATTCATAAGCACACATGCTCATACGTCCCCAAAGACCACGCTCTCTCTGACATGCATGGCAGCCTTGTCATACTACCCCTAGTCAAAGTATTTAGTTTAAACCATAGTATCTGGCTCAGTGAATAATAGACTTAAAGTCAACTAAGTTGGGTGGGGGGGTGTCTTGTAACAATGAACAAATTGCTTAGCCTTCAGTAGATCACAATGATTGTCACTGATGAGAAGTAGCTTTCACTACAGAAAATGTTGGAGACTCCAGTCATAAATATTAAGAATACGTCTGACATGGTAGAAGGAATATTCGCTCAGATGTTGAATTAATTTTAGTCCTCATTTGTGGGCTGGATATATTTAGTGTTGTAATGAGGAAGAGGAGACAACACTTCAAGACAGGAACTTTATTCATCAACTCCTCGTCAGCCATCCAGATCCTCACTGACTCAACATTCCAATGTAGACTTCCAGCTAGTCCACTACTCATTACATTCTAAGGTGAGTCAGGAGCATACCATTTCAAACTATTTACAATGAAATGATTAATTGCATAATAAAATCCAGTTTCTCACAGATAGAATGATTATACTATATTACAATTAAAGTTTAACGAGCATAACAATGAATAACTGTAACATCATTCTTACATAGAACCTGGAGGATATCCTGGTTGTAAATATACATGTTCCCTGAGAGACTTGCTTACAACATATCTCCCCTCCTTAACGAGAGAGAACAAAGACTTTACACCATGCAGGTCTTCTTGTGATCCGAGTGTCACGTCGTTGGTTGCTCTCCACTGGATCAGAGGATCTGTTTTCCGCAGATAGTCCTCCTTTCCCATTGTTCTTCAACTCCTGATGGCTCACTATATGATCCATGCTCCAGCATCTACCATCTTCTAATCTGACAACATTTTTACAAACTTCCTTGATTCTGAGAGGGTCAGAGAATTTACTCTTCCCATGTTGCAAACGATCAGGGAGTTTGACTTTCACCCTTTGTCCTACTTGCCATGACCTGTCCTTAGTGCCAAACTTATCATTGTACCAATTCCTATATTTTTCTTGTCTATGCCTAACGCATTCAGCAGTCACTTCCCTTCACACACCTACTTGCCCACCACCCTTCAACCAGTTAGGATTTAGTCTGGTGCCAGGAAGTCTACCCTTCAAGGATTGGAATGGTGATACACCTGTAACCGCATTAGGTGTGGTGTGATAGGACCACAACATCTGTCTCAATGCATCCTCACACGGCTTGCCTGACACATTCGCTCTTTGAATACATTCTTTGATCATTCTAATCATTCTTTCAACCAACCCATTTGCTTTAGGATTATATAAGGTGGTCCTGAAATGACGAATGCCCCAGTTTTCCAAGAAAACTTTCATAGTATCAGATGTGAATTGCACCCCATTATCTGTCACTAATGTGCTAGGGACTCCTTCACACACAAAGGTTTCCGTTAGGAAATCGACAACATCCCTTGTCGTGATTTGGCTTAAAATTTTGAACATCGTCCAATGGGATTGATAGTCAATGAAGACACAAATATATCGTCCCCTGCATCCTAAGTGACTCATAGGTCCTAAAATGTCCAAGCCTGGTTTGTCCTACGGTTTCATCGGCACACTCATAGGTGACCACGGTGCTTTGCGTGTTACGTTGGTTTTGTTGCTCTGTGCACACGCTGTACATTCTCTCACAGAGTTCTCAACTAACCCATCCATTTTTGGGAACCAATATGTGGCTCCCAGTTTGTTTTTCGTCAAGCTCCTCCCTAAATGGCCTTCATGTGCTAATTCTATTAGCTTGTTCCACAATTTCTCTGGAGATACAACTCTTTCCCCCCTCATAATTAGATCATCAGAGATGTGGAGTTCAGATCTGACATCCCAGTATCCCCTTTAAGGTCATCATCCACGTCTTTTGCTTTATTTGGCCAACCATTGATAATTTTTTCCCTCAGCAGGTTCAGCACTTTATCTTTCCTAGTTTCTTCCACCCATTCCTCCTTAGTTAGACTTGCCAGTTCCACCCGTAATACCGGTTCAGGAATATATGTTTTCTCCATACATTCCTGCACGTCGGTATCTTCAGTCTTGTGCTTCATGGACCTGGACAAGTAATCAGCTACTGTGTTCTTACTGCCTGGAACGTATGTTACATCGAAATTATAGCTTTCAAGACCTAGCATCCACTTCGCAATACGAGGAGTGGCAAGTTCCCTACATTGAGTGGTAAACACACTAACTAAAGATTGTGGTCCATTCTTACTGTGAATGGTAAACCCCAAAGGAAACATTTTAAATGGTTCACAGCCCAGAAGCAGGCTAACGTCTCTCTTTCAATGGTCGAGTAGTTTGCTTCCGCGCCACACAATGCTCTTGAGGCAAAAGCGACAATCCTCTCCTGACCATTGACACTTTGGGAAAGAGTAGCTCCCAAACCTTGACCACTGGCATCTGTGGTCACCCAAATTTTATGGTTGGAATCAAAAATTCCCAATTGTGGAGAACTAATTATTGCCTCCTTGATCTTATTGAATGCTAGTTGACATTCTATATCCCATATAAAATGTGTATCTTTAAGAGCTTCCTCATAGGTGCCGTAACCATGGCGAAGTTCTGTACAAATTTGGCCATATATTCAGCCAGGCCTAGGAAAGATCTAAGTTCCTGTTTATTTGTAGGAGCTAAAGCTTCTTTTATTGTCTTCACTAAATCGTTTTTGGGTTGGACTCCATCCTTCGTGATTCTATGTCCCAGATATTCTAAAGCATCAACTCCGAAACAACACTTTTCTTTCTTTATAGTCATTCCAGCATGACTCAACACCTTGAACACCTCCCTTAGAGTGTCATCATGTTCTTGTTCACTGTTGCCGTAAAACAGCATATCATCCTGGAAACATAAGAATTTTTTTATGTCTTTCAGGACATTTTGCATAATTCGTTGGAAAATGGCCGCCGTGGACGCTAGCCCAAACGGCATTCTACAATACCTGAAGGCTCCAAACGGCGTGATAAAGGAGGTGAGTGAACACGAAGAGGGGTGTAATTCAACCTGGTGGTAAGCTGAGGAAAGGTCAATAACACTAAAAACTTTCGCTGGGCCCATGGTACTCAACATTTCATTAATTCTGGGTAAGGGGAACCTTTCTACCCAAATGTTGCCATTTAAATCTCTGGGATCTACACATATACGGATACCTTTCCCATTTGGTTTGCCGGCCACTACAATGGGACCTAGCCATAATGAGCTTTCAATTGGTTCAATCACTCCCATTTGTTCCAATCTGTACAGCTCCTGTTTCAATGGTTCACGCATGAGGAATGGGACAGGTCTCACTTTGCGGCAACAGGAATTGCATCTTCCTTCACTAGAATTTCGTGTTGATAGTCAATCAACCGGCCCAGACTGTCATTAAATACATGGGGAAACTCTTTACAAATTGCATGGTCACTACTGATATTTTTCACCACCAATACAGGTTCTTCTAAGCTAGGATCAAGCCGTATACCCAACTCCTTTTGATGTTTCCATCCTAGGAGATTGGATCCCTTGCTGGTAAAACAGACTTTACCTTTGGTTTGTCTATCCTTAAACGTTATCTGTAAATTCAGAATTCCCTTTAGTGGTATCGGATCATTATTGTACCCACCCAGGGATATATCTGCTGGTTGCAGTACATAACCTTTCTTCATTAAATTGTTTTCATATATGCTATAATTTATGAATGTAAATGGGGGAACATGAATCTGCGAACACCTTCACTCTCTCGCCCTCCAAGGTAATATCAAACAAAGGGTATGATTCATTGGTACACTTTGTCTCACCTCCATTCTTCACTTGTAACACAAATTTACTATGGTAATCTTGACCATCCTCCACTTTGTGTACTATTTTCTTTCCTCCCCGTTCATACTTTTCACCTTTACACATCCTAGCATAATGTCCTCTAACTCCACATTTTCTGCATACACAACTCCTAGCAGGACATTCTGGGTTGTTTGCCCAATGTTTATTATTACCACATCTATAACACTTATTTTTAGTGTTATCTAAAGGGTCCTTCCTATGTAGCACTTCTTGAACCTTACATACTTCCTCCCGTATCATTTCTCTGCTTTCGGATTTGGATTTAGGATTGACTATCACTTCTCTCACTTCTTCCACAGCTGTGGTATTTTTAATTAATTTCATACACTCTGCTGTATGCTCGATACCTTTGGCAATTTCAATTGCTTCTTTTAGCGAAGGGTTTAATATTAATAACTTTTCTTGCACCTTGTTATTATTAGTACATCTAACTAATTGGTCTCTAATCAATGAGTCCTCAAGGCTACCAAAATCACAAGTAGTTGCCAAACCCTTTAAACAAGCTATATAACTTGACACTTTTTCGTCCTTGCCCTGTGCCCTACGGAAAAACCTGTGTCTTTCTAGTACAACGTTAATTCTTATCCCAAAATGATCCTCCAATTTCTTGAGAGTTCTCTCATAATCATCCAATTTCTCACCTTCTTCTCCCTCTTCCTCTGGGTCTGGTAGATTGTTAAAAACTTTCCTTCCCTGTATTCCTAGATTATGTAGCAGAAAATGCTGCTTCCTTAATAGTGAAAAATGTTCATCCCCCATGGCTATTATGTATGACTCAAACAATTTTATCCAGTTCTTCCAAGGTACACTTGGCTCCTCTACTTCATTTAGGAATGGTGGAGGTCGGTTCATACTAGCAGCAGCCATGTCACACTGAGGTCTTGTACGGTTAACCAACAGAATTAGGAAATACAAATACCTTTACTGAATTCCTTCTGATTCTTAAGATTAGGTTACCTTTACTGGAATTTAATTTAAAAAAAAAACTTTCCTACTTAAATTACTAATCATCAATGTCTGCTCCAATCAGTGAACACTGTTAGTCACACATTGAACAACCTTCAATTATTATTTTAATTGTGTGAATAATAAAAAGGAATGTTTTTTTTCAACAAGTCCCAAAAAGAAAAAATTAAATAAACTATTACTACTTTTGTAAAAAAAAAAAAAAAAAAAAAAAAAAAAAAAAGCAGAACACGCTCACAGTGCGTGTAACATCATACTACATTCTAAGATAAACATAACGGTCATTAGGCCCTTTACACAGTAGCCATAAAAAGGTGCCTCACACTCTCGCCTCTCAGGACTTCCGACGTCCTGACTCCGCCATTTCAAACACTTGCTCCTTCTCTTCAGGTTGTAAAAGGCAATAATGATTTGTTTGCTTTAGCAGCCCATTTAAGAGTTCCTCCACACTCCGGAGAAACCCCAGGTTGTCGGGGGCGTCCCGCAGTGCTGCAGCCACAACAACGGCTTCGCTGCACTAAGACTTCTCTAAGCGTCTGACTCCACTGCAACGGCTCCAAGCATCTACGACTCCACAGCAACAGCGCCACCTACACTCCGTGCTAAACGTCATTGACAACAGACGCTTCATCGAATTCACGCACGGCTATAAAATGCCTCAGCTGCGCGCACATTATATTTTTTTCATTTCGGTCAGCTCACACGGTTTCCAGTCAAACCGCAGTTTAAGCACCAATGACTGGGCGCTGTAAATAAAATCAGTTCCTCGCAATAAGGTTTGAGGCGCGTGTTATTTTTTCTTTCTGTCAGCTCATACGATTACCAGCACAAACCACAGCTTAAGCCCCAATAACTGGGCGCTGTAATTAAAATCAGTTTCTCACAATAAGGTTTGAGGCACTTCACCACAATAGAGCCGGAGGCAGTCTTACGGTGTAGGTCTTGGCTTACTCCAGCATTTTCAGGAACCCAGAACAGACTCTCATTGGATGGCTCAGGAATGCCTTCCTTAATGAAACACCGGCATCAGGGGTGAGGAGTTCAACTGCCCCCTGCAGTCACGTCACCAATAAAAGTCTTGTAATGAGGAACAGGAGACAACACTTCAAGACAGGAACTTTATTCACCAACTCCTCATCAGCCATCCAGATCCTCACTGACAACATTCCAAGGTAGACTCCCAGCTAGTCCACTACCCATTACATTCTAAGGTGAGTCAGGAGCATACCATTTCAAACTATTTACAATGAAATGATTAATGGCATAATAAAATCCAGTTTCTCACAGTTAGAATGATTATACTATATTACAATTAAAGTTTAACGAGCATAACAATGAATAACTGTAACATCATTCTTACATTTAACCTGGATGATATCCTGGTTGTAAATATACATGTTCCCTGAGAGACTTGCTTACAAGTTTCTTACAAATTTACATTAAGTGTCAGACCAGGAAAGAAGATTCTGGATGATTGGACCTTAGAAAGTCAAATTAGACTGGTTGGCCACTGTTCGCTGTTGTTTACAGGCCAAGGAGCAATGGAACCATTTGCAGCACTAATGCGTAAAGTCAAGTCTGAATGGAACATAGTGATAGGGGACACAAAGCATATCGTGTCACACTATGCAGATCATATATTGGTCTATTGAGTCACCTGGAGAAATATGTTCCAATTTTGAAGACGATGTTAAAGATGTTCGGTTAGTGTCAGCCTTTTGGGCCAACCCATCTAAGTTACATTTGTTTCCCATAAGTGCTGTGGTGAGGGCTCAGTAAGTTGATCTAACAGACCTGGGTCTAGAATAACATATGAAGGAGCTAAAATATTTGGATAATAAAGTGGAGTTGAACATAAGGAAAGTTATGAACAGTAAGAGCAATCTATGACATGTTGATCCCCTCTACCACTGAGTTTGATATGCGGGATAGAATGTATCTTTGAAATGGTCTGATTGCACACATCATGCATTTCTAAGTGCTAGACTTGTGGGGGTAAAAGCTTGAACACAATGGGATAGTACTAGAGTTGGTATGCAAATGCCCTAGCACTTACAGTGCTACACAGCTTATTGGCTGCCTACATCATGTCTCAATTGTTACTTTGGGGCACATCTGATGAAGTGTGAACATGTCAGCCACCCTTGGACTAGCTAAACTGGGTGATTAGGGCAGGTTTGGGTACTGTATGACTAATGATATGTTGATGTGAAATATATGTTGTATTTCCTCTGCTGAGGCAGCCTTATGTAGTAGTGTGATGTGCTGTCAGTGGCAAGGTGGTGGTGTTTAGCCATGTATGCATATTGCAACTATGTACTGACCGTCAGAGATGTGTGTTGTCAGGACTTAGATACAGGTGTTGTCGAATCTAGAATGGTGTGATTCAGGGTAGTATTATGATGTTGTGTAGTCCTACTGGTGAAAATACCTGTGGTTGTTTTGTATGTGGCCCATGATGTCATATGTGTGTTCCTGATGTTCATCAGTTGTGACATTCCGCTGAGTGATTGGATATGGATGAGTTATATGTGCAATATTGGCCACTGTAGATGCACTTAGATGTATGATTAGTATTGATACATTTGTATTTGTTCTCTGCTGGTATTCTTTTGTGATTGGGTTAGACTAACCACATGCCTGTACCCATTACTTGTACTGTACACATCAGATGTCACCTGTATGGGTGTCTCACTTGTAGTGGCTTAATCAGTTAATAGTAAGAATGTACCATTATTGTACAGTGTTATGTCAGTCATGTAATGTGACAGGCAGATGGTGTATGAGTGTAGTAGTATTCACTGTCATGGACATCTCACAAAGGACATGGACTGATCAGCTGTTGTAACTGTATAGGCCTGATGTGTTTGGTTCAGTCAGCTGCATTTCCAATAGGTGATAGGAGCATGGAGAAGTCTTATGTGATTTCAGGGAGACATTTGTACTTCATCCAGGGCATGATGCGCATGCACGCATGGCTATGGTGATGATCATGTGGATGATGCCAGTGGTGCAGACTTACTTGGATGTTGGTGTAGGTGTGAGGGTTGGCATACAGGGGTGGGTATTGGTACATGATGTAGGACATGTATATTGGCACCTGAGATAGCCTAGGCAGGACATTTACTGTCACAGATGAGCATGTTTACAAGTGTGTATGAGAGGTATGTGTTAACCCTCTCTATCTCCCTCCCTCCCTCCCTCTGTATTTGTGTGCATCAGCAGGCAAAGGAGAAGGGGCATAGGTGAGTAGGGATGCTGCAAGCCACGGGACTCAGAGTGCTGCTACCAGTGAGAGCGAGGGACCCAGTGGCACGGTGGGCGAGGGGAGTGCCACTGGATCATCCATGTCATCTTCGGAATCCTCCTGCAGTGGACACTTCCTGGTGGTGGAGTGCCCTTCTGGGACCACCCCAGCACCATCACTGTCCCCCATCACCTTACTACCACTGCTCTCCTTTAGCTCCCCACCCAATTGCCCGTGCCTGCTCATCCAGGAGGGTTGGTGTCTCCTTCACCACAGGCACGGCTCTCCGTGCCCCAGTCAGCCCTGTTGCCCTCCGTGAGGAGGCTATTGACCTCCTGAGGTCGACCTCTGTGGGTCAGTCGACCATCAAGGATGCCATTCAGGGACTGGCAGCTCAACTCCATCAAAGCAATGCGTTCCTGGAGGGCATTTATGGTGCACTGGCTAGCCTACAGAGATCCTCTCAGGCTCTGGCCTTCACACTGACGGCAGCCAGTCACCCTTTGTCTTCCGTCCCCCATTCACCTACCTCTACCCAAACCTAAACCTCTCTTCCCAAACCCAGACAAAGCACACAGACACATAAGCATGCATCCACCTCAACAGCCAAAAGTACCACTGACAAATACAAGCACCACCAGACCCACCCCTGGCATGCACACCAACATCCACTACCTGTACTGACTCCACCACAACCCCCTCCTTCAGACACTACACCAGACACACCTGCAGCCACCATACCACCATTGACAGATCAAGCCGCATCTCCTACCTTACCTGCAGTCAGCACAATAGCAGACCTGCAGACATCCACCCGTCCCCACACCTGCACCCACCACAACCACTGACACACCCACATGCAGCACATCTACCATACCTGCAGATACTACCCCAATAGTCACCCACCCAGCATGGCATCTCCCAGCACCTCCTCCCCCGCTTTCCCCAAGAGACACAAATGCCCACACTCACCCACCTGACACCAAGCATCCACAATCATTCATCTCACGCACTTGCACACAAGATATCCACACCAATACCTCCTACAACCACTCCCTCTACCGCCACTCTCAAACCTTTTTGCCATGACCGCTCCTGCGTGTCTAAAAAGCATTTCCTCAGTTTTCCCTTTTCCCTACACCTCTCCCACCTTGTGACAACCCAACCGTTCTGTGTTCCTCCCAAGTCCAACCCTTCAACCTCCAAGTCCTCCCCTGCCCCACCAGCCAGTACCCATGCCCCTCCCTCCTGCCAATTAGTTGATGCCTTCCAAGCCCAAGGACCCAACTCCCAAGTCCAAAGATCCCCCTCTCAAACCCAAACTCCCTCCCCTAGCCCCCTAGGTGCCTGCTTGCCTCCCTACCCCCTTGCTGTCCTACCCTGTTGAGATAATTTGGCAGTCAAGACTCAGAGGTGCCATTTGAGCCTTTGGCACTTTTGACATTGGACTGCCCAATGGGCTTATTATTGTATATAGTTATTTATAGTCTTCCATACCCAGAGTTTTAATACATCTGGCCCAACCTGTTGTTGGCTCCAATGGTAAGATACTAGCCTGGTGTTTCTTTCCACATGGCTATATTGTATTTGGCACCTTTGGTTAGTTTGTGTGTGTGGGTTGTGCCTGCATGTGTGTGTGTGTGGCCTTGGCTTTTGTCCCGCTGTGATGGCTATGTATTGTGTGTCAGATATATTTGTGTTTGGTACATGCATGTATGTGGATTAATTGTGTATTGTTTGTGTTGAGATGTGTAATGGTGGTGCTGTGTTTCCTTGTGTGGTTGTGTGTGCATACGTGCGTGTGGTGATATGTCAGATGCGTTGTGTTAGCGCGGTATGACAAATGTTTCGTTGTGTGGCTGTGTGAGTATCTTAAGTTGTCAGGTGTTGTTACGTGTTGTAGTATGTAGGTGGTGTCATGTGGAAGTGTGTACTAAAACCCCTTGATGAAGCGTTTGAGTAGTTAGTTGTGGCATCCTATGAATCGGTGCTGTTGTGTATTGTTGTGTTCAACTGTGGCGGTGCTGTGTATCTGCGAGTTGCTGTGGGTATTGCATGTGTGCATTGGCCTTGGTGTGTGTAGTATGGCTGTGCATGTGTGTAGTATGGGTGTGTGTATGTAGGTGTGTGTATTTGCATATGTGTGTGTGGTTACGTGTGTGTTGCCGCTGCCTGCCGTCCCGGTTGTGTATGTTGTGTGTGCACTCACAGTTGTCTTCGTCACCGTCGCTGGTTCCTGAGTTGTCGTGCAAGCAGGAGCAGTGGGAGGACTTCCAGCTCGGGTTCCATGGCAACTCCAAACTGGTATGTGTTCCAGAAGGTGAGTGTCTCCTTTTATAGAGTTGGTTTCTGCCAGGGTTTTCGTGGTAGTGCGACCACTGCAAAAACCTTGACGATGTGCAGCCTCGTAATGTGTCCAGCAGGAACATGGTGTTCGTTGGCCTGAAGGTGGTTACCGCCGTCCGTGGCTGCCTGACCGCATTGGCGGTAGTTTGGCTGTCTTCTATTGGGAAGACTGCCATGGTCATAATTTCGCCAGCCCGTTGGTGGTACAACTGCCAACCATGGCATGGAGGTCGTGGAACCATAAAACTCGTAATGGCCCCCTAAGTATGTTTCTCAAAGAGAGCATTCGGCATCATATATTAAGTAACCATATAACATTTTCATCCTTTTAACACGTGTTGCATAAAAGATGCAGAGTATAGAAGATATGATATGAGAGATATATATATTATATATATATATTGTTCTTTGGTTATAAACTTCTTATGTGCTTCATGCTCATTAATTGCCCTGGTAAAGACTTGGGTGACCGTTCTTGTCTCAGATATGCTGATACACATACTTTTGCTTACAGTGTATTAAGCATGCTAGGTTTGCAAAAGCTGAACTAGAAAGCATAATCAAGATACTGGCAATCTTTGCCCACACGTTTTCTTTGCCATTCACCATAGATGTGTCACAGTTTTTCTATTCCCTGCAATAAAACCTGTTATTGGCATATTAATGTTGGGAACTTACAAATCGTGTTAATATATTTTGTTTGACATTAAGAATAAAATGATGTGCATAACTGCTGCGTGTACTTTTTCATTTTATAAAATACACAGTGGGATAATTTACTTTATTTTCAGTACAAAACGTAGCATTAGTAAGCAAATCTAAGGGGGGGCTTGGCAAATACAGACGACAGAGGGCTTTTAAAAAAAGTAACTTTCTTTCACGGACTCAGCCCTTGATCCCTGACTTTGCTGCTGCTGTCCCACAGCAGCGCACACAAACCGGGGGGGGAGGGGGAATACCTCTCTTTAAAGTGCTTCCCTGCTACTGCAGTACGTGGTGCACCCCAGCCAAGACCGGGCTTGTTTTTGCCTGTCAGGCTGGGCTACGCATCTTTTATTTGATTGTTGCCATCTGTGTTTTGCTGAGGAATGGGTAAGAGCAAACACATTTCTGTAGACCCAGGAGTGCCAGTATTTGCACCTCATCCTAAGGACATGGTCTCAAATAATGCTTCCAAATCTTCAATCCTTTCCTTTTGAACAACTCCAGTGGGGGCTATTAAAGAGGAAATATGTACAGTAGAGGAAAGACTTGGCATTCGCCCTGTTGCTTTGGAATCTGATACAATGTCTTCACTTTGTACTGTTGCTGCAATCTCTACTGACAATGAGAAGGGTGAGGAGACACAGCCAGGAGGGTCAACTAAAGTAGTTACAGTTCCAGTAGCTCATCAATCAGCAACCTTGAGTAAGAACTCTTCCCTTGACTGCACACCCACACCTAAAATGTAAAAGAAAGTCTGACGCAGTTTCAGCTCAGTCGGGGACTAAATCTAAGGGCCTTACTGATTTGCCTAAATCCTCAAAAGATTGCTCTCATGTTGTTAATTTTGACAAGATTGCCCCTAAGATTCAATCAATGATAGAGGCCATATTTTTCATAGATGCTAGGAGAAACTGGCTGCTATTGAATATAGTCTAAACAACATAGCTTTGTTTTGTAAGGCTAATATGTTGTTGAACAGTGATGTGTGCCCCATATCTAAGGGAGTGGAGTTGGTTGGCCAGGAAACAGTGTCACATAAGCGACCCACCCAGAGATCCTCCTAGCCTACAGTATTTCTCTAACTAAATGTTGTTATTGCCTTTTACGACTTCCTTCATTAATATACCCACATCAATATACCAGGGGAGCCTGCCTGTTCCATCTATTGAGTTATGGTCAGCAGGGTCCGCTGGTCAACAGAGCAGCCCTAGCACTACTAATATGGCTCACAAACCCACAAAGTGAGGAATGGATGTTATGAGCTGCAACAATGCTCCTGTCTCCTTATGAGTTGCTATTGGCCTCCCAACCGCTTCTGCTCCCTATGTTGTGGTCCTAACTGGCATCCCTACGTTAAAGCATGGGGACAGGGAAGATTTCTCCACTCTGAGAAACAAGGTTACCATTGGTTATCGCAGTTGGATGGTGAAGGGCGAACTCTGACAGTCTCATTGTGGCACATGGGGTGGACTGGGTTGGTATAATACCGCCCAGGTGGACAGCGTTATCATAAATGTTAACTGTCTCAGAGCTGTCCAAATGGTCCTGAATCAAGACAGAAGGTTTACCCATCAGACTGATATCCAGCAGTATCCTCTAGGTTACTTTTATCGTTCATTGGCAGCGCACCCCCATCCAAGGGCTAGCAATCACTGTGTGGGCCCTTGTTACATTTGTTAACAATGATTTTGACATATCCACTGTAAACTAGTTTGAAGGTTTGGGGGCAGATTTGCTGTACAGCTATAACCATACATGGTTGATAGCTGGAGAATGGGCTATGAGGTAAGCGTTCAAGGGGTGCCAGCTGGCTGATATCAGCGCCCCGCAGACTGGAGTTCATATCATCTTAGGAGGTGGATCGTCTGCCCATTTTGTCTGACACCCCTGATGCTCTAACATAGAGGACACTAATGTTGGTCAGCCCGTGTCACATGATAGTGAGGGGGAACAGACTGAGGTACTTGTTACAGGAGAATTAAAACAGCTAGATGACAGAGGGACCATTGTGAATGCAGGACCTCCTATTATGGAGGAGGGTGACCCGCTTAGCTCGTCAGTTACCAATGTGTATAGGGTTTAATAATCCCTGCCAATCCACACTAGCCACCTGGAATGTAGCAGGCATAAACAAAAGAAACAACCCCGATTGTTTGTCACAATATGTCTGAAGACATGGGACGTAGAAGGCTCCTTTTCCATAGAAGGATACAAATCATATTTTAACCCTGATATGCCCTCATTTAGGGGACACCCAGAGGGAGGTTTGTTGATTTTGGTTTCCATTTTTTTGTACTGCAGATTTAAGGAGTTGGCACCACGCTGTGCAAAACTCAGACACTTATTAGCTCTCCTTCGGTTAGTAACATTGTACTGATTAACTTTATAACTTTATGTGATTATGCAACCTATGGTGATCGTGCCCATATGGAACTTACCCATGCTGGCTCTTTCTTAATCTTGTAAATTAATTTAACCTGGAGTCTGTATTGACCAAAAATTTCAATACCCGGATGGAAGCCTTTTAAGCACATTTACTGGGAGAGAGCAATTCTCCACAATCGATTACATCTTTGTCTCAGCTGTCTTGCTGAAATTTGTGCAACATTACGTATAAATGCCTCTGGGTTTAGTGACCACAATTACATTAATATTGGTATTGTAGAACTCTTTCTTAGGGCCTCGTATTGGGGTAGGTCTTTCCACGAGGGTGGCATAGCGACTGACCAGGGCGGAAGATTAAGGTGGTCAAATTTAATCCCAGATGATTTTTTAAGATTTGTCGTGGTGACTAAATGGGGAGAATTTGAAACCGGTTTGTAGGGTAAACGTTCAAATACTGCCTTCCTAAATGCAAACTCAGATATTTAGAAGGAAATGAAGTCAAAACAAACAGTTCCCTTTAAACCATCAGAGTAGTGATCCACAATGTTTTAATAAGGATTGCTGGAGAGCCCACAAACTGGGGACGCACCTAGAGACTGCGTCCTTTCTTAGTGAGTTGCATAGGGACATAATATGGATGGGTCTTGTACAAGTGCCTTTTCTCTGAAGAGTCGGAGACAGGGATGCATATTGGCTCCATTCTTGTTCATTTTGTACGAGAACAATCTTGGGGCCAGGTTATTAGATAAGAAGATGGAGTGCCCTGAGGTCAGTAACCATTTGATCCCTGCCTGCCTTTGTTATACACGGATGATACTGTTTTGCTTCTGTGGGCTGCTTTAGGTCGCCAAACACCACTCAATTGATTTGTCACCTACATGAACAACTAGATCTGTCTGCCTAGTTGGAGCTATTGTGTTTCTAAGCATTTTAGAGGTATTCAGACCCATATATATATTTTTTTTTATCATGAGCTAACGCCATTCCCTAACCCCATCTGTGCGCCATATTTATAAAATGACTCACAATAGTGCTAAAGAATGGAAACAGTTTACACATTGCCTTCTAAGTTAAGCCTCACTGCTCAGTGCCAAGCTACCGGGGGTGGGCACAGGATAATTTGGATTGTGTTGTGGCTTACCCTATTATTGGGGTCCCTACTTGGACAAGGTTTAAACCTTTGCCAACTAGAGACCCAATTTCTAACATTGGTGATCAACGGTGAGGATAGGACTTGTTTGTGCAGTGCCATACAATAGCTACATGTACACTACCCACCCACAGACAAAGGTCAATTTGATTTGGGGGTTTTTTCCTGCAATTTTCCCTGCTTTACATTTTTAACCAATCCTATACATCATGTGTCTCGCTGGGTCCACAAGTGGAGCTGGAATGTCTGACCTGGCTAAGCTGGAGTAATACACAGTCCCCAGATTAAGGGCTTTTGCAAAGCTATAGGGAAACCTGCCCATGGAGCTTGCATGAAAGTGAGGATTTCAAAAGGAGCTGAGGGCCTGGGCAGAGTCCAGCACACAAGACAAAGATGCATTGGGGGAGCAAGAGAATGGCTCTCCCGAGGGGCTGCCAACAGCAGTGGGGGGTGAAAGCCTTGGATTTGTGCCCACTGCGAGACCTGGAAGCAGTATCTCAAATCATGGCCTGACCGCAGAGGAAAGGAGAGAGAATCAAGGTTGCAGTTGGCAGATTAAAAATGGAGGCAGAGGAGAGGAAGGCTGAGAGAGAAGCTGCAAGAGCCTTGGCAGAAAAGAAATCACTTCTGGCTCATGAACGGAGCCTAAAAGAGCTGGACCTCAAGACTAGGCAGTCGGCGTCCAGCAGTGATGGTGGCAGCATGCATGCAGGACCTGCTGGAGACCAAAGATTTGGTGCCCAGTTATGTGGTAGGAGATGACACTGACAAGTGGTTTTCTGCTTATGAAGTTGCACTGAAGGCATATGGGGTTCCTGAAGAGCTCTGGGGGGGCTGCTCTATGGAAACACATGCCTACACTTGGAAGGGACACACTTCTGACATTAGAGGTTGGGGACCACAACAGGTACACTCCCATGAAAACCATTATGATTGCCAAATTTTGACTGACCCATGAGAAGCATCGCCAAAGATCCTGGGTAGACTTCATTGATTATTCCAGTAAGGCACTGAATGGCTGGGTGTCGGGCAGCAAAGTCAGTGATTATGTTGGGTTGTACAATTTAATTCTAAGAGAGCATGTGCTCTGTATTTGTTTCAGAGTTGCGCCCGCACCTAGTTGACAGTAAGCTGACTGATTCCAGGAAGCTTGATGAGAAGGCAGACCTCCAGGCTAGCACCATAGGGTTCCCAACAGAAGAAAGAGGGGGGGAAGAAAAACCTACAAATAAGGAGTTCTCAAAAGGCCACTAAAATAATTCCCAAAGGAATAGTTGTAACCAGTCCCAGTCTGAGACTAAGAAGAAAGGGTTCTTTGATTACAGGATAGGGAGGTTTGTATCCCAATGTGCACAGTGCTCCAAGTATGATACTCAAGGGGCGAACCAAAAATGTCCAAGGAGGGCACAGCCCCCTTACTGGTGGGATGACACTGGGTTGGCTAGTGCTGCGCTCGGGGAGGAGGTAGTCCCAGTTAGCTTTGGGGAACAGACAAACAGAGGTAACCCTAGTGTCCTTGGGAATACAGAAATGGTGCCAAAAGCCCACATGCCCACCAATACTTCTAAGTATAGGCAGTGAGTCACCATTAATGGGCAGTGGGTGGTGGCTCTGAATGACACAGGAGCCAGCATGACTACTGCCAAGGGTCAGCTGGTGTCAGCCGAGGAGGTCCTCCAAAACATATTCCACCAAGACATAGTCGCTGACAATCGCAAAAGCCATCTACCGGTAGCTCTGATTCCTTTGAGTAGGGGGCAGGGGTGGTCTCTGCAACCCTGAAAGTAGCTGAGAGTCCTCCCATGCCTGTTGACTGTCTATTAGGCAATGACCTAGAGCACACTACCTAGAGGGAGGTAGAGCTAAGGTCTCACTTAGAGATGATGGGACTGCCTGAGTGGGTCTGTATGACCACATGGTCCACAGCTGCCCGGTAGGGGAATCAAGAGCGTCGGTAGCCTGGAAAAATGGCCCAGACAGCGGTCAAGGAGAGGGGCAGGGGAGCAGGAACCCAGTCCCTGTAGGTCCTGCGGTGGAGGTTGATGGGGTCCCTGAGGAAGAGGCCCCTAAGCCAACTTGGGAAGACACTGCCACCCTAGGTGACCTGCCTGAGCTTGCTGGTTGGCAAATTGATGGGGGCCCACCAGGGAGGAATTCCCCAAGGTGCAAAAGGAGTGTCCAACTCTTGAGGGCTTGAGGCGACTGGCCTCAGACCAAGCAGCAGGTGAAGCCTCTAGGGATCACCTTATCTACTGGGAGAATGATCTCCTATATAGTGAGCCTAAGGCTACGGGTTCTGGGGCAACATGTGTGCTGGTGGGCCCCAGTATTACTGGGCCTTCCTAGTGGGTTTGGCTCATGACATACCCTTGGCAGGACATTTAGGGCAAGACAAGACCTTTGCCAGGCTTGTCACCCACTTCTATTGGCCCCAAATAATGATAGCCTCCGATATATTCTGCTGCTCCTGTCCCACCTGCCAGGCTAGAGGGAAGTCAGGGAAAAAGCTGAAAACTCTCTTGATCCCACTTCCCTTTGTCTGTACCCCTTTTAAAAGGGTGGGCATCTGCGTCACTGGTCCAATTGCCCCAAAACAACCCTAGGCAACAGGTTCATCCTAGTCTTGGTGGAACATGCCACACGCAACCCAGAGGCAATTCCTCTGAGGACAGTGACTGTGCCTGTTGTGACCAGAGCTTTGATGGGGATCTTTACCCGTGTGGGGTACCCCAAAGAGATAGTGTCTGACAGAGGCACTAACTTCATGTCTGTATACATGAAGTCTATGTGGGATGCATATGGCATGACTCACAAATTCAATCCAGACTATCACCCTCAATCTAATGGTCTAGTTGAGAGATTCAACAAGACCTTGAAGGGCATGATTACAGGCCTACCTGAGGCCATGAGTTGTCAGTGAGACATCCTCTTGCCATGCCTTCTCTTTGCTTATAGAGAGGTGCCCCAGAAGTGGGTAGGGTTCAGTCCCTTTGAACCTCTCTATGGCTACCCTGTTAGGGGGTCTCTAAGCATTGTCAAGGAGGGGTAGGAGAAAGCTTAAAAAAGAAAAAAAAAAAGAAAAAAAAACAGGTTGTAGTCAGCTACATGTTGGCCCTCCGCAACCAAATACACTGCTTCTGGAAAAAGGTCAAAGTAACCTTAAGGCCAGTCAAGAGGTATTGAAACGCTGCCATGACCATAAGGTCACTCTCGTGGAGTTTCCACCTGGTGACAAAGTATGGGTCATGGGACCAGTAGAGCCCAGAACTCTCCAGGATCACTGGACTGGCCCGTATGAAATGTAGGAGCTTAAGGGGGAGGCCACTTACTTAGTGGACCTCCAGACCCTAGAAACCCCCTAAGGGCAGTCCATGCAAACAGACTAAATCCTCACTTTGAGAGGTCTGAGGTCAGCATGCTCCTTGTGACAGATGAGAGTGCTGCGGAGGGGAGTGAACCTCTCCCTGACCTCCTATCTGCACAAGAAGGTGATGGGTCAGTGGAGGGTGTCAACCTCTCTGACTCCCTCGCCCTAGACCATCGAGGTGTCTGTTACCAGTTACTGGGACAGTTCTCCTCCCTGTTTTCTCTCACCCCTAGACTCAAACCTCTGTGCGTACATGACAATGACACAGGAGGCAGTCCCCTGTAAAGAACACATTTTACAGGTTGTCAGACAGGGTGAAGGTCAGCATCAAGGAGGAAATTGCCAAGATGCTAGCTTTAGGTGTGACTGAAACCTCTAACTATGCTTGGTCCAGCCCTCTCTATTTATCTAAATCTGTGTGGTGTCTTTTTGTGGTGCTTTCACTGTTATTGCTGGAGGTCTTGCACACTTTACACACTGCCTTTTAAGTTAAGCCTGACTGCTCAGTGCCCAGCTAACGGAGGATGGGCACAGGATAATTTGGATTGTGTTGTGGCTTAACCTCACTAAGACTGTGGTCCTTACTTGGACAAGGGTGTATAGCTCTGTCAACCAGAGACCCCATTTCTAGCAGCACCTAAATGCACCTTTAGTTATTGCTTTTTAGTTGGTGGTCAGACTTCATATAACGGTCTGGTTGAATAAGATCTTTTCATCACTGCATATCAACTACATAGTTTATACTTTGGATGTGTTTTGCAGGTCTGGAACGACCCTACCTACCACGCACGTTAGTATGTCTTGTGTTTTTTCTTGTTTGTTATTTATCTACAACAATTTTACCTGTTATGTTTGGTCAGTCAAAATACCTTGCACTTTAATGATGTTTTGCCCCCATTATGATAATGTGTTTAATGGGCTTAGATTATACTGTCAGGGAGAATTTAAGAATGAACCATATTTGGTCTATAAAGTGTGAAATATCTTTTATTTGGTTGTCTTACAAATCAGAGCAGAATTGTTTTAATCTTGAGTGGATTTTAATGTTTTCTTACATTCCAATTTTGGGCTCACAGGTCATGGATCACGAGGCTATGGGAGTTTTTTTTTTGACTGGATAGGATGTTGAAACGTATGAATTGTAAATACATATCTGTATATTTTTAGTATTATTGGTTTTTCTCATCATGTACTTTTATAGTCCTTTTAAGACCAAATAAACTTTTATTATGATGATGACATTAACCTCTGGATAACTTATTAATGATCACAATGTTAATGGATAATGATTTGGTGTACAAATGTAAGGCACAGATCTTGTGCAGCATATTCAAACATGGTTTAGTGGCATAAATATATCAGGTTACAAACCAGAGAACACTAAGTAAAAGAGTCAACACGTGTTCTAGAGGACAAACATGCTACGTCAAATGCTGGCAGCCTTTGTACAGATTTCAATGGACACCAAGAAAACTAGAGAAGGCTGCTGTCTTTGCAAGGTAGTGCTCCAGTGAGATCACAGTTTAAAACCAAGCAAGCTTCCTTCATTAATACACAAAGATGTTGACATCTGCTTTCCCCACAAGGCAAACCGCTTTTCAGGAGGAGAATTAACATGATTATAACACAGCGTTTATTTTGTCTTTCTAACGAAGGCATCCTACAATCATTAACCACATGCAAACATTTTTAAAGCCCCTTACTTTTGGATTGCCGATGTGCGTCCATGACACAGCAATGTCCAATAACCGAACATCAGAAGTAAAGCGCTGCAAACAGAATCACCAAAAAATGTAATCTCACATAAGAATTATCACTAGTACCAGTTAGTGCATACAACCATAAAGCGCATATCATCAACTTTTGTTTGTCCCATCTGAAATTGCGGTAGGTCGGGTTCCTCCATGTTTTCTGGATTTTTAAGTGAAGAGGAGGCACTGTCTTCTTTTGTAATATTGGTGTTCTCTTCTTTGAGGTCTGACAGATTATTGCTTTCAATAATCGGTTTCTGGCTGTCTTTTCTATCCATTTCCTAAAATAAAAAAGTAAATATAAAAGGAGTATCAGATAGCCTCAACATGAATAATAAAATAGATTTTAGTTGATATTTAACCACTGAAAATGCATGTGACATGCTTGTTCAATGTAATCTGCAACTGATGGCAAGTGTTTTGGTATTTTATTCTTTGTGTATGTTCCAATTGCTTCAATGTTCATACCTCAAGCATCCAGCAGATACATTATTTTTAGTCTTGAGAAGTGTGCATTTAGTGCTTACAATTTCAATAAACCTCTTTATTAAAAGAGAACACCAAATCCCAGGTCTGACGAAACCTGACCTCAATAGACAATATCCACCACAGAGGTAAAACTGATTGCCCACAAAGGTCACATGAACCCAGCCTGTTAACAAATATGGTCATCAGTACCGTTTTTGATCTTTTGAAGAGCATCATATGCCTAAATAAACCAAAACTATTTTCCATAACAGAATGGTAATATCAGTGAAAGGAGGACAGGGCAGAGATCAGGGAAAGAACAAGAGAAAAAGACAGGGAAGCTAAAAAATAAACCCCTCAACTATTGTTCATAATACTCAGATAGCCATCATACTTAGCATCCCCAAAAATGACTTTTTTGGAAATAAATTGAGCAGGTTTCACACAAAAACACTATACCCACAAGAAAGGAAAAAGAAACCGTGTCAGAATGTAATGTAGGTGCAGTCCAGCTACCCCCCTAAATATGCCCTTAACTGCCTTAAGGCTAGGGAATACGAAGGCTTTCCCTACAAGGGTTACCATGTGTCTGGTGGGGCCTCACAGGAAAACTTTCACCTTTCAGGTTGAGAAACCACGTACACAGGACACGATGTTCTTTGCATTTTAAATTAATTTCCATAGTACCATCAGAACATTTCAGTAATCAATTGCCTCCAGGCTGCAGTTACACCTTGATGCAGGTTTGGCTTTTTTAAGCATGGACTGCACATAACAGCAATAATGTTGATTTCTCCATCCTTAATTTTCTACTCCAAATCACAGTTCACAAGCCTGGATAATCTAAATTAGAAATAAAATCATGCTTTCTATTACAGGCAGGAACTGTGTTCCACAGTCCATATATTTGTGGGTGTTGTATATGCTCTTGGGGAAGATTAAACAAATCATTACTTGCAAACAAATATGAATGTGCAATGCTGTATATGCTATAGGTACTAATAAATAAATCATTGGGGGTTGAAGATCTACTCTGAAGCCCATAGACTTTGTACACAATTGTGGAGCCTGGTAAATTAGACCAGCAAATGAGTAACAAAAAAATTCTAAACTATCTCCATAAAGTTCTCCCCAACATCCTGTGTATTTGCTTCCCTTTTCACACTGTCCAGAGCTATATGGTTTTGTAAATGCAGCACTGCGACTGTGGTTCCATGCTGAAAGGACCATAGTTCCTTGATCCACACCACTGTATGGTCCACACAGCCTTCCACAAGTAACTACTAAATCATATTCTGCTCCATTTTCCATATTCGCTCTTGAAACACAGTAACACATTTACCTGCCTTCTCGAGTGTTTTATCCAATATGCAGAGGTGCAGACAATCTCCTCGACTTTCAGCAAGTCGGCAACAGCTGAGTCTTTGCACTCCTCTTCTCAGATTCCCCAAGCATGAAAGAAATTATCTCTTCAGTTCTCATCTCAATACGATCTGGTGTGATGAGCGAGTGTTCCTGCAAAGTTACAGGCGGAACATCAAGGAAAGAAGTACCTATTTACACACATGAAAACGGCTTAGACTTCTTCAGAAATCTTGGACTTTGGTGCAAGCTGATGGTGGCTATTGATAAAACTATAGAACTGTGAGCAGTGAGGGGGGCTTCTCTGGTGGTTGGGAGTTCTGACAGACTATGTGGGTAGTTTACTTTGATTTCTTTCTTTTCCTTTAGCTTTTTGTCTCATCTCTCTTCTTCCACTCTCTGGGCACATCTGAACATAGCACTCTATCGCATAACAAGTTGACGGCAGTGGTATTTGGATGTGTATTGTGGTAAACTAGTTTCCCATTGTTATGCTCACTTAATACAAATATTTTGATATAAAACATTAAATAATTTTTTAATCCTAAATTCATTGTTATTAGCGGTTTGTGCATGGTATTAATGCAGACATTCATCGAATGATGCATGGCGAATCAGTGTTAGCAAAACAAGCAGCACCAGAACTTTGAGCCCCTCAACCCCTTAATCCACTGGTGCCCAACCTTTTGACTTCTGTGGACTCCCACTTTATCTGTACTGGGACCCAGGGACCCCTACTGAATCATTATTGGAATCTGGGGACCCCCCAAATGAGTCATTACTGAAAGCTGGGGACCTAATCTGTTAATATTATTAAATTTTCTAAGCAGCCGCTGACCCCCTGAGGAGGCTTTGCGGACCCCCAGGGGTCCCCCGGACTACAGGTTGGGAACCACTGTCTTAATCCAGCTATCATGGTACCCTTCAGAGCATTCAAGAAGCGCTCAGTCCCTCCACCTGCATGGTCCTTGGACCCAACAGACGTAAAATAATAATTAAATAAATAATGTTCCCGATTGTTTGCTCAAGTGCAAATATATTAGCCAGCAAGGTGTACTGATTTTCAATAAGCACTGAAAACGTAGTCTTGCTTCATTTAGAGGATTTAACTGTATCCTTGAAAGTATTAATCATGTCACTTATGTCTAGCAGCATGCTGACAGTGTAAGATATTTCAGTGCAGGTTCCCTGACAATCCAAATTCAGAAAGAAAATGAGATAAAAGCAGTCATTCATTCCCTTGTATCACAGGCTTCATCACATGACAGTTTATGTGAAGAACAGGGTTTGCTCTTACCTTGGAGATATCTGTAAGGGAAACTGGAGTCACTGGTAGCCTAGCATCGGGTACCTCAAGTAATGTGTCACCGTGGATCAGCTTTTACAGCCTCTGGCTCCGTTCACATGAAAACAACTCAAAACGTGGACTTGAACTGGGCACTAGTCATTGGAGTAGGACATCATAGTATCTGAGCAGTTGCTAGAGAGGACACAACAGGTGGAAGGCAATATGGTCAGACGATCACAATCAAACTGTCCAGGCATAGAGAATCATTGCCCACAAAACTTCTTACATTGTCTGGCCATGGGGCCCTTGGTTTTCGCTTTGGTGGTGTTTTCCTCAGAACTATATGGATTGATATGGTACAAAAACTATGAACATATTGATGGAACTCTCCAGCACTTCCCTGCCACAATTTGAAATGAGTGATTTATTATGCCAGGTTATACGCAGTACATGATGGGCCACAACTTGTAGAAGAATTTCAGTTAATTGTTCTTACAATCATTAAAAGCACAGAGTCAAAAAAAAACTAAATATTAAGATTTAAATCATTGATCAGAAGTTGCGTAGTAGCTATTATTGCATAATTCTAACAAATGCTAAATGCAATGACAATTACTTTCACCTTTTATGTATGATATCAAGTCTGTACCAGCTTTATTTTTTAATTGAAAAGTGCTAAGTGCCTTAAGATGCTGATTTCCTCCATGATATGCTTGACCTGACAACTAAAAATACTAGAAAGTGCTAAGTGCTTTAAGGTGACAATTTCCTAAATGATGTGCTTGATCAGACATCATCAAATATCATCTCTGCATAACTAAATACCATGTTGTCACAAAATAAGCATGCTGGCCCTTAAATATTTATAGCATCTCCTCCTGCCTGCACTGCAATAATACTATATTAAACCAATTGCAGATGCTTAATTAGTGATAGGCATTGACAAATCATAAGAACCCTTCTGTTTTGATCCTTATTAGTTTGGACTCTGCATTTTGAATAAACTTAAGAAACTTCCCAATAAACATCACATCTTTTCCTCGTGGGCAGGTTATAACCGCCTGCCAACATGTACGTTTGTATGTCAGGGTGAATCAAGGAGAACATGGCAGGCGGTGTTACAGCAGCTCGCTAAAGCGCTTACCTAGACCTCCTGGTCAGCATTCCTGACGGCGACGCTCTAAGTTGTGTGTAGCAGTTTCCAACAACATTCGGCGCTGTGGGTGGCAGCTTGCGGGGAGGTCGAAGGGCCTTGGGAGTGGTGTATGCGGTCCCGCGAGCTGGTGTCGTGCCGCACTGGAGCTCCGGAAGAGTCGGAGCACAGCAGCACACATTTCCCTTCGGGAAAGAGCTAGCAGAGTCAGCACAGGCACCGGGAATGCTGCAGAGGAGAGTGGAAGGCCAGTGAAGGGAGTGAAAGCTGAAAAAAGGATTGTTGTGCAACAGGGGACGATGAAACTGCAATAAGGTGGCAAATGGTGGGGGAGGCAGCCTCGACCTCAAGAAAGGTGACAAAAGGTAATCAGAAAACAGTAGGAGGCCTCCCTGGTCTGCATTTGGAGGAAAATACAGTTCTAATTGGGGGAGAGGGCCAAGAGCTACAAAAAAAGGCTGTCTGGGGGGCAAAGGCAGACAAAAAAAACTCACCATCTCTAGAACCAGAGTTACCCCATCCTTGAGGGTGTATTTTAAGGCCTTACCAATAGTAATGAATTGCAGAGCCGCTACTTCAATCAAACAAAACCCAGAGGACAGGTTTTTTGCGGCTCAAAGCCTGGAAAGTGATGAAGGGGCAAAAACGATGGAAGTGGAGGGCAGTTTATCCTTACTTAGGGTCAGACCAAATCTGGACAAAAGTTCCACTATAATATTTGACTCTTGGGTATCAGGCCTGCTGACTCTGTTAGCCGCAGAGTATATAGAGAATATAGGCCAGGTGCCCCCTTCTGTAAACGCCTCACTGGAGGCTATGTTTGTAACACTTTCAGACAATATTTAAAAAAATTGCGATCTCCAAAGTGAACCAAGGAGAGATAAGGGTGGCTTGTATGACCTTGAAAAATAAATTTGATCTCTTGGCCATCAGAACTCATGCTCTGGAGGAGTCAGTCAGCACTATGAAAGAGGAACTCAAAGAATAAAGAGGAAATTCAACTGTTTAAAGGGAGCAAGCGCGATTTACATCAGAAGTTAGAACAGCTGGAAAATAATTCCAGAAGGAACAATCTGAGAATTTTGAATGTCCCAGAGGGAGTGGATATTAAAATGTTTATAGCCTTTCTTATTAAGAATGCAGTATCATTGGAGGAGAGTAAGGCAGAAATTGCAGGTAACACCCAGAGGATCCACAGAGGCCCGTTAAGGAGGAATCCTGATAGTAAAAAAAGACACATAAGATTCTACTATATTTTCAGCCATATCTTCTAAACAAAAAATACTGACAGAGGCATTAAAATTTAAATTTCAGAGCGGAGAGGAGAGGAGTTCTCCTTCGAGATCAGGTCAGACCTGTCTAGGGAAACGTTGAATAGGCAGTGGGAGCTGGGGAGACGACTGGAGGAATTCAGAAAACTTGGAGCAGTGGTGCAACTTAAATTCCCAGCTCATCTTCGAGTGATGTACAATAATAAGATGTACAATATAAGAGACCAGGCTGCAGCGGATGACTTACTGGAGGCCATGAAAAATGAAAGCACTGATAAGTGAAGGGCTACTATTTGCATAGATATATAGGCCAGAGGGTCCTATGAGCACTCTAAAAATTGGGCCTACTTCAGCTCACAAGTAATGGGGAGGGAGGGTCCGGTAGAGGGGATAAAGCAGGCACAGGGTGGGGAGCATACGGGAAGAAGAAAAAAAACAAAAACAAAAAAAACCTCATACACCTCAGTGAGCAAGTATCTAACTGAATAAAACTAATGGAAGCGAGGGGGAGGGGGGAGGGCAGTGATAGGGTAATCCAAATGTCTTGGAATGTTAATGGCCTATGGTCTAAGGGGAGAAGCAATAGGGTTTTGCAGTTCCTAAAGGACTCTCCAACCACATACTAATTTTGCAAGAAACCCATTTAACTAAGGAAGAAAGTGTAAAGTTATTCAAAACTCAGAAATAGTTGCAATGCTTTGCCTGTACAGGGCATGACTTCAATACTAAAGGGGGTCGCAATATTGTTCAAACATCAGGTTAATGCAGTATTGTTGGAGACGGTGTCTGATAAGATGGGGAGATGGATCATAGTTGAACTCCAGATTTGTAGCAGGAGAGTCATGTTGGTAGGTTTCTATGGTCCGAACTGTGAAGACATTGAGCCGCTTAGAATGGTTTTCTCCCATGTATTAGAATTCCATGATCCAATTATAATGGTCGGAGATTTCAATGTGGTCTTAGATAATAAACTAGATAGATCAACAAATTGAAGCTCAGTAGGCACCCCGAAGTCTCAACAATATCTCAAAAGGATGATGGAAGAGTTTGTTCTGCGTGATCTGTGGAGGCAAACAGCGGGTGCGAAAAAGGGATTCTCTTACTACAATAAAAAAGTACAGCCATGCCTCCCAGATTGATTACTTTTTAGTGGACCAAGTGCTCTGTGGCTTACTTGAGGATATAGCTTATGCAACAGCTCATCTTTCAGACCACGCAGCCGTGGTGTTAAAGATAAATCTGTCCCAAGATATAGGCCTGAGTAGATGGACCCTGGATCGCACTTTGCTCTTTCATGAGGGGGTGGCGTCCCATCTGCGCAAAGAGACACAGCAGTTTTTTTAAGGCCAACTTGGGGTCAGCTTCCACGGCTATAGTTTGGAACACATTTAAAGCCTTCATTAGGGAGAACTGTTTGAATCTCACCAGCCATAGGAATAAGTAATTACGAATGAAATAAGCCTCACAGAGCAGGAATTATTACAATGTGATAACCAATTAATGGAGAAGGTAGAAAAAGGGGGAAGTCAGGAGTTGGAGAATAGGGCCAATCAGCTGAGGAAGCAGATGGAGGGGGTATTGCAATCTAGGGTTGCTAAAAAATGGTAAAGAAGCAGACTTGCTCGTTTTGAATATGGAGAGAGTGCGGGGAGATTGTTAGCTTGGAAGAGCAAGAGGGAGCAAGTGCGGAACTGTATTAAGGAAGTTGTGTTGGATCAGTCTGCGGTTAAGCTTAGCAGCCCAGAGGATACTAAGGATGCCTTTCAGAAGTTCTTTTCCAAGTTTTATACAGAGGAGACTTTGGTGAGTGAGGAGGAGGTTGGGGAATGGTTGGGGATGGGTATTCTTCCGAGCTTGACAAAGGAGGAGCAGGTTGCGCTGAATAAACCAATCTCTCAGGAGGAAATAGGAGTGGTTTTGAGAGGGAATGAGACAGGGAAAGCAGTAGGTCCAGATGGCATCCCTGTGGAGCTGTATATAGCCTTAGAAGAATGTACTGTGCCGCCCATCTCACAGCTATTCTCTGACATTTTTGAGGAGGGAGTGTCTTCTTGGAATGAGCTGACTATTTCCCTGATCTTGAAGCATGGGAAAAGCCTGACAGTATGTGAATCTTATAGGTCAATATCACTATGAAATAGTGACTATAATCTGTTTCCTAAAATATTGGCAGATAGGTTAAGTGGAGTTCTGAATGGTCTGATACACCTAGATCAGAAAGGGTTTATTAGAAATAGATTCTTAAACAAATTAACGTTTAGCCTGATTGGAGCTATTGATATGGCTACAATTTATCAAGAACCTTTAGCTGTTATAGCCCTAGATCCAATGAAGGCCTTCAATAGCGTCAATTGGAGCTATCTGAACACGGTCCTTAAGGAATATAATTAAGGTTTGAATTTCTGTAAAACTGTCAGTCTAATTTATCAGGCCCCCATGGCTAGGGTAGTGGTGAATGGGTTAATGACATCGCCATTTAAGATTACTAGAGGGACCAGACAGGGCTGCTCCCTCTCCCCCCTGTTGTTTGATTTATATATAGAAGAGTAGGCAAAGTATCTCGACCCTCCCTTCTGTTGTAGGGATTGGGAAAAAGTGGCCTTGTACGCTGATGACCTCCTGCTATATACTTCGGATCTGCCTAGGGCTTTCCAGTGCTATTAAGTATGGCAGATGGCTTTGGGACGGTTTCAGGCTATCATATTAACGCAGGGAAAATGAAGATAATGGAATCAGAAAAAAGATCATGGGCAGACAAAGAGTATATTGAGATACTTAGGATTGATGATCGGGCAGGATATTGAGCAGATTCCAGTGGATAATTTTATGGAAGCTTTGGAGGAGTGTAGCAAGTTGATGCAAGGAAGGACATATCCCTATTACAATCACTGGAAGAGTCAGTTTAATTAAAATGGTGATCTTGCCTAAGTTGAACTTTTTATTCAGCTCCTTTCCCCTGCAAATGGATAGGCATTTGGATAAACTGCAACAGGCTATAATGTCTTTCATTTGGGCTCATAAAGGTCCCAAGATCTCATGGAAAAGGCTATGCAGAAGAGAAAAAGGAGGCCTTGCTCTCCCAGACCTGCAATATTATGCATGGGAATTTCAATTGAGGAATGCTAGAATGCTTTTTACCTGAACAGACTCTTCAGTGATTGGTGATATGTTTAGGACTATGGTAGGCACTGTGAGAGGTGGAACTAGATTATTTTTATATAAATAAATGTGGTGACCTCAAATTCTTTAAAAAGGTGAAGCTGAAAGTATTATCGAATGAGGCAAAGGTGTGGTATAAGCTCAGGCAAGCAGCAAAGATTGACTACTACTGCCAGTGGGTCCCTATTTGGGACTCCCTGGGCACCCCAGAATGCTTGGGGATGTTTTGGCAGCTCCCCTCAGGAGGGCAGGTATAGTGTGCTGGGGGGATATTTTCAGGGATGGATCCCTCCTGCCATGGGAGGAGCTCACAGATTTAACTGAGGGGAACCTCTCTAGGCTTAAGTATAATCAGTTGAAAGGCTGGGCACAGGAGGTCAGGGCTAATATAGGTTCATCAAGCCAGTTGGAAGATAGCTCCCTGGGGTGAGGGGGACCTCTGAGTAGCCTATCAATCTGGTATTGGGAAATTTCAGACGCATCTAAGGAAGAGATTAAGCTACCAGG
Source organism: Pleurodeles waltl (assembly GCF_031143425.1). Lineage (NCBI taxonomy): Eukaryota > Metazoa > Chordata > Amphibia > Caudata > Salamandridae > Pleurodeles > Pleurodeles waltl. The sequence continues at coordinate 387,281,366 of NC_090446.1, read as the reverse complement.
TGCTCTCTGGGGGGAAAGTATGCCATGTTAGAAATGGAGTCTCTAGTTGGCAGTCGGTTTGCATCCTCACTCTAGTCAGGGTAAGGGAGATACCCAGCTCAGACAACCCCTGCTTACCCCCTTAGTAGGTTGGCACAAACAGTCAGGCTTATCTCAGAAGCAATGTGTAAAGCATTTGCACATAACACACAGTAATAAGAGAAAACACTACAAAAGGACACCACACAAGTTTTCGAAAAATAACCAATATCTATATAAAACAAGACCAAGTATGATAAAAATCCAACATGCAGTAATACAAATATGAATTCTACAAGATTCAACTTAAAAATGCAGTTCCTTGAAGTTGATAGCTCCACCTGGGGCTATCCCTGTTTTGTGATCAACAAAACCAACAGTTCAGGCTGACCGCGACGTCACAGGCCAGCTACGGTGTCAGGAAGACCCGCAAACAGTACTTTGAAATTGCAGGGCTTTGTGATCCTGCTGATGAGATCCGGAGAGTGGTGTCACTGGCGTCTGTTCTGGATTTCAGTGCGGGGGCTGTTGGGTCCTTGAAGCCACATGCGTTGCAAATCAATATCCAGGCTGATGAAGTCAGGAGCGCTGGCGTGAATAGCGTCGGGGCTGCTGTGCGAAGCGGGACGATGCGACCTGCAGTGCCCACAGGTCACAATGTAGGCAGCGGCTCGGTGACTGCATCCAGCAGCATCTGTGAGACCAGGGCAGCGGTGTGAAGCGGGGCGGTGAGATGTGCGGTGTCACCAGGTCACGGTGCAGGCAGCATCAACGTTGCTGAAGCGATGTCGTTGGTTTCCCCAAGTCGGCAGTGCGGCATGGGACGGGCTCCGTCCACAGGTCGCAGTGCAGACAGGGACGTCTGTTGACGACACTGGAGTCGATGGTGCTGGCGTTGGTTGGACGGGGCTGCGGGGCGGTGCTTAGTGTACCTCACCAGCGGTGTCCACAGGCCACGGTGCAGGTAGCAGCACCGGTGTCAGCAGGAGCAGCGGCATTGTGGATGCCCAGGCTGCAGTGTGAGCAAGGCGATGCCAGAATGGGGGCCCACAGGTCATGGTGCAAGCAGTGGCGGCATCAGATGGCAGAGTCAGTGAGACCAGGGTTGCGGTGCGAAGCGGGGCAGTTCGGCTCCGTGTGGTGTCGGCAGGTCACGGTGCAGGCCAGCGGCGTCGTTGGCGGCAAAGTGGTTTTTCTTCCTGACCAGCACAAAACACACAGTTCCTAGTGCTGTAAGCAGATGAAACTGAAGTCTTTAGTGTCCCTGAGACTTCAAACAGGAGCTCTACTCCAAGCCCTTGGAAAACTTTCTCAAGCAGGATATACAGCAAAGTTCAACCTTTGCACTCTTTTAAAGGCAGAAGCAGCAACTGCAAGCCAATCCAGCAAAGGGACAATACTCCTCCCCCAGCTCTTCTCCTTGGCAGAGGTTCCTCTTGATTCCAGAAATTTCTAAAAGTCTGGGGTTTTGGGTCCAATATTTACATCCCTTTCAGTCTTTGAAGTTGGCAAATTTCAAAGCAAAGTCTCAAGTGTTTGCATGATCCTTCCTTGTGCAGGCCAGGCCCCAGACACACACCAGGGGGTTGGAGACTGCATTGTGTGAGAGCAGGCACAGTCCTTTCAGGTGCAAGTGACCACTCCTCCCTCCAGTCTAGCTCAGACGACTCAACAGGAAATGCAGGCTTCAGTCCAGCTCCTTTTGTGTCACTGTCTAGAGGAGAGGTGTAAACAGCCCTACTGTCAAACTGACCCAGATGGGGAATCCACAAACAGGCAGAGTCACAGAATGGTTTAAGCAAGAAAATGCCTACTTTCTAAAAGTGGAATTTTCAAACTTGCAACCCAAAAAGCAACTTCACTAAAAGACATATTTTTTTAATTGTGAGTTCAGAGACCCTAAACTCCATATTTCTATCTGCTCTCAAAAGGAAGCTGCACTTAAAAGGCAGCCCCCATGTTAACCTATGAGAGAGTCAGGCCTTGCAACAGTGAAGCCCAGATTTGGCAATATTTCACTGTTAGGACATGTAGAACACACCAGTACATGTCCTACCTTTCAATGTCACACCACCCTGCCCATGGGGCTACCTAGGGCCTACCTTAGGGGTGCCTTACATGTATCAAAAGGGAAGGTTTGGGCCTGGCAAGTGGATATACTTGCCAGATCGAACTGGCAGTTTAAAAGTGCACACACAGACATTGCAGTGACAGGTCTGAGCCATTTTTACACAACTACTTATGTGGGTGGCACAATCAGTGCTGGAGGCCCACTAGTAGCATTTGATTTACAGGCCGTAGGCACCTCTAGTGCACTTTCTGGGGACTTACCTGTCAAATCAAATATGCCAATCATGGATAAACTAATCAGCAGTACAATTTACATAGGGAGCACTTGCACTTTATCAATGATCAGCAGTGGTAAAGTGCACAGAGACAATAAACTAGCAAAAACAGAGTCCAGTAAACCACAAAAACAGGTCAGAAGGCAAAAAGACAGTGGAAATACGCCAAAAAGCTGCCAGGTCTAACATATGCCCTTGAGCAGTTAGAAGAAAAAATGGCAAGCATTGATGCACATCTTGTTTAGGGTAGTTAAGCCTGCCCTGTGGAGGAGAAATCATCTCTCTACTTTACACAGAGCCTTTGTTTCCCCTTATAGACTTTCAAAAATGACGAAGGAGGAAGTCAAATGTGCAAAGTGTGGCTTGCAGAGAGTGTTCGATGTGCATATATTCATGGAATGTCCATCAGTATACAGTTTCTGGTAAGAGGTGTGCAAAACTAAGTAGAGTATTTTGAAACAGGAGATCCCGATCAGTCTCCCCTTGATAATGTTTGGTCTACCAGATGAAGGTGAAGTGAGGGGCAGGGATAAGAGGAATATACTATTCTATGCTATACTGCTGGCTAGAGGGCAAATTGGCTGTACATTAATCTCAAGTCCCCTCCCCCCCCCCCCCACCCCCAATGCATAATGACTGGCTTAATGCTTTTAAGAACGTGGGATTTAAAAAAGGAACGGTTATGCTCACCACTGGTGGAATGGAGGGGTTGTCAAGGACAAGGGCAGTGAATTGGTCACTGAACTACATAGCCCAATGATAATACACTGGTTCACTCTCCCACCTCTAGCAATGGGTTTCTGTCCATGAGGTTGAGTGAGAGAGACCCGCTTCCCTCCTACCCGGCAGTAGGCCCTTCAATATGGAGAGGGCGCAACATGATATGGTTCGGAGACGCTTGGAGTATGTACATATGTCGTTACTAATACAATACTGCTTCAGTAAACCTTTGTTTCTTCATGAGGGTACGACAAATACATACAATATGACATATTCTCCTTGATTTCCATGGAGCTTCATTTCCAAACAGGTGCATTATATTGGGTTTGTAAGCCTCCATCCATAAAGTTAGCAATTTAAGCTTGGTTTTTAGTCCAAATAGATCCCCTAAATATAACTGAGGCTGCAGCAGTCCATAAAAGCTAGTTACCATCCAGGCATGTGATCTCTTGGACAGCTCTGCTTTATCATCAAGTAGAGAGATCTTATTCCCTGTGGAGTTGATAACCCTTTTGAAAGCAAGAGGTGAAAGGATTAAAGCCCAGAGTTCCTCTGCCTTAAAAGTATTGAGCACCTGACAAATAGTTGTGGGCCTCGATAGTACTAGGGTAATTTGTAGCTTTCCACACTATACTACTTAAATTAAGTCTGGGGTCATTGTTTATCCTATACAGGAATTTCAAGAACACACACAGACTACTCACTTTCTGTCTCTGGAGACCGAACTCCAGGCAGATTTGCGCTGGAGAGGCACTTGGTGGAAGATTGAACAAACAAAGGTGTGTTCTTATTACAGCTTTATCAATTATGTCAGCTCCACCTCTTACCACCTCAATTCTGTATGTAAGAGCGGGTACATGTTTTGCCATCATGAATGTCAGGATAGGCTGAAAAGACATTCCTCTTAGGGTTTTCAACAAGGAGCAAAAAGAAGAAGTTCAAGTGTTGTTTCTACTTTGTAAAGCACTGTATAGTTTGACGAAAGATCCTTTAGATTTGAAGATGACTCCCAAATATTTGTATTCTTGTACAGGTTCAAACACGGAGCCATCCAAATAATAGACTGGTGCTGGATGTCTTCTGGCATTTACTAACATTGTTTTTGTTTTACATAAATGAACTCTTAGCTCGTGTTTTGTAGCATACTGAGCCATTGTGGTGATTAAAGGCTGAAGGCCAACCTTAGTGTAGCTAATCAATACTGGGTCATCAGCATACAGCACAGGAGACAAACTAAATCCAGACACCTTAGGACAATGGTCTCCAAACTTTTTAATGCCGCCCCCCCCGTTAAAAAATAATCATCATTGGGCCCCCCTTAGAATTTTTCTCAATTATTTGATAAAGACGTCAATGTTTAAATATGTATAGACCTATTTAAACCTTGCAGTTAAGTATTGATGCCTTTCTAAAAATGCAATAACATGATTCTGCTTAAAACAAAGGCCTGTTATCTGTAGAATATTTCTTTTGGCCAGAGTCTGGTGCCACCTCCATCCCCCCCCCCCCCCCCCCCCCCCGGATCACTTGAGGCGTTTGGACTTTTAAAGGCAGTGTGAAGATCTCTGCCTTATGAGAATGTGAGTTTCTGATATTAGGCAATGGTGTCAGCTCCACCAAAACACATATCTGTTCAATGCCATTATTTGTTGGTATTTCCGTTGACACTTCAGCTGTTTCCCATCCTTTCTCTTGTCCAAGTATCAGTATGCAACTGTATAACTCTTAAAAGGGTAGGGGGAATTTCCCAGCTTTGCAGCTTAGTCCATTAGATGTTACACTGCACAGCATCGAAAGCAGAACTAAAGCCAACAAAACAAAAATGTAGACTGGATGAACAATGTCTGGCTTGTCCCATTAGTAGAGCAAGCATAGAGATGTTTGTGGTAGTGCCTACTTTCTTTATGAACCCAGTCTGATTAACTGGCACTAAAGAGCCAGCTTCAGCCTAGACTATCAAATCAGCAAGAAAGCATTTAGCAAAATATTTTGCCTCCCCATCTGTTACAGCAATCAGTCAGTAGTTCACAGGAGATGTCACCTTCCCTGCTTTACGAATTGGGGCCAAAATTGAACCATGCCAACTATCCAGTATTACTTGAATTAAAAGGACATGATTGTATAAGCAGGTCAGTGTTTAGCACAACACTGGGAGTTCTGTTTGTAAATTGCCTGGGGCAGACCATTGGGTTCTGGGACACCATCCCGATGACTAGTCGTAATGATTTTCTTAATGTCCCCAATGGATAGAGTTCTTGCAGGGCTAGTTATCTCCATAATTAAAGGCTCTCTTTCGCGAACCCCATGTGGCATGCTCAGGTCCCCGTACATTTCCTGGAGATATGTGGCCGAAGTGGCTTCCGAGATGTTCGAAGTGAGGGCTGGCATCCGTGCACCTGTGGAGTGATTCACCAATTGCCAGAATCCTCTTGGATCATTATTTCTAGAAGCTGCAAACAGTTTGCACCAATATGAGTCCTCAGCCTTTCCTGGGTCCCATGTAGCTTTTTTATAGAGTGATCTCAAATTTGTGAGGATCACAGAACTTAGGGGCTAATTAGAGCCATTCCTCAGTAACTGAACAGGTTGATTCAGTTTCTTCTGTGGAGTTATTAGTAGGGCCGATGCTTTTCTGGGCTGGGCTACTGCTGGACCCGAGGCACTAGAGGCTCTTCGGGACTAATCATGACCTTCCAAGAGTGGTGGTAAAAGCTAAGATCCCGCATCCAGATTCAGATTTCCTGTTGCCGGGCCCATCACAGAGGACTCAGTTGTGACACTGTTGTTATTGTTATTATTTGGAGGCAGATTAGGTGAGTTGGAATATCTCTGCTTGCACCTCCTAGTTGCTGAGGTTGATTTTGTCCTGCCGGACCATAATAAATATTTGCTTTGATGACTGATTCTAACTTTGAGGTTGACAACCAGATTGAACGAAGGGGCAGTTTGCACAACCTGCCCAGGAAACTCCATACTTCCAGCCTGCTGTCCTAGGCGGACCATTTCTACACACAATAGGTTCTTCATTCTTCCTTTTCGAGGCACTCTGCGCACCCTACTGCCCCTTTTAAATAGTAGAGAGAATAGCAGCCGTCGGGGACGGCAGGTAATTCAAACAACAATTAAAGTAGGTGACACCTTTAACTTGTAGGCTGTCAGCAGCCCCAGCACCTCAGCTCCAAGAGCCTTTCATCAAGAGAGAGCAGGAAGCAGTAACCCTCCGTTGAAGCAAGTCGCAGCGGCCTAACACCGGCCACTTCCACCCCAGAGGCACCTGCCTTTACCACTGCCATCTGGACTGTTGGGATCTCATATGCCTGCTTCGCTCAGATTCTCAGGGTCACTCCAAGATGGACTAGTCCACAGGCAATCGCCAGCTCTCAGGTTTCTCCTAATGCTTCCACGGCCCTCAGCAGGCCTCCCCAACTGCAGCCCTAGGCCTAAGTCAGGTAAACGCCTTTGTTTCCCAACAGGCAGCAATCTGTGCTCATCCGCCCGTTGTTGCTGCTGCCGTGCTACCCTGTGATTCTCTCCTCTGTTCTCAGTGCAAGCATGCAAAGCTGGGACACAAGTGAGTTAGTTCACTAGACTATAAATGTGCCAACTTCTGTGTTTTTTTATCATTAGCTTGTGTCTGCTTCTAATACCGAACTATAATGCCACTGTAACTGTTGGCTTTTTCAGTGAATTGTTATGCTTTTTTTTTTTTTTCCAGCATGAGCTGAGGTCTTGGCACCTGACTATGACACCACTTTAGCACACACACACATATACATATATATATATATATATATATATATATTTACATACACATTTATATATCAAACCAAGGCCCTTTCAGGGTTAGAGCGACGCATAAATTATGCAAAAAACAAAGGAGAACTCTGGGAAGTTCCCAATTTTAGGTGGAGAGACGCTCTAGTAAGGAGCACCATGCAACACCAGCGACACTCTAGATTTGCTCACCTCAAATGTCTGCTTATCTAGCAAAGTTTTTAAGCATAGGATCAGCACAGTGCTATCCCCGCCTAGCTAGATCGTGACAAAGTCTTTTGCCATTTGTACAGCAAAATCTTTAAGCATAGGATTGACACAGTGTCATCCTCGCCGAGCTGTAAAATGACAAAGCCATTTACCACTCCAGGCACAGTATTACAGCTTTGGACACTATGCCGATAATTTTTGTTGCATATGAAAATCTATGGGGTGATCCGTCAAGCAGGGGCTGAGAAAAAGAGGGAGGGTTTAAAACAAAAAGTGCATTTCCCATGTTAATTCCCATAGGAGTTTTGAACACTACTACAGCCCGAAGCACTAGATGGAATTAAACCAAATTTGGCAGAAAGCTACATTTCAATTCACAGACTGTGCTTTTTGTTATTAGGTGTAAATCCGTTCAGTAGTTGTTGAGAAATTGAAGGAAATCCACATTTGTATATCTAGGGCCACAGTTCCTCTCTGACGACTTCGAAAAGAATAACGAGCTTACGAAGGAAAATGCAGAGTTCTGACTGGCTGCCAACATTTCAATCAGGAAGTTTTGCCAGCTATCTCTGGACTCTGCTTCCCACAAAAATACAAGCACAAAAAAAAGGGGGGCAAGGGTAAGAATACCCTGACCCCAAAGCCTTGTTCTTGGGATCCCAGATGGACCCCTTGCGCAGAGCAAAACATTATTTAACATTTTTTGTAGCGACTTTACAAATTTAATGAATTTGCAGCAAAAATGGAAAAAAGCAGTGTCTCCTGCACTTGTTTTTAATTAAGCCCCAAGGTGGGTATGGTCCAAGGGGCATTCCTCCATGGGCCATGTTATGCCCCGGGAAACATCTCCTCCCTGGTGCTTAGGTTAATTATGCTCAGGGGCCTCAATAATCCCCCAAGACCCCGGTCACCACCACCTCCTTGGGGCCAACTCTATTTTATAAAAACGAGGGGGGGGGGGCGTGCGCCCCTACCCCATCCTGGGGTACATAGGCCCCGGGGACCATCACCTCCCTGAGGCCGGCCCTTGAAAACAGAAGGAGGTGGGCCATGTGGATCATCTCCTGGAGCCAATAATGGCCCTGGGGACCGCCAACCCACAGGGTCAGCTCTTGCTATGTCCCGGGGTGCCCACCACGGAACATAGTTGTTTGAGCTGACTTGGCGGGAGCTTCAGAGCAAACACTCAGCTTCCAGTGAGCGAGAGCTGTCAAAGTGCTCTCGCCCACAGGAAGCGGAGGTTTTATCTCTTTTCCTGCCCAAAGAGATACGAGCAAGGAAAGAGATGAAACGATTGCTCTTGCACTGTAGGTGCTGCATGTTTAGCAGTTCACGGTGTACAAAAGCAATGCCGGCTCTCGCAGGAGGAGGGGAGATGGCTGGGACCTCGGGGACTTGAGCCTCCCCTGCGGTCCCTGTCGTGCTCACTGGGTGCCCAGGGCACACAGGTGTCACAGGCGGGCCCCAGTGAAAGGGGGGGGGGGGGGGGGACATGATGGTGGCCACACACCTCCCCAATTTGTATTTGGCCAGGCCCTGGGGGATGGGGTCCCCAGGCCAAAATCAGCCCAGAGAGGGGAGCAGTGCATCCCCCCCTCTCTAACATATATAAATATTTAAAGGGCGTGCCCCATGGGAGTTGGTCCCCAGGTCAGAAATTGTCCCAGGGAGAGTGCCGCGCGACCGCCCTTCCCCAGTAAGTTGTGGCCAGGCCCCAGGAAGTGGGGTTCCCGAAACGTTCTGGCCCTGATGCTCATTTCACAGAAATTAAACCTCGCCTGAAGCATTTACAAATAGATACATAGCAGGTGCTCCACTTCTGTAAAGGACAAATGATTCTAACTCCTGGTTCAGCGAAGACAAAGCAAGTAGGTTTTCTCATCAATTCCATATTCTTTCGTGGAGGTGAATGCATAGTTGATCTATTGGAGCGCAAGCTGTATGTGGCTGTGACAAGTGGGTTCTTTCTTGTCCTCTCCTGGTGAGAGCAGAGTCCATGGTTCTCCCTTGAAATTGCTACAAGTATGCAAATGTGCAACTCATCTAGAAGCTCTGCCCGCTTAGCCTCACCCCGTCCACCTTCGTAGTATGCCAAGGTAGTCCCCCTCTTGCTAAGATGAACAGCTTACGAGAGGGTCTCCCAGTGCATATCCTGCCGATTTTGGCAACGTTTTCTTAAATGTGAGGATATCTCCACAAAACAAAGAAGCAAGATAACAGGAAGGACCCTGGTTAAGTGAAGATTTAAGTCTTTGCAGTCTCATTGGCCTCTCTATAGGAGGATTCATGTTATCACATATCTTGATAAAGACGCACCAGGAACAAGCATACTACCAAAACTTACACAAGGTCACTGGGGACATTTCCTTGTGCTCCATTACTCAGCCGTAGTGTAGAATACGTAATGGACAATTAACCAACGAGGCAGAAAGAACTCCACTTGGGTAGTTATTTTGTGCAATACTGCAGACTCTTGCTGGATAAAAAGGACAGGTGAGGTTACTTTGTGTCTGAGACACTCACACAGGTACGGACACACCCACACAGAACACCCACACACCCACTCACAGATGCACTAGACACTCATGCACCAACTCACAGACCTGCTCAGACATTCAGACACCCACTCACAGGTCCACTCAGACATTCAGGCAGCCATTCACAGATGCACTCAGGCTCACGCACCCACTTACAAACCCATTCAGACTCTTGCACTCACTCACAGACACTCAGAAACCCATGCACTCACTCTACACACTCATCATGTACCCACTCACGGATCTACATAGACACACACACCCACTCACACGCACCCACTCACAGACCCAGAGACTAACGCACCCATTCAGACTCATGGACTTACTCACAGACCCACTTAGACACGTATGCACCCACTCAGACCCATTCAGACATTCACAGCCCCACTCACACATTCATGCACCCACTCACAGACTCACTCAGGCTCATGCACCCAGTCACAGACCCACTGACAGACCCACTGAGACACTCGCATACCCACTCACAGACCTACTGAGACACATATCCACTCACTCACAAACACACTTACTGTCAAAAGTTAATTGTTGTAAGATAGTAGCCTCTTTCTAGCTTGGTTACCCCCACTTTTGGCCTGTTTGTCAGTGAGTGTTTGACTGTGTCTACAGGGAGCCTGCTAACCAGAACCCCAGTAGTTATGCTCTCTCCCTTAAATTTGATTGTTGGTTACTGTTAACACAGTATTTCACCCACAATTGGGATACTTGTGCCACCTTATAGGTCCCAAGTACACGGTAATTAGGTACCCAGGCATTGGGGTTCCAGGGGATCACTATGGGCTGCAGCATATATTTTGCCACTCATGGGGGGCCCATGCAAAGGCTTCTGCAGGACTGCCATTGCACCCTGCATGACAAGGTGCAAGCACACTTTCACTGCCATTTACACTGCACGAGTTCACTTATAAGCCCATCCTCTAGCAGGCCCTCCAGCCCTGAGGGCAGGATGCAAAGTACCTGTGTGTGAGGGCACCCCTGCATTAGCAGAGGTGCCCCCACAACATCCAGGACCATTTTCCCAGACTTCGTGAGTGCGGGGATGTCATTTTACCTGTGTACTGGACATAGGTCACTACCTATGTCCAGCTACATAATAGTAACTCCTAACATAGGCATGTTTGGTATCAAACATGTTGGAATCATACCCCAAGGCTTTTGCAAGCATTGGTTGTATGATTCCTTGCACTACGGGGGCTCCTTAGAGGACCCCTGTATTGCTATTCCAGCCTTCAGAGGTTTTCCAGGCAGTCACAGCTGCTACCACCTCACAGACAGGTTTTTGCCATCCTGTTGCTTGAAAAGCTCGAGCCCAGGAAGGCAGAACAAACGATTTCCTTTGGGAGAGGGTTGTTACACCCTCTCCCTTTGGAAATTGGTTTTACAGGCTTGGGAGGGGTGCCTCCCCAAGCCACTGTAAATGCTTTGAAGGGCACATTTGGTGCCCTCCCTGCAAAAACAAGTCTACACCGGATCAGGGGCCTCTAGTCCCTGTTATGTCATGAAACTGGACAAAGGAAATGGCGTGACCACTCCCCTGCCATCACCACTCTCTGGGTGGTGTTCAGAGCTCCTCCAAATGGTCCCTGGGTTTTGTCATCTTGGATTCAAAGTTGGAAGGGAACTCTGGAAGCATCTGAGTGTCGAGTGCCAGCAGGTGACATCACAGCCCTCCCCTGATAGGTGCTTACCTGGTTAGGTGACCAAACCCCCTTTCAGGGATATTTAGGGTGTCTCCTTTGGTTGGTTCCTCAGATTTGAATTGCAAGACTCCATCAGGAATCCTCTGCATCCTCTACTTCAACTTCTCACTGAAGAAACTGCATCTGGACCCTTCAGGAACTCTACAAACTGCAACAAAAGAGCAGGACGCCTTCTGCAACATTGTATCTCTGGCTCCTGCCAGCAACTGCAACTGTTTCCCAGCCATGCATCTTTGGAGGACAGCCCGTCTTCAGCCTGCACCAGAAGAGCAAAGGAATCTCCCTTAGGGTGAAGGAGTCGCTCCCCTGCTTTTGCAGGCAGCTACTGCAACAAGGACCGGCTGCGTGGATCCCCTCTCCTGCTGAGCTGCGTGGATCCTGCATCACGGGTGGTGGACTTAAGTGGCCCCGACTGTCCTCACGTCTAACTTTGGTGGAGGTAAGAGCATTGGACATCACTTGCACCAATCAGGAACCAAACGTTGTCTTCTTGGATGCAGTACTGACTGTTCTTCACTGATGGTTCTTCTTTCGCACCTTCATTCTGGTTAGCAGGGGGTCATGTTCTTCCTGGACTCTTCTGTGCTTCTTAGACTTGGTCCCCTTCTACCACAGGTCTTCTAGTCCAGGAATCCACTGTTTGTGACTTGCAGTTCCTTCTGGGTGTTTCATAATTCCTCTTGTCGTTTGTATGTGTGTTCTGGGAAAGTTACTGTGTTTTACTCCTGCTTACCTGGTCACTGGTGTGGGTTCCAGTACCTACCTTTGGGGTTTTCTAGTACTCCCAGCTCCCCTCTACACACTACACTTGCCTAGGTGGGAGACCAACTTTTGTATTCCACTTTCTTAGTATATGGTTTGTGCTTCCCCAGGCCCATTCCTATTTCTAATTATTGTGATTTTCAGTAACTGCACTGTTTTCTAACTGTTTGTATGCCTATTTCTGCATACTAGTGTATATAATTTGTTTATTACTTACCTCCTAAGGGAGTATAGTCTCTATGGTATTTGCGTTACCAAAATAAAGTTTTATTTTCTGTAACACTGAGTATTTTCTTTCATGTGTGTGAGTACTGTGTGAGTGACTACAATGGTATTGCATGATCTTTTCATGCCTCCTAGATAAGCCTTGCCTGATTATCCACAGCTACCTCTAGGGAGCCTTGCTTATAGACACTAACTACATTTCAATGATAAGAGATAACTGGACCTGGTATAAGGTGTAAATACCATAGGTACCCACTACAAACCAGGCCAGCCTTCTACAGTAGTTACAGATGGGAAATTAAATTTAAAAAACCTTGTAAATTCACTGAAAAAACAAAGGTTACAGGGACGTTATAGATAAGCTCACGTTTCACTCGTAAAATAAACTGTGAAATTTAGCAGTTATAGTTACCTAAGCTAACTATAACTTGCACCCCTCCAATGCACTGCTTATGACCTCACATATACATCACATAGGTCAGTGACATCACTGATGACATCATCCACAGAAACCCTCGCATACCCACTCACACCTCTATACAACCTCTCATACACCCACTCACATACCCATTCAAGTACACACACAACCACTCACTCATCCATAGAGCCACTCACTCAACCACTCACTCACCCATACAGCCACTCATACAAGTCACTTAACCATACAGCCACTCACAGAGCCACACTCACCCACACAGCTATACACACACACACTTATTCACCTATACAACCACTCACACACCCACTCACCCATACAGCCTCTCATTACAGCAACTAACTCACCCATACAAGCACTCACACACCCACTTACATACCCATTCAAGTTCTCACACACCCATCCATTCAGACACTTACTCTACAATAGAGCCACTCACAAACCAACTCACTTAACCAAACAGCCACTCACCTACCCATACAGCCACTTACACACCCACCCATAAAGCCACTCATCCACTCACACATACAGCTACTGACACACCCACTCACTCACCAATATAATCACTCACACAGCCCCTCACGTACCCACACAGCTACTCACATGTCTACTTATACACCCATACAGGCACTCACTCACAGTCAGACAGCCACTCACATATATGTTAGAAATAGAATCACTCAGTAGTACAGAAAGTATAATATTTTAACTTCTGCAGTACCTTGGTATATATACTTCACAATCAAACTTTTACAGAACACTCTGTACTGGAGCCTCAATTCACTGAAAGCCACACGTTTATCTTCCGATCACACTGGGAGCTGAAATAACTTAATACAAGTTATAATCAGTGCTTAAATATCTTTCAGTCATGTGCCATTAACAACTCTTCAATATCCATAAATCAGGGATGTGGAATTCCTATCGCCCGCCGGGACATCTTGTTTGGGGTCAAGGGCAACAAGTTTTTATGTTTACTTTGTCCTTGGGACAAGTAGGCCCAACCCCCTGCAGCACAAACCCTTTGGCTGCCTGTTTACAGAGAGTTGAACTCTCTGCAGTTGAGGTAATGTGTTTCCAAAAGATAATGCTGTTCAAACTTGTATTTATGGTTCATTATTTGAAAGCCTTCATTATTAGGGTGCGTGCTGTAAATAAATGTTTTAAGGTCACACTTCACTACTGACGTTGGTTCCAGTACAAAAAAAAAAAAAAAAACGTGTACACCCATGTTTGAAAAGTTTAGGCTAAGAGCCTAAGTATAATGCTCCCAGAATGCTCTCTGATTATATGCAAATGAAGTGTAATTTAGTAAAATGTGTTGATGCATGCTAGTATTTCCCAAAAATATTTCTAATGGAAAATCAGTGTAACCATTTTCAACACGATTATGGGAAGCATGAAAATAAACAAACACTGACAAAGCCAACTGATCTGACATATTTTTATAAGTCTTTTAGTTTCATCAATGCATGTCTTGTTTTGACATGGCTTTTGTAACACTTTATTGTTGTGGGAGCTACCAGGCCCTCAACATTGTAACAAACATTGGCAAAACCCCCCCAAAAAGTTTTTGAACTCTTAAAGCACACGTTGCCACCAGCGGCATAACAAAGGCCCCGCAGCCGCCCTCCAGGGGGCCCCGTCAGCACAGCACCTGCCCTGAGTGAGTCTGGAGAGGGGGCTCCTCCATGTTCTTTGCAAAGGGGCACCCTCCACTTTTGTTACGTCACTTATTGCCACTGTAGTTCCTGACACTGAACAAAACTACTTTGTGTGGCAATATGCTCCTTGTGGAAGAGCAGAATGCGATCACTCACAGTAAAGTCAGCCGAAAGAGAGAGAAATAGAAGTTTATTAAAAACAAAATGTCTTTGTTAACACCAGACCTAATTAGGGACCAAGACCCACATGTAGGTAGCTTTTTGCATGTCGCAAACAGCGACTTTCGCTGTTTGCGACGTGCAAAAAGCACATTGCGATGCACAAACCCAGTTTTGCGATTCAGTAACCTGGTTACCGAATCACAAAACGGGTTTGCGACTCGCATTTAGTAAGGGGTGTTCCCTTCCTAATTGCAACTCGCAGTGCAATGTAGGATTGTTTTGTGACCGCGAACGTGGGCGCAAACCAATCGCAGTTTGCACCCATTTCAAATGGGTGCTAACACTTTCGCAAAAGGGAAGGGATCCCCATGGGACCCCTTTCCCATTGTGAATGTCACTGTAAACATTTTTTCAGAGCAAGCAGTGGTCCTGCGGACCACTGCCTGCTCTGAAAAAATGAAACGAAAACGTTTCATTTTTCGTTTTTGTTATGCATCTCGTTTTCCTTTAAGGAAAACGGGCTGCATTACAAAAAAAACCCAAAAAACTGCTTTATTGAAAAGCAGTCACAGACATGGTGGTCTGCTGTCTCCAGCAGGCCACCATTCGTGAGGGGGTCGCAAATTGCGACCCACCTCATGAGTATTCATGATGTGGGCATTTGCGAAGCCCTTGCGAATCACAGATGGTGTCAAGGACACCATCCTACATTCGGATTTGCGACTCGCAATTTGCAGGTCACAAATCTGAACCTACCTACTTGTGGCCCCAAATTCTTAAAGAAAGTCACAAAAGTGCACCCATGGTATATGTCGTACCCCTATAAAATATTTGTGAACTGTATTTTAGCGTGGGTAAATACGATGTGTAGATTTGCTCATGTGAAAATCTATTGAGCATTTGCAAGTTCATTTTCCCTCCAGCCACTTTCTTCCCAACCCTGGAAGAAGTTCTAATTCTGCCATTGTCAGGAGTAAATGTCCAACCTTTCTTATTATGGGAAAATATTAGAGAGAAGCTGGTAAAAATCTTTAAAACATGCAGGTTAGTAGGTTTGCAGACTCAAAGGCATTCCAGCCCTGGAACTATTGCTTACTGCTTCCTCCAGCCCCAGTATGCAGATCTGCAGAAAGGTGGCAAAATAAGGAAATTGCTACAGTAGGGATTGAAACTCCAAGTATTCAAGCCCTACTATGGTAGTAGCCCAGGCATAATCATAGAGGCTATTAATTGCTGCCATAATTTGTCGCCACACTACATGGCACCAAAGGGACAAGTAGATCTTTTTACAGGACAAGTAGATTTGAGAAGCAACCTGTCCCCTGGACAAGTAGATATTTTAATAAATTCCACACCCCTGATAATGCATTCTAATGCTTTCATAATCTTTAACACAGTGGTTAAGTTTTTCAATATTGCTTAAATAGCCTAATTTCACCACAATTTCCCAGTGTACTGCTCTATTCCACTCAACACCACTCCTTTGAAAGCCACTCTAGTCTACACTATTCCACTGGCCACTCCACTCTGTAACACTGCACTCTAAAGCCACTCCACAGTACGCTATTCCAGTTAATTCTATGCTAGTGTAGCTTATGCCACTCAATTCCATTCAACTCTATGGAACTCCAGACTTTTCCAATGTATTCTACTCCACTGCATTGTACACCACTCAACTCTACATTCCTCCAGTGTACGCCACTCCACTATATGCCCCTCTACACTCACTATTCAACTTTGCGCCACTCCACTCAAAGCGATTCTACTCTACGCCACTCCACTCCGTGCAACTTCAAACTATGCCACTCCAGTCTGCATTATTCTACTCTACGCCACTTCAGTCTCTGCCAGTCCACTCAACACCATTTCACCCTACGCTATTAAACTCTATGCCACTTTACTGTATGGTACTCCACTCTATGCCATTCCACTCTGTGCGACTCGATTGGATGCCACCCCACTATGCCACTCCACTGGATGCCACTCCACTTAGCTGTAACCCACCCCACTCTATGCTATTTCACTTTAAGCCACTGTACTGTACACCACTCTACTATATGCCATTTGAATCTATGCCCTGCCACTCTATGCAATTCCACATTACGGCACTTGTCTGTACACCACTCCACTCTATTGTACTATGCTCTATGCCATTCCACTCTATGGTATTCCAGTCTATGGTATCCCACTCTACGCACTTGACTCTACACCACTCCACAGTACTCTTCTTTATGCCACTCTACTCTACTCCCCTGTATGCCCTTCCACTCTACGCCACTCCACTGAACACCACTCCAAGCTATTCCACTGTACAACTCTAGGCCACTCCACTCTATGCTATTCCACTCTAGGCCACTCCACTCTATACTAGTAAACTCTAGGATACTCCACTCCGAGACTCCACGCTACGCATATTCCAATCTATGCCACACTATGGCAGCCCACTCTACATCACTGCACTCACCGTTACTGTACTGTATGCTACTCCACTCTATGCTATTCCACTGTATGCTAATCCACTCTACACCATTACACTCTACATTATTCCACTCTACTCCAATGTACGCCTCTCCACATCGCTAAAGGTCACTCTATGCCCCTCCACTTTATGCTATTCTACTCTGTCATTCCACTGTGAGGCCACTCCAATGTCACTATACTCTATACCAACCCACTCTACGATACTCCATTTTATATGCCACTCCACGCCATGCCACTTAACTGTATGGAATTCAACTGTACACCATTACTCTATGCCACTCCACTCTACACCGTTATACTCTATGCCACTCCACACTACATATTCTACTCTCCCCACGCCAATCTACAGCACCACACTCTATGCTAAACTGTATGCTATTCCACTGTATGCCACTCAATACCACTAGACTCTACGCTATTCATCGGTATGACACGACACTATTGTTGCAGAGGTAAAAAAAAAAATATATATATATGCAGTGCAAAATTAAACACACCAAAGAACAGATAGTAATATGGTTATGAAAATATACTGGAATCACTACTGTCAGAATAAAAATGCTGCAGCACTGAATGTGTAGTAATCGGTAGAGAGGTTCTATTTTTCATGTATGGACAATTACCATGAAAAAACAAACATGTTGCCATATATACTTAATTTTTCTAATCATTGTTAAGCGATCAGAATACTGAAAACCCAGTGTTTGTTTTTGTTGTTTAAACTACGGATGCAAATATGCTGTGTGACCTGCCATTCACCTTTGCTGCTGGCAGCAGACTTTTTGATGTCACAACTCACCTGCAACAATTTCCAATAGCTGAGAAGCTACATCATTTGGTTGTAACAGATGACTAGAGATGTCAAAACCTGACTGAAATAAGGAAATTAGAGACAGATTTGATAGGACTTGCAGGCTCCAATGTACACAATATAGATGGGTAATAGTGTATAACAGGGACGTTTTTAAGCAAGGGGCTCTCAGTGACATCAAGTAGACAACAAGAGTAAAGCTCAAGTTGCCTATAAAATCACTCAAAACCCTAATGTTATGGTATGTATGACCCCCAAAAATATCTGCCCTTGATTTCTACTGATATGCAGTGACAGATGAGCAATTCATACATAATAAAATACTTCCTCTTCTTTGTGCTGCAAATGTAAAAATAAATAAATAAAATTGAAAATACCTGGCCACTCAGCACCCTCTGGGCCTTCCCACTCCTGCAGTTATGCTAGACACAGCACTCTGCTGGCAAGTTCTCAAAGCCTTGATAGAACAGCCAGGAACCTGTTCATGACGTAACAGTGGGTTCCCATGTTTGACAAATGGACGTAGTTCAAATCAGAAATGCTGGCCTCCTAATGTTAGCTAAATTAATAAAGGGTTTGAAAAATGTCTTAATCTTGTTGCATGTGTTAAACTGCATAAAGGTTTTGGTAGCTGGTTTCATCAGTACTACACAGTACACCGTAACGTAGATAAGCACTCTGCTATGCACAAACAATGTTCAATCATGGCTTTATGTGGGGTACATCCTGGAAATTGTAAGACGTGGCAGCAATTAAAAAGTGATTTTGACATGGGTTCCTTTCGGGCCCTATATTCATATCCTTACAGCCAAAAACACTTACTGATTTCTTAACAATGGCTGTGAAAGCCCTCAAGGTACAACACGCCAGCAGTACAGTCACTGGTTACATTTCACGTTTTACTTCATTGTGCATGGAATACCCTTAAGAGAATCCCTGTCAGCTGTATATAGTTGCTGTTTATCGTTCACATTTTACTTCATCTTGCATTTCTGAAGGGGTGCTTTTTCAAGTTGCTGTGTTTCTGTAGTTTTTTCAGTGTAACAGTGGTCTCTTGTGTAGCACATACTGTGAGTTCAGCTACCTTTAGGTGTCTGGGTAAGTTCAGGTTGTGGGTGGGTGTTTATAATAGGGCATGATTGAAAGCTATGCAGCTGAGGATGAAAGCAGTGCAAGTTTTTATCAGTGCATATCAGTTGGTTGGGCTACATGCGCATCCAATCCTTGCCCTATCTGACAGTGGGTAGTCAGATGGTCATGTATCCCAACTGTAATTGCGAGAACATTAGTGAAGGAGGTAGAGAGCTGTTACAATAAAAGGCAAAGCTAAAGGAAAAGAAAATGCATTCTTAGAGGCGAATGGCTGTGTTGTATGTGGTGGGATGGCGAAGCAGAGGTGATGAAAAGAGGTACATGCAAAAGAAAGTGAGAAGGCAGTGCTGAAGGGCAAAGAGATAAAGTGTAAGAAAGAGTTGGGGAGAAAAGGGTGTGTCGCACAGGATGAGAGACGCCGAAGAAAGTGGTGTGTAAAGAAGGGGAACGATTGTATGGAGATTACCTGATTCTCAGTCGTTGATAATGTTTACTTAACCGGTTCTGTGCCGCGACAGTGCTCATGTGCCCAGGACGTAACCATTACGACCTGGGCACTGAGCTCTACTCACCCAAGGAAGGGATGGAAGGGGAAGCCTTCCCCTTACACTCCTGACCCCCCCCCCGTGGCATCTGATGACGTCAGCGCACATTTGCGCGCTGACCTCATGAGAGGCCACTGCGATCGGAAGAGAAATGCAAAGCATTTCTCTTCCGATCATGTGATGGGGGCCCTGAGAGGCTTCAAAGGGAAGGAAAGGAATTTCCTTCCCTTTGAAGTCTCTCAGAGCATTTCAAAAGCCAGATTGTAAAGCAATCCAGCTTTTGAAATGCCCACAAGACA
This sequence comes from Pleurodeles waltl, assembly GCF_031143425.1. Classification (NCBI taxonomy): domain Eukaryota; kingdom Metazoa; phylum Chordata; class Amphibia; order Caudata; family Salamandridae; genus Pleurodeles; species Pleurodeles waltl. The sequence continues at coordinate 387,261,567 of NC_090446.1, read as the reverse complement.
CCAGGGGTTTCTTTCAAATTTGAAACTGGCATGAGGGGAGCAACCCCTTGGGCAAGGGTCACTCCCCAGGGGGGCAATATTTTTCAAGGCCTTTTCTGACCCCCCCCCCCCCCCAGGGCAGAATCCACTAGGAGCCAGGGATCATTTTTTTGTTTGTTTTTTAGTTGGGGAGCAACCCCTTAGGCAAGGGTCGCTCACCAGGGGGTGTGTGGGGGGGGGGATTTATTTTAGGCCATTTCAGCCCCCCCCCGGAGTGGATTGGCCTATTATTAGGACGATCTGCCTCCGGGGCGGGGGGGGAAGGGGCAGAAGCCTCGAATGGCCAGGGATACTTTTTGGGGGGGGGGGGGGGTTGTTTTGTTTTTTAGAGGTGGGGAGCGACCCCTTAGTCAAGGGTCGCTCCCCTGGGGGGCAGATCGGCCGATTTTTGTTAGGCCAATCTGTTTTCTTTAGGGGGCAGCCCCATGGGTAAGGGTCGCTCCCCATGGGGGCACATTACTGTTGGCCATATCTGCTCCCCATTGGGGCAGATGGGCCTATCTGTGGAAGGCTCATCTGCCCCCAAGTGGAGGCAGAAAGCCCACCAGAGGCCAGGGAAGTATTTTTTTTTTAAATGAGAGGGTGCGGGTATGGCCATACCCCCACCCAAAATAAATGGGGTCATAGTTGTTCTGCCCACCAGTGGGCAGATGGGGCAATTACCCCTGATCCACACCCGGGGGAGGCAGAAAGTCTACTAGATGCCAGGGAATTTAAAAAAAACACAAAAAATATTGGGGTGGTGGCTACCAACCAGTATGGGCCTGGTTACGCCCCCACCTCAACTGAAGGGGGGTAACAGTCTTTCAGCTCTCCCCTGCACTCTAAAACATCTTATCCCAAAGCAAGCAAGAAGACATTTGATTATTTTGGGTTTTAGTTTTACATTTGGGCTATGAGAGCTTGGCTTACTCTCAAAATCGTCCCACTTGGAATGGTGAGGGCTGCACTTTTTTGACTTTGGGATGCTGCCGTGTAGAAAAATCCCCAAGGCCTAGACACTAGAAACTAAACACCCGGAATCTGCAGGAATCCACAAAATTCCTACCACCCAGCACTGTCTCATCTATAACGATAAAAATTCGGCTGCACTTGTCAGCCTACATTTTTTTTTTGCAAACTGCCCTTTTGGACCCCCTATGGTTCCCCCTCAATATCTTAATCAAAAGGATACACACAGTTCCATACAAAACGTCTCTGAAAATAACAGGTTGCTAGAAATATAAAATATTTGGAGCAAGAGCCCTCACTCACCACACGGTGACATGCTTTATCATAGGGCTATGCTCCTCGTCAGGCCGGTGCTGCAATGCCTGACGGGCCCCACAAAGGGGCTCTTTGCCGGAGATCTTTTTTTGTGAGAGACAGCCGGTCAGCAAAAATACTAATCTAGGATTGGTATGAAAAAAACTGTTAAAAATAACTAGAGGTAAAACGCAATTTGTTAGAATGTCTCACCTCTGTCATGATTAAAAACAAAAGAGGGGGAGAAAATAAAACAAAGTTTAACCCCTACGGTGCCTTGGACGAGATCACCTCGTTCTGCACCCGGGAAGCGCTCCCCCCATGTGCCCCCCACCCACACCCCCTGGGCGTGGATGGAAGGTGAATCCCTTCCCCTTGCACCCCCGACCCCGCACCCCCATGACATCAGCGCGCATTGCGCGCTGATTGTCACAGAGGCCTCCTCATTCGTGCTGGAAGCTCAGCTTCCAGCACGCTCGGAAGAGAAATGTGGAGGAGATCATGTGGAGGAGGCCGAGAGAGGCTTCAAAGGGAAGGAAATGTATTTTTTTTAAGGCCTTTTCTTCTTCCCCCCTCTCCCCCGGCGGCAGATCAGCCTATTATTAGGCCGGTCTGCCCCTGGGGGGGGGGGGGGGGGGGGGGAAGAAACCTATAGGCACTGGGGATCTTTTTTTTTTTTTTTTAAGTGGGGAGCGACCCCTTAGGCAAGGGTCGCTCCCCTAGGGGGCAAATTACATTTAGGCCATTTCTGCCCCCCTATTTTTATGAGGCCAATCTGCCCCCAAGGGGAACAGAAACCACTAGAGACCAGGGAGTTTTTTTTTATTTGGAAATTGGCATAAGGGAGCGACCCCTTGTGCAAGGGTTGCTCCTGGGGGGGGGGGGGGGGGGGGCATTTTTTTTTAAGGCCTTTTCTGCCCCCCCTGGGGGCAGATAGGCCTATTATTAGATTTTTATGAGGCCGATCTGCACTCAAGGGGGACAGAAACCACTAGATACCAGGGAGTTTTTTTTCCTTTGTGAATTTCACACAAGGGGAGCGACCCCTTAGGCAAGGGTCGTTCCTCTGGGGGGCAATTTTATTTTAGGCCATTCTGCCCCCTGTGGGGCAGATCAGCCTATTTTAATTAGGCCGAAACCACTAGGCACCAGGGATTTATTTTGTTTGTTTTACAGATGGTGAGCGACCCCTTAGGCAAGGGTCGCTCCCCTGGAGGGGCAAAGTGTATGTAGGCCATTTCTGCCGCCTTTGGGGGCAGATCGCTGATTTTAGCTCATAGGCACCGGGTATCTTTTTTTTCTGCCAATGTCACGCAAGGGTAGCGACCCTGTAGGCAAGGGTTGCTCCGGGGGGGGGACCAAATTTATTTTAGGCCATTTCTGCCCCCCGGCCTATTGTTATTAGGCAGATCTGCCCCCGGGGGGGGGGGCAGAAACCTCTAGGTGCCAGGGCTAAATTTTTTTGTGTGTTTTTTTTACTTAGTTTTTTTTTTTTTTAGATCAGGAGCGACCCATTAGGCAAGGGTCGCTCCCCTGCCTAGAAGGCAAACTGAATTTAGACCATTTCTGCCCCCTTTGGGGGCAAATCGGCTGATTTTGAAACAACTAGGCACCGGGGATCTTTTTTTTGCGCCAATGTCACGCAGGGGGAGCAACCCGGTAGGCAAGGGTCGCTCCCTCGGGGGGTTGAGGGGCATATTTATTTTAGGCCATTTCTATCCCCCCTGGGGCCGGCTGGGCTAGAGGCCAAAATCCACAGGTAGGCACTTTGTAAAAAACACCTCTGTTTTCTGTGAAAAATGTCATGTGTCCACGTTGTGTTTTGGGCCATTTCCTTTCGTGGGCGGTAGGCCTACCCACACAAGTGAGATATCATTTTTATCGGGAGACTTGGGGGAACGCTGAGTGGAAGGAAATTTGTGGCTCCTCTTGGATTCCAGAACTTTCTGTCACCAAAATATGAGGAAAATGTGTTTTTTTTTGCCAAATTTTAAGGTTTGCAAAGGATTCTGGTTAACAGAACCTGGTCAGAGCCCCACATGTCACCCCATCTTGGATTCTCCTAGGTCTCTAGTTTTCAAAAATGCAAAGGTTTGGTAGGTTTCCCTAGGTGCCAGCTGAGCTAGAGGCCAAAATCTACAGGTAGGCACTTTGCAAAAAACACCTCTGTTTTCTGTCAAAAAATGGGATGTGTCCACGTTGTGTTTTGGGGCATTTCCTGTCGCGGGCGCTAGGCCTACCCACAAAAGTGAGGTATCATTTTTATCGGGAGACTTGAGGGAACATAGAATAGCAAAACAAGTGTTATTGCCCCTTGTCTTTCTCTTCCAAGTGTAAGACAGTGTGTAAAAAAGACATCTATTTGAGAAATGCCCTCTAATTCACATGCTAGTATGGGCACCCCCGGAATTCAGAGATGTGCAAATAACCACTGCTTCTCAACACCTTATCTTGTGGCCATTTTGGAAATACCAAGGTTTTCTTGATACCTATTTTTCACTCTTTATATTTCAGCAAATGAACTGCTGTATACCCGGTATAGAATAAAAACCCATTGCAAGGTGAAGCTCATTTATTGGCTCTGGGTACCTAGGGTTCTTGATGAACCTACAAGCCCTATATATCCCCGCAACCAGAAGAGTCCAGCTGACGTAACGGTATATTGCTTTCAAAAATCTGACATTGCGGAAAAAAGTTAGAGTAAAATGTAGAGAAAAATTGCAGTTTTTTTCACCTCAATTTCAATGTTTTTTTTGTTTTTTTTCAGCTGTTATTTTCTGTAGGAAACACTTGTAGGATCTACACAAATGACCCCTTGCTGAATTCAGAATGTCTACTTTTCAGAAATGTTTAGCTATCTGGGATCCAGCATTGGTTTCTCATCCATTTTGGTCCCTAACTGGAAGGAGGCTAAAAGCACAAAAAATAGTTAAAATGGGGTATGTTCCAGTAAAATGTCAAAATTGTATTGAAAAATTGGGTTTTCTAATTCAAGTCTGCCTGTTCCTGAAAGCTGGGAAGATGGTGATCTTGCCACTGCAAACCCTTTGTTGATGCCATTTTCAGGGGAAAAACCACGAGCCGCTTTCTGCAGCCCTTTTTCCCCAATTTTTTATTTTTTACAACAAACTTTTCACTGTATTTTGGCTAACTTCTTGGTCTCCTTCAGTGGAACCCACAAAGTCTGGGTACCTCTAGAATCCCTAGGATGTTGGAAAAAAAAGTTACGAGGGCATAGGCGCGAACTGTCCCAAATAGCCAAAAAAGGATAGGCACAGGAGGGGAAACGCCCTGGCAGCGAAGGGGTTAAAAATCTCATATTTGAAATTAAAACATTTTCAATCAGAGGTCAGGCTTGTTTTAAGTGCACAGCCTATTGTTGGGCTATAGACAGGGCCACAGTAAGTATGCGATTCTGCAGTTGCAGCTATTTTGACAAAATTACAAATTTGCCAGTCTTTGCCCAGACAGTACTCCCAAGAGTATAAATTACTAAATATCATCGAAAATCTGCTGCATAAGACTACGTAATTTGGCTTTTCTTACCATGTAACTTAGTCAGCACCGCCCCACAATTCGGTGATCCCTTGCCGCATAGTTCCAGTGGCCCTGGATTTATATCCAGATTTAATAGGCGAAAATTAATCGACACACCCACATTTGGGGCGGGGGATTCTGTGCGAAGCACAAGCTTTTCTTTTGTATAGTTTAAGCCACATATTGTTTAATTACATAGACTGCATCCATTGGAAATATTTTCTGCTTTGTGTCTAGATTTAATATTCGAAAATTCATCGAGACAACCACATTTGCGGAGGGGCGGGGGACTCTGTGCGAAGTATAGCATTTTCGTTTACATAGTTTAAGCCACATATGGTTTAACTACATAGACGGTACCCATTTAAAATATGTTCTATCTACTATCTTTGGCCACTTTTGGAGACCACACTCTTCATCCCCAAACACACGTTTTTTCCCCATCCCACTTAAAACACTTAATACACTCCTTGGCTAATTCGAAGGAAACCTCGTGTTTTTCAGCTCCAGTAATTGATTTATTGTTATAACCAAGCATGGGCAAGTATTTTTTTACCTCGTGTGACGCAGCTATTAGGCTTCACAAAGCTGGACACTTCCACTTGAAAACATGCTGTTTTAGAAAATAGAAAGACAGGCCATCTCGCTTTCGTGCTCCCTCATCCACGTATTCTACACTCCACCTACACTCAACATCGAATACGCCACCGTACGAAACAACGCGTCACAATCACCCAGTTCCCGTGCACTTATCAACGCGCCTCCCTTACTTAGCACGTCACAGTGGCGTCCATCTTGACCTAGCATTGCACCACGTAAACTAACTTGCATAATAAACGTACCAGCCCGTCTTCAGCCGACTGAACAGACAGAAGCAGAAGATCGCAGAGCGATCGTTTGAAAACAGATTTGTTGTCGTTCGCAGCATTTAATTTATGCTAACGTTTATTACCGGGCAAAGAATACATTTTATTTCGCTTTAAAAAACATTCACTTCAAATATTTAAAGTAGTGTTTTGCGCTTGAACTTTTGATTAGGTTGATACGATTTTTTAAATCAGGTAAAATACAAACATTTGCAAAGCCAGTAGTGTGGTCGTGGCAAGCATCCACCTTTTTTGTATAAACTTTTGCTTTTGGCATTAAAAGTGTGAAAGTGATGCCAAGTAAGAATGCAGCTATCGAAAGGAGGAATGCATATGACTGCAAAATGTATTGAATACAAAAATTACCCTTCATCAAAGCATGGCTGGCAAGATTTTAGTTAGGTTATGTGTAAAGTTTCTATGGTTTCAGTCTGTAAATGAATGACTGCCGAATGTGTGATAGCTCGAGTCACGCGCTCGTGAGTAAAATGATTTAATGGTTAGTATTTGTGTGCCTTTGAGTTTTCCGTGGCATACGTATCATACAATACCAGCATTTTAGAAGAGGAAAGTGTGAGAATTTGAGAAGAACATTTTGGGAATATTCTTTTTTTTTTTTTTTTACTTCTGTTGATGCTGAGGCAATGTCAGGCAGGAGACAGCTAAAACAAAACCATCTTTGGCTTCAAAAATCAAGAGAAAATTGGGATGTCTGCTGCATGTGTGCTAGCGCAGGTGTTTTAATAAAAATTATGAATGAGTGTTTATGTATTCAGAATAATACGTTTATGTAGAAAATAAAATAATGTAGAGAAGTAATGCACACATTTGAAAATCTGATCATGAAGAATGGCCACCAATGCTAACAAAATGTAGTAATCAAGATTTAATACTTATGAAATGTTGAATATACGTCAGATTAATGTAGTAATATGTGTAGGAAAGTACCATCTTTCTTGGCATGTTAACCCCCATTTTTATCCTGTATGTCAGTATGTTTTTACCTGTCTCACTGAGATCCTGCTGGTCAGGACCCCAGTGCTCATAGTTTGTGGCCTAATGTGTGTGTTGTTGTAGGAAAGTACCATCTTGCCTGGCATGTTACCCCCATATTTCACTGTATATATGTTGTTTTAGTCTATGTGTCACTATGTGTTCCCTGTGTGATAACTAACTGTCTCACTGAGGCTCTGCTAACCAGAACCTCAGTGGTTATTGTGAGAAAGTAGCCTCTTTCTAGCCTTGTTACCCCCACTTTAGGCCTGTTTGTGAGTGTATGTCAGGGTGTTTTCACTGTCTCACTGGGATCCTGCCAGCCAGGGCCCAGTGCTCATAGTGAAAACCCTATGTTTTCAGTATGTTTGTTATGTGTCACTGGGACCCTGCTAGTCAGGACCCCAGTGCTCATAAGTTTGTGGCCTATATGTATGTGTTCCCTGTGTGGTGCCTAACTGTCTCACTGAGGCTCTGCTAACCAGAATCTCAGTGGTTATGCTCTCTCTGTACAAATTGTCACTAACAGGCTAGTGACCAATTTTACCAATTTACATTGGCTTACTGGAACACCCTTATAATTCCCTAGTATATGGTACTGAGGTACCCAGGGTATTGGGGTTCCAGGAGATCCCTATGGGCTGCAGCATTTCTTTTGCCACCCATAGGGAGCTCTGACAATTTTTACACAGGCCTGCCACTGCAGCCTGAGTGAAATAACGTCCACGTTATTTCACAGCCATTTTACACTGCACTTAAGTAACTTATAAGTCACCTATATGTCTAACCTTTACCTGGTAAAGGTTAGGTGCAAAGTTACTTAGTGTGAGGGCACCCTGGCACTAGCCAAGGTGCCCCCACATTGTTCAGGGCCAATTCCCCGGACTTTGTGAGTACGGGGACACCATTACACGCGTGCACTACATATAGGTCACTACCTATATGTGGCTTCACAATGGTAACTCCGAATATGGCCATGTAATATGTCTATGATCATGGAATTGCCCCCTCTATACCATCCTGGCATAGTTGGCACAATCCCATGATCCCAGTGGTCTGTAGCACAGACCCTGGTACTGCCAAACTGCCTTTCCCGGGGTTTCACTGCAGCTGCTGCTGCTGCCAACCCCTCAGACAGGCATCTGCCCTCCTGGGGTCCAGCCAGGCCTGGCCCAGGATGGCAGAACAAAGGACTTCCTCTGAGAGAGGGTGTTACACCCTCTCCCTTTGGAAAATGGTGTGAAGGCAGGGGAGGAGTAGCCTCCCCCAGCCTCTGGAAATGCTTTCTTGGGCACAGATGTGCCCAATTCTGCATAAGCCAGTCTACACAGGTTCAGGGGACCCCTTAGCCCTGCTCTGGCGCGAAACTGGACAAAGGAAAGGGGAGTGACCACTCCCCTGACCTGCACCTCCCCTGGGAGGTGTCCAGAACTCCTCCAGTGTGCTCCAGACCTCTGCCATCTTGGAAACAGAGGTGCTGCTGGCACACTGGACTGCTCTGAGTGGCCAGTGCCACCAGGTGACGCCAGAGACTCCTTGTGATAGGCTCCTTCAGGTGTTGCTAGCCTATCCTCTCTCCTAGGTAGCCAAACCCTCTTTTCTGGCTATTTAGGGTCTCTGTCTCTTGGGATTCCTTAGATAACGAATGCAAGAGCTCATCCGAGTTCCTCTGCATCTCTCTCTTCACCTTCTGCCAAGGAATCGACTGCTGACCGCGCTGGAAGCCTGCAAACCTGCAACATAGTAGCAAAGACGACTACTGCAACTCTGTAACGCTGATCCTGCCGCCTTCTCGACTGTTTTCCTGGTGGTGCATGTTGTGGGGTTAGTCTGCCTCCTCTCTGCACTAGAAGCTCCAAAGAAATCTCCAGTGGGTCGACGGAATCTTCCCACTGCAACCGCAGGCACCAAAAAGCTGCATTACCGGTCCCTTGGGTCTCCTCTCAGCACCACGAGCGAGGTCCCTCGAATCCAGCAACTCTGTTCAAGTGACTCCCACAGTCCAGTGACTCTTCAGTCCAAGTTTGGTGGAGGTAAGTCCTTGCCTCACCTCGCTAGACTGCATTGCTGGGAACCGCGACTTTTGCAGCTACTCCGGCCCCTGTGCACTTCCGGCGGAAATCCTTCGTGCACAGCAAAGCCTGGGTCCACGGCACTCTAACCTGCATTGCACGACTTTCTAAGTTGGTCTCCGGCGACGTGGGACTCCTTTGTGTAACTTCGGGTGAGCACCGTTTCACGCATCCTCGTAGTGCCTGTTTCTGGCACTTCTCCGGGTGCTACCTGCTGCTAAGAGGGCTCCTTGTCTTGCTCGACGTCCCCTCTACCTCCTGGTCCAATTTGCGACCACCTGGTCCCTCCCGGGCCGCAGCAGCGTCCAAAAACGCTAACCGCACGATTTGCAGCTAGCAAGGCTTGTTGGCGTTCTTTCGGCGGGAAAACACTTCTGCACGACTCTACAAGGCGAGAGGGATCCGTCCTCCAAAGGGGAAGTCTCTAGCCCTTTGCGTTCCTGCAGAAACCGCAGCTTCTTCAGTCCAGTCGAAGCTTCTTTGCACCCGCAGCTGGCATTTCCTGGGCATCTGCCCATCTCCGACTTGCTTGTGACTTTTGGACTTGGTCCCCTTGTTCCACAGGTACCCCAGATTGGAAATCCAGCGTTGTTGCATTGTTGGTTTGTGTCTTTCCTGCCTTATTCCCCTATCACGACTTCTTTGTCCTTTGGGGAACTTTAGTGCACTTTGCACTCACTTTTCAGGGTCTTGGGGTGGGCTATTTTTCTAACCCTCACTATTTTCTAATAGTCCCAGCGACCCTCTACAAGGGCACATAGGTTTGGGGTCCATTCGTGGTTCGCATTCCACTTCTGGAGTATATGGTTTGTGTTGCCCCTATCCCTATGTGTCCCCATTGCATCCTATTGTAACTATACATTGTTTGCACTGTTTTCTAAGACTATACTGCATATTTCTGGTATTGTGTATATATATCTTGTGTATATTTCCTATCCTCTCACTGAGGGTACACTCTGAGATACTTTGGCATATTGTCATAAAAATAAAGTACCTTTATTTTTAGTATAACTGTGTATTGTGTTTTCTTATGATATTGTGCATATGACACTAAGTGGTACTGTAGTAGCTTCACACGTCTCCTAGTTCAGCCTAAGCTGCTCTGCTAAGCTACCATTATCTATCAGCCTAAGCTGCTAGACACCCTATACACTAATAAGGGATAACTGGGCCTGGTGCAAGGTGCAAGTACCCCTTGGTACTCACTACAAGCCAGTCCAGCCTCCTACATTGGTTGTGCAGCGGTGGGATAAGTGCTTTGAGACTACTTACCACTCTTGTCATTGTACTTTTCATAAGAGAAAAATATACAAAACAAGTTCAGTGTATATACACATTGCCAAAAAGTTTTGCATTTCCTCTTTTCACTCTTTTCTAAGTGCTGAAAAGTACTTCTAACTTTCTAAAAAGTTCTAAAAAGTTTAAAAAGTTTTTTTTCTCTGTCTTTCTAAAAGCTCTGACAAACTTTTTTCTCTTTTTCTATCACTTTAACTCTCTCTAAAAATGTCTGGAACAGGCCAAAATGTTGATCTGTCCAAACTTGCATATGATCACCTTAGCTGGAAAGGAGCAAGGAGTCTCTGCATAGAGAGAGGTTTGAGTATAGGGAAGAATCCTTCCTTGGAACTGTTACTTAACATGCTTAGAGAACAGGATAAGGCTAGAAGTGCCCCATCTGTAGAAAAAGTAGCTAATGGTTCCCAATCTGATCCAGGGACTCCCCCAGGAAAAGATTCAGGAAAGAAACTTCCTAGCCTGCCCATTACTAGACAGTCTAGCATAGTTGGTAATGATGAAGAGCCACACCATACAAATAGTGTTGTCTCACATCATAGCAAAAGCATTTATTCTCACCACAGTGGTACTGATGTTTCTGTTAGCCAAGCTGTTAGGGTGCCCTCTGTAAGGGACAAGTCTCCTTCTGTCCATTCTCACCATACTTCTGTTTCAAGGCATGTCCCTCCCACCCACCCTGATGACAGATTGTTAGAAAGGGAGCTCAATAGATTGAGAGTGGAACAAACCAGACTGAAGCTCAAAAAGCAACAGCTTGATTTGGATAGACAGACTTTAGAAGTAGAGAAGGAGAGACAGAAACTGGGTTTAGAAACCCATGGTGGCAGCAGCAGTATTCCCCATAGTCATCCTGCAAAAGAGCATGATTCCAGGAATCTGCATAAGATAGTTCCCCCTTATAAGGAGGGGGATGACATTAACAAGTGGTTTGCTGCACTTGAGAGGGCCTGTGCTGTACAGGATGTCCCTCAAAGGCAGTGGGCTGCTATCCTATGGCTATCATTTAGTGGAAAAGGTAGGGATAGGCTCCTTACTGCAAAAGAAAATGAAGCTAATGATTACAAAGTTCTTAAGAATGCACTCCTGGATGGTTATGGCTTAACCACTGAACAATACAGGGTAAAGTTCAGAGAGACCAAAAAGGAGTCTTCACAAGACTGGGTTGATTTCATTGACCATTCAGTGAAGGCCTTGGAGGGGTGGTTACATGGCAGTAAAGTTACTGATTATGACAGCCTGTATAACTTGATCCTGAGAGAGCATATTCTTAATAATTGTGTGTCTGATTTGTTGCACCAGTACCTGGTAGACTCTGATCTGACCTCTCCCCAAGAATTGGGAAAGAAGGCAGACAAATGGGTCAGAACAAGGGTGAACTGAAAAGTTCATACAGGGGGTGACAAAGATGGCAATAAGAAGAAAGATGGTGAAAAATCTCAAGATAAGCATGGGGATAAGGGTAAAACCAAAGATCCCACTTCAAATCTTAAACACTCTTCAGAGGGTGGGGATAAAACTAATTCTTCCTCTTCTTCTCAACCTGCACACATTAAAAAGCCTTGGTGCTTTGTGTGTAAAAACAGAGGCCATAGGCCAGGGGATAAGTCCTGTCCAGGTAAACCCCCTGAGCCTACCACCACTAATACATCAAGCTCTAGTGCCCCTAGCAGTAGTGGTACTAGTGGTGGGACTGCTGGCAACAGTCAAGCAAAGGGTGTAGTTGGGTTCACTTATGGGTCCATCATAGAAACTGGGGTAGTCAGTCCCAAGACAGTTTCTGTCACACCTAGTGGCATTGGCCTTGCCACACTGGCTGTTTGTCCCCTTACAATGGATAAGTACAGGCAGACAGTTTCAATAAATGGTGTTGAGGCCTTGGCCTACAGGGACACAGGTGCCAGTATCACTTTGGTGACTGAAAACCTAGTGCCTCCTGAACAACACATCATTGGACAACAGTATAAGATTATTGATGTCCATAACTCCACTAAGTTTCTTCCCTTAGCTATAATTCAGTTTAGTTGGGGTGGAGTTACTGGCCCTAAGCAGGTGGTGGTATCACCTAGCTTACCTGTAGACTGTCTCTTAGGTAATGACATAGAGGCCTCAGGTTGGGCTGATGTAGAGTTTTATGCCCATGCAGCCATGCTGGGCATCCCAGAGGAATTGTTCCCTCTCATTTCTACTGAAATGAAAAAGCAAAGGAGAGAAGGCCTGAAAACTCAGGATCCCTCTCCATCAACAGGTAAAAAGGGTATCACAGTATCCCCTAACCACCCTGCCATTCAGGATACCATTCCTGTGGTGTGAGAAACCTCTCCTGGGGTGGCACCTGTTCCAAGGGAATCATCAGCTGGCAAAGCTGGACTCCCTGAGGTAGAAGTACCTCTCTGTGGGATAACTAACATTGGTGACAAAAAGAGCACCATTTTAGTTAACATGGAGCATCCCTCCAACCCTCCCAGAGAAACTTTAGTGCAGAAACCCTGCACTGCCTCACAACACTTAGGACAGCATCCCTGCCCTAGGGTGGAGCTCATAGGACAGCATCCCTGCCCTGCTCCAACTAAAGAGAAACAGCATCCCTGTTCTCTCTTCCAGCCATATGGACAAAGTTTTTGCCCAGCTATGGCTTTTCTGAGACAGCATCCCTGTCTGGCATTTCCATCACTACAAATAGGTTCAGTGGACAATTCCCACTGCTCTAAACTAAAACTTACTGATAGAAACTCTGAAACTACATCTTTACATTGTTGCTTAGCTAAAAAACTTCAAACAGGGTGGTTTACATCCCCACAGGGAAGTAACCATATAGTGGATCATAAAGGGAGTAACCAGTCTGTTGCAGAGCTACTCTCTACTTATCACCACTTAGACAATAAAGTCTCAACTGGCCAAGGTTAGCCGCCTTATTGTCCTTCGTTTGGGGGGGGGGTTGTGTGAGAAAGTAGCCTCTTTCTAGCCTTGTTACCCCCACTTTAGGCCTGTTTGTGAGTGTATGTCAGGGTGTTTTCACTGTCTCACTGGGATCCTGCCAGCCAGGGTCCAGTGCTCATAGTGAAAACCCTATGTTTTCAGTATGTTTGTTATGTGTCACTGGGACCCTGCTAGTCAGGACCCCAGTGCTCATAAGTTTGTGGCCTATATGTATGTGTTCCCTGTGTGGTGCCTAACTGTCTCACTGAGGCTCTGCTAACCAGAATCTCAGTGGTTATGCTCTCTCTGTACAAATTGTCACTAACAGGCTAGTGACCAATTTTACCAATTTACATTGGCTTACTGGAACACCCTTATAATTCCCTAGTATATGGTACTGAGGTACCCAGGGTATTGGGGTTCCAGGAGATCCCTATGGGCTGCAGCATTTCTTTTGCCACCCATAGGGAGCTCTGACAATTCTTACACAGGCCTGCCACTGCAGCCTGAGTGAAATAACGTCCACGTTATTTCACAGCCATTTTACACTGCACTTAAGTAACTTATAAGTCACCTATATGTCTAACCTTTACCTGGTAAAGGTTAGGTGCAAAGTTACTTAGTGTGAGGGCACCCTGGCACTAGCCAAGGTGCCCCCACATTGTTCAGGGCCAATTCCCCGGACTTTGTGAGTACGGGGACACCATTACACGCGTGCACTACATATAGGTCACTACCTATATGTGGCTTCACAATGGTAACTCCGAATATGGCCATGTAATATGTCTATGATCATGGAATTGCCCCCTCTATACCATCCTGGCATAGTTGGCACAATCCCATGATCCCAGTGGTCTGTAGCACAGACCCTGGTACTGCCAAACTGCCTTTCCCGGGGTTTCACTGCAGCTGCTGCTGCTGCCAACCCCTCAGACAGGCATCTGCCCTCCTGGGGTCCAGCCAGGCCTGGCCCAGGATGGCAGAACAAAGGACTTCCTCTGAGAGAGGGTGTTACACCCTCTCCCTTTGGAAAATGGTGTGAAGGCAGGGGAGGAGTAGCCTCCCCCAGCCTCTGGAAATGCTTTCTTGGGCACAGATGTGCCCAATTCTGCATAAGCCAGTCTACACCGGTTCAGGGGACCCCTTAGCCCTGCTCTGGCGCGAAACTGGACAAAGGAAAGGGGAGTGACCACTCCCCTGACCTGCACCTCCCCTGGGAGGTGTCCAGAGCTCCTCCAGTGTGCTCCAGACCTCTGCCATCTTGGAAACAGAGGTGCTGCTGGCACACTGGACTGCTCTGAGTGGCCAGTGCCACCAGGTGACGTCAGAGACTCCTTGTGATAGGCTCCTTCAGGTGTTGCTAGCCTATCCTCTCTCCTAGGTAGCCAAACCCTCTTTTCTGGCTATTTAAGGTCTCTGTCTCTTGGGATTCCTTAGATAACGAATGCAAGAGCTCATCCGAGTTCCTCTGCATCTCTCTCTTCACCTTCTGCCAAGGAATCGACTGCTGACCGCGCTGGAAGCCTGCAAACCTGCAACATAGTAGCAAAGACGACTACTGCAACTCTGTAACGCTGATCCTGCCGCCTTCTCGACTGTTTTCCTGGTGGTGCATGCTGTGGGGGTAGTCTGCCTCCTCTCTGCACTAGAAGCTCCGAAGAAATCTCCCGTGGGTCGACCGAATCTTCCCCCTGCAACCGCAGGCACCAAAAAGCTGCATTACCGGTCCCTTGGGTCTCCTCTCAGCACGACGAGCGAGGTCCATCGAATCCAGCAACTCTGTCCAAGTGACTCCCACAGTCCAGTGACTCTTCAGTCCAAGTTTGCTGGAGGTAAGTCCTTGCCTCACCTCGCTAGACTGCATTGCTGGGAACCGCGACTTTTGCAGCTACTCCGGCCCCTGTGCACTTCCGGCAGAAATCCTTTGTGCACAGCCAAGCCTGGGTCCACGGCACTCTAACCTGCATTGCACGACTTTCTAAGTTGGTCTCCGGCGACGTGGGACTCCTTTGTGTAACTTCGGGTGAGCACCGTTTCACGCATCCTCGTAGTGCCTGTTTCTGGCACTTCTCCGGGTGCTATCTGCTGCTAAGAGGGCTCCTTGTCTTGCTCGACGTCCCCTCTACCTCCTGGTCCAATTTGCAACCTCCTGGTCCCTCCCGGGCCGCAGCAGCGTCCAAAAACGCTAACCGCACGATTTGCAGCTAGCAAGGCTTGTTGGCGTTCTTTCGGCGGGAAAACACGTCTGCACGACTCTACAAGGCAAGAGGGATCCGTCCTCCAAAGGGGAAGTCTCTAGCTCTTTGCGTTCCTGCAGAAACCGCAGCTTCTTCAGTCCAGTCGAAGCTTCTTTGCACCCGCAGCTGGCATTTCCTGGGCATCTGCCCATCTCCGACTTGCTTGTGACTTTTGGACTTGGTCCCCTTGTTCCACAGGTACCCCAGATTGGAAATCCAGCGTTGTTGCATTGTTGGTTTGTGTCTTTCCTGCCTTATTCCCCTATCACGACTTCTTTGTCCTTTGGGGAACTTTAGTGCACTTTGCACTCACTTTTCAGGGTCTTGGGGTGGGCTATTTTTCTAACCCTCACTATTTTCTAATAGTCCCAGCGACCCTCTACAAGGTCACATAGGTTTGGGGTCCATTCGTGGTTCGCATTCCACTTCTGGAGTATATGGTTTGTGTTGCCCCTATCCCTATGTGTCCCCATTGCATCCTATTGTAACTATACATTGTTTGCACTGTTTTCTAAGACTATACTGCATATTTCTGGTATTGTGTATATATATCTTGTGTATATTTCCTATCCTCTCACTGAGGGTACACTCTGAGATACTTTGGCATATTGTCATAAAAATAAAGTACCTTTATTTTTAGTATAACTGTGTATTGTGTTTTCTTATGATATTGTGCATATGACACTAAGTGGTACTGTAGTAGCTTCACACGTCTCCTAGTTCAGCCTAAGCTGCTCTGCTAAGCTACCATTATCTATCAGCCTAAGCTGCTAGACACCCTATACACTAATAAGGGATAACTGGGCCTGGTGCAAGGTGCAAGTACCCCTTGGTACTCACTACAAGCCAGTCCAGCCTCCTACAGTTATGCTCTCTCTGCTTTCCAAATTTGTCACTAACAGGCTAGTGACCTATTTCACCAATTTACACTGGCATATTGGTACACCCATATAATTCCCTAGTATATGGTATTGAGGTACGCAGGGTATTGGGGTTCCAGGAGATCCCTATGGGCTGCAGCATTTCTTTTGCCACCCATAGGGAGCTCTAACAATTCTTACACAGGCCTGCCAATGCAGCCTGAGTGAAATAACGTCCACGTTATTTCACACCCATTTACCACTGCACTTAAGTAACTTATAAGTCACCTATATGTCTAACCGTCACCTGGTGAAGGTTGGGTGCAAAGTTCCTCAGTGTGAGGGCACCCTGGTGCTAGCCAAGGTGCCCCCACATCGTTCAGGGCAAATTTCCCAGACTTTGTGAGTGCGGGGAAACCATTACACGCGTGCACTGTACATAGGTCACTACCTATGTACAGCGTCACAATGGTAACTCCGAACATGGCCATGTAACATGTCTAAGATCATGGAATTGTCACCCCAATGCCATTCTGGCATTGGGGGGACAATTCCATCATCCCCCGGGTCTCTAGCACAGAACCCGGGTACTGCCAAACTGCCTTTCCGGGGTCTCCGCTGCTGCTGCTGCCAACCCCTCAGACAGGTTTCTGCCCTCCTGGGGTCCAGGCAGCCCTGGCCCAGGAAGGCAGAACAAAGGACATCCTCTGAGAGAGGGTGTAACACCCTCCCCCTTTGGAAAAAGGTGTGAAGGCTGGGGAGGAGTAGCCCCCCCCAGCCTCTGGAAATGCTTTGATGGGCACAGATGGTGCCCATCTCTGCATAAGCCAGTCTACACCGGTTCAGGGATCCCCCAGCCCTGCTCTGGCACGAAACTGGACAAAGGAAAGGGGAGTGACCACTCTCCTGACCTGCACCTCCCAGGGAAGGTGCCCAGAGCTCCTCCAGTGTGTCCCAGACCTCTGCCATTCTTGGAAACAGAGGTGTTTGTGGCACACTGGACTACTCTGAGCGGCCAGTGCCAGCAGGTGACGTCAGAGGCTCCTTCTGATAGGCTCTTACCTCTCTTGGTAGCCAATCCTCCTTCCTAGGTAGCCAAACCTCCTTTTCTGGCTATTTAGGGTCTTTGCTTTGGGGATCTCACCAGACAACGAATGCAAGAGCTCACCAGAGTTCCTCTGCATCTCCCTCTTCACCTTCTGCCAAAGGATCGACCGCTGACTGCTCAGGACGCCTGCAAATCCGCAACAAAGTAGCAAGACGACTACTAGCAACCTTGTATCGCTTCATCCTGCCGTCTTTCTCGACTGTTTCCAGGTGGTGCATGCTCTGGGGGTAGCCTGCCTCCTCTCTGCACCAGGAGCTCTGAAGAAATCTCCAGTGGGTCGACCGAATCTTCCCCCTGCAACCGCAGGCAACAAAAGACTGCATCACCGGTCGTCTGGGTCCCCTCTCAGCACGATGAGCGTGGTCCCTGGAACTCAGCAACTCTGTCCAAGTGACTCCCACAGTCCAGTGACTCTTCAGTCCAAGTTTGGTGGAGGTAAGTCCTTCCCTCCCCACGCTAGACTGCATTGCTGGGTGCCGCGTGATTTGCAGCTACTCCGGCTCCTGTGCACTCTTCCAAGATTTCCTTTGTGCACAGCCAATCCTGGGTCCCCGACATTCTAACCTGCAGTGCACAACCTTCTGAGTTGTCCTCTGGCGTCGTGGGACTCCCTTTGTGACTTCGGATGAACTCCAGTACACTTTTCTTCTAAGTGCCTGTTCAGGTACTTCTGCGGGTGCTGCCTGCTTCTGTGAGGGTTCCCTGACTTGCGGGGCGCCCCCTCTGTCTTCTCATCCAAGTGGAGACATCCTGGTCCCTCCTGGGCCACAGCAGCATCCAAAAACCCTAACCGCGACCCTTGCAGCTAGCAAGGCTTGTTTGCAGTCTTTCTGCGTGGGAACACCCCGGCAAGCTTTTTCACGACGTGGGACATCCATCCTCCAAAGGGGAAGTTCCTAGTCCTCTTCGTTCTTGCAGAACACCAAGCTTCTTCCAACCAGTGGCAGCTTCCTTGCACCCTCGGCTGGCATTTCCTGGGCTCCTGCCCACTCTCGACACTGTCGCGACTCTTGGACTTGGTCCCCTTGTCTTACAGGTACTCAGGTCCGGAAATCCACTGTTGTTGCATTGCTGGTGTTTGTTCTCCTAGCAGAATCCCCCTATCACAACTTCTGTGCTCTCTGGGGGTTGTAGGTGCACTTTACACCTACCTTTCAGGGTCTTGGGGCGGGCTATTTTTCAAACCCTCACTGTTTTCTTACAGTCCCAGCGACCCTCTACAAGCTCACATAGGTTTGGGGTCCATTCGTGCTTCGCATTCCACTTTTGGAGTATATGGTTTGTGTTGCCCCTATACCTATGTGCTCCTATTGTAATCTACTGTAACTTTACATTGCTTGCATTACTTCCTTTTACTATTATCTGCATAATTTTGTTTTGTGTACATATATCTTGTTTATATTTCTCATCCTCATACTGAGGGTACTCACTGAGATACTTTTGGCATATTGTCATAAAAATAAAGTACCTTTATTTTTAGTATATCTGTGTATTGTGTTTTCTTATGATATTGTGCATATGACACAAGTGGTATAGTAGGAGCTTTACATGTCTCCTAGTTCAGCCTAAGCTGCTTTGCCATAGCTACCTTCTATCAGCCTAAGCTGCTAGAAACACCTCTGCTACACTAATAAGGGATAACTGGACCTGGCACAAGGTGTAAGTACCTCTGGTACCCACTACAAGCCAGGCCAGCCTCCTACAGTTGTCAGTAGTGCTTAACTGTATCACTGAGTCTCTGCTAATCAAAACCTCAGTGCTTATCCTCTCTCTGCTTTTAAATTTGTCACTATAGGCTAGTGACTTCATTTACCAATTTAAATTGGCACCCTGGATCCTACTTATAAGTCCCTAGTATATGGTACCTAGGTACCCAGGGCACTGGGGTTCCAGGAGATCCTTACGCGCTGCAGCATTTCTTTTGCCACCCATAAGGAGCTCAGACAAAGCCTTTCACAGCATTGCCACTGCAGCCTGCGTGAAATAGTCCACACATTATTTCACAGCCATTTTCACTGCACTTAAGTAACTTATATGTCACCTATATATCTAAACTTCATTTACTGAAGGCTAGGTGCAAAGTTACTAAGTGTGAGGGCACTCTTTCACTAGCAAAGGTACCTACACACACAGTCTAGGAACACCATTATACCCGTGCACTTGCTAACGCATCCCAATCTAGATAATTTATTCACTCCGAGACTCGTCTTAGGCCAATGAATCTTTTGACCCTGATTGAAGACACCTTAAGACGAGATAACTAATCAACATGTCAATCAATAAGTCAATAACATCATCAATAGTCACCATAACAAATCAATTAGATTAATCAATAATATTAATAAGACTTGGAAACCACCATGACCTTTCAGTCATGAATAACCATACCAGTTTAGTACAATTTTATGATGTTTATTCCCTATCGATTACAGTTCTACTAGTAAGTTTATTAGTCTCAAAACCATGAAACACATCAGCATTGTCATAATATGGCAACTCAAATAAGATTTCATCAAAGCAAAGATCACGAACATTAGAACATAACACAACGTAAACATAGGTTAACCTTAGCAGAGTATAATTAGCGCATTATTCAACAAAGCATTGATTCAGTTATTTGTCTATTTGCCTCCGTTTAGTGAACCCCCTTAACTAACCTCAAATTAGCATTGGCATGTTGGGCTTCATGCAAAACAATTTAGCAACACAAATTTAGAAAACATCTAACTATGGTCTCTGTCAAAAGAAGAAGTTGGTACCTAGAAAGGAAAGGCAAACAGACAATTACAATTTCATCATCATATAGTTACCCTCCGTAATGGGTCAGCATACAGAGTCAGTCTTCGTCCTCAGGACATCAGTTGATTCGCCATCAGCCAGGAAACACAGCAAAGTTCAGCAAGACGGGGTAAGCAGGGACACTTCCCTCATAAGGAGGAGAAGTATAGAACGGGCAAGGTAAGGGTGAGGATGGTTTGGAGAGTCAAACAGCAAAGTCTTTAGGCAGAGTGACAAAGGGGGTCATTACAACCCTGGCGGACGGTGTTAAAGCGGCAGTAAGACCGGAAACAGGCCGGCGGTAAAAAAATGGGAATTATGACTGTGGCGGAAACCGCCAACAAAGACAGCCACTTTAACACTCCGACCGCCGCGGCGGTACAGACAAACAGCTTGGCGGTCACCGCCAACAGACAGGCGGAAGACAATGTACCGCCCACAGTATCACAACCTACCAATCTGCCACCTTTTCCGGGGCGGATTCACCGTGGATCAAAACACATCGGAAACAGCCATTTCAAAGGGAAAACTCTCACCTCTACACATTCCACGAGGAAGGAGGACACCTTGGAACCGGAACTCCAAATTCTCCCTGCGGTAGTCTTCCTGCTCCTATACGACCATCATCAACGCCGGCGCCAAAGACAATGGTGAGTACTGCACCTACGACATAGGGGAGGGGGAGGCAAAAGTCAGGGACACACACACGCAACACCCCCACCCCGACCCTCACCCACTACAACACACACACCAATGCATATCCAAACATTACAGTAACAAGCCCCAACCCCCCCGGAAGAATGCAAAGACAAAAGGAAATGAGTTCAACCATTGTAATATATCAAAATACAGTAACCAAATATATACAGATATATATACACATTCAACAAAATATACATCACGATTAGTAGTGCAGGTAATGCACCATTCATTGTCCGTGGACCACTGGGCCCAAAATGCATGGGCGAGGCCCACATCAGATACCAGATCAAAACGGAGAGAACACTGCCAGGGCATCAGATAGAAATACAACAGGCACCTCAGGGGGAAGGGAAGGGGAGGCACCTCAGCCGGATGAGTGCACCACGCCAGATCCACGAGGGGGCTCCATGCCCATTGATGTATCCTGGGGGGTGCAAAGCCACAGTCTCTCAAGTCTCTACAGTAGGTGGTTTGCCCACTGTACCATCCTGGGGAGTGCAAAGCCACAGTCTCTCAAGTCTCTACAGTGGGTAGTTTGCCCACTGTACCATCCTGGGGAGTGCAAAGCCATAGTCTCTAAAGTGGATAACAGTCTCCACTGGTTCTGGAGGGGGACTGGTGCCCAGAGTGCTTCATCCTGTTAATGACAGACGGAGTGGATGCATGTCTCCACTGGTTCTGGAGGGGGACTGGTGCCCAGAGTGCATCACTCTCCATGTGATGGTCCCAGTTCCGTCACTGCCCCTGCCGCTCATGGGCTAGCGGTGCTTGAGTTGGCGGTCCTTGCCCTGTTGAGCGGTCTTTGCCCTGTTCAGCGGTGCTTGACTTTGCAGTTTCTGACCTGTTCAGTGGTGCTTGCCATGGCGGTCTTTGCCCTGTTCAGCGGTGCTTGCCCTGTTCAGCGGTGCTTGACTTTGCAGTTTCTGACCTGTTCAGCGGTGCTTGCCATGGCGGTCTTTGCCCTGTTCAGCGGTGCTTGCCCTGTTCAGCAGTGCTTGAGTTTGCAGTTTCTGACATGTTCAGCGGTGCTTGCCATGGCGGTCTTTGCCCTGTTCAGCGGTGCTTGCCCTGTTCAGCGGTGCTTGCCATGGCGGTCCTTCATTGCCCAGCTGGGCTGGAGCTGGCGGTCCTTCATTGGGCAGCTGGGCTGTGGCTGCCGGGGCCCTCCTGGGCAGGTGGGCTGTGGCTGGCGGTGGCCTCCTGGGCAGCTGGGCTGTGGCTGGTGGTGGCCTCCTGGGCACTGACTTTGGTGGTGGCCTCCTGGCCAGTGATGATGGGGCTGCCCTCCTGGGCACTGACTTTGGCTGTGGCCTCCTGGCCAGTGACGATGGGGCTGGTGGTGGCCTCCTGGGCAGCGGGGATGATGGCGGTCTTCTCCGCCGTGCTGCTCTTCCAAGACTTTGGTGATTTCTTCTGCCCCTTCCCCACCTTGGGAGGAGTCACAGCTGAGTGGACACTCCCCCCGGGACCCTTGTGAGCGGCTTTGCTGGCTGGAGCCTTCCCCCACTCCCGCCGGGCACTGTCCAACTTCTGGTGCTTCACAGGGGGGGACTGGCTGTGCTGTGGCTCCGTGTCACACTGGCTGCCCTGGTGCCCGGTGCACTCCACATACCTCCAACAGGCACCACTGGTACCGGAGATTTTTTGGCTGAGGTGCTAGTACGGGACCTATGAATTGGGGGGGGAGGGGGAAAGAGGTCAAGCTTAGTCAGGAAAAGTTTCTTAGGAACACTGGGACGGGTAGCTGGAGGGGGTCTGGGTTGGGTGCAGGTGCATGCGCTGGAGGCTGTTGTGAGGTGGATGTATGTTGGGTGGGTGTGTGCCTGCGTTTGTGTACTTTGGGAGGGGGCGTCACAGACACACTGGGAGAGGACACAGGACGTGTAAATGGTAGTGGGGGTGGTGAGTGCAGGTGAGCGGGGTGTGGTGGTGGGTGTGCTGGTGCGGGACCTAGTGGCTATAGTGGTAGTGCATGCAGGTGAGAGTGTAGACGACACTGGGAGGGAGGAGGGAGACGACGAAGAGGGGGACACAGTGGAGGAAGTGGATGTTGCTGTGTCTGTATGTGTGTGATGCTTGTGTGAGTGTCTGTGGGATGTGTGGTGCTTATGTTTACCTGAGCTTCCCTTGTGTGTTGAGGTGTGTGCAGGCTGGTCTGATGGTGTGCTTGGGATAGGCTGGGGTACAGGGGATTGGGTCTGGGTGGAGGAAGTTGGAGGGGGGAGGCTAGAGACAGGGACAATGGCTGCCATCAGTGCTGAGGCCAGAGTTTGCAGGGTTCGATGAAGGGCAGCCTGGACAGAATGAATGCCCTCCAGGAATGCATTTGTGTGTTGCAATTCCCTTTCTACACCCTGGATGGCATTCAAAATGGTAGACTGCCCAACAGTGAGGGACCTGAGGAGGTCAATGGCCTCCTCACTGAGGGCAGCAGAGGTGACAGAGGCAGGGGCTGAGGTGCCTGGGGTGAAGTTGATGCCCACCCTCCTGGGTGAGCGAGCAGGGGGCGAAGGCTGAGGGGCTGCTGGGAGGGCGGTGCTGGTAGGGGGGTGGCAGCTGTACCTGTAGAAGTGGGGGGCACAGATGTTGCCGCCACCACAAGGGAGCTCCCATCGGAGGACGAGTCCATGTCGCTGGTTGCAGATCCTGTGACCGCCGTGAAGCTCCCCTCGCCCTCCATCCCACTGGTGTATTCAGAGTCCGTGGTGTGGCCCTCCATGGCCATGTGGGATGCAGCTCCCTCGTGCTCCGGTGCCACTGTACCTCCGCCTGATGATGCTGATGCACACAAGAACAGGGAGACCACAAAAAGGGGGGGGGGCGACAGAAGAAAGACAGGTTGAGTGCATGGCTTACCGCTACCGTTGGCGGACAATACAGACACAGCAGCCCCCTGCACTACGCCGCGCTGTTGGGCTCTACAGATACAGTTCCTGGGATATGGCCTACATGGCTATGGTGGACATCAGAACACATAGATGACACAGGGGCATGTAAACCTGTACTTGGCACTCTACAGAGGTGGGGTGGAGTGCCACATGGCCTGCATTACGGAGGGGCCTAGCCTACGGAACTCGCCCTGGCCTAGGGAAACCCACAGCCCTCCTCCCCCACCCAGACACCTTCACTGTGCGCAAAGTCCGCAGAATGATGTTGTACTCACCCCCTTGTGTCTGCTGTGATGCCCTCAAGCGCCCATCTAACTCAGGGTAGGCCACCGCCAGGATCCAGAACATCAGGGGGGTCATGGTGCGACGGGCACCCCTCCCATGTTGGGAGGCCATCCCCAGCTGAGCCTCCGCCGTCTTCTTGCTCCAGCGGCGAATGTCCTCCCATCTTTTACGGCAGTGGGTGCTCCGTTTGTGGTGGACCCCCAGGGTCCAGACGTCCTTGGCGATGGCACTCCAAATATCCTTCTTCTGGTGGGCGCTGACCTACATGACATGTACAGGGGAAGAAGAGAAGTCATTACCAACTGCACCGTCAAAGTGAGTGGCCCACATCCCTACCCTTGCCATGTGGCACATGCATTCACAGTCCTTCATGCGCGAAGAACTGTGGCCCCTTCCTTCTTACAACCAGCCCTCTCCACACATGCATAGCCCATACAACATGCTCCCTGTGTACTTACCTGTTGGTCTGGAGGACGGTAGGGTAGCGTGTACTGGGGGAGGACCCCGTCCATGAGCTTCTCCAACTCCTGTGCAGTGAAGGCAGGGGCCGTTTCCCCAGACGCACGAGCCATTGTCACTTCCAGACCCAGGTCACAGCAGCACTTGCAGTGTAGGTCCTCTCCTGTCGAAGATCAGGTATCGAGTGATTGCACAGATAGAAAATGGCGGTCACGTCCGCAGTGGTGCGTATCATCACCGCCGGCGCACTTCGTCATTGGCTCCTGGGACCCATAGGGTCAAATGTTAACCAATGCAGCATTGCGCCGCGGTCTTCGGCCGCCTACCGCAATGGTGTACAACGCCAGCGCAGTTACCTCACATCCCATTGTCCCAGTTTAGAGGTCAGGCAGCCGCCATTTCAGGGGCCCACATGGCTTCATTTTCAACTGCGTCACACATACCTAGACCTAGACTCAACACACATACAGACAACTTTTTGGATTATGTTTCGTGTTCTGTGTAGACTGTGGGTACATATCTCTGAGTTGTTTGACTCTGTGGTCGCTGTTGTCCTTCCTAGGCACCGTCCGCTGGGACATGTGAGGAGATGGCGGAATCCTCCGGTGTACCGACCGCTGGTGGACCTGTTGACAATCGAGGAGCGACATTTAATCATCACCTACAGGTTTGACCGTGCCACAATCCAGGAACTGTGTACCCAGTTGGAGCCTGACCTGATGTCAGCAATCCGCCATCCCACAGGGATCCCCCCTAAAGTGCAGGTGCTATCAGTGCTCCATTTCCTTGCAAGTGGCTCATTTCAAACAACAGTGGCCATGGCATCAGGGATGTCCCTGCCTATGTTTTCCAACGTGTTGTCCAGAGTGTTGTCTGCCCTGCTGAAACACATTTGGAGCTACATCGTTTTCCCTCAGGTGGAGGATTTGGCTACAGTTAAAGGTGACTTCTATGCCCTTGGACATATCCCTAACATCATAGGTGCCATTGATGGGACCCATGTAGCTCTGGTCCCCCCCACAGGAGTGAACAGGTGTACAGGAACAGGAAGAGTTATCATTCGATGAATGTACAGATGGTATGTTTGGCAGACCAGTACATCTCCCAGGTAAATGCAATGTTCCCTGGCTCTGTGCATGACGCCTACATCCTGCAGAAAAGCAGCATCCCTTATGTGATGGGTCAACTCCAGAGGCACCGGGTGTGGCTATTAGGGGACTCTGGTTACCCCAACCTGTCATGGCTACTGACCCCAGTGAGGAATCCCAGGACCAGGGCAGAGGAACGCTACAATGAGGCCCATGGGCGGACTAGGAGGGTGATTGAACGCACCTTCGGCCTCCTGAAGGCCAGGTTCAGGTGCCTCCATATGACAGGTGGTTCTCTATTCTACTCACCAAGGAAGGTGTGCCAGATCATCGTGGCCTGCTGTATGCTTCACAATCTGGCTTTGCGACGACAGGTGCCTTTTCTGCAGGAGGATGGTCCAGATGACGGTGTTGTGGCAGCTGTGGAGCCTGTGGACAGTGATGAGGAGGAAGCAGAGGAAGAAGACATTGACAATAGGGACTCAGTTATCCAGCAATATTTCCAGTGTCACACAGGTGAGAACACATTCCTGCCTACTACAAGTACTTTCACACTTCTACCTCTATCCTGTCTGTCGATTTCAACCAGTATATGGTAACTGAGTTGTACATTTCTATTACGGTTTCACAGGTGTGGTTACCAACGTGCGTCATCTGCTTACATTCCTCATGGACTTGAGATGTGTGACATAGGTATGTTGACATTACATTTGAGAACTGATTTTGTCACTGTCATTGCTAATACACATTTTCAAAATCACAGACTGACTCCAGATTGTTTTGTGCTTCAAGGGTGTTTATTGAAGTGCTAAAAATTGGAGGGGGGGTGGTAAAATGGTGAGTGGTGATGGTGGAGGAATGTCTATGGCAGAGTCCAGTCTATTAGTCTCACAGGTGCACTGCCCATATGGGCATAGGAAGTGGAGCTGGGGCAGTTCCAATATGGACAGGGTTACAAAGTGGGACAGTGGGATGACAATCAGGGTGGTCTCATTTCTTGGCGGGGGTCTTGGCATCGTGCTCTGTCCTGTTCCTGGATCTCAGGGACCGCTTGCGGGGTGGTTCTCCGTCTGCAGGGGGTGGGGTGCTGGTGTGGTGGTCCTGTGGCAGGGCGTCCTGTCCACTAGCGCCGGCGGAGGTGGTGGGCAGTTCTTCGTCCATGCTAGTGTCAGGGACCCCTTGGAGTGCCACGGTGTCCCTCCTGGTGTTAAGTATCTCCTTCAGCACCCCTACGATGGTGCCCAGGGCGGTGCTGATGGTTCTGAGTTCCTCCCTGAAGCCCAAATACTGTTCCTCCTGCAGGTGCTGGGTCTCCTGAAACTTGGCCAGGACCGTTGCCATCGTCTCCTGGGAGTGGTGGTATGCTCCCATGATGGAGGAGAGGGCCTCGTGGAGAATGGGTTCCCTAGGCCTGTCCGCCCCCTGTCGCACAGCAGCCCTCCCAGTTCCCCTGTGTTCCTGGGTCTCCGTCCCCTGGACCGTGTGCCCACTACCACTGCCCCCAGGTCCCTGTTGTTGTTGGGGTGGTGGGTTATCCTGGGTTCCCTGTAGTGGTGGACACACAGCTGATTGACGTGTCCTGGGTACAGAGGTATGGGCCCGCTGGGTGGGTGAGGTGCTGGTGTTACCAGAGGGTGGAAGGTCTGTGGTGGCCTGTGACTG
The DNA here is from genome assembly GCF_031143425.1 of Pleurodeles waltl. Classification (NCBI taxonomy): domain Eukaryota; kingdom Metazoa; phylum Chordata; class Amphibia; order Caudata; family Salamandridae; genus Pleurodeles; species Pleurodeles waltl. The sequence goes on along the minus strand of NC_090446.1, from coordinate 387,234,536 downwards.
GGTGTGGGGAACCGACTGTCCCGAGGCCCACGATGGTCCGGGCTGGTCATCTGGATCCAGTTGGACAGAGCTGCTGTCATCACTGTGGGCCTCTTCTGTGGGTGTGGTAGAGATGTCTGGACCCTCCTGTCTGGTGACGTTGGGTAGTGGTCCTGCAGGGGTGTAAAAGCATGATTATTGCATCTGTGTGTGTCATGGTGTGCAATGGGTGGGTGAGCGTGTACCCAAGTGCTAGCATTCCTGTGTGGGGGCTTGTGTGATGATGGTTGGGGGGTGTTATGGGTATGTGCAGTGGGCATGCTTTAGTGAGGGGTGTCCATGCTTTGTTGTGTCATGCAGGGCTTGGTGTTGGGATGGGTGGTTTGTGTTAGTAGTACATATGTGAGGAGTTTGAGTGATAGGGGAGGGGGTGAGGGTGGGGGTCTGTGATAGCATGCAGGTAGGGTGGGGATATGATAGTTAAGATTTGACTTACCAAAGTCCATTCCTCCACTGACTCCTCCGAGGCCCTCCGGATGCATAATGGCCAAGACCTGCTCCTCCCATGTTGTTAGTTGTGGGGGAGGAGGTGGGGGTCCACCGCCAGTCCGCTGTACTGCGATGTTGTGCCTGGAGACCACGGAACGCACCTTCCCCCGTAGGTCGTTCCACCTCTTCCTGATGGCGTCCTGATTTCTTGGGTGCTGTCGCACTGCGTTGACCCTGTCGACTATTCTTCGCCATAGCTCCATCTTCCTAGTTATGGAGGTGTGCTGCACCTGTGATCCAAATAGCTATGGCTCTACCCGTACGATTTCCTCCACCATGACCCTGAGCTCCTCCTCCGAGAACCTGGGGTGTCTTTGCCGTGCTATGGGGTGGTGTAGGTGATGTGTGGGGTGGTGTATGTGGTGATGAGTGTGGTGATATGTACTGGTGTGTGGTGTTTTGTGCATGGATGTAGTGTGGGTGATGGTGTTGTGTGCCTCTGTGTGGTGGGGTTGTCTATGCATGCGCTGTCTCTCTGGCCTTCGTCAAAATTTTGGGTTGTAGGGGTTTGTGGGTGATGTGGGTGTGTGTTTTATATAGTATTGATTGTGTTGGAGTGGTGTCTGTATGTGTATCAGGTGTGTGTATTTCGAATTGTCCAATGTGGCAGTGTTTTGTAGATGTGTGTGTATTTTGAGCGTGGCAGTGTGTACCGCCAATGGAATACCACAGTTGAAAGACCACCGCGTGGATTCGTGGGTCGTGATAGCATGGGCGTGTTTCTGTTGGCGTGACGGTGGAGGTTTTGTTTTCGCCAGTTTATCACTGACCTTTGGTGTGGCGCACTTGTGTGGGTGTCTGAATTTTGGCGGATTCCCAGATGTGGGTCATAATAGCTGTGGCGGAATTCCGCAGCCGCGGCGGTGTATAAGCGGTCTTCTGCACGGCGGTAAGCGGCTTTTACCGCCAATGTTGTAATGACCCCCAAAGTGTCTGGGTAATAGCACGAGTTCGCAATGGCATCTCCCCCTGGTTCCTCGTATCAAATGTTTTTATCCCCTTTCTGTTTTACAGTCCCCTAATTTCTAATTGGGCAGGGTTGGCACCCCACTATCTCCATCCAATGGTTCTCCAGTCGTACCATTAAAATTGTCACCCATAACAGTTCTCACGTAGTTCATTGGTTCTTGTGATTGACGTCTCCAACGGGTAGAATGTCCGATATGATTTCATACTCTCGTGGTCCTCTCACATCTCCAGTCAGTGGTCCCATTGTCTATACCGGTTTAGGCGACCTTGTACCTGTAACAAGTCTACACTGTTGCATTCAGCAAGAATGTTTCCTTGAGCAAGTCGAGTTTCATGAGACCGGATCTACTACAGTTACACTCATCTTCTAGCTTCTGGAAAAATACGATTACATGTCCTTCAGCAAGTCAGCACACTGCACGTTAGAAAAACACATTTAATATGAAACCGGGCAGCTAGGCCCCAACTCATGCTAACTAAGGCCTAGTGAATTAATTAGCAAAACTTTAATGTATAACTCTTAATACTAATACAAAATCATACATTAGTGCATCAATAACTCATCATTAGTAATTTTATTAGTTCTCGTATATATATTGACGGCCACACCCCGTGGGCACATTTTCAGACTCATGTTTAGTAAAACACATTAATACATTTTCTATGCGGCATTATTATGCATTAGTTCATAAATATTCTCATGTTAATTTTGATTATAAGAACTACGCTCCAACAATCCGTCCTCTGATGACACTTGTCATCACACAAAACCTTTCCCTTCACAACCTTTCACTTTCTTAAATTGTGCATTTCAATTTCTTCTCCCTTCCTTAATTTTGCATAGGTTTCTTTGAATATTTTCTCCTTTTTCATTTCTTTTTTCCTTTTATTGTGTTTTGCCAATTTTTCTCTAATTCTTTTACTAATTTAGCATGATAACCATCATCTGAATAAACAAGCTAGAACAATCAATATACCCCCTATTATTTTTGCAAGTATCCCATTCCAAATACTACTAAACCAATTCCCTACTTTAGCAATTCCCTTTCCAACCTTTTCCCAAACTCCAGGTTCTTTCAGCTCCTTCAAATCTGTACTATCTCTTGTTAGGTTAGTAAGCATACTCCTAATCTTATTACTATTGTCAGGTATGAATGCACAACAGTGGCGCTTATTAAGCATCTTACAGACTCCACCACTCTTCGCTAAAAGATTGTCTAAAGCAAGCCGGTTTTGAATAGTCATAGCCCTCTCCGCAGCAAGTTCAGTATCTATCAGGAGTATAGCCCCTGTGAAGTTTTTCAGCATGTTATCCACAATAGTAGAGAACTTTCAAATCTTTATGGAGTTTAAGATAACCCCCACTGAAGGAATTATGGCTCCAAATATATCACCTACGACAGCAGCCGCTGTCTCTCTCTTTTGTCTAGTAAGATGTAATTCAGACATTTTAGGAAGTTGCTTTAAGTCGTCAAATTGGTAGATCTTTGGGAAAACGATTTCCAAATAACATGTCCCATACCATCCCTTTGGAAGACGGTAATAAGCATTAAGTCCACATATGTAAAAGATCCCAGGGATCGCTGGATCCTGTCCATTTAACATGAACGTCCACTTACTCTGAAACAAAAACACATGCCTGCACTCACTCGTTCCCACCAATAAAGTGTCATGATCAGATTTTGGCCTATATATATATATACAAAGCCTTCCTACGTGTAATGCATCTATAGCTAGCTTGCCTTGCGTCTTTATTGCACTATAAGCATAATCATTCGCAAATGTTCGTTTTTCTAAACCATTTTCTAGCTTTTCCTTTAACACTTTTCTTCTATCATCAGTGTGATCTAAGAAGCTCTTCTCTACAGGCGTTAGTAAGCAGGTTAGATTATTGCGGTGCGCATAAGCTGTCGCAAATGTCAGTGTTGGCTCAAAGAAACCCCTAACTATTTTTATGTTATGTTCCTTAGCTGTTTTACTTAAAAACTCAATTATAGGCACAAAAGAAAACACTACATTTAGATTAGAATACAAGTATTAAATATATTCTTGATCATAGAATCTTGTTAATAGCAAACTACAGCTTATTCCGTAGGTAAGCGGCAAACTATGATAAGTAACTTAAGTTCTTGTTCTTGTACTGACGAAGGAATCTTCGTGCACACATAGCAATTTTTCACATCCATTGTTTCAACATACTCATTCAGCAAACGATAGAAGCCATTAGTAGATAGTTCATTTTTTGTATTAGTTCCCTCATGCAAATACTTTGTATCCTGCTCCAACCTCTCCCATGGTGTTAGTGTAGCAGTTTCAGGAGTTGGAGCATTGTTAATCTCACTCTTATCCACCAATGGCATTCCCATAATCACACCTATAATTATTATTGCACATACAACACCCAAAATAATACTTAACCATCTACGAATCCTACCCCTACTATCATTATTTCTAGTGTTACTCATGATCTGTAAAGAATCAGAGAGCAGAATAATTTAAAGCAAACAATCAACTTGAGGAAGATTTAAAAGCTCTTTTTTTTTCTTTGTGCAAAGTCTCTCTCTTAGCAAGTATTAACAGCGTTTCACTCACTCCCAGGACCCTTTGTCAAATCAGGTTAGCAGCTTGTCATAATCGGTTTTCAGAGTCAATTCAGGTTAACTGTGTCACATCCGGTAATTTATCAGTCTCTTTTCTCAGGTTTCTCTCTCTATTTACTTTCAATTTTAACACAGTCTCTTTCTATGGTTGAATTCAGGTGCCGTAGTATTGACCTCGAATTACTCGATCAAAGCAGAATGCCAAGAATTCTTATTATAACTCAGCTGATGTCGCATAAGCCCATTCAGGGCTTGCGTACCTCCTGTTTGCAACTCTCTTTCTTTTCAGTTTGCGATCACCCTGCAACTCTCCTTCACTGAGATCTTCTTTCCTTGTTGTGTCAATTTCTTCTTCTATTGTTTCATTGAGGACCACTTTCGCCTTTGCAGCTTGTGGTTCCGGCCAATTATTTCCTTTAAGTGTTCTCCTGCCGCTCGGCCTTCCAGGATGTTGAACAGTGCCCTCCTTTTGTGCTATGGTGTTTTCTCTTGATGGACCTCCTCAGGAGGAGTCGGAACACTTTGACCTCCTTCTACCTCACCTCCTTCGCCTTCAGGGTCTGTCAAGGGCTCAACTTTGAACCTGTATCCATCTGCTTCTGGGAGAACCTCTCTTTGGGTCAGTCCTCCTGGTGCCTTACCTGTGATAGGCTCACCGTCACCCCTCTGGATTTCGTTTGCTGTTTGAGTGACCAAGCCGTCCTCAACGGGCTCTCCTTCAGTCTCAGTTCCCCTTTGATTACTCTCTGGCCCTGAGACTTCCTTCTCTGCAGCTGTTAATTTTGAAAATTCGAGTCCCTCATCAGTTGGACACATCACCTTCTTTGTGTGACTGGCATGGATCCAGTTTGGAAGTCCTGCACATTTCACAGCAGTAGTAGTTGTCAGTATTACTTGATATGGCCCCTTCCAATGTGGCTCCAAACACGACTTCCTCACGTGTTTCTTGACAACAACCCAGTCACCGGCTTTCAGGGTGTGACCTGGATCAGTTATCGGTGGCATTGTGGTTGCTTCCACCTGGTGAGAGAAAGAGCGGACGACGTCAGCCAGACCCTTGCAGTAGTCCAACACCATATCATCCGTGATATTCACAAGAGCATTTGCAGGCACTGTGGGCAATCTCATAGCTCGGCCCATAAGAATTTTATGAGGAGACAGTCCTGTTTTCTTGTTGGGTGTGTTTCCCATTGACATCAGCACTAAGGGCAATGCATCTGGCCATTTCAAATTTGTGGCTGCACACATCTTTGCCATTCTCGATTTCAAGGTACCATTCATCTGCTCCACTAGTCCTGATGTTTCAGGGCGATAGCTACAGTGTAATTTCTGTTCAATGTTCAGGGCAGCACACAAGAACTGAATTACTTAATTGTTGAAGTGACTTCCTCTATCTGATCCTAAAGAGATCGGAAACCCGAAACGTGGTATCAACTCCCTAAGCAGCAGTTTTGCTACTGTGAGACTGTCATTTCTATGTGTAGGGTAAGCTTCAATCCAGTGACTGAAAATGCACACAATCATCAACACGTACCTCAGACCTCCACATACAGGCATCTCAATAAAATCCATCTGCATTCTGCTAAATGGACCTCCTGCTCTCCCAATGTGGCTCAAATTCACCACGGTCCCTTTCCCCGCATTCATCTGCTGACAGATAATGCACCTGTGACAGATAACTTCTGCAGCTTGTCTGAATTGTGGATTGAACCAATCGACTTTGAACAACCTGATCATTGAGTCTCTCCCAGCATGTGCTTGACCATGGTAAAACCTCGCAAACTGTGACAAAAGGCTGTTTGGCAAAACCATTTTCCCCTCCTCTGAAACCCATAAATCATCAGATCTCTGTACGCATTGCATTTTGAGCCAGGAGCGTTTCTCCTCTTTGCTGGCACGTCCCTGCAACAATCTCAACTCATCCAGTGTGTCTACCACTCTTAATGCATACCCTGAGCATGTTTTATTTTCAGTTTCAGGTAACAATTCCCACTGGTCTTAAAACGATATACAGTTCAATGCGCAAAACCTTGCAACTTGATCTGCATATCCATTTCCCATTGACACAAAGTCTTGTGATTTAACATGGGCACTGCATTTCACCACAGCAATTTCAAGAGGTAACTGAATCGCGTGCAACAATTCCTTAATTCTTTCACCATTTTTCACTGGAGAACCAGAAGAGGTCAGGAAACCCCTCTGTGACCACAACTGGCCAAAATCATGGACAATTTCAAATCCATATCTGCTATCAGTATAAATAGTGACTTTCCGGTTCTACGCAGCGTGGCATGCCCTAGTAAGAGCAATTCATTCAGCCACTTGAGCAGAGTATACTCTTTCGAGCCAGGATGCCTCTAAGATACCAGAGATTGTACACACGGCATAGCCAGCTCTCAGTACTCCTACTGAGTCTTTCAGACATGAACCATCAACAAAGATAATGTAATCATTTTCTTCCAGTTGGGCATCTTTAATGTCGGGTCTCAGTTTGGTGCACAGATCCGTTACCTCAAGACAATCATGTTCTACCGCATCAGCATCATCAATGTCTGCATTTTCAATAGGTAGCAGATTTGCCGGGTTTAATACAGTACATCTTTTTAAAGATAGTTTTGGTGACCCCAGTATAATTGTTTCATACTTAGTTAGGCAAGCATTTGTCATATGTTGAGTCTTTTTTCGGGTCAGCAGAATTTCAACTAAATGTGGGACCATTACTGTTAAGGGATGTCCCATCACTATACCTTCACACTGAGTGAGGCTTTGACCAACTGCTGCAACTGCACGCAAACAACCCGGTAAGGCTGCTGCGACTGGGTCCAAAGTACCTGAAAAATATGCTGCTGGGTGGTTTGCACCTCCATGGACCTGTGTCAGGACAGACAAAGAACAAGCATCACGTTCATGACAAAACAATGCAAAAGGCTTTGTGTAATCAGACATACCTAAAGCTGGTGCCCTGCACATGCTTTCCCTCAGTTCAATGAATGCCCTCATCTCTTTCTCAGATATGGTTATGGCACCGGGCCATCTTGAATTTCTTTGACAGTCAACCTCACCAAAGGTTTAGAGATAATCGGGAAGTTGGGAATACACTCACAACAGTTTCCCATCATTCCCAAAAACATCCTAACGTCCTTCTTGGTTGTCGGGGGATTCATCTGCAATATGGTTGTCACCCTTTCTTTGGATATTTTCCTCAACCCTTTTTCAATCAGGTGACCTAAGTACTTCACCTCTTTCTGACAGTACTGTAGCTTCTTTGGGGACACTTTATGTCCGTTCTTTCCCAAATGATTCAGTAACGCAATGGTATTGTACCTGCAGTCATCTCTCGTTTTGGAGGCAATTAACAAATCATCAATGTACTGTACTAGAGTCGAACTAAAAGGCAATTCTAATGATTCCAAGTCCTTCTTCAATATCTGATTGAAGATGGAAGGTGATTCAGAAAACCCTTGAGGAATTCGACACCAACTGTAAACCTTGTCCAGGAATTTGAAACTGAAGAGAAATTGGCTGTCCTCATGAAGAGGCACGGAAAAGAATGCTTGAGGCAGGTCAACAACTGTGAACCATTCTGCATCACACGGAACCTGAAACATAATCACGGCTGGATTTGACACTATGGGGCAACATTTTACTACAATCTCATTAATTTTTCTCAGGTCTTGAACAATTCGAACTTTCCCACAAGGCTTTTTCAGACCCATTATTGGTGAATTACACGGGCTTCTCAGCACTTCTTTTAGAACCCCTTGCTTTACAAAGTCTGCAATTATCTGTGTCACCTGTATAAGTACATCTTGTGCCATGTGGTACTGTGGCACCTGGGCAAACACGGCATTTGGCTTCACTTCTACCTTGACTGGTTCTACTCCTCTTATTAATCCCACTTCCTTTCCTGTCAAATCCCACACTTTCTCTGTCACTGTTCCCTATAGTTCAGCTGGTAACTCAGCCACTGTGAACATCGTGAAGAAGGTTATCAAAGGGTACTCCTCATTTGCGGTCTCCGTCTCTGACTCTGAGATCTGACCATCGTCACCTTCATCATCACTGTTTGTCTGCATCTCAATCCCTCCATTGGAGCAGGTAATCGAACACCTCATCTTACACAGTAAGGGGGTGATTTTGACCTCGGCGGTAAAATGCCCTTACCGCCGGTCAGAAGACCGCCATAACACCGCCGCGGCCGCGGTCAACCGCCACAGTCATTCTGACCCACAACGGCCAAACCTCCAAAAATCCGTCCTCCACTGCAGCCCGCCACATCGGCGGGCAGCGATAAACTGGAGATGACCAAACCTCCACCGTCACGCCAACAGAAATACGCCCATGCCATTACGACCCACGAATCCACACGGCGGTCATTCAAACGCGGTATTCCATTGGCGCTACACACCGCCGCGGTCAGAATACACACACATCACCAAAACACAGCCACATTGGACAATTTGAAAAACACACACCTGATACACATACACACACCACTCCCACACAATCAACCAACTATAAAACACACACCCACATCACCCACAAACCCCTGCGACCCCAATTACTGAGAGAGACACAGCAGACAATCCAAAGCAAGACACACTGAGGCACACTACACCATCACACACACCACATAGTAGCACAAAGCACCACTCACCAACACACTCCTCATCACATACACCACCCCACACCTCACCCACACCACCCCATGGCACCCCAAAGGCATCCACGATTTTCGGACCAAGAACTCCGGGTCATGGTGGAGGAAATCCTAAGAGTGGAACCCCAGCTCTTCGGCTCGCAGGTGCAGCACACCAGTATAGCCAGGAAGGCGGAGCTATGGCAGCGGATCGTGGACAGGGTAAACGCGGTGGGACAGCATCCCAGGAATAGGGAGGACATCCGCAAAAGATGGAACGACCTACGGGGGAAGGTCCGGTCGATGGTCTCCAGGCACAACATCGCGGTCCAGAAGACTGGCGGCGGACCCCCACCCACCCCTCCCGAATTTACATCGTGGGAGCAAGAGGTCTTGACCATCCTGCATCCTCAGGGCCTCGCAGGAGTAGCCGGAGGAATGGACTCTGGTAAGTCCCATCTCAACTACTATATCCCCCACACCCCACCAGCATGCCAACCCACACCCCCACCCTCACCCCCAACCCCCAGCACACATCCTTCCCGACAATGTCTCACCAGCACAACCCACCCATCCCAACACCAACTCCTGCATGCCAACACAAACCATGGGCACCCATCACCTAAGCATGACCACTGCACTAACCCCTCCCCCCCACTAAATACCCTCACAACACCTCCCTCCAGGGAATGCCTGCACTGGGGGACAAGGGCACCCACAACACGCATGCTATTGCACACACAGAAACAATAACCAAACTCTCTTACCCCATGCAGGACCCGAACGACAACACACCAGCCAGGAGGGTCCAGAAGTGTCCATCCCACCACCGGAACAGGCCCACACTGAGGATAGCAGCTCTGTCGACAGTGAACCTGATGACCAACCCGGACCATCGGGGACCTCTGGGCAGTCGGTTCCCCTCACCCAGACACAGGCCACACCAGACCCGACCCCCTCTGCCGACACCAGCACAGCTCCCACCCAGCGGGCCCATGCCTCTGTCTCTAGGACAGCTCAATCAGCGGTGTGTCTGCCACTACAGGGCACCCAGGCTAACCCGACACCCCAACAACAACAGGGACCTGGGGGCAGTGGGAGCGGGCACACCGGCCAGGGGACAGAGGCCGGGGGAAACCGGGCAGCTCGGAGGGCTGCTGTGCGACAGGGGGGGGAGGAGAGGCCCAGGGAACCCACTCTCCAAGAGGCCCTCACCACCCTCATGGGGGCCTACCACCACTCCCAAGAAACGATGGCGACGGTACTGGCCAGGTTCACTGAGATCCAGGCACAGCAGGAGGAACGCTACATGGGGTTCAGGGAGGAGCTGAGAATCATCGGGACCGCAATGGGGACCATCGTCCTGGCCCTCCACAGGATAGAGGACGCGTTGCGGGACCATGGTGCACCACACAGGGCCCCTGTCACTAGGCCGGACCAGGAACAGCCTACCACCTCCACCGGCGCTAGTGGACAGGAGGTCCCAACACCTCGACAGCCCCCCAGAACCCCACCTCCTGCTGAAGAACAACCACCCCGTAAGAGGAGCCTGAGACCAAAGAAAAAGACAGAGTAGGATGTCAAGACCCCCGCCAGCAGGACATACCCCCTCAAGTCTTCCCACTGTCCCACATTGCCACCCTGTCCAACCATGAACTGCCTATGCTCCATCCTTCCACAGGCAAAAGAACAATGCACCTGTGAGACTGAGAACTGGACTTTGCCATGGATATTCCTCCACCCCCACCCATCACCCTTAGAATCACATGTACCGGTATCTAGCACTGTAAATAAATCACATTTTGCACACAAACCTGTTTTGAGTCATGCTGTATTATTAACAAAGGGATAACATATTACTGTTCAATTTCTGTTCTGTCAATTAGTCATGACAACATACCAATGTCAATACGCTGTATTTCATGGGCGAACCAAGCAGAAGTCAGGTACTGAGTCAGACAGCACTGAGAAGGGAAGGGAAAGGCATAAATTAATAAAAAACATCTGTGGGGAACTACAGAAAGTACAGATGCAGGAGGCTAGAAGCAATTGTGAAATGGCGTGGGTGATTCTTACCTGGGTGTTACTGGAAATACTGTTGTATCACTCTGTCCCTATTGTCTGTGTCGTCCTCAGAGTCTTCCTCCTCTTCACTCTCCACAGGCTCCACGGCTTCTACAACACCACCATCTTGACCATCCTCCTGCAGGAAAGGCACCTGGCGTCGCAAAGCCAGGTTGTGAAGCATACAGCACGCCACGATGATATGGCACACCTTCTTTGGTGAGTACATTAGGGATCCACCAGTCATATGCAGGCACCTAAACCTGGCCTTCAGGAGGCCAAAGGTTCGCTCAATCACCCTCCTTGTACGCCCATGGGCCTCATTGTAGCGTTCCTCTGCCCTTGTCCGGGGATTCCTTACTGGGGTCAGTAGCCACGGCAGGTTGGGGTAACCAGAGTCACCTATTAGCCACACACGTTGTCTCTGTAGCTGCTCCATCACATAGGGGATGCTGCTATTTCGCATCACATATGCGTCATGCACTGACCCTGGGAACTTGGCATTTACATGGGAGATGTACTGGTCAGCCAAACAGACCACCTGGACATTCATCGAATGATAATTCTTTCTGTTTCGGTACACCTGCTCATCGTCTTTTGGGGGTACCAAAGCCACATGGGTCCCATCAATGGCACCAATGATGTTGGGGATATGTCCAAGGGCATAGAAATCACCCTTCACTGTGGGCAAGTCACCCTCCTCGGGGAAAATGATGTAGCTCCGCATGAGTTTCATCAGGGCAGACAACACTCTGCTCAAAATCTTTGAAAACATAGGCTGAGACATTCCAGATGACATGGCCACTGTGGTCTGGAATGACCCACTGGCCAAAAAATGGAGGACTGACAAAACCTGCACCAGAGGGGGAATCCCTGTGGGTTGGCGGATGGGGGACATCAGGGCTGGCTCCAGCTGGGCACACAGTTCATGGATAGTGGCACGGTCAAGTCGGTATCGAAGGATTATATGGCGTTCTTCCATTGTCGACAGGTCCACCAGCGGTCGGTACACGCGAGGATTCCTCCTTCTCATCCCAAGTCCCAGCGGACGGTGCCTAGGAAGGACAACATGGAGCACAGAGTCAGCCAAACCACAGGTACGTACAGACAGCTTGCACAGTTAAAGAATGGCAATGGGTTGAAAGGCGTGTATGTGTGGCAATGCAAGGCCTAGGCCTGTGTGTCGCAGTCAAAATTAAGCCATGTGGGCCCTTGAAATGGCGGCTGCCTGACCTGTGAAGTGGGACAATGGGATGTGAGGTCACTGCGCTGGCGGGGCACACCGTGGCGGTAGGCGGTCGAAGACCGCGGCGCAAAGCCGCATTGGTTAACATTGAAGCCTATGGGTTTCAGGAGCCAATAACGAAGTGCGCCGGCGGTCGCGGTACGCACCGCCGCGGTACGCACCGCCGCGGACGTGACCGCCATTTTCTATCTGCTTAATCACTCGAGACCTGATCATCCACAGGAGAGGACCTATACTGCAAGTGCTGCTGTGACCTCGGTCTGGAAGATACAATGGCTGCTGTGACTGGGGAAAGGGCCCCTGCCTTCACGTCTGAAGAATTGGACAAGCTCGTGGATGGGGTCCTCCCCCAGTATGCGCTACTCTACGGTCCTCCAGGCCAACAAGTGAGTACCCCGGGTGCTAATGGAATGGGCTATGCCTGTGTGGATTGGGGTGGATGTAAGTTGGTGGGGTGGGGGGCGAATGAGGAGTGCAACGCCCGACAGATGAGAGCATGTGCCATATGGCAAAGTGGGGGGTGGGGGGGCAATTACATCTAACATGCAGGCCATTGATGATTTCCTCCTTTCCACCCTGTACATGTCTAATAGGTCAGCGCCCATCAGAAGATCGAGATTTGGCGTGCCATCGCCAAGGAAGTCCGGACCTTGGGGGTCCACAACAGACGGGGCACCCACTGCCGCAAGAGGTGGGAGGACATCCGCCGCGGAACAAGGAAGACCGCAGAAACACTGCTGGGGATGGCCTCCCAACCTAGGAGGGGTGCCAGTCGCACCATGACCCCCCTGATGTCCCGGATCCTGGTGGTGGCCTACCCTGAATTGGATGGGCGCTTTAAGACATCACAGCAGACACAAGGGGGTGAGTATCAGCACATTCTCCTATCTTTCTGCGCAGTGGAGGCGTCTGGGTGGGGGAGGAGGGCTGTGGGTGACATTAGGCCAGGGCGCTTTCTGTAGTGTAGTCCTCTCCCTTAGGCATGGCCCTGTGCCCCCGGCCCCCACCTCTGTAGGGTGACAAGTACAGCCATTGAAGGTCCAGCATCTCCCATGTGCGCGTTTGACGTCTCTTGGCCTGTTGTCTTAGTCAGTAGTACTGAGTAGTGTACCCCGAATGCGCGGCTTAGTGCATTAGGCACCTGTGTCTGTCCTCTCCGCCAACAGTGTTGACATTGCATGCACTCAACCTGGTCTTCTTTTTTCTCCCCCCACCCTTTCTCTTCATCTTCTTGTGCATGTGTGCATTAGCATCATCAGGCGGAGGAGATATGGCATCGGAGCACGAGGGAGCTGCAGGACACAAGGCCCCGGTGGGCCCAGGAACAGACACCGAGGGCACCAGTGATCCGGAGGGCGAGGGGAGCACCACGACGGGGACCGCTGGTGAGAGCAGCGAAAGCGACACGTCCTCGGATGGGAGCTCCATAGGGGTGGCGGCAACATCCGTGCCCCCCGCCTCTACAGGTACATCCGCCACCCAGCGCACCAGCCCCGCCCTCCCAGCAGCCCCTCAGTCTTCGCTCCGTGCCGGTTCGCCCAGGAAGGCGCGCGTCTCCTTCGCCCCAGGCACCTCAGCCCCTGCCCCTGTTGCCCCTGCTGCCCTCAGTGCGGAGCTCATTGACCTGGTAAGGACGCTCATTGTTGGGCAGACGACCCTTTTGAATGCCATCCAGGGTGTGCAAAGGGAGGTGCAACAGAGCAATGCGTACCTGGAGGGCATTCATTCGGGTCAGGCTGCCCATCAACGAGCGTTCACTGCTCTGGCCTCAGCACTGACGGCAGCCATTGTCCCTGTTTCCAGCCTCCCTCTTCTTACTGCCTCCAGCCTTTCTCTGTCTCCTGTTCCTCAGCCTATCCCATCCACACCATCAGACCAGCCTGCACACACCTCAACACCCAAGAGCAGCTCATCCAAACACAAGCACCACAGATCCCGCAAACACTCACCCGAGCAACACCCAGATGCAGACATGCCAACAGCCACTGCCACCCCTGTGTCCCCCTCCTCCTCGTCTCCCTCCTCCCTCCCTGTGACGTCTACACTCACACCTGCATGCACCCCAACATCAGCCAGTGCTTCCATCACCACCTCACCCTCCAGTACAGTCCACACTCGTGCAGTCACCACCCCCACTGCCATGTACACGTCCCCTGTGTCCTCTCCCACTGTGTCTGTCACCCCCTCTTCCAAGACACACAAACGCAGGCAGCCACCCACCCAACAGCCATCCACCTCACGACAGCCTACTGCACCAGCACCTTCACCCAATGACAGCACACCTGACTCTCCTACAACCACCTCCTCTACCTCCACTTCCATCTCCACTTCTCCTACCCTTTACCTTGGCCCTAAAAAACTTTTCCTGGCTAACCTTAACCTCTTTCCCCCCGATGACCTCCCCCATCCATCTTCAAAGAGTCCCAAGAGCACCGCAGCCACCACCAGCCCAGCTTCGGGTGTCACTGTTGTGCCTGGGTTCTGGAGCCCACCCTTTGCCAGCAGTGACACATCGATCAGCAGCAAGGACACGTCCAGCCCCCCCCCCCGGCAAGAGGACCCGCAAAACCAAGGACCGCCGTGCGAGGACCGACAGGGCTGCCCCCAAGGAGCAATGTGCGGCCACTTCACCACCCACACCATCTGGGGGAGGCAAGGGCCCGAGAGCCCCATCAAAGGAGCGGAAGGGCAGCAGGAGCGCGGAGAAGGTGGACCCCACATGCCACATCCCAGCTGGGAAGGAGGACACTAAGGAGGCCAGGAGTCCGTCCCCGAAGGGTCCAGAAACGTCACGGTCCGAGGGCGACTGAACAGGGAGTCCAGGCCAGGTCTGGCTCCCTTGACCTGCTGGATGGGCACCGCTGAACAGGGCCCGCGGTGCAGAAGAGCACCGCTGAACAGGGCCCCGCCGTGGAGATAGGCACCGCTGAACAGGGCCCGCGGTGCAGAAGAGCACCGCTGAACAGGGCCCCGCCGGGGAGATAGGCACCGCTGAACAGGGCCCGCGGTGCAGAAGAGCACCGCTGAACAGGGCCCCGCCGTGGAGATAGGCACCGCTGAACAGGGCCCCGCCGTCTCAAGCACCGCTCCGCTGGGCCCTTCATTTCAAGCACCGCTCCGCTGGGCCCTTCCTGTCAAGCACCGCTCCGCTGGGCCCCGCCGTCTCAAGCACCGCTCCGCTGGGCCCTTCCTCTCAAGCACCGCTCCGCTGGGCCCTTCCTCTCAAGCACCGCTCCGCTGGGCCCGCCGTCTCAAGCACCGCTCCGCTGGGCCCTTCCTCTCAAGCACCGCTCCGCTGGGCCCTTCCTGTCAAGCACCGCTCCGCTCGGCCCTTCCTCTCAAGCACCGCTCCGCTGGGCCCTTCCTCTCAAGCACCGCTCCGCTGGGCCCTTCCTCTCAAGCACCGCTCCGCTGGGCCCCGCCGTCTCAAGCACCGCTGAACAGGGCACCGCCGTCTCAAGCACCGTTGATGGTTCATTGTGCCCACCATGCCTCCTCCTTGACCAGTGGAGACTGTCATCCACCTGATGGACTGTGGCTTTGCACTCCCCAGGATGGTCCAGTGGGCAATCCACCCACTGCAGAGACTTGAGAGACTGTGGCTTTGCACTCCCCAGGATGGCCCAGTGGGCAGCCCACCCACTGTAGAGACATTGAGAGACTGTGGCTTTGCACTCCCCAGGATGGTCCAGTGGCCAATCCACCCACTGCAGAGACTTGAGAGACTGTGGCTTTGCACTCCCCAGGATGGTCCCGTGGGCATGGTGGCTCCTCGTGGATCTGGCGTCGTGGACTCATGTGGCTGTGGTGCCCCCCCCTTCCCTTCCCCCTGAGGTGCCTGTAGTTTTTACATCTGATGCCCCTGCAGTGTTCTCTCCAAAGGACTCAGGTCTCCTGTGTGGGCTTTGCCCTTGTTTCTCAAGACTTTGGCCCACGGACATGCTGTATTCGTAGGATGTGCAGGACTTGGTACTTCAGTTATACACTGATGTGTATGTCATTTGTTTTGTTGTGGATATCTTTCATGGTTGTACGCTAATTTTCTGGAGCTTTTTGGTACATAAATATTTATTCCAAATATGATTATGTCCTAGCATTTTTCAGGGGTGTTTGGGTGGTGTCACTGTGACTTGGTGCTCTGCATTGGTGAGTACATGATTGGGGGGGGGGGGTCGCATATGTGTGTGCCCGTAACCTTTCGTCCTCCCCCTCCCGTGTGTCGTAGGTGCAGTACTCACTGTTGTCGTCTGCGCCGGACTTCGTACTCGTGGTAGATGAGAAGGTAGACGAGAGCAGGTAGGATGTTTAATTCGGGTTCCATGCTGTCCTCCGTACTCGTGGAGTGTGTTTTGGTGAGCGTTTTCCCGTTCGTAGTCTGTTTCCGCCGTGTTTTTATCGGCGGTGCTCCCGCCCCGGAAAAGGTGGCGGATTGGTGAGTTATGATAGTGTGGGCGGTACATTGTCTGCCGCCTGCCTGTTGGCGGTGACCGCCGCGCTGTTTGTCTGTACCGCCGCGGCGGTCGGAGTGTTAAGTTGGCGGGCTGTGTTGGCGGTTCCCGCCAGGGTCAGAATTCCATTTTTTGGACCGCCAGCCTGTTGGCGGGTTGGCCGCCACTTTAACACCGACCGCCAGGGTTAGAATCACCCCCTAAGTCTCTTCCCAGTAGGGATACGGGACTCGAGTCACAGACTACAAATCTATGTAATCCCTGGAAGGTACCAATCTCAACTTGGACCGGATCTGTGATTGGATTTGTCAGGAGCTGATTTGCTACTCCTACCACCCTTATGGTACACCCCGAAAGTGGCAATTTCAGAACCTCTGCACTTCTGACTGTAGAGCGTGTAGCTCCTGTATCAACTAGGAATGAAACCTTATGACACATCACCTTTCCCTGAACATAAGGTCCCCTCTGATCTACTTCTAGGGATGCTGCAAGCCTGCACTCCTCACTATCTGAACAATCATCCAACCATTAATCGTTTATTCCATCCTCACCATGCAATGGGAACTGTTGTACTGTATCATTTTGACTCATTGTTTGACCTGTGACCTGTTGAGGAAGCATCACCTGTTGCTGTCCCATTGGAGCTAGTGGTAACAGCATTTGCTGTCTAGGTACCATGGGAATCTGCTGTTGTACCTGCTGCATCTGTGCTGGTTGAACACGTGGCATTTGCATTTGTTGCATAGGCTGGAGACCCTGTATCTGCACCATTTTATTCTGGAAGTTCGGATTTTGACCCCTCATTCTTGGACCCCTCACATTTTGAAACGTACCAACATCGTTGCTTTGTTGAACAACACCATCCTGCACCATCATTGGGCATTCCCGCTTCCAGTGTCCCACTCCCCCGCACGTGTGACATGGTAACACCTTTTTCATCCCTTGCACATCATTTTGAACCACAACGGTATTCAAATCTGGGCCACGGTTCACAAAACCTCCCCGAACTCTGCCTATGGTTTGCGGTTGGAACATCCCATTCACATGAGGCTGCTGCTGTACCATCTGCTGTACTCCATTTCCCTGCATCCCTGCTTGGGCTGCCTTAATTTGCATCACCATCACCTTTTCTTTCAGTTTTCTCTGTTTCAATTCAATCTCATCGCTACAGTATTTTGCATACTGCAACACTTCATCAATCGGCTTCTCTTGCCAACAGATCAAATGACTCTTAATCATCTGACTAATCTCTGGTCTCAACCCTTCAACAAACCTGAACACAAGGTGATTCATGTCTTTCGGCTCTATGACCTCAGTGCCACTGTAGTGTTTGAATGCCTTCAACAACCTCTCATAGTAAGCATGTATCGACTCTTTGCCCTCCTGAGACGTTCGATCTAACTTCTGCCAATCAGTCACTTTCGGCGACACTTTCTGCTTCAGAAACTCAATCACCTTATGGTAATACCTCATCACTTCAGAAGACGGTGCTCC
The DNA here is from genome assembly GCF_031143425.1 of Pleurodeles waltl. Taxonomy (NCBI): domain Eukaryota; kingdom Metazoa; phylum Chordata; class Amphibia; order Caudata; family Salamandridae; genus Pleurodeles; species Pleurodeles waltl. Next base: position 387,216,548 of record NC_090446.1, on the reverse strand, counting down.
AGTGATCTTGTCCCCTGCTGGCTCCTCTGTCGGCCAATCCACACCTCTCTTGCACTCAAGCCATAAATCAGCTGGGACTATGATCTTAAACAGGGTATTCAAGTCTTCCCAAAGACATTTTGCAAGCTTCACAAACCTGTCCGTCTGCTGGTACCACTCTATTGGCTTTTCCCTCAACCTGGGATAATCATTTGTGAATGACAGAATGTCACCTCTAGACCACGGTACATGGACTAGAACCCCTCCAGCTGTTTCTCTCATTGGTAACAATTTTATTGTTCCCGTGTCTGGTGCAGCTTTCGCCTGCTTTGGTTCCGGGCAGTCACCCTTCTCTTTATCTCTTTTCTTTGCCCATCCGCCTTCCCACTTCTCTAATGCTCCCCAAACTTGAGCACTCTGCAATATTTCTTTGAGGTGTGCCTTCATTCCAGTGGATCTAATGTGATCGAAATCTTTAGGTTCAAAGTCTAACCTATAACTCCTTTTCAAATGCTTAGTATTGTCTAAGTCTATGCCGTATTTGTCTGCTAGGTTTGCCAACCTCTGATGCACCCTGCTCACTTCTTTGGTTATTTTGGGGCACAGATACCTCAATTCTGCTTCCGTGTATGACTCTAATCTGTTCACCCCCATTGTTCCTTCTACTAATTCTGTGGCTTCCACACCCAGCCTCACAAAATTCAGGTATTCCTCTCTTTCTGATCTCTCTGCAGTCACTGAAGTAGTCTGCGGAGTGTTGAGCTTGTCTAACCACTCATTCATCTGTTGCGCTGTTAAGCCTTGCAACAAGACATTTCCAGACTGCATCATTGATGTCTGTGACGTATTTGCACCCGTCACCTGTGGGGTCAGGGTACCCAACCCTGCTTGCCTCATTGTCTCCAAAGGAACCCCAATCGGACTGAAGTCCAACAAGGATCTAGACCTTTCAGCTGTCTGTCCCCCCTGTGTTATTCCCTGCAAGTTTCCTGTAAACCCTCCTCTTATCGCCTCCTGGATCATTACTTCTTGGTCACATACGCTAGGCTTAGCTTGCGCATACAGCGGTACTGGGGGACCAACAGTGATTGGTAATGATATAGCAGCTGGTGACTGCCCAATTCCCAAACCCTGTGGAGTATTAACTCCCATAGCTTGATTCATCATGGGTGCTGTAGCTACTGACTGCGGTCCTGCGACAGAAGTGTAATTCGGAACCACCTGTTGCTGCGGCTGGGGCAGCAATTGTGGAGTTGGCTCAATCTGCATTAACTTTGCTCTCATGTACACTGGATCAGGCGGCACCATCAAACTCGTAGTTGTCTCTAATACTGGGACATCAGGATAGAGCCTCTGAATTTGCGGTGGCTGCAACTGTATCTGCTTGTCTGGTGCAGTGGGTACACTGACACCATTCTGTGCTGGAACTGTATCGCTTGTCTGTACTGTATTCGGGATTCCCTTATTTTGTGTCTGATCTTCAGGACCCGCACTAGTACTCGGTCCATTATCATTCATGGCATATGGTGGCGGGCAGTCATGTAACAATTTATTTAGAAACTCCTCATCGTCTGAATCATCTGCATCTGCCCAAGACTTCTAAGTCTCCTTCGGTTTACTAGAGCCCTTGCCGGTTTTACAAGTGGCCTTCTTTCCCTGTGTATCATCTTCTTGAGTTATTGCCGGAAACATCCTAACTCCGTCTACTATTCCCCTTCTCCACATCTTAGTCTCGCTATTCCATCTAGCCTCTGCTAGAGTCTTTTCTGCTTTTCTCATACTCCTCACAAATTTCTGCTGCCTCTGTTGTATGGCCATTAAATCCCAAATTGCTAATGCCTCAAACTGAGCTGGTCTCGGAGGCGGTTTTTGCTCACTTAACACCCTCTGCAAATTTTCCAAAATCCTTATTTTAAACGTTCCGTACTCCGGAAACGCCAAACATCCCACCTTTTCTGTCATTTTGCACCACTGCTTTAGCCAAAGACATGGCGCAACTCCCTTCTCCTCCATTATGGTATAAGCCGGATTATCCTCTGGCGGTGTAGGCTCCCCCACACTTGCTGTAATGTATGTATCTCCCCTCAAAGCACTCTCTAGAGCCTTGAAAAACTTCATTTTTGCGTCTTTTATTTTGCTTAGAATCTAATCAGGAAGTGACTTTAATTCCCAGAACACTTTTCGCCTACCTTCTCAACCAATTGCCTCTCATGGACGGCTGCCAATCCGTGCACGACCCCTTTCGGCAACCGACCTATCCCTGCGCGGCTCCAATGATGTCACACACACACCCACTGCGGCTGACAAAGTCTTGCGGCTTGTCTTCCTCACACAGAAACTAATGCAATATATTGCGAGCACCTTAACAATAACTCAAATTTACTACAGGACGGGTAACACAATCGCTTCAGAACTTTACAGAGATTTCACTTGAAGCCTCGGCCGCTACTCTCTCCTTCTCAGCTCCCGCACTCGCAAGCAGAATTCGACCCGCAAATCCTACTCTCGACTTGTCAATGGTTCGCTCTAGTGCACTTTAGAACTTGCCAAATCTTCATCGAAGGTTGCATTCACACATTTGACTCAAACTCGACTCGTCAACCACGCCCGATTGACCTATTAAAACGCACAAATTACAACATAAACCAAGTGTCTCATACACTTCTCAATATACTCCGGAGTCTCAGAAAACGACGGGTCCGTGCATCACCAACAACCACATGTACAATTTTTTAGCACAAAGCGCCACTTTCACATGAAGTTCGCCAACTTCCCTACTCTCATACCGCAGAGTACGCCCACTCCTACTAAAACATTACCAGGCCTAAATTCAAACAAACTTCACAAATCACCTGCAATATGCATAAGCTGAGCAAGCGCAAATTCTACACCACACATACTAGAACGCCGAGAACGTACCCAACTCACCTAGGCAAGCTCCGAGATTCCGGGAAAGTCATTTGGGACTTAGAGACATATCATGCCTCCAATTTGCATCATTTCGAAAACACTTTTAAACAATGGTCCCTCGTCCTACGGCTCCCAAAGGGCCAAACCTTCCTCTGCTACCAGAACTGCTAACGCGTCCCAATCTAGATAATTTATTCACTCTGGGACTCGTTTTAGGCCAATGAATCTTTTGACCCTGATTGAAGACACCTTAAGTCGAGATAACTAATCAACATGTCAATCAATAAGTCAATAACGTCATCACTAGTCACCATAACAAATCAATTAGATTAATCTATAATATTAATAAGACTCGGAAACCACCATGACCTTTCAGTCATGAATAACCACACCAGTTTAGTACAATTTTATGATGTTTATTCCCTATTGATTACAATTCTACTAGTAAGTTTATTAGTCTCAAAACCATGAAATACATCAGCATTGTCATAATATGGCAACTCAAATAAGATTTCATCAAAACAAAGATCACGAACCTTAGAACATAACACGACATCAACATAGGTTAACCTTAGCAGAGTATCATTAGCGCATTATTCAACAAAGCATTGATTCAGTCATTTGTCTATTTGCCTCCGTTTAGTGAACCCCTTAACTAACCTCGAATTAGCATTGGCATGTTGGGCTTCATGCAAAATTTAGAAAACATCTAACTATGGTCTCTGTCAAAAGAAGCAGCTGGTACCTAGAAAGGAAAGGCAAACAGACAATTACAATTTCACCATCATATAGTTACCCTCCGTAATGGGTCAGCATACAGAGTCAGTCTTCGTCCTCAGGACATCAGTTGATTCGCCATCAGCCAGGAAACACAGCAAAGTTCAGCAAGACGGGGTAAGTAGGGACACTTCCCTCATAAGGAGGAGAAGTATAGAACGGGCAAGGTAAGGGTGAGGATGGTTTGAAGAGTCAAACAGCAAAGTCTTTAGGCAGAGTGACAAAGTGTCTGGGTAATAGCACGAGTTCGCAATAGCATCTCCCCCTGGGTCCTCGTGTCAAAGGTTTTTATCCCTTTTCTGTTGTACAGTCCCCTAATTTCTAATTGGGTAAGGTTGGCACCCCACTATCTCCGTCCAATAGTTCTCCAGTCGTACCATTAAAATTGTCACCCCATAACAGTTCTCACGTAGTTTATTGGTTCTTGTGATTGACATCTCCAATGGGTAGAATGTCCGGTATGATTTCATACACTCATGGTCCTCTCGCATCTCCAGTCAGTGGTTCCATTGTCTATACCGGTTTAGGCGACCTTGTACCTGTAACAAGTCTACACTGTTGCATTCAGCAAGAATGTTTCCTTGAGGAAGTCGAGTTTCATGAGGACGGATCTACTACAGTTACACTCAGCTTCTGGAAAAATACGATTACATGTCCTTCAGCAAGTCAGCACACTGCACGTTAGAAAAACACATTTAATATGAAACCGAGCAGCTAGGCCCCAACTCATGCTAACTAAGGCCTAGTGAATTAATTAGCAAAACCTTAATGTATAACTCTTAATACTAATATAAAATCATACATTAGTGCATCAATAACTCATCATTAGTCAATGTTATTAGTCCTCGTATATATTGACGGCCACTCCCTGTGGGCACATTTTCAGGCTCACGTTTAGTAAAACACATTGATACATTTTCTATGCGGCATTATTATGCATTAGTTCATAAACATTCTCATGTTAATTTTGATTATAAGAGCTACGCTCCAACACACTACATATAGGTCAATACCTATATGTAGCTTCACAATGGTATCCCCGAATATGGCCATGTAAGGTGTCTAAGATCATGGAATTAGCCCCGCATTCCAAATCTGGTATCAGGGAGGCAATTCCATGCTTCCTGGGGACTCCACCTTGGATCCCCAGTATTGCCAAATCAGCTCTCTGAGGCTTGCACTGCAGCTACAGCTGCTGCCACCTTGCAGACAGGGTTCTGCCCTGCCTGGGGTCTGAGCAGCTCGGTCCCCGGAAGGCAGAACAAACCATTTCCTTTGGGAGGAGGGTGTTACCCCCTAGGGGTAACAGGCTGGGGAGAGGTAGCCTCCCCCAGCCTCTGAAAATGCTTTGAAGTGTACAGATGGTGGCCTCCTTGCATAAGCCAGTCTACACCGTTTCAGGGACCCCCAGTCCCTGCTCTGGCGCGAAACTGGACAAAGGAAAGGGGATTAACCACTCCCCTCTCCATCACCACCCCAGGGGTGGTGCCCAGAGCTCCTCTAGTGTGTCCCAGACTTCAGCCATCTTGTTTTCCAAGGTGTGGGGACACTCTGGAGGCCTCTGAGTGGCCAGTGTCAGCAGGTAATGTCAGAGACCGCTCCTGACAGGTCCATACCTGATAAGGTAGCCAGTCCCCCTCTCAGGGCTATTTAGGCTCTCTCCTGTGGGTTCCTCTTCAGATTCTACTTGCAAGTTTCCAGCAGGAATCCTCTGCAACTACTACTTCATCCTCTGACCTCGGATCGAATGCAGACTGCTCCAGGAGGCGCTGTAACAGCAACTAAGTATCCAGAAGGGCTACTTTTCCTCCTCAACTTCAGCTCCAGCAAGCAACTGCAACAGTTTCCACGGTGTGTACGCTCTGGGGACTCCCTGTTTTCACCCTGCACCAGACCGACTGAAGAAATCTCCAGTGGAGTGATGGAGTCTCTTCCCTGCTCTTGCAGGCACCTTCTAAGTTGATGACCAGTTCTCTTGGACTCCTCTCCTGGTGACGAGCATGTTCCTTGGAACACAGGTGGTGGACCCCTTCGACAGAGACTGTCCTACGGTCCTGCTGTCCAAATTTGGTGGAGGTAAGAGCTTGCCTTCCCCGTGTACGACAGTACCCGTGTGCACTGCTCCTTCTTCACCTCCTGAGGCCTCTGTGCACTATTTGAAATATTCCTTTGTGCACAGCCTGGCCCATGTCCCCAGCGCTCTATTCCACGATGCTCAGTTCACTGAGTTAATCTCCGGAGGCGTGGGACCTTCCTTTGTAGTGCTGCACTAACCGCATTTTGCACCTCCTTTGTCCCCGTGTCCTGGGACTACCGTGGGTGCTGTCTGGTTGACTGAGGGCTCTCTGAAGTGCTAAGAGCCTCCTCTTCCTCCTCATGCAGAGTTGAGGCCCCCAGGTCCCTCCTGGGTCAGGACAGCGCCACTTTGATGCAAAACTCAACTTTGCCAGAACCAAGGCTTATTGGATGAATCCAGCTCTGAAACTCGCCTGCATCCAACATCTCTTTGTGGGACATCCATTGCATCACACAGGAACCCGCTGACATCTTCCTTGGGTACATTTCTGCAGTCTTCATCCAACCGAGGACTCTTCTTTTGCACCCTCTTCTAGGTTAGCAGGGGCTCCTGTCCTTCCTGGAACTTCTTCTGACTTCTGGATTTGGTCTCCTTCCTTTGCAGGTCTTCAGGCCCAGGAGTACACCATTTGTTGTTTGCAGTCTTGCTTGGGTCTTGCAATAACTCTAATAACGGCTTGTAGTGTGTCCTAAGGAAACTTGCAGTACTTTACTCCTACCTTCCTGGGCTCTGGGGTGTAGTGTTTTACTTAACATTGCTGTATTCTTACTCTCCCAGCGATTCTCTACACACTACAATTGTTTAGGGGGGATTTTGTGATTCGCATTCCACTTTCATAGCATATGGTTTGTGTTGCCCCTAGACCTATTTTCTCCCATTGCATTTTATAGCATTTCCTATTGTTTGCACTATCCTATATCTAATTACTTACCTTATATTGGTGTCTAGTTTATATATTGTGTATAATACTTACCTCCAGAAGGAGTATTGCCTCTAAGATATTTTTGGCCTTGTGTCACCCAAATAAACTACCTTTATTTTTGGGAACACTGAGTAGTGTCTTTACTTGTGTATTAGTACTGTGTAACTATAAGTGGTATTTCATGAGCTTTGCACGTCTCCTAGTTCAGCCTAAGCTGCTCTCCTATAGCTACCTCTATCAGCCTAAGCTGCCAGAACACTACTACATTTCACTAATAAGGGATAACTGGACCCGGTATAAGGTGTGAGTACCCGAGGTACCCACTACAAACCAGGCCAGCCTCCTACAACATGTCATATTAAGGGTTATGAGTTTTGCTTCAGCTTTACCAATTATAGGCCTTAACTTAAAGAGTGTCTTGGCCTTGCCAGGCCTCATGTAAAAGCTATATTTCTTAGCGTTTAATAAAATGGCTGTCCAAGAAAGTTAAACTGTGATTTTCTATTTTACATTGTGTGCTTGTAGCCGAGACTTGCTTCTCATGAAAACCAACTGCTAGGAGATTATGTTCCTGCTAATGCAACATTTCATGTGTAATGTGTGTGAGACTGACTTTCCCAGGACACGAACAATGAGAATACTGACTAGAGTGGAAGCTGCAACAATATTGTTACAGATAAACCGATAATAAGGACATTGCAAGACAAACCAATCAACGACATGTGAATGGAGTAATATTAGAATTCACAGATTTGGGATTTTAGTTTTATTGGACAGAGTATGAACACACGATTAACTGACTCATAAGAATTTGGGGGGTAGTTTTAACAGTTGTGACTTAACAAAAGTACACAGAGAGAAGACAGACATTCTGCCCTTGCATTTATTCTGACCATTACCCATTTTCTTGCTGGCCGAGAGGTCAATATTCCTTGTGCGCCTTGACAAGAGACATGCTAATCTTTAATGCTTAAAGACTTTGCCTTTCCTGAACTTTGATGCTGAACCCTGATGCCTTGCTGATCGACTGATGTCCTGAGGACAAAGACTGATTCTGCTTTGCTGGTCCATTCTGAGGATAGGTATAACTTAAACTGTGATTATTATGCATATTTGCTTTTTTTCTAGGTACCAACTGTGCTGTTTTGATAGAGCCATGGTTAAATGTTTTTCCAAATTTGTGTTACTAAATTGTTTTGCATGACACCCAACATGCAGATGCTAATCTGATGTTAGTTAAGGATTCTCACAAATTGAATTATGATAACAGGGACTAACGCTGGTGAATTTCTCTGCTAAACTTCATGTACATAATTACATTGACACAGCTGACTTTGCTATTGATTTGCGCAATAACTTTAGAATGTGTTGTAGTTCAAGCTCTGATTTGATCATGTTTCTTCTGCCGCTTTGGACAGCCAGTATTGTTTCTACATGTGTTTCATCTGATTTTGACATAAATCTACATGACCTTAGCATTGATAATATAGGGAAATAAATATTCTAACCTTTACTAAAAGTTATGGTTATCCATGACTGAAAGGTCATGGTGCGTGACAATTACTGACTCCATTGATTATTGATATTATTGAATGCTAATGGTTATTGATTATTGTGTATTGATTATTGACTATGCACTGGAGCTATGGTAAGAACATCTTAATTGTGAGTCAAAAGGTTAATTGACCTATCCGCGTCCCCTTGTAAATTTACTTATAAAGGTCAGATGCGCTAAGAGAGATGGTAGCAGACTGATGGCTCGTCTCCTTAAGAGCTTACCATAGATGTCCGGTATAGAATAATAGATGAATGGAGACGGTAGGAGAGATTGATGGTTCGTCTCCTTAAGAGCTTGCCATACATGACCGGTACAGAGTGACAGGTGTTAACAGAGATAGTAGCAGGATTGAAGGTCCCAGAGGTGGTAGTAGAATTCATTATTATCGAGATTTGGATTTTGTTTTTCAATGATGATAATTGGGGAGAAAATGTTTCCTTAAGTCCAGAAACGACTTTCCCAGATCCTGGATCCTTCCAATGGTTGTTTGAGGATGTTCCAGCATTCTAGTGACAGGGTGAATGAAATAGGTTGCGCTTGCACAGCTTATGCAAATCGCAGGTGTTGAAGCAGATATGCTAATTAAGAAAATTATTAATGATGTTATGTGCTTAAATAATGAAGTGTGTAGAGCAATTAATCGTAGGGAAAATAATATGCAAGTTTGAAAATGTCCCCTCGAGGCATGTCAGCCATGTATACGAGATTGTACTAATATAACTGAAACTGTATGAAATAATGAAGATGTATGTGAAAAATTTAGTAATATGTCATATTGAAATGTATATCCTATGTTTTACTTCAATTTGTAGTGTTAACTTACCTGAATTTAAAGCTGAGTCTTCCTGGGTCTCGCACACCGAGAGCAGAAATAATAACCGCGTTTGCAGAAGCTACGATCCGTCCTTGACTCACCCGATGTTAAAGTTGCTTAGCTAGAATTTTCTGCAATGTACCGGCGGACAGGAGATGATGAAGACAATTTGATACAATTATGTGTAGAGTAGGCTAAATGTACTTTCCCAGGACTTGAACAATGAAGGCACTGACTGAAGAGGAACATGCAACAATTTCGATACCTGAAGAGCCGGATGATGAGAACATCGTAAAGCGGACCAATCCGCATCTTGTGAACGGACTGAAACTCAAATTGGTAGATTTGGTAAACAAATACTATAGGTTAAAGTCATATCTGCTGACTGACTGACCAATTAGGAATTAGGGAGATGGACTGGGAGACCCTATTAAATAGTCATGACAAGGGGCTAAAACTTCAGATGGGAGGGGAGAATTGATGACATCAGGAAACGCTGTCCGAGGTTCTGTTGTTGGGCTCATACTCTGTGAGCCTGATGCGTGGCTGACTAATTGATGACCTGAAGACGAAGACTGACTTGTTGCTGATCCATCCTGGGTAGGTAGCTATGAAAATGTGACTGGCTAATTGTGCCTGTTCTTTTAGGTACCAACTGCGCTGTTTATAGAGTTCTCACTTAGATAGATCTTCTCCAAATTAATGTTTTTCTCTAAAATGTTTTTGCAGGAAGGCCCACATGCTGATGCTGATCTTGGTTAGGTAGGCTGTTAAGGGTGACATTGAGAGTGACAATTGACTGACAAGCTATTTGCTGAACTCTGCTATTAATACTGGTATTCTTGGCATATGTAGGTGCATATACGCATATGCTTTTCTTCAAATTATGTGATGATGTTTTTCATTAACAAAATAATAATTGAATGGGGTGAATAAAGGTTGAGCTAACAGATGATTTAGAATTGTAATCAGTAGGGAAATAAAAATTGTTTAACTCTTTACTGAGTTGTTGTTATTCATGAGAAAGACGTTTTATTAAAGGTAGTTTAAGCTGATTATTGTTGTCTCTACTGTCACTGCATGACTAGGATACTCCATGCGATTTAAAAGGTTCATTGACCTATACGTGTCCCCTTGTAAGTTTACTTACTAAGGACCAGGCGTGCTTGAAGTTTTTGGTAGCAGCCTGATGGTTAGTTTCCTTGAAGAACTTGTTATGTGGTGATTACTGGTTATGGTGGTAGTTTAAGTTAGGGTTAGTTGTTCATATTTTATGAGGTTTGAATTTAGTTTTTCTGAAATGGCAATTGTAGCAAAGATGATGTCCCTTTAAGCCCAGAAATGGCTTTCCCAAATCCTGGATCCTGCTAGTAAAGATGGGTATGTTCTCGGCGTTCTTGTGATAGTATGAAAGTGGTAGGTAGCGCTTGCACAGGCTTGAGCAAATCGCAGGTGAATTGTGATGTATGTGACGTAAAGAAGGGAGTCTGCATACTCCAGTTAAAGGTTTAGTAGGAGTGTGCATACTCCACAGTATGAGAGTAGGGAAGTCATCAAACTTACATGTGTGGGGTGCTTGTGCTCAAAAATGATCCACGTGGTTGTTGGTGATGTACAGGTTTTGCATGGTCTAAGACTCCGGAGTATATTGACAAGTGTAGGAGACACTTGGTTATATGTTGTAATCTGTCTGGTTTAATAGCTTGATCGGGCGTGGTCAACAAGTCGGTGTGTGAGATAGATGAGTAAAATAAATTTTTTGACTGAGATTTGGCAAGTCCTATGTGCACCAGGACAGACCCTTTGATCAGTTGAGAGTGAAATTCGTGGGTCGAATTTTGTTTGCGAATGTGGGAGACTGAGAAAGAGGAATAGCTATAGGAGTGAGAGGGCCATTAGTGAAAATCCGTAAGGTCTCTAAAGCGATTGTGTCCCTTCCTGTAGTAAACCAGCAGGTTTGTTTTAGGTTTTGGTTTTGGTTTTTGGTTAAAGTGCTCGCAATATTTTGCATTCGTTTTGTGTGAGTTGAAGTTTTGGAGGACAAGCCACAAGACTTTGTCAGCCGCAGTGTGTTAGTGTGACATCAGAGTGTGCCGTGCTGGGATAGGTTGGTTGGTAAGAAGAGTCGTGAGCGGATTGGCAGCTCTCTGTAAGAGGCAAATGGTTGAGTAAGCGGGTGAAGGGAATCTTGGGAGTAAAAGTCATTTCATTATTGAATCTAAATAAATACAGTAGACAAAAATGAAGTTTTTTGAGGTGTTCAGAAGTGCTATGAAGGGTGATTCTTACATTAAGGCATCAGTGGGGGAGCCAACCCCACCGGAAAATTCTCTGGCTTAAATTTTGATGGAGGAGCGAGGTGTTGCACCATGTCTTTGGTTAAAGCAATGGTGTGAGCTAACAAAGACGTTAGGAGCATTAGCGTTTCCAGAGCATGGAACATTTAATTTGAGAATTTTGCATGAATTGCGAATGGCATTATATGAGATGAAGCCATTACCGAGACCAGCACAGTTTGAGGCTTTAGCAAGCGGTTTGGGAGCTGGTGGCCAGACAGTAACAAGAGATGAAATTCAAAAGGAGAATAAAGAGAGTGGAAAAATCCTTAGCTGAAGCTAGGTGGGATTGGGAACAGAAAAGGTGGAGAACAGAGACACAATAGGGAATTAAATTGTTTCCTGCAATCACAGAGGAAGAGAAGACAGAAAAGGAAGATACTGCTAAAGGGAGTGAGAGTGCAGGAGCAAAGAAAAAGGAAAAGCCTTATGTAGACAATGAGGATTCAGATGTTGAGGACCTTATTACACAGTTGTTGAGGGATCGACCTCCACCCTATGGGACTTATTCAGGGGGTCCAAGTACTAGTGCAGTTACAACTGCTCCAGCACAAGCATCGGGAACAGAGGGACCAGCGCAGACAGATAATGGACAGTTACCAGGGGTAGTACAGAATACACCTAATGCAGGGACTACTACTGTGGTCCAAGCGCAGATGCATCCACCATCAATACAGAGAATGTATCCAGATGTGCCAGTCCTTGAGACGATTTCGAACTTAGTGGTGCCATCGGAGCAAGTGCTCCTGAGGCCAATGCTAGTTCAGACTTAGCCAACTCCAATGTTATTGCCTCTAGCACAGCCACAGGGTTTGCCGAAGTTTACACCAATAACGGGAACACAGTCAGACGTTACACCAGTCATGAACCAGGCGATGGGTGTAACTTTTCCACAAGGTGCGAGTGTCAGGGCAGCTCCAGTTGCAATATCGCTACCGATTACTGTTGGTCCAGCGGTACCTTTATTCGTGCAAAAAGAAAGCGAGTGCAGGAAATCAGAATGAAATGTCACAGAGTCTTGTGAAGAGGAGTGAGTGATCCTGTGCAGATGATGTCATCTCTGGGTCAGACTCTTAATGGATCTAGACCTTTAAAGGATCTTAGTCCACTTGTAGCACTTCCAGATGCAATAAATGGCCCGAATGCGAGTCAAAGATTGAAACATTTGACGCCGCAAACCCCAGGTGCAGCAATGCAAAAGGTACCAGTGCTGAATGCAAGTAACATCTCATTACAGGGATTGTCAGCTCAGCAATTGAGTGAATGGTTAAATAGTCTAAACACACCTCAAAATACATCCAAGGGTGAAGAGCAGATAAATTGTGTGAGGTTAACTACAGAAGCAACAGAGCTAGTTGAGGGAACGATGGGAGTGAACAGGTTAGAATCCTACACCGAAGAAGAGCTGTGGTTTTTGTGCCCCAGAATTACAAGGGAATTGAGTAAAATACATCAGAAATTGGCAGAGCTGGCAGAGAAACATGACATTGAGATTGAGAAAACAAAGAATTTGAAACACAGTTACAGATTAGATTTCGAGGCAAAGGATTTTGAGCATATGAGATCAGCAGGAATGAAGGCTCACTTGAAAGAATTGTTGCGGAGTGCTCAGATCTGGGGAGCATTAGAAAAGTGGGAAGGTAGATGGGCGAAAAAGAAGGAAAAGCGAAAGCGAGATTCACAAGATGGGTCTGAAGATGTTCAGAAAGAAAAGGAATCAGTAAAGATGCTTCCGATGAGAGAAATTCCAGTAGGGCAGTTTGTTCATGTCACATGGCACAGGAGTAATATATTGTCATTCACAAATGATTACCCAAAGCTAAGAGAGAAACCGGTTGAGTGGTATCAGCAGACAGATAGACTTGTGAAACTTTCTAAATGTTTGTGGGAAGACTTAAACACATTGTTGGAGATAGTGATTCTAGCTGATTTGTGGGTTGAGTGTAAGAGAGCAGTGGATTGGCCAACAAGTGAACCAGAAAGGGATAGAGTAACGGGTGCACATTCACCTGAGGTGTTGAAGCATTACTATAAGGTGATTGAGTTCCTGAAGACAAGAATTTCTCCCAAAAATATTGACTGGCAGAGAATTGACAGAACAGTTTAAGAGTCTAAAGAGTCAATATACATACTATGAAAGATTGTTGAAGGCATTCAAAGAGTAGAGTGGTAAGGAAGCAATTTAGCCGAAAGACATGTTGCATTTTGTGTCCAGGTTCGTCGAAGGTTTGAGACCAGAAGTAGGACAGATGATTAAAAATCATTTGGTTTGTTGGCAGGCAAAACCGATTGATGAGGTGCTGCAGTATGCGAAATACTGTAGTGATGAGATTTAATTGAAACAGAAAAAGCTGAAGGAGAAAGCAGTGGTGATGCAAATAAAGGCAGCTCAGACAGGAGTGCAAGGAGCTTTAGTACCACCGATGCCGCCACAGCAGAGAACTATTATGTTCCAGCCTCAAATGAGAGGTACAGGTCGTGGACTGGACAAGATGCGTGGTCCAGATTTGGGTACTGTAGTGGTTCAGAATGACATGCAGGGGATGAAAACGATATTACACTGTCATTTAGATTGAAACGTGGGACACTGGAAGCAGGAGTGTCCGTTGATGGTGCAGGATGGTGTCGTTCAGCAAAGTGGTGATGTCAGTACATTTCAAACTGTGAAAGTCCTAAGAATGAAAGGATTTATTCCTAATGTTCAGAACTGAGTGCAGAATTTCCAACCCATGCAGCAAGTGCAAGTGCACAACTAACACAGTTGCAACCAATACAGCAGCAGGTTCCCATTGTACCTAGACAGCAAATGCAGATACCTCATGCCCCGATGGAGCAGCAACAGGTGATGCTTACTCAGCAGGTCACAGGTCAGAAACAAGACAGAAGTAATGACACAGTACACCAATTTCCATTTTACAGTGAGGATGAAATAAACGAAGAATGGATGAGTGACAGTTCGGATGAAGGACCGTGTATGCTTGCAGCATCCTTAGAAGTAGATTAGAGAGGACCTTTTGTGAAGGGAAAGGTGATGGGATACAAGGTTTCATTTTTGGTGGACACAGGAGCTACGCGCTCTACAGTAAGAAGTGTGGAAGTCTCAAATTTACCTCTTTCAGGCTGAACAGTTCAAGTTGTGGGAGTGGAGAACAGACAGTTGACAAATCCAATTACAGATCCAGTGCAGGATGAGAGTGGTAATTACCAGGGACTACATAGGTTTGTAGTATGTGATTCGAGTCCAGTATCCCTACTGGGAAGAGACTTATTGTGTAAGACAGAATGCTCCATTAATTGTTCAGACACTGGAATAAAAGTACAAACTAATAGTGATGATGAAGAAGAACAGGTGGCTGAAACGGTGATCAACAATGCTAGTGAGGAATACCCATTGATTGAGTTTTTCCCAATGTTTACTGTGAGAGAATTGCATGCGGATTTACAGGGAACAGTGAAGGAAGATGTCTGGGACCTGACAGGTAAAGAAGTGGGTTTGATTAAAGGAGTGGAACTGATTAGGATCACTTTGAAGCCAAATGCAGTATTCCCGCAACTTCCACAGTATAACATGCCACAAGATGTTCTGATGGAGGTGGCGAAAAGAATTGGAGATTTTCTAAAACAAGGGGCATTGAAGGAAGTGTTGAGCAGTCAATGTAATTCACCAATAATGGGTTTTAAAAAAACTGTGTGGGAAAGTGCGCATTGTGCAGGACTTAAACAATTTGGTGGTCAAGTGTTGTCCAGTGGTGCCAAATTCTGCAGTGATACTGTTTCAGATTCCTTGCGATGCAGAGTGGTTAACAGTGGTTGACTTGTCACAAGCTTTGTTTTCCGTGCCTCTTCATGAAGATAGTCAGTTTCTTTTTAGTTTCAAATTCCTAGACAAAGTCTACAGCTGGTGCAGGCTTCCACAAGGGTATACTGAGTCACCATCACTGTTTAATCAGATCTTGAAAAAGAATCTGGAGTCGTTGGAATTACCATACCAATCGACTCTAGTCTAATACATTGATGATTTTCTGATTGCGTCCAAAACAAGGGACGAGTGTCAGTATGACTCGATTGTCCTGTTGAATCATTTGGAAAATTTTGGACATAAGGTGTCAGCTGTAAAACTGCAGTATTGTCAGAAATCAGTGAAATACCTGGGACATCAGATTGAAAAAGGGTCGAGGAGAATCTCCTGGGAGAGAATTACCATGATATTGCAGAGAAGTCCTCGGACTTTGCAGAGAGATGTCAGAATGTTTCTGGGAATGGTGGGGCACTGTAGACAGTGGATTCCAAACTTTGCTGAAATTGCGAAACCCCTACAGCAGTTAACACATAAGGAAGTTACAGATCCCGTTACCCTAGATGAAGCTCAGATGATAGTGTTCACTGAATTGAGAGAGAGTTTGTGCAGAGCTCCAGCGTTGGAAATGCCTGATTACACAAAGCCATTCACATTGTTTTGTCATGAACGTGATGCTTGTTCTTAGTCTGTTTTGACACAGGTCCATGGAGGTGCTTATCACCCAGTAGCCAATTTTTCAGCCACCTTGGACCCGGTCGCAGCGGCTTTACCAGGTTGCCTGCGTGCAGTAGCCGCAGTTGGTCAAAGTCTTTCTCAATGTGAAGGGGTAGTCAAGGGATACCCTTTGATGGTAATGGTACCACACTCTGTTTAAAGTTTACTTACAAGGACGAAAACGCAATACTTGACTGGTGCAAGACTGACAAGGTATGAGACGAGCATATTGGGTGTTCCAAATGTAACATTGAAAAGATGTACAGTGCTGAATCCAGCGGCATTCCTTCCAAGTGATACTGTTGAAATTGAAAAAGAAGAAAAAATTGAGCATGATTGTCTTGAGGTAACACTAGCTGTGTATAAAACCAAGACCTGATATTAGGGACATGTGTTTGGAAGAAAATGACCAAATTGTCTTTGTTGATGGTTCGTGTCTCAGAGTTAGAACAAGGACATTAAGAGCAGGATATTCAGTATGCACAATTACAGGCACATTAGAAGCTTCCTGGCTTCAAGGTGAATATTCTGCACAAGTGGCAGAGTTGGTAGCTCTTACTAGAGCATGCCATGTTTCTGCGAGATGAAGAGTCACAATCTATACAGACAGTCAATATGGATTTGGAGTTGTTCATGATTTTGGTCAGTTGTGGTCGCAAAGAGGGTTTTTGGAACACCAGTGAGCAATGGTGACAAAATAAAAGAGTTGTTGTGCGCAATACAGTTACCTGAAGAAATTGCAGTGGTCAAGTGCAATGCGCATCAAAAGACGCAGGATTACATTTCATTGGGAAATGGATATGCGGATCAAGTCGCAAGGTTTTGCGCATTGAACTGTACATCGTTTAAAGACAAGTGGGAATTGATGCCTGAGGAAGAAAATAATTGCACAAGTTTTGCCTTAAAAGTGATCGATACTCTGGAGGAGTTGAAAACATTGCAGGAAAAT
Organism: Pleurodeles waltl; assembly: GCF_031143425.1. Taxonomy (NCBI): domain Eukaryota; kingdom Metazoa; phylum Chordata; class Amphibia; order Caudata; family Salamandridae; genus Pleurodeles; species Pleurodeles waltl. The sequence continues at coordinate 387,199,713 of NC_090446.1, read as the reverse complement.
GCAGATAAGGAGGAGAAGCGACTTCGGGTAAAACTGAAGTGCATTCAAAGGCCTAATAAAATTTGGATTTCTGAGCAGGGTCAGATGGTGTTGCCCAATAGTTTATTGTCTCAGATGGCCTGCTATTTTCATGGGCAGGCACATATTGGAAGGGATGCCATCATCAGGTTGTTCAAGGTTGATTGGTTCAATCCTAAATTCAGGCAAGCAGCAGAGGCAGTATATCATCTATGTGTAATTTGTCAGCAACTAAACGTGGGAAAAGGGACAGTGGTGAATTTGAGCCACATTGGAAGAGCAGGAGGTCCATTCAGCAGAATGCAATTGGATTTTATTGAGATGCCTGCATGTGGTGGTCTGAAGTATGTGTTGGTGATTGTGTGTGTCTTTAATCATTGGATTGAAGCATATCCCACCCGAAGGAATGACAGTCTCACAGTAGCAAAGCTGTTGCTTAGAGAGTTAACACCACTGTTCGGATTTCCGATCTCTTTAGAATCAGATAGGGGAACTCACTTCAATAATGAGGTGATTATGTGCAGCACTAAACATTGAGCAGAAGTAGCATTGTAGCTATCGCCCTGAAGCATCAGGACTAGTGGAACAGATTAATGGTACCCTGAAATCAAGAATTGCCAAGATGTGTGCCGCTAAAAATCTGAAATGGCCAGATGCATTACCTTTGGTGTTGATGTCAAAGCGAAACATACCTGACAGGAAGACAGGGCTGTCGCCCCATGAGTTCCTCATGGGCAGAGCAATGAGATTGCCAGCAATTTCGGCCAATGCACTTGTCAATATTACAGATGATATGGTGTTGGACTACTGCAAAGGTCTGGCTGATGTGGTTTGCTCTTTCTCACAGGAGGTGAAGGCCACTACCCTGCCCCCCATCCATGACCAAGGTCACAATCTGAGAGCTGGAGATTGGGTTGTCATTAAGAAACATGTTCGCAAGACCTGTTTGGAACCACGTTGGAAAGGTCCCTACCAGGTGGTGCTAGCAACTACGACAGCAGTTAAGTGTGCAGGACTGCCGAACTGGATACATGCAAGTCATACATGAAGAAGTGTTGTTGAGAGCACCAACAACAGCGAAACAAGTGGCTACACGTGAACCAGAACAAGAGCAAGCTGAACCTGAGGTTGAACCTGAGCTTGTGGAAGATGGGTCTATCACCCCTGTAAGAGACGAGAGTGAAGAATTACAGGATGGTGTGCAAGAACCTACCTCAACGGAGACAGCAGGAGAACCAAGCACAGAAGAGGTTCTCCCAGAAGCAGACAGTGCTGAAAAGCAAACAGAGTTAGTGCCAGATCAAGAGGGTGAAAGAGTTGAAATGGATCAAAGCCAAGGTGATTTGACTCCTGAACCCGTTGCAAGTCCATCAAGAGAAAACGCCATAGAGAAAGAAAAGGAAAAGAGTCCAATCCTGAGGAGAATATTGACAGAAGGAACGAAAAAAAGGAGATAATTGACCTGAATCACAAATTGGGAAGAAGAAGGAATTAGTCATAAATGAAACAGTAGAAGAAGAAGTGGATACTACAAGAAAGGAAGAAGTGAGTGAAGGAGAATTAGGTGGTGAACGAAGGTTGAAAAGGAAGAGAATAGCAGGTCGAAGATACCCAGGTCCTGAGTGGGCATATGCAGCTACAAATGAATGGCAACACAAGTTTATTTTGTTTTGATAGAGAAGTTCAGAGTCAGTACTTTGATGTAAACTGAAGGCGATCAAGAGACTGAGTTGTTGAGCTGATCTAAACAAAAACCTGAAAAGAGAGGCTGTGAAATAAAACCGGAAGAGACAATGATAACCTGATATGACAATTGAAACCCGGATGTGACAAGCTGCTAATCGATTTTGACAAAGGAAAGAGGGTTCCTGGGTGTGAAACTGAACTGTGAGAAAGAGAAATATATGTTTCCTTCATTTTTGATTTTTTCTGTTGCACTTTATCTAAGAGTTATTTCTGCTATTTTCTGTTTATAATAATGACTGTGGGAATGTCTATTCATGATAAGAAAAAGGCTACGATTGTTTCTGTTCCTGAAACTACTACATTAACAGCTTTAGTAAGGTTTAAGTTAGATGAGAAATACTTTCATGATTATATTAATGCACAAGAAGAGCTTTCTTCTAATGTATTCTATCGCTTGTTGAGTGAGTATGTTGAGACGATGGATGCAAGGAATTGTCTTGTGTGTATGCAAATTCCTTCCTCAGTGGAAGAAGGGGTTACGTACCATAGTCTACCATTAACATATGGCATAAGCAGTAGTCTGCTACTAACAAGATTCTATAAACAAGAGTACATACAATACTTTTATTCCAATTATGATTTAGTATTTTCATTTGTCCCTATTATTAGATATCTGAGTAAAATAGCTAAGGAGCATGATATAGTATTAGTCGGAGGTTTCTTTGAACCAACATTAACGTTTGGCACCGCATACCAACACAGGAATAACTTGACATGTTTACACCAATAGAAAAGAGCTTTATAGGGCATACTGATGACAAAAGAAAGGCATTGAAGGAAAAGTTAGAGAAAGGATTAGAAAAGAGAACTTATAAGAATGATTATGCTTACACTGCTATTAAAACACAAGGGAAATTAGCTTTAGATGCATTACATGTAGGGAAGCTTTGTATATATAGGCCAAAATCACGCACTAACACTTTATTTGTGGGTACGAGTGAATGTAGGCATGTGTTTCTGTTCCAGAGTAAATGGGCTTTTATGCTGAATGGTCAGGACTCTGCGATTCCTGGGACTTACTATATTTGAGGACTAAATGCTTATTACCGTCTTCCTAGAGGATGGTATGGGACACGTTAATTGGGGATAGTTTTCCCTAAAATGTATCAGATAGATGATTTAAAGACGTTTCCGAAAGTGACTGAATTACATCAGAAGCGACTGAGAAGGGAAACCTCTACTGCAATTGTGGGATATATTTTTTGGTGCAGTAATTCCTTCCTTAGGAGTTATTTTGAATGCAATCAAGATACAAAAGTTGTCTACTATTGTGGATAACATGCTGACGAATTTTACAGGGGCAATACTCCTGTTAGATACTGAATTAGCTGCAGATAGAGCTATGACGCTTCACAATAGGCTTGCTTTAGACATACTTTTAGCGAAAGACGGCGGAGTCTGTAGGATGATTAATGCTAGGCATTGCTGTTCGTATATTCCCAATAATGATAAGGAGATAAGAGACTTACTTACTAATTTAACTAATTCGAGTAAGGATTTGAAAGAATTGAAGGAACCAGGGATTTGGGAAAAGGTTGGAAAAGGATTTGCTTCAGTGGGTAATTGGTTTAGTCAAATTTGGAATAGGGTATTATTAAAAATTGTACAGGGGATATCAATTGTGATTGCTTGTATATTGGGATTATGGGGCATATACAAATTATGGCAAAGAATAAAATTAAGGAGATCTAAAAACAATCAGAGGAGGGAAGAACAACCTAGAGGAAGAATCTATAGGGAAAATTAAGAAGACAAAATACAGCAGAGACAGAATTGTAAAGTGTTGATAAAGAAAGGTGTGATGACATATTTAGGCCCTCCTTACAACCCTGGCGGTCGGTTTTAAAGTGGCGATAATACCGGCAACAGGCCGGCGGTAAAAAAAAATGGAACCATGACCATAGCGGAAACCGCCAACACATACAGCCACTTTAACACTCTGACCACCATGGCGGTAGCAACAACCAATGTGGCGGTAACTGGCAACAGCCAGGCGGAAGACAATGTACCGTCCACCCCTTTACAACACGCCCATCCGCCAGCTTTTCCGGGGCGGGACCAACGCCATCAAAAGTACGGCGGAAACAGTACTTGGAAGGGAAACCACTCATATCTCGACACTCAAGGAAGAACCAGGACGCATGGAGCCCGAGCTGCAGGTCCTCCCCATGCTGGTGTACCTTCTCATATACCAGGAGTACCAACGGCGGCAGCGACGACCACAATGAGTACTGCAGCTAGCACATAGGGTAAGGGGGGAGGAAAAAAAGAGTGACACACACGCAACACCCCCACCCTCACCCACAACACCATACACACAAACACATGTAACAACATTACATATACACCCGTAACCCTCTGGAATAACGCAAGGACAAAAGTAATTGAGTCAAATGAGTGTTATATTAGAAATACTCAGAAATACATGAATATTTCAAAAACAGTATTTACAGAATATATAATATGTACAAAAGGCGGGACAATGTCCACTCAAAATGCCCGTGGCCCACAGGGCCAAATCACATAGGCCAAGCCCACACTTGACTCCTGCCTCAATACGGAGAAAACACTGCAGGGGCATCAGGTCAAAAACACATAGGCACCTCAGGGGGACGGGGAAGGGGGAGGCACCTCAGCCAGAAGATGGGACAACGCTACTGCTCCTGGAGGGGGCTCCATGCCCACAGCGATGTCCTGGGGAGTCAAGGCCACAGTCTCTCAAGTGGGTGGTTTGCCCACTGCTTGGTCCTGGGCAGTGCAAGGCCACAGTCTCTCAAGTGGGTGGTTTGCCCACTGCTTGGTCCTGGGGAGTGTAAAGCCACAGTCTCTCAAGTCTACCAAGTGGGTTGTTTGCCCACTGCTTGGTCCTGGGGAGTGCAAAGCCACAGTCTCTCAAGTCTCCCAAGTGTGTGGTTTGGTCACTGCTTGGTCCTCGGGATTGGAAGGCCACAGGCTCTCAAGTGGGTGGTTTGCCCACTGCTTGGTCCTGGGAGTGCAAAGCCACAGTCTCTCTCAAGTCTCTTAAGTGGGTAGTTTGCCCACTGCTTGTTCCTGGGGAGTGCAAGGCCACATTCTCTCAAGTGGATGGCTTCTCCACCGGTTCTGGAGGGGGCCTTGTGTCCAGTGTGCTTCATCCTGCCAAGGATAGGGCGAGTGGATGCCTTTCTCCACTTGTTCTGGAGGGGGTTTTGTGCCCAGTGTGCTTCATTCTGCCAAGGATCGGGTGAGTGGATGCCTTTCTCCACTGGTTCTGGAGGGGGCTTGGTGCCCAGTGTTCTTCATCCTGCCAAGGATAGGGTGAGTGGATGCCTTTCTCCACTGGTTCTGGAGGGGGCTTTGTGCCCAGTGATGCTGCACTTGGGGGGTGCCAGGTCACAGTCCCTCACCTGGGTGTCAGAGCCACGAGATTTGCAGTGGTCAGGATGCAGGATAGTCCATGGAGGCAGGGCTACAGTCCATCCGCCGGCGGCTACGGCTGCACAGTGGTGGTAGTTCCGGTGCTGGTCGGGGTGCAGCCAGTGGTGGGAGGAGGCTCCAGCCCTTCTCCTGCAGCCTCAGACGGCTGCCCACTGGGGCTGCTGGCAGTGGTGCTACTGTCAGCGGTGCAGATGGCGGGGCTGGCCGCAGTGCAGGTGCTGATGCTGCCAGTGGTGGGGGAGGCTCCAGCCCTTCTCCTGCAGCCTTAGACAGCTGCCCACTGGGGCTGCTGCTGCTGGCAGTGGTGCTACTGTCAGCGGTGCAGGTGGCGGTGCTTGTGGCAGTGCTTGCGTCGGTGCAGGTGGCAATGCTGGCCGCGGTGCAGGTGCCGGTGTTGCCAGTGGCGGGGGGAGGCTCAGCCCTTCTCCTGCAGCCTCGGATGGCTGTCCACTGGGGATGCTGCTGCTGACAGTAGTGTTGCTTGCGGCGGTGCAGGTGGCAGTGCTTGCGGTGGTGCTTGTGGCGGTGCAGGTGGCGGTGCTGGTGGTTGTGCTAGTAGCCTCCAGGCCCTCACCTGCAGGCTCAGACGGCTGAAGTGCCTTGGCTGGTGTTTTGTGCCCCTTCCTGCCCTTGGCAGATGGTGGTGTCACCTTGGGTCTGGCAGCTGGAGTCTTTGAGGTGGCCTTGCTTGGTGGTTGCGGCTCCTACACCTTGCTGGGTGCTGTCCCCTTCTTCACCTTGCCAGGTGGCAGAATGGTCTTTGCCTTGGCAAGGGTTAGTGGTACACTGGCTGGGCTGACGGGTGCCCCATTTGAGCCTCTGACAGCTGCATGAACCACAGCGGACGTGGACTTGTTGGCTGAGGTGCTGGGCTGGGTTCTGGCCACCCTAGCCCGAGGGGAAGGACGCGGGGGAGGGGGAGGGAACAGGTCAATGTTGGCTAGGAGAAGCTTCTTAGGGACATTGGGGCAGAGGTTTCGGAGTAGAGGAAGAGGGAGAGGTTGTAGGACGTGTCAGTCTGCTGTGTTTGGGTGCAGGTGCATGAGCTGGATGCTGTTGTGAGGTCGATGGCTGTTGGGTGGGTGTGTGCTTGCGTTTGTGTACTTTGGGAGGAGGGGTCACAAACACAGTGGGAGAGGACACAGGGGACGTGTGCATGGATGTGGGGGTGGTGACTGCCAGTGAGGGGTGTGTAGTGATGGGCGTGCTGGTGATGGAGGTAGTGGATGAGGATGTAGTGCATGCAGGTGTGAGTGGAGACGCTACTGGGAGAGGGGTGGACGAGCAGAAGGAGGGGGACACAGTGGAGGCAGTGGATGTTGGTGTGTCTGCATGGGGATGGTGCTTGTGTGAGTGCCTGTGTGATGAAGTGTAGTGCTTGTGTTTGCCTGAGACACTTCTGTGTGTTGAATTGTGTGAATGCTGGTCTGAAGGTGTGCTTGGGATAGGCTGGGGTTGAGGGGATTGGGACTGGGTAGAGGAAGTTGGAGGGGGGAGGCTAGTGACAAGAACATTGGCTGCCATCAGTGCGGAGGCCAGAGCCTAAAATGCTCTCTGTTGGGCCACCACGCCAGAGTGAATGCCCTCCAGGTATGCATTTGTTTGTTGCAAATGCCTCTCGACACCCTGGATGGCATTCAGAATGGTTGACTGCCCAACAGTGAGGGATCTCAGGAGATCAATAGCCTCCTCACTGAGGGCAGCAGGGCTGACTGGGGCAGGGCCTGAGGTGCCTGGGGCGAAGGAGATGCCCACCCTCCTGGGTGAGCAGGCACGGGAAACATGCTGAGGGGCTGCTGGGAGGGCGGTGCTGGTAGGGGGGTGGGGGCTGTACCTGTTGTTGGGGTGGGCACAGAGGTGTCCGCCACTGCCAGGGAGCTTCCATCTGAGGAGGAGTCGCTGTCTGTAGTGTCCCCTCCTGCCTCTGTCGAGGTGCTCCCCTCGCCCTCCGTTCCACTGGTGTCCTCACCCTCGGTGAATTCGGCTTCCAGGCCCATGTGGGATGCAGCTTCCTCCATCGCCGGTGCCTCTGCTCCTCCGCCAGGGGATGCTAATGCACACAAGGACAAGGTGACAAAACGAAAAATGGGGGGAGGGACAGAGGATACACTTGGTCAATGCCAGCAACAACACTACAGTTGGCGTACACAACACACAGGGAGCTGCCCTATGCACTAGGCCATGCACTACCAGTTACAATGCTAGTCACCAGACCATGGGGGACATAGCACAACGCCATCCGCTGCACACCTGAAATCCACAGGGCCCTGCCCAGTAGTAGATGCCCACTAACACCATTGGGGTTAGAGTGCTTCAGAGCCTGCCCAACACAGGACCAACCCTGCCATGTTCGCCCTGGCCTAGGGGCACCCACAGTCCACATCCCCACCCAGGTAAAACCTTAACGCGCCAACTATTGAATCAGAATTTGTACTCACCCCCTTGTGGCTGCTGTGATGCCCTCAAGTGCCCATCCAACTCTGGATAGGCCACCGCCAGGATGCGGAACATCAGGGGGGTCAGGGTACGATGGGCACTCCTTCCCCGTTTGGAGGATAGCCCCAGCTGGGCCTCCACCGTCTTCCTTGCCCAGCGGCGCAGGTCCTCCCACCATTTGCGGCAGTGGGTGCTCTGCCTGTCAAAGGCCCCAGGGTCTGCACCTCCTTGGCGATGGCACGGCAAATACCCTTTTTCTGATGGGCGCTGATCTACAGGAATAATACAGCAGAAAAGGGATTAGTAATACTGTCCGGACCGTCACACTCATGGCCCACCATATCCCTCCCATCCACTAACGCACATACATTGGCCACCATACATGCAGCACTCTGCCCAGGATGCCTCAGCCCCCCCCTACATGTGGCTTACACACACAGCACTCCATACATTCATGGCCCACGCATCATGCTCACAGTGTACTCACCTGTTTGTCTGGAGGACCATAGAGTAAAGTGTACTGGGGTAGGACCCCATCCACCAGTCTCTCCAACTCCTCCGCAGTGAAGGCAGGGGCCCTTTCCCCAGACACATGAGCCATTGTCGCTTCCAGACACAGGTCACAGCAGCACTTGCAGTGTAGGTCCTCTCCTGTTGAAGGTTAGGTAGCAAGTGAGTGAATAGGTAGAAAATGGCGGTCACGTCCAAGGCAGTGCGTACCGTCACCCCCGGCGTACATTGCCATTGGCTCCTGGAACCCATAGGGCCCAATGATAACCAATGTGAAGTTGCGCAGCGGTCATCGACCGCCTACTGAAAAGGCGCACAATGCCAGCAGGATTACCTCATTTCCACTTGTCCCTCCTCACAGGTCATGCAGCCGCCATTTCAGGGGGCGCAGGCGATGGCACCTAACTGCATCACAGCAGACATTGGCACATCAACTGACTCTCGGATTCACATACTGAATCTGTAAATGAAGAGATGCATCATTATTGCAATAGATGTGTGAATATGACCCTCTGCTCACCGTTTTCCTCCCTAGGCTTCAACCGCTGAGGATGAGTATGAGATGGAGACATCCTCCAGTGTAAATGACCCCTGGTGGACCTTGCAACAATGGAGGACAGACACATTATCCTAACATACAGACTTGATCGGGCCACAGTCCAAGAACTGTGGGCCCAATTGGAACCAGACCTGATGTCATCTCTCTGCCAGCCCACAGGTATCCACCCTCTAGTGCAGGTCCTGTCAGTGCTCCATTTGCTGGCAGGTGGTTCCTTCCAAACAATAGTGGCCATGGCATCAGGGATGTCTCAGCCAATGTTCTCAAACGTGTTGACCAGAGTGTTGTCTGCCCTGCTGAAACACATGCGCAGCTACATCGTATTCCCCCAGATGGAGGATTTGGCCACTGTGAAAGCTGACTTTTATGCCCTGGGACATATCCCCAACATCATTGGTGCCATTGATGGTACACGTGTAGCATTTGTCCCCCCCGGAAAAATGAACAGGTGTTCAGGAATAGAAAAAGCTATCGTTCTCTGAATGTGCAGATGGTGTGTTTGGCGGACCAGTACATCTCCCATGTGAATGCCAAGTATCCTGGCTTGGTGCATGATGCCTTTATCTTGAGGAATAGCAGCATCCCATATGAGATGGCTCAACTCCAGAGGCACCGGGTGTGGCTAATAGGTGAGCCCAAGGTCCCCACCCAGTATATGTTGGTGTCTGGGTATAGGGTTGTCCCTAAGGGTTATTGTGTGTCTAACAGTTGTCCCACAATATTTTCTGGTGACTCTGGTTACCCAACCTCTCATGGCTACTGACCCCAGTGAGGAATGCCAGGACAAGGGCAGAGGAACGTTACAATGAGGCACATGGGCGAACAAAGAGGATTATTGAGAGAACCTTCGGCCTCTTGAAGGCCAGGTTCCAGTGCCTCCATCTGACAGGTGGATCCCTGTACTACTCACCCAAGAAGTTGTGCCAGATCATCGTTTCATGTTGCATGTTGCACAAACTGGCCTTGAGACGCCAGGTGCCTTTTCTGCAGGAGGATGAGCCTGGAGATGGTCTTGTGGCAGCGGTGGAGCCTGTGGATAGTGAGGAAGACAAGGCAGAGGATGAAGATGTGGACAACAGAAGTACTATCATACAGCAGTACTTCCAGTGACACACAGGTAAGACTTCACATTACATTTCAGTTTTATGTTGGACATTGTACATGGCAGCATGATTTCCCTATGTCTATGGCCACTTACTGTACCCTTTGGCATCTCTATTTTCAGATCTCTGTCCCCCACTCTGGCTCCTGGTGTGTTTACTGCTGCCCACTACATGTCGTACCAATGTATATATTACTGTACATATGAATTGCAATGTTTTCAGAATGTTGTACTAATAAGTATTTTAATCAGTTGATAGACTCCAGAATTGTATTGCGCTGGGATAAGTCAGTTAGTGAGAAGGGTCGCACACAGATTGGCAGCCGTCCATGAGAGGCAATTGGTTGAGAACGTAGGTGAAAGGAGTCTTGGAATTAAAAGTAATTTCCTTCTTTGATTTCGAATAACAAAAAGGTAGAAAAGCACCCTAATTGGAGATACGTATATTACAACGAGTGTAGGCAAGGCTACTCCACCAGAAGGTACACCAGCTTACATTGTAATGGAAGAGAAGGGTGTTGTGCCATGTCTTTGGCTAAAGCAATGGTGCAAATTAACAGAAAAGGACGGGAACTTATCGTTTCCTACAAATAGGAGGTTACATTTGAGGATTTTGGAGCATATAAAGATGGTGCTATATGAATTGAAGCACCTTCCGAGACCAGCAAAGTTTGAGGCATTAGCGGTTTGGGAGCTAGTAGCTAGACAGCAACAGCAACTGAAATTCGAGAGGAGGATGAGAAAGGCAGAAAAGACTCTATCAGAGGCTAGATTGGACTGTGTTCAGAAAGCTTGGAGAATGGAGACTTTGTAAGGGATTAAGGGCCAGATGTAGCAAAGTATTTGCACCTCGCAAACGGCGAAAATCGCCGTTTGCGAGGTGCAAATGCCTCTTTGCTATGCAGAAATGCATATTGCGAGTCGGTACCGACTCGCAATATGCATTTCAGAATCGCAAATAGGAAGGGGTGTTCCCTTCCTATTTGCGATTCGGAGTGGAATGCAATACCATTTGCGACCGCATATGCGGTCGCAAAGGGTATCGCAGTTACCATCCACTTCAAGTGGATGGTAACCCACTCGCAAATTGGAAGGGGTCCCCACGGGACCCCTTCCAGTTTGTGAATGGACCCAAAACATTTTTTTCAGGGCAGGTAGTGGTCCAAGGGACCACTGCCTGCCCTGAAAAAAAAACGAAACTAAAGGTTTCGTTTTTTTTTTTAAGTGCAGCTCGTTTTCCTTTAAGGAAAACGGGCTACACTTAAAAAAAAAAACTGCTTTATTGAAAGCAGTCACGAACATGGAGGTCTGCTGACTACAGCAGGCCTCCATGTTTGCGAGTGCCTAGACTCGCTATGGGGCCGCAATTAGCGACCCACCTCATTAATATGAATGAGGTGGGTCATTGCGACCCCATAGCGAGTTGCAGACGGTGTCTGAGACACCGTTCTGCATACCAATTTGCGAGTTGCAAATTGCGAGTCGGAATGACTCGCAATTTGCAACTCGCAAATTGGATTTTTCCTACATCTGGCCCTAAGTTGTTTCCGCCAATTACGCAGGAGAATGAGAAGGAAGGAAAGAAAGCTACTAGGAAAACTAATAAAAGTCCATTCAAGAGTAAGGAGGCTAGAAAGTCTTTGAACAAAGAGGAGGACTCAGACTATGATGAGTTTATTACACAATTATTGAGAGATCAACCACCACCATATACAGTACATGAGAGCATGAGAGTGGTCCGAGTACCAGTGTTGATCCATCAGCCCCGACATAGGTTAATGGGACAGTGAGTCCAGTGCAGGTTAATGTTAACTGGACACAGAGTGCGCTGCGAAGTGGTCTTAGTGTGCCTACCATTCCTGTAGTGCAGACCCAGATGCAACTGCCACATGTTCAGAGAATTTATCCTGATGTGCCTATTATGGAAACTAATTCAAACTTAGTGGTGCCAACGGAACAGGTCTTCCCATGACTGATATTGGTTCAGACTGAGCCAACCCTGGTTTTATTGCCCCAAGTGCAGCCTCAGGTAATGCCAAGATTTACGCCAGTGACAGGGACACAGTCAGATATGACTCTGATGATGGATCAGAATATGGGAGTTACTCTCCCACAGAGCGTAGGAGCCAGAGCAGCCCCATATGCTATATCTCTAGCTGTTACCGTTGGTCCAGTGGTACTATTATTTGCACAGAAGAAGCTGACTGTAGGTGAACAGGGAACAATGTCCCAGAACCTATTAAGGGGAGGACATAATGAAAATACTTGAGTAGTCTCTCCTGTGGGACAGACTTTTGACGGATCAAGATCATTGCTAGACTTTAGTCCATTTGTAGCACTTCCAGATACGGTGACAGGGCCAAACGTTAGTCAGAGCTTGAAATTATTGACACCGCAGACTCCGAATGCAGTTGCACAGCAAGTGCCACCAGTCCATGCAAGTTACATTTTGTTACAAGGGTTGACAGCACAGCAGTTGACTGAATGGTTAGATAAGCTGAATACCCCAAAGAGTTCCCCTGAAGGAGAGGAGCATTTGAATTATACTAGGCTAAGCAAGGAAGCAGAGAAAATAATTGAGGGAACTATGGGGGTGAATAGGTTGGAATCCCACACAGAGGCAGAATTGAGATATTTGTGCCCAAAGATTATGAGAGAAGTGAGCAATGTGCATCAGAGACTAGCAAACTTGGCAGAGAAGTACGGCATAGAAATAGAGAAAACAAAGCATTTGAAAAGGAGTTACAGTTTAGATTTTGAGACAAAAGATTTTGAACATATGAGATCTGCCGGAATTAAGGCACACCTTAAAGAATTGCTTCAAAGTGCTCATACCTTGGGAGCATTAGACAAATGGGAAGGCAGATGGGTAAAGAAAACAGACAAGAGGAAAAGGAATTCTTTGGAGCTGACTGAAAATGTGCAGCAGGATAAAGATCCAGTAAAGATTTTACCAATGAGAGAGATTCCAGGGGGGAATTTTATTCATGTTTCATGAAGTAGAAGTGACATTCTGTCATTTACAAATGATTATCCAAAATTGAGAGAAAAGCCAGTAGAGTGGTATCAGCAGACAGACAGGTTTGTGAACCTTGCGAAGTGTCTCTAGGAGGACTTGAACACATTACTAGAGATAGTAGTTCCAGCTGATCTGTGGATTGAGTGTAAGAGTAGTGTAGATTGGCTAACAAGTAAACCAGAGAGAGACAAGAATACAGGTGCACCGTCTCTTGAGGTAATGAAATATCACTATAAGGGGAATGAGTTTCTGAAAATGACAATTTCGCCCAAGAATATTGAATGGCAGAGAACTGACAGGACAGCTCAGGAAGCAAAGGAGTAGATATATGCGTATTATGAAAGATTGTTGCAGGCATTCAAGCATTACAGTGGTACAGAGTCAATTGAGGCGAAAGAAATGCATCATTTTTTGTTCAGATTTGTGGAAGGATTGAGACCTGAAATTAGCCAGATGTTTAAGAGTCATTTCATTGCTGGCAGGGAAAGCCGATTGACGAGGTGTTGCAGTATGCAAAATACTGTAGTGATGAGATTGAGTTGAAGCAGAAAAAGTTGAAACAGAGGGCGATGGTGATGCAGATTAAAGAAGCTCAAACAGGTGTGCAAGGAAAGTTTTCGGAGCAGTTACCACAACAGCAGCAGGGAGACATGATGTTTTGAGAAGTCCATGTAACTCACCAATAATGGGTTTGAAAAAGCCCTGTGGGAAGGTTCGGATTGTTCAGAATTTGAGAAAAATAAATGAGATTGTAGTCAAATGTTGTCCCGTGGTTCCAAATCCAGCTGCGATAATGTTTCAGATTCCATGTGTTGCCGAGTGGTTCACTGTTATCGATTTGTCACAAGCATTCTTTTCTGTGCCTCTTCACGAGGATAGTCTCTATATCGAGTCTATTGCTGGAGCAGAATTCCTCAACGGTTTTCAGAGTCACCTTCCATATTCAATCAGATCTTGAAAAACAATTTAGAGTCGTTTTAATTGTCTTTCCAATCGACCTTTGTGCAGTAGAATGATGATTTGCTGATTGCGTCTAAAACAAGGGACGAGTGTGAGTATGATAGGATTGCCCTGTTGAATCATTTAGGAAAGAATGGTCACAAAGTGTCTCAGCTGAAATTGCAGTACTGTCAGAAAGTGGTTCAAGAAAGATATCCAGAGAAAGGATTACAATCATATCGCAGATAAATTCCCTGACTACACAGAGAGATGTCAGGATGTTTTGGGGTATGGTAGGTTATTGTCGCCAATGGATTCCAAATTTTTCAGTTATTTCAAGTCCATTGCAGAAACTGACTCATAAGGAAGTAACTGATCCCATAGTGTTAGACCAGGATGAAATGAAAGCGTTCACTGAACTGAGAGAGTTTGTGCAGGGCTCCAGCATTTGGTATGCCTGACTACACAAAACCTTTCACATTGTTTTGTCATGAGTGTGATGCATGTTCTTTGTTTGTTTTGACACAGGTCCATGGAGGTGTAAACCGTCCAGTAGCATATTTTTCAGCTACTTTGGACCCAGTTGCAACAGCCTTACCGGGTTGTTTGCATGCAGTTACAGCAGTTGGTCAGAGCCTTACACAGTGTGAAGGCATTGTGATGGGACATCCCCTGACTGTAATGGTCCCTCACTCTATTGAGATTCTACTCACAAGGACGAGAACCCAACATTGGACTGGTGCAAGGTTGGCTAGATATGAAACAAGTATTCTAGGGTCAACAAATGTATCATTGAAAAGATGTACAGTGCTGAACCCTTCAACCTTACTTCAGAGTGGAAATGTTGAAATTGAAAAAGAGGAAGATGTTGAGCACAATGGTCTTGAAATAACTGATTTGTGCACAAGACCGAGACCTGACATTAGAGATACCTGACTGGAAGAAAATGACCAAATTATCTTTCTTGATGGTTCTTGTCTGAGAGACAATACGGGGACCCTGAGAGCAGGATATGGTGTGTGCACAATTACAGGTACCTTGGAAGCTTCTTGGCTTCGAGGAGTGTATTCTGCCCAAGTAGTGGAACTGGTTGCCCTTACTAGAGTGTGCCATGTCTCTGCTCAGTTGAAAGTTACAATCTATACGGATAGCCAGTATGGATTTGGAATAGTCCATGATTTTGGCCAGATGTAGTCACAGAGAGGTTATATGACCTCTTCTGGTTCACCAGCGAGAAATGGTGAGAGAATTAAAGAATTGTTACATGCAATTCAAATGCCTGAACAGATTGCCGTGGTGAAATGCAGTGCACACCTGAAGTCGCATGACTTTGTATCATTGGGAAATGGATATGCGGATAAAGTCGCAAGGTTTTGCGCATTGATCTGTATATCGTTCAAAGACAAGTGGGAACTGTTGCCTGAAGAATATGAAACTTGTACAAGCTATGCATTGAAAATAATTGACACTTTGGAAGGACTGAAAACGTTGCAGAATAATGTTGACAGGGAGGAAAAAACGTTCATGCAGAAAATGAAATGTGTGCAAAGACAAGATGAATTGTGGGTTTCAGAAGAGGGTCAATTGGTTTTGCCAAATAGTCTGTTGTCTCAAATGGCGAGGTATTATCATGGTCAAGCACATATTGGGAGGAATGCAATGATTTGTTTATTCAAATATGATTGGTTTAACCCAAAGTTTAGACAAGTTGATAAAGAAGTTTTCCATTGATGTGTCATTGGCCAACAACTAAGTGCAGGGAAAGGGACAGTAGTTAATTTGAGTCACATTGGAAAAGCGGGAGGTCCATTCAGCAGAATGCAAATGGATCTTATTGAGATGCCTGTGTGTGGAGGTTTGAGATATGTGTTGGTGATTGTTTGCTAAAGGAAGAAATGATAATCTCACAATGGCGAAACTACTGCTTAGGGAACTGATACCGCGTTTTGGGTTTCCAATCTCTTTAGAATCAGATAAGGGAAGTCACTTCAACAATGAAGTAATTAAATTACTGTGTGCAGAATTAAACATTGAGCAGAAGTTGCATTATAGTTAACGGCCTGAAGCATCAGGACTAGAGGAACAGATGAATGATACATTGAAGTCAAGAGTTGCAAAGATGTGTGCGTCCACGAATTTGAAATGTCCTGACGCATTGCCTTTAGTGTTGATGTCAATGAGAAACACACCTGACAGGATGACAGGATTGTCACCGCATGAAATCCTCATGGGCAGAGCAATGAGGTTGCCTGCGGTGCCTGCAAATGCTACAGATGATATGGTGTTGGATTACTGCAAAGGTCTGGCTGTTGTGGTTCGCTCTTTTTCTCAGCAGGTGGAAGCCACCACACTGCCACCAATCCTTGACCCAGGGTACAACCTGAGAGCTCGGGACTGGGTTGTGATCTGAAAACACGTGAGAAAGACGTGTCTGGAGCCTCGTTGGAAGGGACCTTATCAGGTAGTTTTGACAACTACCACAGCTGTGAAGTGTGCTGGAATTCCGAACTGGATTCATGCAAGCCATACAAAGAAAGTGGCATGTCCACTGGATCATGAAGAAGCGTTGTTGAGAATACCAACAACAGTGAGACAAGTCTCAGGGCCCGAAAGAGAACAAAGGGGAACTGAGAACGGATCTGAGCCCGTGGAGGACGGTTCAGTCACTCCTGTGAGAGACAAGGGAGGAGACCTCCAGGAGGGCAACAGAGAGGCTATCTTAATTGTGGCAGCAGCAGAGCCTTGTCAGAGGAGGGCTTTCCCAGAAGCAGATGATCTTGAGAGACAAGCAGAGCAAATGCCAGACCCAGAAGGGGAAGGAGTTGAGGTGGATCAAAGTCAATGGGATCTGACTCCTCCTGAACCGGTTGCAGGTCGGTCAAGAGAAAACACCACAGATCAAGAAGAAGGTTGAAGTTCGACTCTGAAGTGAACTCTGACAAATGATCCACTGAAACGAGATAAGTGGCCGAAGTCACAAATGGAGAAAGGGAAAGAAGTGGTTGTTGAACCAACAATCAAAGAAGAAGTAGATACTACAAGGAGAGAAGATCTAAGTGAAGGAGAGCTGAATGGTGATCGAAAATTGAAAAGAAAGAGAATAGCAAGACGAAGATACCCAGGTCCTGGATGGGCGTATACAACTATGAACGAATGGCAGCAAGAGTTTTTGGTGGTCATTCCGACCTCAGCGGTCTTTTTTCAAGACCGCCGGGGGAGACAGAATACCGCCATTGCCGGCGGTATTCATGCCTCCCTATTCCGACATTTCCGCTGGGCCAGCGGACGGTAACAGCGTTACCGTCCGCTGGCCCAGCGGAAATGGCACATCAACATTGCCGCCGGCTCGTAATCGAGCCGGCAGGCAATGTTGATGTGCAGCGGGTGCAGTAGCACCCGTCGCGCATTTCACTGCCCGAAATTCGGGCAGTGAAATGCGCGACGGGGCTACGCCTGGGGGCCCTTCCACTGCCCATGCCAAGTGCATGGGCAGTGCAGGGGCCCCCAGGGGCCCCGTGCGTCCCCTTACTGCCAGCCTTTCCATGGCGGTGTCTACCGCCATGGACAGGCTGGCAGTCGGGGACTCATAATCCCCAGGGCAGCGGTGCTTGCACCGCTGCCCTGGGGATAAATGGAGGGGCCGGCGGTATGGCCGTGGCTTTTGCGCCACGGTCATACTTGCTGGCGGGACACCGCCAGCCTGTTGGCAGTGTTCCCGCCAGCAATCTGCCGGCCGCCAGGGTCAGAATGAACCCCTTTGTCTTTTTGTTTTGATAGAGAAGTTTTGGGTCAGTACATGGCACGTGAAGGAAGCTACTGAATTGAACTGTTGAAACAATCTGAGAGAAATTTTTGAGAAAGAGGCTGTTGAAAATAACCGGAAGAGACATTGACAATCTGATTTGATTTACTTTTAAAGCCTGATTTTGACAAAGCTGCTAACCGATTTTTACAAGGGATCCTGGAAGTGAGACTCAATTACTGAAAGAAGAGTTGCCTATTTTAGATTTTTGCTGCAAATTTTCTAAATTTAATCTGCTTTCTGATTCTTTACAGATCATGAGTAACATTAGTCAACCGAGTAGAGATGCTAGGCGCCGTAAATATTTGAGCATTAGTTTGGCAATTATGTGTGGGATATTGTTTGTAGTGTTGATTGTGGGTATGTCTGTTCTTGATAAGAGAGAAGCCAACCATACTTCTGCTTTTGAAACAACTGCTGCACTAACGGCATTAGAGAGGTTTAGGTTTGATGAGAAATATTTGCATGAGGATACTAATGCGCATGCAGAACGTTCGTTAAATGTTTTCTATCGCTTATTGAGTGAGTATGTTGAGACAGTGGATGCGAAGGATTGCTTTGTGTGTACGCAGATTCCTTCATCAGTCGAGGAAGCAGTTACCTATCTGTAGGAGGTTGGCCTGGTTTGTAGATAGTACCTTGGGTACTTACACTTTACACAAGGTCCAGTTATCCCTTACTGGTAAAATGTAGTAGTGTTCTAGCAGCTTAGGCTGATAGAGGTAGTTATAGCAGAGCAGCTTAGGCTGAACTAGGAGACATGCAAAGCTCCTGCAATACCACTTATAGTCACACAGTACTTATACACAAGTAAAGACAATACTCAGTGTTCCCAAAAATAAAGGTAGTTTATTTGGGTGACACAGTACCAAAAATATCCTAGAGGCAATACTCCTTCTGAAGGTAAGTATTATACACAATATATACACTAGATGCCAAAATAAGGTATGTAAGTAGGATAGTGCAAACAAAAGGAAATGCTATAAATGCAATGGGAGAAAATAAGTATGGGGCAACACAAACCATATACTAAAAAAGTGGAATGCAAATCACAAATTCCCCCCTAGACAAGTGTAGTGTGTGCAGAATTGCTGGGAGAGTAAGTATGCAGTAAAGGTAAGTAAATTACCCCACCCCAGAGCCCAGAGAAGCAGGAGTAGGTACTGCAAGTTTCCTTAGGACACACTGCAAGTCGTGATTAGAGTTATTGCAAGAGCCAACCAAGTATGCAAACAACAAATGGTGGATTCCTGGACCTGAAGAGCTGCAAAGGAAGGAGCCCAAGTCCAGAAGTCGAAAGAAGTCCCAGGAAGGACAGGAGCCCCTGCCAACCCAGAAGAGGGTGCAAAAGAAGAGTCCCCGGTTGGACGAAGACTGCAGAAATGCATCCAAGGAAGATGTCAGCGGGTTCCTGTGTGATGCAATGGATGTCCCACGAAGAGATGTTGGATGCAGGCGAGTTTCGGAGCTGGATTCATCCAATAAGCCTTGGTTCTGGCAAAGTTGAGTTTTGCATCAAAGTGGCACTGTGCTGACCCAGGTGGGACCTGGGGGCCTCAACTCTGCATGAGGAGGAAGAGGAGGCTCTTAGCACTTCGGAGAGCCCTCAGTCAACCAGACAGCACCCACGGTAGTCCCAGGACACGGGGATAAAGGAGGTGCAAAATGCGGTTAGTGCAGCACTACAAAGGAAGGTCCCACGCCTCCGGAGATCAACTCAGTGAGTTGAGCATCGTGGAATAGAGCGCTGGGGACCTGGGCCAGGCTGTGCACAAAGGAATTTTTCAAATAGTGCACAGAGGCCTCAGGAGGTGAAGAAGACGCAGTGCACACGGGTACTGTCGTACACGGGGAAGGCAAGCTCTTACCTCCTCCAAATTTGGACAGCAGGACCTTAGGAGAGTCTCTGTCGAAGGGGTCCACCACCTGTGTTCCAAGGAGCATGCTCGTCACCAGGAGAGGAGTCCAAGAGAACTGGTCATCAACTTAGAAGGTGCCTGCAAGAGCAGGGAAGAGACTCCATCACTCCACTGGAGATTTCTTCAGTCCTTCTGGTGCAGGGTGAAAACAGGGAGTCCCCAGAGCGTACACACCGTGGAAACTGTTGCAGTTGCTTGCTGGAGCTGAAGTTGCGGAGGAAAAGTAGCCCTTCTGGATACTTTGTTGCTGTTACAGCGCCTCCTGGAGCAGTCTGCATTCGATCCGAGGTCAGAGGATGAAGAGTTGCAGAGGGTTCCTGCTGGAAACTTGCAAGTAGAATCTGAAGAGAAACCCACAGGAGAGAGCCTAAATAGCCCTGAGAGGGGGACTGGCTACCTTATCAGGTATGGACCTATCAGGAGGGGTCTCTGACATTACCTGCTGGCACTGGCCACTCAGAGGCCTCCAGAGTGTCCCCACACCTTGGAAAACAAGATGGCTGAAGTCTGGGACACACTAGAGGAGCTCTGGGCACCACCCCTGGGGTGGTGATAGAGAGGGGAGTGGTTAATCCCCTTTCCTTTGTCCAGTTTCGTGCCAGAGCAGGGACTAGGGGTCCCTGAAACGGTGTAGACTGGCTTATGCAAGGAGGGCACCATCTGTACACTTCAAAGCATTTTCAGAGGCTGGGGGAGGCTACCTCTCCCCAGCCTGTTAACCCTATTTCCAGAGGGAGAGGGGGTAACACCCTCCTCCCAAAGGAAATGCTTTGTTCTTCCTTCTGGGGACTGAGCTGCTCAGACCCCAGGAGGGCAGAACCCTGTCTGCAAGGTGGCATTAGCTGTAGCTGCAGTGCAAGCCTCAGAGAGCTGGTTTGGCAATACTGGGGATCCATGGTGGAGCAAGTAGAATCTGAAGAGAACTCACAGGAGAGACACTAAATAGCCCTGAGATGGAGATTGGCTATCTGATCAGGTATGGACCTATTATGATGGGTCTCTGACGTCACCTGCTGGCACTGGACACTCAGAGTCCTCCAGAGTGCCCCCACACCTTGCAAAGCAAGATGGCTGAAGTCTGGGACACACTGGAGGAGCTCTGGGCACCACCCCTACGGTGGTGATGGACAGGGAAGCGGACACTTTCCTTTCCTTTGTCCAGTTTCGCACCAGAGCAAGGACAAGGGGTCCCTGAACCGGTGTAGACTGGCTTATGCAAGGAGGGCACCATCTGTGCCCTTCAAAGCATTTCCAGAGGCTGGGAGAGGCTAACCTTCCCCAGCCTGTAACACCTATTTCCAAAGGGAGAGGGTGTAACACCCTGCTCCCAAAGGAAATGCTTTGTTCTGCATTCCTGGAAGTGAGCTGCTCAGACCCCAGGAGGGCAGAACCCTGTCTGTGAGGTGGCAGCAGTTGTAGCTGCATTGCAAGCCTCAGAGAGCTGGTTTGGCAGTACTGGGGCTCCATGGTGGAGCCCCCAGGATGCATGGAATTGGTTCCCCAATACCAGATTTGGAATGGGGGACAATTCCATGATCTTAAACACCTTACATGGCCATATTCGGGGTTACCATTGTGAAGCTACATATAGGTATTGACCTATATGTAGTGCACGTGTGTAATAGTGTCCCCGCATTCACAAAGTTCCCAGAGTTGGCCCTGAATTATGTAAGAGCACCTTTACTAGTGCAAGGGTACTCTCACACTTAGTACCTTTGCACCTAGCCTTCATTAAATGAATGTTAGACATATAGGTGACTTATAATTTACTTAAGTGCAGTAAAAATGGCTGTGAAATAATGTGTGCACTATTTCACCCAGGCTGCAATGCCATGCATGTGGAAGGGTTTGTCTGAGCTCCTTATGGGTTGCAAAAGAAATGCTGCAGCCCATAAGGATCTCCTGGAACCCCAATGCCCTGGGTACCTAGGTACCATATACTAGGGACTTATAAGCGAGGTCCAGTGTGCCAATTGAAATTGGTAAATGAAGTCAGTAGCCTATAGTGACAAATTTAAAAGCAGAGAGAGCATAAGCACTGAGGTTCTGTTTAGCAGAGCCCCAGTGACACAGTCAAACACTATACACAACACACACATTAGGCCATAAACTATGAGCACTGGGGTCCTGATCAGCAGGATCCCAGTGAGATAGGCAAAAACATACTGACATACAGGCAAAAATAGGGGTAACATGCCAAGAAAGATGGTACTTTCCTACACTATCATAGTCTGCCTTTGACCTTCGGGATACATTGTAGTCTGTTACTAACAAGATTTTATAACCAGGAGTACATTCAGTACTGTTATTCGAATTACGATGTTGTGCTTTCGTTTGTTCCTATAATTAGATATTGGAGTAGAGTAGCTAAGGATAATGACATAGTAATAGTTAGAGGTTTCTTTGAACCTACATTGATGTTTGGCACAGCTTATGCACAAATAAATAATTTTACATGCTTGCTTACACATTTAGAGAAAAGCTTCCTAAATCACACAGATGACAAGAGATAGGCAATAAAGGAGAAATTAGAAAAAGGCAACAGAGAAAAGGACTTACAAGAATGACTATACTTATAGTGCAATCAGTACGCAAGGGAAATTGGCTTTAGATGCACAACACATAGGGAAACTTTGTATATATAGGCCTAAATCGTGCACTGACACTTTATTTGTAGGAACGAGTGAATATAGGCATGTGTTTGGACGTTTATGTTGAATGGACAGGACCCTGCAATTCCAGGGATTTATTACATCTGTGGTTTTAATACTCATTACCGTCTTCCAAGAGGATGGAATGGGACATGTTATTTGATGATAGTCTTCCCAAAGATTTATCAAATGGAGGATTTGAAAAAGTTTCAGAAAGTGACTGAATTACATCATAAGAGACAAAGGAGGGAGTCCTCTTCTGGTATAGTGGGAGATATATTTGGAGCAGTGATTCCTTCAGTGGGAGTCATTCTGAATTCGATAAAGATTCGAAAGTTGTCTACTATTGTGGATAACATGCTGACACATTTTTCAGGAGCCATACGCCTGACAGATACTGAATTACCT